>NC_068306.1:39110657-40310657 GCF_025860055.1 Xyrauchen texanus | reverse complement strand
TCAATATATCCACATAATTTTCCTTCCTAATGATGGCATCTATTTTGTGAAGTGCACCAGTACCTCCTGCAGCAAAGCACCCCAGAACATGATACTGCCACCCCCATACTTCACGGTTGGGATGGTGTTCTTCAGCTTGCAAGCCTCACCCTTTTTCCTACAAACATAACGATGGTCATTATGGAAAAATAGTTCCTTTGCTGTTGTTCTGGGATTGATTTGCACTTTTCGCACCAAAATATGTTAATCTCTAGGAAAAAGAATGCATCTCCTTCCTGAGCGGTTTGATGGCTGTGTGGCACAGTGGTGTTTATACTTGCGTACTATTGTTTGTACAGATGAACATGGCACCTTCAGGCATTTGGAAATTGCTCCCAAGGATGAACCAGACTTGTGGAGTTCCACAATTTTTATTCTGAGGTCTTGGCTGATTTCTTTTGATTTTACCATGATGTCAAGCAAAGAGGCACTGAGTTTGAAGGTAGGCCTTAAAATACTTAATTTACTGTATGGAGAATGAAGGTTCTTCATCCGCAAGTAGGCGAGTGATGTGGGCAAGCTGCTATTTCTCTTTGCATTACCCAAAAACACTCACCGACTTTCATCTGAACCCATTTCAAAAACGAAACCGCCCGAGAGAGTGTGCACGATACATACTGAGAAGGACCTGACCATTCATCAGTCTGCAGTCACGTATACTTGTAGAGACTGAATGAGAGTCAGAGAAAATTTTTGAGATTTTAAATTTCAGCAAATTTAACTTCAACATTCAATATGTTTTATATCTGGATATATAGTCTAATTATGAATTGCTAAATAATGAAATTCTAAATACAGCATGTCCACTTATTTTATGGCATGAATACATGTACATGTGTCAAAGATTAAGACCTGTAAAAATGTGTCTAATTAACTCCATTCGCAAAAAACTAAAACCGTACATATTTAAATAATTAAAATAAATGACAAACCAATTTCTTGCAAGTTCTTTGAGACAAAGTATGAAGTATATATATATTCATGATGATTCTTGTCATGTTTTTTGTAATGTATCGTACCATAATTTAATCCTGAGTAATCACAGAAAAATGTGACTAATTAATCGATTCACAGCCCTAAAATATATGTATAATATATATATATATATATATAATATATATACTCGCAGCATATTGTACAGTATATGCCATTATGTCATCAGTGTTGCAATTGAGTTCTTCAACCTTTAAAAAGAGTATTCTTAAATATTGCCTTACTAATTATAATTTTAATTGTGTAAAAGTCGATTAACCATTTAGCCCTTGTTTGGACATTGTACTTTTGAGGTGTATTGTAATTCTGATCATTCTCAATGATGATTATCATTAGACTCTCATTATTCTATGTAATAAGGTGATTCTCAGTAATTGTTTTAATAAAAATCAGCATAACTTAAATCTAGCACAACAAATGTTACATTGATGTTAAAATACTTTACAATTTAAAAAACAAAACAAATAGATATTGGGGTGAAATATGTCCCAGACATGTTCATGACAATTATGTGCTCATGAGAACTATTTGTCAGGTCTATGGTTTTATTTCCTCTTAGTGTAGCTCTTGTTACACTGCTCTCGATTTAAACCCTTCAATTGAACATAAGTGTCATGTTTTGTACAGTGGACTGTGTGCTAAGCTTTTGAATGGTGTTTGTGACATGTTTATATATTGCTGAAGGTGAGTATCGGCTGCCCTGAGAAGATGGAGCCCATTACAAAAGTATCTCACATCCCAGCCAGTCGATGGGCCCTATCCTGCAGTCTGTGCAGGGAACACATAGGCACATGTATACAGGTGAGAGACAGGAGGGTAGAAATCTGTTTTTTGTATTGTATGGACAACTCTTACCTCTACAGCTCTGCATCAATCTCTGGCTGGTCCATAGGTGGTGCCAGAAATATGGGCTGAAATATGTGCCACCAGAAACTGAATTTGAACCATTTATATTTGAATTTGAATGGCTAAACTTGAATAATTGCATTGAAAAACTGAATTTGAATCACATCATTTGAAATTGTATTGTTTAATTAAAATTGAATTTATTCAAAAACTGAATCTGAATTGTATCATTTGAAATTGAATTTATTCGTTTGGAACTGAAGTCCAATAAAATTTGATCCTCACTGAAAATTAAACTCTCTATATGCCTTCACATTCACTTCTCACAATTCAGATTCAGTTCTCAAATTCAATTTCAAGTTACTGAGACAGACATCCGGGTAGTTGGAGGATGAAGGAAGAGCAATCGAGCGCAGATCGATAGATAGCGTTCATTGGCGACTAGGACTCCTCTTGGGCCAATCAGCACCAATGTTTTGGAGCACAGTACGTTACCCGGCATGAAACTATGGAATTACGATTGTGTCAATAATAATGAATGTAACTTTATAAAACTGAGCGTAATTTTCTGAAAAAGTTACATTCAGTTTTATAAACTATCAAAAATATTCCATTACAAAAGAAGAAAAACACAATTAAAATGAAAAAAATGAACTCAGTCGCATACGAATTTAACAGGCTCTTCAAATATGCTTCATTTTTTGTTAATGTTTTTCAAAGATTCGTTTTAGCAAATCGTGGATTCTGAATACATTGCCACAGATTTACACTTACGCTCGCAGTTTTTCGTTTGCTGTTTTGAGACAAACCTCTCGTGGGGGTGGGCTTAACAGTGATCTACTCTGATTGGATAGTGAGCTTTTGATGGACAGGTGCTCTCTGACCCGGATGTACAGACGTCACTCAGTGGCGCGCATATTGGAAAGCTCTGCGGTGATTTGTAGTTATGCAATACATCGGTGCTTTGTTGTATTACTTACTAACAATATGTAAATAATATTTGACCTATAATTATATAATTTAATATTATATGAGACCTTCGATCGTCTAATAATCGTCTTCGATCAGTCTGTAAAGATGAGCTCTCAGGAGAGACACGGAGCGGCATCATCTTCCTCCTCCTCTTGTCCTTCAAGGCAGCTTGAAGTAAGTTACGTGTTACTGAAGTAACCAATAACATCGATAAAAGTTTTATTCATGTAGCGTTACAGTGTGCAACAGTTCTGGCTTTATTTTGCAAATTTATTGTTGTATTGTAAATGCATGCTAAATAAAATGTTGCTGTTTTGTCATTGTCATGACTGCAAAACTGAAACCTGGCCATATCTTGGTCCACTGTTTGACTCTGCCCCGACTGCTGAACGGACTGCTGCTGACCCTGCCTTGTGCTGGTATTCCCGAGCGACTGGTTAAGAATTTCAAGGTTGTTATGTACAGCTGCAGATGCAGCATCTGCACCAAGATTTCTGCCTTGCTGTAGAATAAAGACCAGTTTGATATCTGCACTGTCTACATTGACACGTCCTTGAATATAATAACTGTGCAAAAGAGCAAACAATCAAACTACATAACATCATGACATGACATCAGTGCATTGCAAACTTGTGAATGACAATAAAAAAATACAAAAAAATATATAAAAATATGATATTTTATATGTGTTTATCAAAACATTGTGAATAAATATAATAAAATATATGCAATATTCCACCACTGTGTTGAAATTTAGAGTGTTTTCTGTAAAATTAGACAATTTCTATCCATTTACTCCAATGTATGTGGGCAGGACGCTCTTTTAAATTCAGATATGCCTAATTCTCTAAAAAATTCTAAATATCCTGCAGAGCTGAAGTGGTTAAACAATAAATTTGCAAAATAAAGCCAGAACTGTTGCACACTGTAACGTTACGTGAATACAACTTTTATCGATGTTATTGGTTACTTCAGTAACACGAACTTACTTCAAGCTGCCTTGAAGGACAAGAGGAGGAGGAGTGGAGCATTTGTTTAATAAGCAAGGTCTTTTATTCAGATATTCAGAATTTCTTTCTGAATACCAAATACCAGTAACCCCAAAAGAATTTGCTACAGTAATGGGTGCTATTCCCTCTGGTTTATGTAAAAACCGTAATTACTTCACCCCAGTATCTACTGCATCCTTTCCTAAACCTTGTGATACTTCTGTTGGTCAAATCTGTTTTTCATAGTCGAAAGCTAAAAACTATAAGATCTTTATTTCTTAAGGATTTGATTTCTGTTCCACCTGTTATTTCCTTTTGGAATAATTTGTTTGGTAACCTTAATTGGAAAAAAATCTGGTCTTGACAGCAGAAATTCATTCTCACAAATAAAGTGAAAGAAATTTCCTTTAAGTTGATACACAGGTTCTATCCCGTTAAGAAATTTATACAAAGATTTAAATCTGACATTGAGCTAACATGCTCTTTTTGTGTGAATTCTGATGAAACAGTGGTTCATTTATTTTGGTCGTGTCATTACACTCAGAAGCTCTGGAATGATATTGATGTTTTTATCAAGTGTAAGAATTTACCAGGCTTCTCAATACATATGAGAAACATTATATTTGGGTATTTTGATTCAGACCCCACAAACGAAAATGTCTGTTTAAATAAATAAATAAAAAACAAGAGGAGGAAGATGATGCCGCTCCGTGTCTCTCCTGAGAGCTCATCTTTACAGACTGATCGAAGACGATAATTAGACGATCGAAGGTCTCATATAATATTAAATTATATAATTATAGGTCAAATATTATTTACATATTGTTAGTAAGTAATACAACAAAGCACGATGTATTGCATAACTACAAATCACCGCAGAGCTTTCAATATGCGCGCCACTGAGTGACGCCTGTACATCCGGTCAGAGAGCACCTGTCCATCAAAAGCTCACTATCCAATCAGAGTAGATCACTGTTAAGCCCACCCCCACGAGAGGTTTGTCTCAAAACAGCAAACGAAAAACTGCGAGCGTAGTGTAAATCTGTGGCAATGTATTCAGAATCCACGATTTGCAAAACGAATCTTTGAAAAACATTAACAAAAAATGAAGCATATTTGAAGAGCCTGTTAAATTCGTGTGACTGAGTTCATTTTTTTTCATTTTAATTGTGTTTTTCTTCTTATGTAATGGAATATTTTTGATAGTTTATAAAACTGAATGTAACTTTTTCAGAAAATTACGTTCAGTTTTATAAAGTTACATTCATTATTATTGACACAATCGTAATTCCATAGTTTCATGCCGGGTAACGTACTGTGCTCCAAAAATTGGTGCTGATTGGCCCAAGAGGAGTCCTGTGCGCTAATGAACGCTATCTATCGATCTGCGCTCGATTGCTCTTCCTTCATCCTCCAACTACCCGGATGTCTGTCTCAGTAACTTGAAATTGAATTTGAGAACTGAATCTGAATTGTGAGAAGTGAATGTGAAGGCATATAGAGAGTTTAATTTTCAGTGAGGATCAAATTTTATTGGACTTCAGTTCCAAACGAATAAATTCAATTTCAAATGATACAATTCAGATTCAGTTTTTGAATAAATTCAATTTTAATTAAACAATACAATTTCAAATGATGTGATTCAAATTCAGTTTTTCAATGCAATTATTCAAGTTTAGCCATTCAGATTCAAATATAAATGGTTCAAATTCAGTTTCTGGTGGCACATATTTCAGCCCATACTAGAAGTTTACTTTTAAAATATGAAAGTAAATTTTTTTGCATTTATGTTAAATAAAATTAAAAGATAAGACCTGAAACTAAAAATGATAGATGATAGGCCAAACATCAGTGTTTCAAAATACCATGATGATAAATGAATTGTATATATGAAAAATAAAACTAATCTGTCAGTGCATTTAAAATAAATAAAGAACTGAACCGGGCATCGAATTTTAAACAAAGGCCCTCACCATGTTTAAATGAGATGTGTTTTAAATGCCAGCTTATCTACTGACTATTTTTTTTATTCATGAGAGAATCAAGAAAAAAAAACATGAAATAATACAAATTATCTAGATATTTCACTGACAAAAAAGGCTTAATCATTCATGCATCAGCATATTTTTTATTCAGAAACAAAAGCTACATGTTTAGGAAGTAGACGTGAGCTAATCCTTTTGACACCTGCTGCAGAAAACACACTCGGTTGGGACAGATGTGGAAGGGACAGCTATATGTGAGAGATTATAAAATATTTACTCCTTCATTTTCCACCATTGGAGAGGGTTCTGGTCCGGGTCCATGCAGTGATCTTTGTCATATATCTCCAGCACTATAGGTCGGCTAAATATGTTTGAGTAGTATAAAAAAAAAAAAAAAAAACTGCAATTGATTGCCGTTATCATATAATATTGCATTGTACTACATCAGTTCCCACTTTTGTGAAACTTGCCCATGCAGCACTTGTTTTCCATGATATGACTAAGAACAGTTTAGCTCCTGCAGCAAATACTGGCTACCATCAGAGTTATGAAAATGTTTATGCTATACTTATACTAATCGTAATAGTATTTGTGATAAAAACAATTTTTAAACTATAATAATTCCAATATAAAAACTAAAAAGTAAAAACATTGGAAAAAAAAAATGTGGTTAAAAAATTACTAGTGTAGGGTGCACTGGTTGTTTAGATCAGTTTTACTATCAGATATAAATAATAATTAATGTTTATTAATTATTAATTAATAATTTAAATAATAGAATTTAACTAGTTAAATTCTATCCTCGGGCACCACTCTTTGACAAGAGAAAAATGATAGTAAGTGACTGATCAAGACTCATAAAATTATATACCCTTAAGATTGAGTATTTTAATTAATAGTCAAAATAATCAAAAAGGGAATAAGCTAGTCAAATGATTGCCATATGAATGCAACAGTAATCTGGTTACAGTTGGCTTCTAACAACAACAGTTTAACAATACTGAAGAAATACTGGAGTTCTTGACGTGGCAGAGGCTGGCTTCAACACAATATTCAAACAAACAACTAGGAGTACTTCTTATTACATTACAAACAGCACTTAACACTGCCAATACTATATGAATATAACGAAAAAACATAACATGGAAATCTTAACTAAATTGTGGAGCTATATGCTAGTGTATGTATGTGTGTGTGTGTGTGTGTGGGTGTGTGTCTAGATTCGGTATCAAAGTCACAAAATGGCGGACTAAACTCCACGTGTGGAACCAGTTTCAAAATGGAGAACTAGGTTCAAAATGGCGAACTGAATTGAAAATGGAAACTAGTTTCAAAATGGAGGATTAGATCGTAAAGGGTGGAGCCAACGATTATTTGAATGTGTAGGGAAAGAAAGATGGCTGGATCAGATCCAGAACAACAGAGCTAATACCACGTGTGGGTGGTAATGAGCAGACACACAAAGGAACTGAACAAAACAGGCGGGAGAATTTGAAAACACCAGCCTGATTCGGACATAAACCACGGTGCTGCTCGCTCCGTGAATTTCAGTGAGTGTGAGAGAGAGAGAACAAACAGGGGTTCATGCAATTTAACAGAGGATACACGCTGGTTACAGCGCAATTGAATCGTTAGTTCAGATCACTCAATAAAATAACATTTCACCCAAAAATGACGATCTCACAAATCAAAACATCAATCAACGATCGTAGTTAACATACAATTGTAAACGAAACATCAAACATTCAGCATCAACTATATGATTTAGTTTGATAAGAAAAGTCACAGTTTCTAACCTAAATCTGCCCAGATATCAAGCTTTACTTGGGAAATCCTGTGTGATTTCAGCAGGGTTGTCCGTTTGAATTCCTGTTGCGTTGAACGGTCAGGAGAAAACGATCTGGATTCAGTCCTTTTGTCTTACGCTCGTCAGCGAAAAGACGCGTCTCTGCATTATTTCTCAGGTCCGGTGATGGAGAGAAAATGCAGGAGGTAGTAAATTTATTTTCTAAATATATTCACTGCTGTCTCGCAGTAAAAATTAAATGAACCAGTTGTAACAAGTATACTACATGACTGGAACAAAGCTAAGTTAATCTTACTCTACCGTGGCCAAATGGTGAGGTTAGAAAAACGTGGTCTCTCTTTGTCCAGAAGGAGAGAAATTCCTTTGTGTGTAGATACGCATCTCTTTAGACCGCAGCTTGTGCAGCTGTAGGCAGAGAGAGCGAAATCAAATCTGACCGCTGGTTATAAGATGATGACATCATCGGTCAAAGGCCGCTTTTGACCAATGACGTTAGAGATTGAGTTCATGGGCGGGACTTCCCATCCGGCTGTGAAGCATTCTGGGAAACCGAGTTCAATGTCTCCCCTTTGATCATAGAACAAAGTACCATGCTGTCTCCGCTGCTATTTTGAGTGAGGCAAGGTCCTACACTAGTTGATGTCTTTAATCAACTAGTAAGTTGTTGACTAGTCAGACATTTATGCACATCCCTACAACAAAGACACATGTCTCATGACTGCTCCAATATCTGTTCTCTGAGCCACAAACTCTATATCAGCTTTTACCTTAGGCTGGTTTCTACAAAATAAACCAATTTATACTTGTCTGTGAGCTTGCTTCGGTAAATACACCATCTCAGATCTTATCGACTATGAAATGTATATTAAATGTATAGCATTGTAAAGCTGGGGATGCCAGCTTTCAAACGGCTCCTAGATTTAGCTTGTAGTCCACTCAGAGGTCGAGATATTTGACAAAACAGTGGGGAAGGTGTGTGCAATCACAAAATAGACTGGGTAAACACAGCTGCATTAGAGCACCACCTGCATTCAGATCTGTATATTGTGATGGAAGGTGATATGAAAAGTTTATTTTTTCCTCATACACTCTGCTGTCTAGTGGAATGAATTAACACTTTTAGCAGGGACAGAGAGCAAACAGAGCCTTAATCACAGGCTTTTTTTTACATGAGGTGTAATTTTTGTGTGATCTTTTTGGTGAAGTGCTGTCCTAAATGTTGTCATTCTCTTTGCACAGTGCTCCATGCCATCCTGCATTGTTGCCTTCCACGTTACCTGTGCGTTTGAGCATGGACTAGAGATGCGCACTACACTTGCAGAGAATGATGAAGTGCGCTTCAAATCATACTGCCTGGAGCATAGTAGTGTGTCTCAATCCAGCAGCTGCGGGGGAAATGCTGACAGAGCCGAATCCCGTCACTCTGGGGTCAATCCTTCTGAGGCAGAGCTGCAGAAGAGCAGCGAGCGCAAGCAGAAGCTGCAGGAGCTGGAAGACGACTTCTACACATTAGTGGACCCCAAGGATGTGGCCGAGAGTCTTTGTCTGCCCGATGTGCACCTGGACTTCCTCTATCAGTACTGGAAACTGCGGCGGAAGGCCAACTTCAACCAGCCTCTGGTGAGCCTGAAGAGAGATGAGGTGGACAATCTGGCCCAACAGGAGCAGGATGTCCTGTATCGCCGACTGAAGCTATTCACACATTTACGACAGGATCTAGAGCGGGTAAGTACCCAGCATTTTGACTTTTTGACTTTGAATTTTGAATTGTTCAGAGGTTTCATTTTTGGGTGAACCATTCCTTTAATTGAGGCCTCCGTTGTGTTTAATTGAAAAATCAACTTTGTCTCAGATGTTTCTCTTAAAATGGCTTTGGAAAAATAAATATAGACTAATGAGACAATTGTTGATAAGACTGTGGAGCTACAAAGTTAATGTGGACAGAATAGCTCAGATGATTTGGTCTTGGAAGAATTTTATGAGAAATGTTCTGAACTGTCCCCATTTCGATCTCTTGACTTTTGATTGCAGACTTATAATTTTGACAGATCTGAGCACAGTTTGAGACATTGATGAAATCTCACAATATGGAGACAGATTACTGTCCTTTTAAAACGTAAAAGGACACTAGGCAAAGTACATACTTCAAAGTTTCGGGAGTGACAACCACATTTAAACGTTGGAGTGAATCCCATACATTATCATTCCATGTGTGTACAGAATACAGACATTACTCCTTCAATTGCGATGATTGACAAGTGACCATAGCAACGCTGCAGCACCTCACACCTGTGAGCAAGAAACATGAATGCTACCAGCTTAACCCATTTTGTGTTCGGTGTTTTTGAGCAAAGAGATTATCCACCAAGATGTATTATAATCAGGTAATGATTAGTTAGGTGGCATCCACAGAATCGTTGTGTTTTGTTTTTGCATGTCTAAGCAGCTTTTGTTAAAGAGTTTGCAATGTCTCTTTACTGTATGTACGGGTTACCCAGAGACTGCAGGGCTGATGAGAGAAACAGTGGACTGGAACATATGAATGAATAAATGCACATACTGTACCTCTTGAAAGTGTGATTTACACCGGGAGTAGAAAGACACATCTCACACGTGCATTAACAACTAGTTGTTCCATTCTGTTCCATTCCTACACACTGTGTGGAATTTTTGAAAATGCGGTTATTATGTCCAAACATTTTGGGAGTTATATTGGTTGTAAAATGCGGTTATTACTCCCATTATTTACTGAACTGTGTTTGTACAGAACATAATCAAACACTCAAAGGTGGATTGACAACTGCATTTAGCTGCAGTGTGTACGTGACCATAAAGTCTCAATTCAGATATGAAAAAAGGCACACACATATATATGCACACACACACACATATATACATACTTATACACACACACACATATATATACACACACACACACGTGTGTGTATGTATATGTGTGTGTGTGTATGTATGCATGTATGTATGTATGTATGTATATATATACATGTATACATACATACAGGTGCTGGTTATATAATTAGAATATCATCAAAAAGTTTATTTATTTCAGTAATTCCATTCAAAAAGTGAAACTTGGATAATGTATACATTCATTCCACACAGACTGATATATTTCAAGTGTTCATTCCTTTTAATTGTGATGATTAAAACTGACAACTAATGAAAAACCCCAAAATCAGTATCTCAGAAAATTTGAATATTACTTAAGACCAATACAAAAAAAGGATTTTTAGAAATGTTGGCCAACTGAAAAGTATGAACATGAAAAGTATGAGCATGTACAGCACTCAATACTTAGTTGGGGCTCCTTTTGCCTGAATTACTGCAGCAATGCGGCGTGGCATGGAGTCGATCAGTCTGTGGCACTGCTCGGGTGTTATGAGAGCCCAGGTTGCTCTAATAGTGGCCTTCAGCTCTTTTGAGAACTGGATCTTGTAGCCTAGAGTTTTTGCTACAAAATTATGTGAAAACCATCCTGATCACTCATTCATACAAAATTGAACTTATAGTAATTGAACTTTTGTGAGACACTTTTAGTGTTAGAAAGGTCATATGCGAGGAGGCCTGAACTATCATGAATACTGATTGTAATTCACACCTGAGGAGACAAAAGACCCCTCCCCTGGGCCTATCAATGAGGAATGTGACAGAAAGAGAATGAATGTGAGGAGACTTAATGATCAAAATCAAGTTTTAAGTTAAAAGAAGTAATCTGACTATACATTTTCTTTACATAAAGACTTTACTTAATATTAGACCTACACTACCATTTAAAAGAAGTCACTTCTGCTCACCAAGACTGCATTTATTTGATCCAAAATACAGTAAAACAGTGATATTGTAAACAGTTTTGTAGTTGTATAATGTAATTTGTGATCAAAGCTGAATTTTCAGCATCATTACTGCAGTGCTCAGTGTCACATGATCCTTCAGAAATCATTATAATATGCTGATTTTCTAATATGGGCATATTTAAAGTGCATTTTACTCATTTAACCTGAACACATATTTGCAAGCACAAGCTTTGTTGATGATAATGAGGCAGCATAAACACTAGATAAAATATAATCTAAACATTCATATTATTTTTATATCATATTACATATCATATTTATATCATATAGCATACAATTTAAATGCCTGCTTTAGCCGAAACAGCATTTAAATGTAACTAAAACTTGCTTATTACGACATATTTCAAATTTCAATACTCTGAATCCTTGTCTGGTAAGTCTGGAAACAGTCCCACTAGTAAAATATGTACATGTTTATATAAAATAGCATGTCAGCTAATGAAAACTAAATTACTTACTCGTCCGAAATTGTATCCTCGTCTGGATCAAGTCTCTCTTCAAAATACAAACGTTCATCTGAGTCCCGCTCTTCTTCTGAGGAAAATTTTAACCCTTTGTCACTATCCAGGAGTTTTCTCACTTGTGTATCGTGCTGTCTTTCAAACGTGCAGAAAAGTGAATGGACTTTTTTTTTTAAGCACAGTCGGGGGCGTTTATCATCTGCATTGATCGTCAACTTTCAACTCGAGATGAGTACGGTATGTGAAAACATCAGAAGTGGGTGTGGCCAATTTTTTTCCACCCACATCTGCCAATGAAGTTTGAGCACCTATTAGACAAGGTTATCGGAGGCTGATCTGCACAAAACTCTGTGGGCTTTTTTGACTCCTGGCCCTAGACGTCTGTGAGAAATTTGAAAGAAATCGGACACCGAGTGGCACTAACGAGTTTTACGCCTCTGTAATCACACTGACTTTCACACATAGACACAATATGCATATCATATCTTAGATCTCCTCATTCTGAACAACTTTTCCTAAAGTAGTTCTGCTGTCAATCAAATTGTTAATTAAATATTCACGATTATGTAAAAAACCTACTTTTGCTAACTAGTCCTAGGTTTTTAGCTCAAACTCAATAAAACAAATGCAGTACAATTCTTGGACTCTCTACATCAAAAGTTAGCAAATTCATTTGAAACCTTACCCTTTGGATAGCTATAACAGGGTCATTTAGAAAATGGCCGTGGCAAAATATAAAAATATAAAAATATACTCAAGCCTAAAGGAAAAGTAAAAACTACACGAAAAAACACGAAAATAGGTGAGCACATCCAACATATAATTCCAAAGAAGAATACAAACTTTTATGGAGATTGGACAATAGGTGGCGCTATAACTGTTAAAAAGCTTAAAAAAACATATATTTCCATAGTAAATTATCTGTATTTGCTGTAAATGGTCTTTTCGATCTATGATCAAGGTGGTTACATGCTTGCTAATAAAACTTTACGCATGTGTGTAAAGGCCTTAAACCACTTGAACCCGATAATTGCTGCTAGCAGCTATATTTATTATTATTATTATTAGGGGTTCAAGCTCGAAGTGCTAGAAACCTATAGTTTTTGCTTGGATTCTTATTATTAGGGGTTCACCAGCAGCAAATCATATTTCAGCAAAATGGCTATTTAATTAATGTGTTAATTATTGTATATTATATAATGTTACCTTATATTGTGAAATACATCTAGGACTGTCTAGGTCAATAATTATAAAAAGTTTAACTTTAGTTATTTATTTAGTTATTTAGGTATTGTATTTATCATGTGGGTTTGACCAAGTGTATCCAAAAGCCTATAATTCCTAAAATACATTTTCAAACTTCTAAAACCTTTTTGATTGATTGAGATTGAGTGCTTTGTGGCTTTATAACAGTTAAAATGTTAAAAAAAAATGACCACCATAACAATTATCCCGTTTCAGGATTGTTGAACACAAGACATCAGTCATATTTAACACCAGTTTGCAAATTCAGCAACTTACAAAGTACGTATACATGTACAAATACATTCCTTTTTTGCATACTTTGAAAGTTCTTAAAAGGCTTGAACCCCATTATTTGCTGCTAGCAGCTATATTTAAGGGTTCAAGCATGAAGTGCTTGAAACCTATCATTTTTGCTATTATTATTTCGCCATAAAACTGATCGGGCAGAGCAAACTGTAAGGCATAGAGACTTGAAACTTGGTCAGATGGTAGTAGTATTGCTTGCTATTCAGAAACATAAATGGCCAAAATGGTAAATAGGGGCGCTACAGTGATCAAATACATGTAACTGCTCTTAACTCCTAGACTGTTTGTCGTAGACTGCTTTATATCATTGGAATCCTTGGCTCAAACCAAGCAAAATGCATATCTCCGATTTAATTGCCGTCTATAAAAAATTTCTGCCATCTTGGATTTTTCATAAAACCTACTTTTGCAAACTAGTCCTAGATTTTTAGCTCAAACTTAATAAAACTAATTCAGTACAATTCCCTGGACTCTCTACGTCAATAGTTATCCAAAAAATCTGGAACTTATGGAGCTATAACTGGGTTACAAAAATCCTGTAAATCCTAAATGAAAAGTCAAAACTTCACAAGAATAAGTGAGCACATGCAATATATAATTCTAAAGAAGAATACAAACTTTTATGGAGATTGGACAATAGGTTATGCTATAACTGTTAAAAAGCTTTAAAAAACATATATTTCCATAGTAAATTACCTGTATTTGCTGTAATTTGTCTTTTCCATCTATGATCAAGGTGGTTACATGCTTGCTAATTAAAACTAATACCTTTTTACGCATGTGTGTAAAGGACTTAAACCGCTTGAACCCTGTTAATTGCTGCTAGCAGCTATGTTTATTAGGGCCCAAGCACTGAAATTGCGAAGCCCAATTGTTCTTCTAAGGATTATTATTATTATTAGGGCCCGAGTCTGAAAGTGCAAAGCCCCATTGATCTTCTAAGTATTAATATTATTAGATTCCTCTGGTAGGAGGAAATATATTGTTAATGACTAGAGGTCGACCGATTAATCGGCTGATTTTTTTGCATTTTTTTACATAATCGGCATCGGCCAATATCCAAGTATATCAAGCCAATTATTAGGCAGGCGCATCTGTGGGCAGCCTAGTGTTGTTGTGGAACACGTGTTCGACGCACGCTGCCCCTAGAGTCACTGCCAGAGTGAGCAGACCTCATCCAGTGCCTAAGGAAGAAGCTAAGTTCCTTGGAGAAAACAGTAAGGATTAAATTTGTATAACTTCTTTATATTTAATTAAAAACTTTTGATATGTTACTGCCAACTTCAAGAAAAAACACGACAAACGCGGACAGTTGAAGACTGGAAAAATGTTGCCTGGTCTGATGAGTCTCGATTTCTGTTGAGACATTCAGATGGTAGAGTCAGAATTTGGCGTAAACAGAATGAGAACATGGATCCATCATGCCTTGTTACCACTGTGCAGGCTGGTGGTGGTGGTGTAATGGTGTGGGGGATGTTTTCTTGGAACACTTTAGGCCCCTTAGTGCCAATTGGGCATCGTTTAAATGCCACGGCCTACCTGAGCATTGTTTCTGACCATGTCCATCCCTTTATGGCCACCATGTACCCGTCCTCTGATGGCTACTTCCAGCAGGATAACGCACCATGTCACAAAGCTCGAATCATTTCAAATTGGTTTCTTGAACATGACAATGAGTTCACTGTACTAAAATGGCCCCCACAGTCACCAGATCTCAACCCAATAGAGCATCTTTGGGATGTGGTGGAACAGGAGCTTCGTGCCCTGGATGTGCATCCCACAAATCTCCATCAACTGCAAGATGCTATCCTATCAATATGGGCCAACATTTCTAAAGAATGCTTTCAGCACCTTGTTGAATCAATGCCACGTAGAATTAAGGCAGTTCTGAAGGCTGAAAGGGGTCAAACACAGTATTAGTATGTGTTCCTAATAATCCTTTAGGTGAGTGTGTACATATATATATATATATATATATATATATATATATATATATATATATATATAAACAAAAGAACCGCTAAGAATACCGTTAAAGTACCGGATCGATAAGCAGTATCGGTAAGAGTAGTAATACCATTAAAACCTTAACGATACCCATCCCTAGTTATGCCTGTGCTTCTCTTGGATGTTCTGAATATTGGATTACGTGTCTGGATTGCCCCTTAATTAAAGCTGCATTTGGATCTCAAACTTCGTGTCTCAGAGCAGTTCGTAACACCTGCTTTGTTTATTTAATATATTTGTTTTACATTATTTATACAATATGTTTTTACATTATACATTTTTAATTTAAGTGTACAAGTGCAGATTGGTCAAGTGTTCAATAAATGTATTTGTTGAGAAATTTTGTCTATCTTAAGTAATTATTTGTGTTACATTTTATCTTTCAAATAAAAGGTTCAAATAAGAGGTTAAAAACTAGCACATATCGGCCAAAATAAATCGGCAGCATTAATCGGACGACCCGGATTTCAAAAGATCGGCATCGGCCTGAAAAAAACAATATCGGTCGACCTCTATTAATGACGGTTTTATTATTATTGGGGCCCGAGCACTGAAAGTGCGAAGCCCTATTGTTCTTCTAAGGATTATTATTAGGGCCCAAGCACTGAAAGTGCGGAGCCCTATTGTTCTTCTAAGGATTCCTATTATTATTATTATTATTATTATTATTATTATTATTATTACACTTCTTTTCAAAGTTTTTAGTACTTTTGGGGTACATGCGTAAAAACTCTTGAAAGTTTGCACACACATCAGTCGCTGGCCATTAGGTCGTGGCAGAGTTACAGGTGAGGGGGTGCAGAAGGGGCTCTTCGGTGCCACCTAGAACATGAGCATATTCAGGGGGCTATCTAGCACATCCCTTTTGAGGTACAGTCACCAAACTTTGTACACATATCGATCTCATCAAGCCGGAAAACTTTCGTGCTGACAGTCATAAGCTCTGCCCAAAAGGAAGTTGGCATTTTGGATTGTTTGAAAAATGCATCCTAAGGAATTTGAAGTACTGCTCCCAGGGATTTATTGGTACAGGTACAAAATGTGGGCGACATCATGCCAAGACATTGACGATGCTAAATTGCAAAAGGATGTTTGATATATCGAACGGTGTTGCCATGACGAAGCGACAAAATTATGTAAAAAAAATGGAATACTGTAAAGGGATTTCTGAAGGGATTCTTGATATCTTAAATACTGTTGCCATGGCAATGCTTTAAATGTCATAATTTCATTTTGTGCATATTCACATGTTTTGATGTGTTGGCAAGCCTGGTTTTTAAAGTTTATTGTTAAAAAACATATACATTTTTATATAAATAAAATGTAATAAAAATATCAACTGAAATGTAAAAATAATAGAAAACAATTTTATATTGTGTTTATGTAATCAGTGGCAATTACAAGAAATGGCCAATAGAGGACATCCAACTCCATGAATGATTCACAAAATAAAAGGAGATTTTTGGTGTCCTGTCTAAGGGATCGAAGACGTCACAATTACGTCACAGCGTTAGCTGGAGGCAAAACAAAGGTAAAACTGGAGGTGGCCAATTAAACCAGCACAGAGTCAGCTACACAAGGAGCTTAAAATGTCATCTTGTTGTGTTGTTGGGTGCCAGAATCGATGGAGTGCAGGCTCCAATTTGAAATTTTATCGCATACCTGCTGCCACTACCAGACAAAAAAACGACAACAGCTGTGGTTAGACGCAATAAAACGAGCGGACTGGACAAAAATGATCATCAGAAATGTTCGTGTTTGCAGCGCACAGTTCATATCAAGTAAGGTTAAATAAGCTATTGTTTTTTGTTGGTATGGATTATGGTTTGGTTACATGTCTAAAGATTTATCATTGTATGTCCACCTATTCAGAAATTGGGGAACAAGTTAAGTGTTTTCTCATGTAACGTTAACTGAAGAGTGTGTATCTACTTTTTTTGTTAACTATATTTCTCATTTCATGTGTTAAACATCTCCAGTTCTTGAGTTAGAGTTTCTGTTTCTGATCTGTCTATTTTTTGATTACCGATCCAGCGCCTCTCCGGGAACCAGCACCTTATCGTGGTGGAGAGGTTTGTGTGCCCTTATGATCCTGAGGGTTGTGTTGTCTGGAGCCATGTGCTCCTGGTAGGGTCTCCCAAGGCAAAGTGGTCTCAGGTGAGGGACCAGACTAAGAATGGTTCAAAAATGACTCATGGATAAAACGGCAAGAGGAGGAGTTACCCTGCCCGGAGGAAGCCCGGGGCCCCTGTCTGGAGCCAGGCCCAGATGGAGGGCTCGTCGGCGAGCGCCTGGTGGCCGGGCTTGTCACGGAGCCCGGCCGGGCACAGCCCGAAGAAGCAACGTGGAACCCCCCTCTACATCCCTTGGGCCCACCACCCATTGGAGGAACCGCAGGAGTCGGGTGCGCTGCCATATGGGCGGCAGTGAAGGCCGTGGGCCTCGACGGACCAGACCCGGGCAGCAAAGGCTTGCTCTGGGGACGTGGAATGTCACCTCACTGGGGGAAGGAGCCGGAACTAGTGAGGGAGGTGGAGCGTTACCAGTTGGATCTGGTGGGGCTTACATCGACGCTACAGTTTTGGCTCTGGATCCGTACTCCTGGATAGGGGATGGACTCTATTCTTCTCTGGAGTTTCCCAGGGTGTGAGGCGACGGGCGGGTGTGGGGATACTCACGAGTCCCCGGCTGAGCGCCACTACGTTGGAGTTTACCCCGGTGGACGAGAGGGTCGCCTCCCTACGCCTACGGGTTGTGGGGGGGAAAACTCTGACTGTTGTCTGTGCATATGCACCGAACAGCAGTTCAGAGTATTCGGCCTTCTTGGAGACCCTGAATGGAGTCCTGAATAGGGCCCCAGTAGGGGACTCCATAGTGATGCTGGGTGACTTCAGTGCACACGTGGGAAATGACAGGGACACCTGGAAAGGCGTGATTGAGAGGAACGGCCTCCCTGATCTGAACTCAAGTGGATGTTTGTTATTAGATTTCTGTGCTAGTCATGGATTATCTATAACAAACACCATGTTTTAACATAAGGATGCTCATAAGTGTACGTGGTACCAGAGCACCCTAGGCCGAAGGTCGATGATCGATTTTGTAATCGTGTCGTCGGATCTGAGGCCATATGTTTTGGACACTCGGGTAAAGAGAGGGGCAGAGCTGTCAACCGATCACCATCTGGTGGTGAGTTGGGTCAGGGGTGGGGAAAGACTCTGGACAGACCTGGGAAGCCCAAGCGAGTAGTGCGGGTGAACTGGGAACGTTTGGAGGAGGTCCCTGTCCGCGAGATCTTCAACTCACACCTCCGGCGGAGCTTTTCAGGCATCCCTGCGGAGGTTGGGGACATTGAACCGAGTGGGCAATGTTCAAAGCTTCCATTGCCGAGCCGCGGTGGAGAGCTGCGGCCTCAAGGTTTTAGGTGCCGCAAGGGGTGGTAACCCTCGAACACCGCGGTGGACACGGGTGGTCAGGAAGCCGTCCGACTGAAGAAAGAGGCCTTCCGGGATTTGTTGTCCCGGAGGTCTCCGGAGGCAGTTGCAAGGTACCGACAGGCCCGAAGGGCTGCGGCCTCGGCCGTGAGGGAGGCAAAGCAGTGGGTGTGGGAAAAGTTCAGAGAAGCCATGGAGAAGGACTTTCGGTCCGCACCAAAGTGCTTCTGGAAAACCGTCCGCCACCTTAGGAGGGGAAACGGGGAACCATTCAAGCTGTATACAGCAAAGATGGGACGCTGTTGACCTCAACCGAGGAGGTTATTGGGCGGTGGAAGGAACACTTTGAAGAACTCCTAAATCCCAACACGCCCTCTATGGTAGAGGCAGAGCCGGAGGATGATGGGGGATCAGATTCTATTTCCCTGGGGGAGGTCACTGAGGTAGTCAAACAACTGCGCGAGTGGCAAAGCCCCGGGATTGATGAGATCCGACCAGAAATGCTGAAAGCTCTGGATGTGGAGGGGTGTCATGGATGACACGCCTCTTCAACATTGCGTGGAAATCTGGGACAGTGCCTAAGGAGTGGCAGAGCGGGGTGGTGGTTCCCCTCTTCAAAAGGGGGATCAGAGAGTGTATGCCAACTACAGGGGTATCACACTTCTCAGCCTCCCTGGTAAAGTTTACTCCAAGGTGCTGGAGCGGAGGGTTCGGCCGATTGTCGAACCTCAGATTGAAGAGGAACAATGCGGTTTTCGGTCCTGGCCGTGGAGCGACGGACCAGATCTTTACTCTCGCAAGGATCCTGGAGGGGGCCTGGGAGTATGCCCATCCGGTCTACATGTGTTTTGTGGATCTGGAGAAGGCGTATGACCAGGTCCCCGGGAGAGACTGTGGGAGGTGCTGCTGAGAGTACGGGGTGGGAGGGTCCCTTCTTAGGGCGATCCAATCCCTGTACGTCCAAAGCGAGGGCTGTGTCCGGGTCCTCGGCACAAAGTCGAGTTCATTCCATGTGGGGTTGGTCTCCGCCAAGGCTGCGCTTTGTCACCAATCCTGTTTGTGATATTCATGGACAGGATATCGAGGCGTAGTCGGGGTGGGGAAGGTGTGCGGTTCGGTGGGCTGGGGATCTCATCGCTGCTTTTTGCAGATGATGTTGTCTTCATGTCATCATCGGTCCGTGACCTTCAGCTCTCACTGGATCAGCTTGGCAGTCGAGTGTGAAGCAGCTGGGATGAGGATTAGCACCTCTAAATCTGAGGCCATGGTTCTCAGCAGGAAACCGATGGAGTGCGTACTCCAGGTAGGGAATGAGGTTTTGCCCCAAGTGAAGGAGTTCAAGTGCCTCGGGGTCTTGTTCACGAGTGAGGGGACAATGGAGCGGGAGGTTGGCCGGAGAATCGGGGCAGCAGGGGCGGTATTGCACTCGCTCTATCGCACCGTTGTCACGAAAAGAGAGCTGAGCCGAAAGGCAAAGCTCTCGATCTACCGGTCAATTTTGTTCCTACCCTCACCTATGGTCATGAAGGTTGGGTCATGACCGAAAGAACTAGGTCGCGAGTACAAGCGGCCGAAATGGGTTTCCTCAGAAGGGTGGCGGGCTTCTCCCTTAGAGATAGGGTGAGGAGCTCAGTCATCCGTGAGGAGCTCGGAGTAGAGCCGCTGCTCCTTTGCGTTGAAAGGAGTCAGTTGAGGTGGTTTGGGCATCTGGTAAGGATGCCCCTGGCCGCCTCCCTAGGGAGGTGTTTCAGGCACGTCCAGCTGGGAGGAGGCCTCGGGAAGACCCAGGACTAGGTGGAGAGATTACATCTCCACACTGGCCCGAGAGCGCCTCGGGGTCGCCCAGTCAGAGCTGGTTAATGTGGCTCGGGATAGGGAAGTTTGGGGCCCCCTGCTGGAGCAGCTGCCCCCGCGACCCGACTTCGGATAAGCGGTTGAAGATGGATGGATGGATGGATCGATCCAGCGCTGGAATGTGTTATTTTCAGTTTATTTATTTGTCGTTGTTATCAATGTCGTTAAGTGTTGGCAGTTTTTTCTGCAGCTTGCGCACTTTTCCAGGAAATAGAAAAGAGAAATATGTCCCCCATTGTGATTGCCTTCTCTGCTGTATTGTTTGTGTATGTAGAGCGTGTGTGTTGTCTTTCTCTCTCTCTCTCTCAACACTGGGATCAACGGACATGCCAGCGTCTCATGCTGGATTTTTTCCTCAGAACAGCGGAAACAACTTAAAATACTCTGTCATTTTTGGGCATACAGATAAGTGTAAGACATCATTAGAAACTTTAAAGGGTCTACTTTTATTTGTGTACACACTATAACAACAAAATCTTGTGCTTTTGTAAAATAAAGAAAATGAAATGCGTCACAAAAATGAACTGAAACTCAGCGAATACTTATTACACAAACATGAAACATATGTCTAAAGAAAGCTTAAAATGTTTACTTATAAATAAAACAAATCAATTTAACCCTTGTGCATTGTTCAAATTCACTACACTTTCCTTATGTTCGTGGCTGAAAACAGCCACTACTTTAAACTGCTGTAAAAATGTATCAGATAAATATTTTTTCAAATTTTTTTGCATAAATCTATTAATCAACCTCAGTCCTGTTCAAAACTACTAAAGGTTTAAAAAAAAAAATCAGGATCTTTAATTGCCAAATTCATAAATGATGTCACTGATTTGGGGAAAAAAACATACAAAATGACTTATTTTCAATATAAAATGTGATTGTGGACTGGATTTGTTTTTACCTTTTATCACAGTCTTGGACATGTCAAAGATTAGAAACAACATTGGTTTCGATGCATTGTTAGTTTTTGTGCAGCATCAGATTTTAACTTTTTTTCCCTCATTTACTGTTCGTGGCTGTTTTTGCCCCATTGACTTCCATTATAACCACATTTTTTGATTGCAAAGCCATGACACTATATAATCATGCATTTTTGATTGTTTGTGGTTTTCCCTGTTGGGAAGAGGTAAAATTTGTAATTTTTACTGTTGATAACCACGTGGCACCATTAACCCTTTAGATAAGCCTGTGCAAAAAAAAGCTTAGTTTCTGGCTTTTACATGGAGTTATATGGAGTAGGGCCCAAAAACACTCAGACCCCAGAGGGTTAAGTACTGCGGAGCTAGACCATTCAAAGCTTTGTACGTAGTTAACAGAATTTTAAAATTAATACGGAATTGAACAGGTAGCCAATGTAACGATGATAAAATGGGGCTAATATGATCATATTTCTTGGTTCTCGTTAGCACTCTGGCGGTCTGCATTTTGAACCAATTGAAATTTATTTATTGATCTTGCTGGACATCCTCCCAGTAATGCATTACAATAATCTAGTCTTGAGGTCATGAACGCATGAATTAGTTTTTCGGCATCAGCAACAGAGATCATGTGCCTTAATTTAGCAATATTTCTTAGGTGGAAGAATGCTGTTTTACAGACATTGGTAATTTGATTTTCAAAGGTCAGATTAGTATCAAATATAACACCTACTGTAAGTTCTTCGCTGTTGAAGATAATGTAACAGTACATCCAACGAGACTCAAGTTATATTGTAGTGGCTTATTTTTAGAGTTTTTTGGTCCAATGATTAGTACCTCAGTTTTGTCAGAATTGAGTAGAAGGACATTTCTGGCCATCCAATCTTTTATTTCATTGATATACTAATTTCAGAAATTGTGAAATCTCATCAGGTTTTGAAGAAATATAAAGTTGTGCATCGTCGGCATAGCAGTGGAAACTTATCCACGATTCCTGATAATATCTCCCAGGGGAAGCATATACATGGAGAAAAGCAGAGGCCCTAAAACTGATCCCTGTGGCACTCCATATTTTAAAGTGGTAGCGGTCTGCTAAATATGACCTAAACAATGCTAATGCAACTCCACAAATGCCAGCATAATTCTCTAGCCTATTCAAGAGAATGTTGTGATCTGTTGTGTCGAATGCAGCACTAAGATCTAAAAGCACTAGAAGAGAAATGCAGCCGCGATCAGATGATAAGAGCAAGTCATTTGTAACTCTGATAAGTGCGGTCTCTGTACTGTGAGGCCTAAATCCTGACTGAAATTCTTCGTATATACTATTTCTCTGTAGAAATGAACATATTTTGGAGGATACTACCTTTTCTAGTATTTTTGACATAAACGGGAGATTTGAAATCGGTCTATAATTAGCCAGTTCTCCAGGATCAAGTTGTGGCTTCTTAATAAGCGGTTTGATAACTGCCATTTTAAAGTTTCTTGGTACATGTCCTAAGCATAGCGAGGAGTTAATAATATTAAGAAAAGGTTCTGAAATTACAGGAGATACCTCTTTTAAGAGCTTAGTTGGTATAGGATCTAACAAACAAGTTGTGGCTTTTTATGTTTCGATAAGTTTTGTTAGCCCTTCATGACCTATGACAGAGAAGGATTGAAGTTGCACGTGAGGAAAATTATTAGACACCGTTTTCTGAGGTGCGATGACAGATGATTGCATAATTCTAATTATTTCAATTTTATCTGTAAATAAATTAATGAAGTCATTACTCTTGTGCTGCAACGTAATATCTGGTTCTGTTGAGGCTTTATTCCTAACCAATTTAGCCACAGTACTGAATAAACATCTAGGATTGTTGTGGTTATTTTCTATGAGTTTACTAAAATATGCTGACCTGGCAGCTTTGAGTGCCTGTCTGTATCTACAGACACTATCTTTCCATGCACCACAAAGTACTTCTAATTTTGTATTTTTCCACATGCACTCCATTTTCCGAGCTGCTCTCTTGAGAGCATGAGTGTGACCATTGTACCATGGTGCACGGCTTATTTCTTTAATTTTCTTTAATCAAAGTGGGGCGACAATATCAAGAGTGATAGAGAAGACTGCATTTATATTTTTTGTTATTTCATCAAGTTCTTCTGGGCTTTGGGTTTTGAGTGTATGAGATAGATCTGGAGGATTATTAGTGAAGCTATCTTTAGTGGTCAAAATAATAGTTCTACCTGAACGATTGCGTGGTGTAGATTGAATAACATTAGCTGATTGCAGCATAAAAGAGACGAGGTAATGATCCGAGATGTCATCACTCTGCTGCAGAATTTCTATATTATCAACATCAACTCCATATGACAGAATTAAATCTAGCGTATGATTATGGCGATGAGTTGGTCCTGTTACATTGGGTCTGACTCCAAGAGAGTTGAGAATATCGATAAATGCTAATCCCAATGTATCATTTTCATTATCTATGTGAATGTTGAAGTCACCAACAATTAAAGCTCTATCTACAGTAACTAAATCTGATAAAAAATTAGCAAATTCACTAAGGAAATCAGAATAAGGCCCGGGTGATCTATACATTGTAGCAAGGACAAAAGACGACAGAGATTTTTTATTTATATCTGACAGTGTCACATTAAGCATTATTAGTTCAAAAGACTTACATTTATATCCAGTCCTCTGAGTAACACCAAAAACTTCACTTTAAATTGTAGCAACACCTCTTCCTCGACCCTTCAGGCGAGGCTCATGCTTATAACAATAACCTTGATGAAGGCTTTTGTTGGCAATTGTTAGTCTATGCATTCCATTTCAAGATCATAGTCCACCAAAAGGTGATGCAGGCAGAGATCAGGGATGTGAAATGCAGTTCAACCTGGCCTGTAATTTCGGTGAGGTTCGGTGTGGTCCATCCTAAATCCAAGGTTCAGACAATGGCATATGAAGTATATTATTATCAACAATAATATATTCATCCGGTTTAAGCCAGGTTTCAGTCAAACAGAGCGCATCCAATCTATGATCTGTAATAATTTAATTAACAATTAGTGCTTTGGTAGAAAGAGATCTAATGTTTAGTAACCCTATTTTTATATGATGAGTATTTTTAATTTGTTTGTTTTGTTCAAGTTTGACCTTAATCAAATTTTTTCTAGATTATTTAGTGTGGTATTGTATTTGGTAGTTCGGGAAACAGACACAGTCTCTATGAGATATCTAGGTGATACAGTCTCTATGTGTTGTAGTTTATGTGACCTGTGTGATGTCTCAAGGCAGCTAGCAGATGTTCGGATTAACCAGTTTGTTTGCTTCCTTACCTGGGCCCCAGTTAGTCAAATACTATCATTATTAAGACTCTGAGCCAAATTACTAGAGAGGAGAATGGCACCTTAACTGGAGGGATGGAGTCCGTCTCTCTTTAGCAGGTCAGGTCTACCCCAAAATCTCTTCCAATTTTCTATAAATCCTATTGTATTCTTCAGACACCACTCAGACATCCAGCCATTCAGTGACACTAATCTACTATAAACCTCGTCACCACGACGAGCAGGGAGGGGACCAGAGCATATTACAGTGTCTGACATTGTTTTTACCAATTTGCACACCTCTTTAACATTATCTTTAGTGATCTCCGAATGGCGAAGCCAGACATCGTTAGTGCCAACATGTATAACAATTTTAGAAAATCTACGTTTAGCATTAGCCAGCACTTGTAAATTTGATTTGATGGCCCCTGAGATGCAATTAACGATAGTGGCTTTAGTCTCTATTTCCAGGTTCCTTACAATAGAATCGCCAATAACAAGGGCTCTTTCAACAGGATTCTCAGTGGGTGTATCACTGAGTGGGGAGAATCGATTGGAAACCCTAACAGGAACGGGAGAGTGGTGTCTCTTTGCTGAGCGAGTATGCCGCCGAGACGTCACCCAAATGCCCTGCTGCAGGGGCTCTACAGCCGGAACCAAAGTGTGTGTGTTGCTCTCTGTACTACTCGCATCCGAAACAGTATCTACCGGCTTCTCTTTCTCACTGACCTTCACTAGCGTTTGGATGCGAGTCTCTAACTCATTAAGCTTCACTGTCAGCCTGACTAATTCCTTAGATTTATCACATGTGAATCCCTCACTGCTGATGGAGGAGGCTATTGTAAACATGTGACATGCAATGCAGGAAGAAATAACATGAGCGGATGCCATGACTTACCGCAAATTGTTTGTTATTGGTTGTTCCTGAGTGGTGAGGGTTTGAGATTGATGTGAATCCCTCACAAAATTGTTTGTTGTTGTTCTCGATAAACTGTGCTTTGAGATCGATGCAATAATCTGTGTACCGCAGAGGTGAAAAAAATGGGTGAATATTCATGAATTCATGAATATTGATGTGATTCACACCTGAGAAGACTAAGACCACTCCCCTGGGCCTATCAATGAAGAATGTGACAGAAAGGGAATGAATGTGAGGAGACTTAATTATCAAAATCAAGTTTTAAGTTAAAAAAAGTAATCTGACTATACATTTTCTTTACATAAAGACTTTACTTAATATTAGACCTACACTACCATTTAAAAGAAGTATCTTCTGCTCACCAATACTGCATTTATTTGAACCAAAATACAGTAAAAACAGTAATATTTTGAACTCTTTTTACAATTTAATTACTGCAGTCTTCAGTGTCACTATAATATGCTCATTTTCTAATATGGGCATATGTAAGTGCATTTTACTCATTTACATCTGAACAGATATTTGAAAGCACAAGCTTTGTTGATGATTGAAGGAGTTCCCATCAATACTGGGCACTTATTAGCTGCTTTTCTTTATTATTCGGTCCAAGTCATCCATTTGAAAACGTTTTTTATATATATATATATATATATATATATATATATATATATATATATATATATAACATTTTAGTTTTGTAATTAAATTAATATGTTGGCACAATTATATTTTTGTCTACAAAACTAATTTCAAACATTTAAGCATACACCTTCAAATCAAAAGGTTTTTAGATCATGAGAAACATTTCAGTCAAGTGACCCCAATCCTTTGAACAGCAGTGTATTACTGCAGCATAAACATAACTTGCAAAAGTGTCGCAAAGGACACTTTATAATGAAAAATCAGTGATCAAATTGGTATTGGCCAATCATGATATTAAAACATTAGTGATCGGTATCGTGAATAGTGAGCATTCCAGATGCATAGTGCCAGATAGCCTTATATTATTGGTGGACTGCATAACTGGCCATAGCTTTTGAAAATATAATTTCAAATTGGACTTCATTTGATAGATTTATTCTATTTTGACAAGGAATAAGTTTTCTTGTGGCTACAAATGAACATTCTAGAGAGGAAAGTGTTTGAATGTAAATTGCAGCAGTCCTAAATGCATCATGTCATGAACAAGAATGTTATAATGTTATTTTTTAAACGGTTTAAAAAAATATTAAGGTAAATTCTTGCAAATTCTTGGTATTATGCAAACTGTCTTAAAAGCTAAATCACAGCACACAGTCAGCAAGCACTGCCACAAAAAAACTTAAACGCAATAAAAAATTGGCCTACTTAGCAAGCTATCTCGTTGTCTCCTGCCTACATTGGGAGCGGTCTTCTATGGCAGCATCCTACCTGAAATTATGCCTCATAAGAGACCAATTTGGAATGCTCTACATAGGTGGCAACTGTCATTCAAATAGCGCTCCTCACGCGCAGTGCACTCAACTCACTGATTTCAATACAGGTGACACGAGGTAATACTCTCATCAGCATAAATACACATAGCACACACATTGTGGCTAAAATATTGCCTTTTTGATCACTATAAACTATGCTTCTCAGCATTGAATGGATTATTATTATATTTATAATAAAAATATTTCTCGGTCATCCACCGTCGTGAATTTATCACCGAGCTCATTACATTGCATTCTGAGATCGCCTACCCGGGGAAGGATACATACGATGTTACCTAAACAAGATATCTTAAGAGGCAGCATAATTAAGATACTTATCTTTTGGAACAACCTTTGCGTTAGGAGCGCGCCTATGATGTCTTAAAGTGCTGTCTCCGGAGGACTCTCACTAGGTTTTGGAGCAAATTCATGAAGTTCACAGCATTGCCCCAGATTGTGTCTAAAGCTTTTTCTTAAACCGTTTTCTCTCAGGTCAGGAACTTGTGCTACATGGTGACGCGACGAGAGAAGATCAAACACTCTCTATGCAACCTGCAGGAGAAGATATTTAACCTGCAGATCCAGCTGTTAGAGAAAGACCTGACCGGAGGTACACACACACACACACACACACACACACACACACACACACACACACACACATACGCACTCAAATTTGTTATGACATTACCATCAGTGGCAGCTTGTATTGGTAACACAGTTTTAGCCCAGTAAACATCTATCTGTGTTCCCAAGTAATAAAGATAAAATGCAACAAAGTGTGGAGCATAAAGATGGTTTTTTTTTTTCACATTCCCTTTTCATTTTCAATGAGAGAGAGGTGGCATGTGGCAAAATGGAGGCGACAGTCGAAGCGCTGCCACATTCGAAGCTCGTTCACGAGAATCTTGGGGCTTTGTGCATGACTGCCTATGGCACACACCACGCAAGATACAAATATTTTATCTCTCCACGGCTGCCACATGTAATTGACCAATCAGAGCTAAATGTATTCACAACCAATCAAATGACGTATAACTATTGTGCTGTCAAAAAAAACATGGAGAAGAATATACTCACTCTTGTTAAATTTCCTGACATATATAACGTTCCTTTGAGCGTTTATAGAGACATAAATTGGAAAGCAGCCTCATGGAAAGCTGTGAGTGGATGAGTCTGTGTACCAGGTGAAAATAGACTACTGAAACCTGTATAGCTTATGTATGGAAAGTACTGTGCAGTGTATACAAATAGACCATGGACCGTTTACTTCAATTTTGTCTTCTGCAACAAGTGTCTGAAACATAATTTTTAGATAGACAGGAAATACAATTTCCCTGTACACACGAGAGGCAGCAACGCCTGCTGCCCACCGCGTTCTGTGTAAAACCACCTTAATAGAGCGTGTGAGGTTACTAGAGGTAAAAATCCCATCCCTCCATTGAGAAAATGATTATTCACGATGACATAGAAACCTTTTAAAACAAAGGTCATTCATTTAAAAAAACTGAATTCTCTGTAAAGAACTCCGCCGCCTATAAAACTGAAAAGAGATCCAGCAATCAGAGAAGTCGTTGGAAACAAAAACAGTGGAAATGAAAAAATTCACATGAAACATGCAAACAACATAATTCATGTGACCTCCAAACTACAACCCATAGGTTAAGATTTTATAAATGGATCAGGCCCATAAAATGCCCAGACTGACAGGGGCAAATATAAGGATTAACAAATTATATATGTCATGTTTATTTGAGCACTTTAATGGTCAGCAAGAATTTCATTGTAGTTTAAATATATTTTTGTACATTTCTAATCGTGATGTATGTATCTGTAATATGGACCAGATCTCCAGGTCAATACATCAAAAAAGCGGTTTGTCAAAACAGTAAAATATAAATTGAAATTACTTGAGCATAACATAACTAACTTAATTAATGTCATCGCCATTTTGTGGCATCAAGTCAAGTCAGATTTATTTGAATAGTGCTTTTCACAACATGAATAGTTTCAAAGCAGCTTTACAGAAATTGTGCTGTGATGTCTTAAAGTACTCGTGTGGTACAAATGACTAACAAAATTGAAAAAGCATGCCATAAAACTTATTGTCTTTAGGCTCCCAGAGAGCAAGCCAAAGGTGACTGTGACAAGGAACACAGAACTCCATAAGATGTTGGTTAAAGGAGTAAAATAACCTTGGGAGAAACCAGGCTCACTGTGGGGGCCAGTTCCCCTCTGGTTAAATAGCATGAATATAATGCCAATAATAGTTATATACTGAATGTGTAGTACAAGTGTTGTTTTATGTAAGTAAGCTGAGTACATTTTGATGGGTAATGTTTAAAACTAAAGGATTTGTACAAACTTTGATAATTATGTTTCTTTGAAATCCATCCCGAATTGACTGCAGAAATGCACTTCGATGCATTTTCCTTTGTTTGGCTGATGAAGGCTTTAGTTGTCTTTGATTTACTGTCTACATTTCATTTTAAGATAATGTAGGCCAAGTCCTAGGACCAAGATGATGCTAGTGGAGGTCAGAGGGGTGTGCCTCACAGTTCGGATGGAAGCTTGATAGTTCATATCGGTGAAGTCCTAGGTCCAGGCAGTGGACAATGTATTATCCCATGTCTTAATGTTGGCAGCAGTTCATCCTCTGTGAAGTCTGTCGTAGAATACTGAAGTGATGCAGTCAGCGATCATCGAAGCACCGCTCACTGTCTGGTTGGCACAGGATGCAGTTAGTAGTCATCACTTAGCAACACATAGAAGTGGAGTGGCAGTGGGACATCGGGCTCGACTGAAGCTGGATCTGGCAGACTCACGATATGTATCCCGAGGTTGAGACAGGGAAATGGAGCATAATATTAGCATAGATGCCATTCACTTTTAAAACGGAGTTATAGAATATGAGATGTGTTTCAGGGTTGCGGCAGACCTAACTAATGTAGCATAACTATGAGTTAAGGGATAAATTAGGTGTATGCCTGACTGAACAGATGAGTCTTTAGTAGGGCTGTCATGATAACTCAATTTAATTAGGTTAATTAGAGTCGACGAATCAAAAATAAAGCGGAAATGGGTGCGAACACAAACAACAAGAGATGTCAGCTGTTACAACGCTTTACTTTAGATTTTAAAAACAGTGCAGGACCTAAAAAACTTCACTTCAGCAATGAAACAGCACTTGAAAAGATGACAGCCAGTTTTCACAAACCTGCCGGACACACACACACGGTAAACTCATCTGCATTTGACTGCGGTGCTGCTTGTCTAGATGCGTGAGGGAAGTTGAGCCCTTCATCGACACATAGGACACGTTGAACGCAGCAAAAAACATTGGAATGCACTCTAAACCTTTTTATCTACACAATCGTTTTGCAATAATAGGCTTTTATGAAGCAAAATTAAATGTCACAAAAAAGATTTCCGTTGGATTGATTAAAGTTACACACACAGTTACGGATGCACAAACACATTCTGTTCAATAAATGTGACTGAATCCAGATGATCTAAGTAGGTTATTTTCAGCAAATGATCTATTATTTGAGTTCTGTTCTGTGTAAATTAATTACCATTTTCATGTAATGCGATCTTTCTCATGTAAATTAGATTTTGTGGTGATTGTTAAAAAATATAGATTGCATTGCCCCACTTCAGATATTTTTTAATAGTTTATGGCCATTATTACGGGTAAAACTCAATGTGGGAATCCAGAGAACTTTATTTTCTGAATGAAACCGCAGGTCTGTCTGTATGCTGTCAGTCAAAGCTCAATGTGAGTCTGCTGTTAAACCACAGCTGCGTGTCTTGCACCCCACAGATGCAATATAAAACTTTAACTTACCTGATGGAGAAATGGATGGTCGTCTGCATGTGAAATTATTAACAGCTTTTTACTCAACTAACTGAATATCCAGATGCTTAAGGGCATTTTACACAAGTGGCAAGCTTTTGCGATCTGGATGAAGCACACGCGCAACAATGCCTGCAACTGCTGCAGCTCAACGCAAGAGTGAAAAAATGTATCTCTTGTGAATTCATGCAAGTGATAGTAAAAAAAAACAACAACAAACAAATAAAATGGCTTTTATATCTCTGTAAATTAGTTTAACAACATATACAACTTATCCTCTATAAACAAGATTGGTAAGCAGACATATTTTCTGAAAAGATCAAATATTTCATTTCCATGGCTTGTTTTCTCATATTTGAGTTCTAGACTGAAATGGGTAGATTATATTGAACTAGATAAAGAAAAAAGTTGGGCACACCTAGAGAAGCCAATATTTGTTAGCTTAAATATATTTTTGTATTAAAGATATGCTTTTGGTGTCTGTTGCTTTAGATATTGTAAAATACATACAAATTTAGTCTAATTCACGCATTTTAGCTAAACGTGAATTCATCTCGACAACTTAATGCAATCTATTAAATAATTTTTCACATTACTCTATTAATTGTCAGAATAATTGTAACGGTTACCAAAATAATATATAGTAACAGCCCTAGTCTAGACTTAAACTGAGTCCTGAACCATGCTAGGAAAACTATTCCATATTTTAGGAGCCAAATACGAAAGGATCTACCCCCTTTTGTGGATTTTGTTATTCTAGGTTCTATCAATCCACCTTTTTCCTGGGGGTCTTACTGGGAAATAAGGAAGTCATTCTTTAGCATTCCCTAGCTCTGGCTGCAGTCATTTTAGACCCTGTTTACTATGGTAATAAGATCGCAAATGGTCAGCGCTAAATATAGTTGTAAACAGGGTGCAAAATGTTTTGTGATTGGATCATAAAAAACATATACAGAGGTATATGATCACCTTTGAGGTTTAAAATGGCATCCTGATGCATCCTGGACAGCAGCGAAGCACCACCTCTCACCAGTCAATCACCCGCCGATCAAAAGATAATTAAAATTCTATGCAGATTAAAAAGGAAATAACCGTCCGATCAGAAAATTTGAAAAAGCGATTACATATACCCAAGGTTGAGAACTTCACGTCTCTTCCTCAGTGTGTCTGTCTGATTTGAACATGCAGGGTGCCAAGATGACAAGCGCACACATCTGAAGCTGAACTAACACAGGTGCTTCACTAAAACAACTGATCATTTTGCTCAAAATGTTGCGTTTGTGCTTCGATTAAATCACAACTGCATCTGGGAGAAACAGCGTGCTGTTTTTTCACGCTTTCTTTGTCTTCATAACTTTTTTGCTGTTTATTATCATTCAGTAACACACTGATATAGTGATTGATGTATGTCCTCATGAAATCAGACAAGCTCACAAACAAAGTGGTAGCGGTCAGATAAATAGGACCTAAGTAAATAGGACCAAGACAGATAAATAGGACATCACAACCAGCATGTCTATTTCAGCACTACCACCACTGCTCTTTAAAACAGTGGTGCCCATGTATGTAATGTCTTAGGGAATAATAATTCTATCTGATTAAATTGATCAATTGAAATTAATTAGCATATCATGTCCTTGTATAGATTACTTTTTAAAATGATTTATAGCCTTAATTTAGATGAGACTTGTAGAGTCCACACACCTCTCACGAACCCTCTGGAGTTCCCTCACGAACCCCTGTTTTGTGAAACCCAGCTTTAAATTTTCCATAACATGTTAAGTTGAAAGTGTAAAGTTTATTGAGTGATGTGCTGTGCTTTGTAGAACAAACTCTGAGAGGTGAGAGAGGTCATCGTAATGGGGTCAGAGAGCGTGGGAAAGAGCGGAGAAAAATGAGTCCAGACAAGAAAGACACATGTAGAGTGGACAGCAACTCTCTCTTCAGACAGCTGGGTAAGTGATTTTACCTGGCTCAGAAACGCTCTTCAGCCACATGTGCAAAGATGCTTCATGACTGCAGTGTTTCCTGTGCCACTACTGAATCTACAGTGCGACAGCAAAAGAGTTCATTTTGTTTTATTTAGTTGTGAGTTTGCAGTCTGAATTGATTGATAAAAAGAGTAAAATAATACCAAGAGAATAAATACACAACACTTTTGTATTGCGTTGTACGCATAAAAAAACACAGCACGACTTGATTAGTCCAACTTCACATATATGTCAAAAAACTCATGAGTTATCAGTTTGAATCAAAGAATGACTCGCTGAGTTGTAACTGAATTAACATCTGACTCACTGATACACATTCACAAACTGTATTTTGTTAAAACTAAGAAAAAAAAACTGAAAGATGTTACAAAAAATAATATTGTTATTTAGGACCCATATTGTGTTTACATGTTTGTTTGTGATCTTGTCTCCTCGGCTGTAAAAACAGAATTGTGTAAAAAACCTTTATTGCATGACTGCAATTAACTAACCATTTTACAATCCCAGTGTATGTTTTAATGCTTTAAATTTTATGTAATGTTTTCATTCTGAATAACTGAGAACTGACTGACAGACTTTGACAATGGACTTTCTGTGTTTACAGCCAAAACTTGAAACTTGAAACAAAACTCCGTCATTGTTAATACAGATGTCCCACGGGTCCTTAATGTCTTAAATTCAGTTTTCAAAAGTTAAGGCCATAACAAGTCTTTAAGGAAAAATGTACCAAAAATTATAATTATTTAATTGTTTAGTTACCCTCATGCCTATACTCTGTGGCACACAAACCAAGATATTTTGAAGGATTTATGATTGCTTTTGTCCATACAAAGCAAGACAATGGTGTCCAAAACGTACACTTTTAAAAAGTACAGAGGCATAAAGGTAATTCGATAAATGAATAAAGGTCATACTTCTCGGCTGGTAATAAAGTATGTTCTTTAGGTATTCGGGAGAGTAGTATGAATAGATTTCGGATATACTTCATCTGGGAATGTGGGCATCGGCCCTCGACTCAAATATGTGGGGGAATTTACACTTGGTCACATGCGTTTTTGCTGATTGAATTGATATCCGATCAAGAAAAGACCAAGCGTAAATGCCCTCCGAGATGGATTCGAGACTGATATAAATCCAAGGTGGTTTTGAAAGGCTTTCCAGACGAAACTCCATGTGTAAATAATGTATCTGACTTTGTATGTAAACTTTCCTCCACCATATAGTGCTATGTCAGCATATCGAAAACATGAAGCATAACAGCTGTGACCGAGTGTTTGTATAGGGTTTATGTTGTGCAACAAATAATAACAAATAAAGAAATTAATGCATGTTGTTGGAGAGACAGAACTTTATTCTTAATTTATTGCAGATCGCTGAAGAATCTAAAATTAAACACTGACAAGAAGTACAGCTGACACACATAGACATATCTTACCTTCGACAAGCCCTGAGGGGAAAAATACACAGTGTGCACAGACACACATGGGCACTGGGCAAAGTCACTTGGAATAATAATGAATAATACATCTTTTAAATTTGTTGGCAGGATTAGCATAATCAGTGAAATAATTTCCATTTTATTTGCATATAGTGTGGGAATTAAATATCAGATGCATTCAGAATCCCGCTGGAAATAGTAGGTCATCCGGGTATTTCTCGCTTACTGAGGATTCATTATTTTATTTATTTATTATTTTATTTTATTATTTAATAATAAAGTAAGCAAAAAAGAAACGTCCCTTTTTCAGGACACTATATTTTAAAGATACATTTAGTAAAAATCCAAATAACTTTACAGATCTTTATTGTAAAGGGTTTAAACTACCGACCGGGGCAATGCCCAGGGGCCCTTGACTGCCCGGCGGGGGCCCTGTGCTTTTAAGGTTGCTCGATCCAGTTTGGCGATGCCCCTGCTCGAAAACCCCCAAACACTCCGGTCAACAACTTTTGGCCATAGCAAAAATGGAGGGTCCGTCATGGTCTGGGGTGATGTTTCACAGCATCATTGGACTCCGCTTGTTGTCATTGCAGGCAATCTTAACGCTTAATCAGTTTTCTGCCATGGCCAGCGAAGAGCCCTGATCTCAATCCCATTGAGCACATCTGGGACCTTTTGGATCAGCGGGTGAGGGCTAGGGCCATTCCCCCTAGAAATGTCCGGGAACTTGCAAGTACCTTGGTAGAAGAGTGAGGTAACTTCTCACAGCAAGAACTGACAAATCTGGTGCAGTCCATGAGGAGGAGACGCACTGCAGTACTTAATGCAGCCGGTGACCACACCAGATACTGACTGTTACTTTTGATTTTGAACCCCCCCATTATTCAAATTCTGTTAGTCACATGTCTGTGAAACTTGATCAGTTTATGTCTTAGTGGTTGAATGATGTTGCTGAAAATAAAAGCAGTTGAAAGTGAGAGGATGTTTCTTTTTTGCTGAGGTTATATTCTTTTTTTTTTCTTTTTTTTTTCAACAAAAAAATCATTTCTTTCTGTTTGTTTTTTTTAAGTTGAAATAGAAGCAGTCTCACAAAATGTGTCAAATATGAGGTGTCACTGGTTAGAGAGTATGCATCTGAATCATTACATTCTGAGCATTTCTCCACATTATTCATGAGAAGGAACGCTTCCATTCAATCACTGCACTGCCTCATGCATGAGCTCACATTACAGTGGAGAATTAAAAATTACACACAGACGTGACAGTTGATCCTGGCAAGTTCAACAGCTCTTGCGGAACAGATATGAGAGCTAACATTTACACTAAACACTGTGGTGAGATAGAAATCACTCATCTGAATGGAACACAGTTGATAACCGGACCAGAGCGAACGTGTCTGTTGGCTGCAGTTCTGCTATTGTGTTTCAAACATGAAGCAGCTGTTTGTTTAGAGAGGCATACAAATCATTGCGTCTTCTCTGTACGTCTTATCATGGACAGGATAACATGACGACTTGTTCAAAAGCAGAAGACAATGATGAAAACCTTTTTGGTATTAAATAAAATACTGGATAACTTTACACAGACAAGGTTAGTAAGCGATTCTATCACACTAGAGTCATGATAACATGTTTTAAGTATTGTGGCGATACTTTTGAAACTGTGTGTATTTACTGTTTTGTGTATTGGACCCATTTACTTTCATTGTATGTGCCTTACTGAACGCAATTTTTATCTTACGAAAAAGATGGATGATTCGAAAATTATGTGTGTGGTAATCAACATAATGCCACAAATGCTATCAATAGAGTTAAACTATTAAACACGAAACAATCCTTGTAAAAAAAGAAAAGAAAGTCTATGCTCTGAGTGCTGTTCTCATTTAATTCTCAAAAGTTTGAATAAAATATCCAAATAGTTGCAAACAGTTCTATCGTCTTCACTTTTCAATCATCCTATGATTGACATACAGCAAAGTGCCTAAATTCTTTTTGTCTCCACTCGCATGTTGATGTTCATATCTATCATAAGTGAGGGTCAGTTGTGCTTAACCCCTTCTCGTCTTCCTCATTCCAACTCACTGCCCTCCCACCTTTCTACATATTTTCACGTCCAGGTAAAGCCTTTTTGGTCTGAAGTGTGAATGACTGGTGCTGAATTTGGTGGGTTTCATGGCACTTTAAGTAAAAGAATCTGATATGTTATTTATTTTAAGAAAGTGTGGGTTTGTTCTTATATGGACATGTTGTATTAATTTTATTTGTTCATGTCTTAAAAAGCTCTCATAAGTCTTAAATTTGATAAAACTGCTGGTCTGTGCTGTGTCTGGTCTAACCAGTTGAGTAGTTGGTTCTTGCAATTGTGTGGCTGGTTTTACATTGCAAATATCCCTGCAATTATCATGAACAAATAATAATTCTGGTTACTGTTAAGTACTGAAGCTCTTTATGTAACATTATATTGTGGGTTTGCACAATGATGCATTGATTGTACAGCGACTAGGGTAGTCTACTATTGTAGACTACAATTATCCATGGTGTGAGTTTTTGCCGGTTCTATTACCATTTGAGGAAAAACAAATTGGTTAACTGGTTTTATGATTATTTGCATGTTTTATTATTATGCAAAAGCATTAAGGCAAAAAAAAGTCACATCAAATCACAATTGAACATATTAGTGGACATGTTTCAGTCCTAAAATTGGAAAACAGACAAATAAATGGGTATATAATAAGAGACGCTCCAACATGACAACACCTCACAAATAAACCTGCAGACCTGGGTCATGTAATAGTGACACAAGGTAACTAGAGAATATACACAGTGTTTTTTCTTTCTTTTTTTTCCCCTTTTAATCTTAAGAGCATGCTATGGATTAAACTGTCAGCTTTTATTCCCAAATGAACATGTATAACATCAGCGATAACACCTACATTTCCTCAAAGGCAAATTAAACCTAATAACTTAATGTTAATTAATTTATTGTTTTAGTTCTTATAAGGCGATTTTCACAGCATCATAGTGTTATGACTTTATGAGCAGTTCTTTTCACGTACACTAATATTATCAAAAGTATAATCCCCATCAAATGGCTCTTTTGTCTTTTTGAGTGACCAGTCTCCACAGTTAAGAATGTTATTTATTCTGTTTATGACATTATTCTGTTCCCTGCAATCTCCCATTCTTTTCTATGGGAAGTTCTGCCAAGCTTGTCAGAGCAAGCAGCAGTAATTTAATTTATTGCTTTAAAAGCAACACAGCTAAAAATATTAAACTCACTAGTTTGTTGTTGGACGACTTGTAGAACATCCTGTCCCATTTGTAGGATGTGTACCTTTTATAATACATCTGTCGACATGTTTTTCATCTATCATCTTCGGTAACTCTCAGTCATTAAAATGCTCCTACACAGCCAATTAAAGGTTATATTTAGAGTCTGATAGATCGAATTCTTCTGTTATATTTTGGAGTTCATGTGTGGCCCCAGTTTCATGTGAATAGAAATTTCAGTCCGCAACACCTGGCAAAGCACCACACAGACACCATCTGAAACCATAGCAGCAACTGCTCTAAACACCCAGGCACATAAACATATATACAATATATAAATTATACTTTTTAACCATCAATTCTAAATTCTTATGGTTATATTAACTATGACATCATTTAATCGCAGAGTATGTTTATATATATATATATATATATATATATATATATATATATATATATATATATATATACAGTGAGGAAAATAAGTATTTGAACACCCTGCTATTTTGCAAGTTCTCCCACTTGGAAATCATGGAGGGGTCTGAAATTGTCATCGTAGGTGCATGTCCACTGTGAGAGACATAATCTAAAAAAAAAATCCAGAAATCACAATATATGATTTTTTAACTATTTATTTGTATGATACAGCTGCAAATAAGTATTTGAACACCTGTCTATCAGCTAGAATTCTGACCCTCAAAGACCTGTTAGTCTGCCTTTAAAATGTCCACCTCCACTCCATTTAGTATCCTAAATTAGATGCACCTGTTTGAGGTCGTTAGCTGCATAAAGACACCTGTCCACCCCATACAATCAGTAAGAATCCAACTACTAACATGGCCAAGACCAAAGAGCTGTCCAAAGACACTAGAGACAAAATTGTACACCTCCACAAGGCTGGAAAGGGCTACGGGAAATTGCCAAGCAGCTTGGTGAAAAAAGGTCCACTGTTGGAGCAATCATTAGAAAATGGAAGAAGCTAAACATGACTGTCAATCTCCCTCGGACTGGGGCTCCATGCAAGATCTCACCTCGTGGGGTCTCAATGATCCTAAGAAAGGTGAGAAATCAGCCCAGAACTACACGGGAGGAGCTGGTCAATGACCTGAAAAGAGCTGGGACCACCGTTTCCAAGGTTACTGTTGGTAATACACTAAGACGTCATGGTTTGAAATCATGCATGGCACGGAAGGTTCCCCTGCTTAAACCAGCACATGTCAAGGCCCGTCTTAAGTTTGCCAATGACCATTTGGATGATCCAGAGGAGTCATGGGTGAAAGTCATGTGGTCAGATGAGACAAAAATAGAACTTTTTGGTCATAATTCCACTAACCGTGTTTGGAGGAAGAAGAATGATGAGTACCATCCCAAGAACACCATCCCTACTGTGAAGCATGGGGGTGGTAGTGTCATGCTTTGGGGGTGTTTTTCTGCACATGGGACAGGGCGACTGCACTGTATTAAGGAGAGGATGACCGGGGCCATGTATTGCGAGATTTTGGGGAACAACCTCCTTCCCTCAGTTAGAGCATTGTAGATGGGTCGAGGCTGGGTCTTCCAACATGACAATGACCCAAAGCACACAGCCAGGATAACCAAGGAGTGGCTCTATAAGAAGCATATCAAGGTTCTGGCGTGGCCTAGCCAGTCTCCAGACCTAAACCCAATAGAGAATCTTTGGAGGGAGCTCAAACTCCGTGTTTCTCAGCGACAGCCCAGAAACCTGACTGATCTAGAGAAGATCTGTGTGGAGGAGTGGGCCAAAATCCCTCCTGCAGTGTGTGCAAACCTGGTGAAAAACTACAGGAAACGTTTGACCTCTGTAATTGCAAACAAAGGCTACTGTACCAAATATTAACACTGATGTTCTCAGGTGTTCAAATACTTATTTGCAGCTGTATCATACAAATAAATAGTTAAAAAATCATATATTGTGATTTCTGGATTTTTTTTTTTTGATTATGTCTCTCACAGTGGACATGCACCTACGATGACAATTTCAGACCCCTCCATGATTTCCAAGTGGGAGAACTTGCAAAATAGCAGGGTGTTCAAATACTTATTTTCCTCACTGTATATATATAATATTCATATGTAAAAAAATGTGCTAAAACAGTACTGTCTCTTTAAGAGTACCGGCTGTTCAGCGTTTTGTTTTGGTGGATGAGCACATTTTAACAAGTGTAAAGTCACACAGCTTCTTTATTAGAATAAATAATAAATGTTGTTGTTTTTGATCAACAACTGACTGTAGAGATTAGAAAGGGTATTATTCAATGACAAACAGATTGCTTAGATCTCAACTTTGAAACATTACTCAGAACAAGTCAAACCAAACTTTTACTCTTAACACTGGGCTGAACGTTGCCTATTAAAAGAAAGGTCTTGGAATTTTAAGAATAAATATCAAGATCGTTCAAATTAACATCATGATTAATTGTGAAATCTATATTTTAACCCCTATTATTTTTAAGTCATACATTTAATTTTATCGGTTGAACAGAGCAAAATCCAATTCTTTTTGCGTACTTCCTGGCACCTACTTAATGTAAATGGGGTATGCATATTCCCAGCTGAGAATCACTGGTTGAAATGACAAGGGTAATGATTGATTTTAAGAACACAAAACAGTTGTTACTTCATCTGAAGTCAGATACATCTGAAAATAAAGATTTCAGTAATGTTCATGTTGTGAAGGATTCATCATTCATTAAAAGATCTGGCTCACAAGAATCAATTGTTCATAAACTAGATAATACTAGTTTAGAAAAAAATTGCAATAGAAAGATGTGTTGTTTTGGCATTATTTCACTGTACATACTGTTTTTATCCCATCACATTCAATTCAGACTGCAAGCTCACAAATATTTACAGACTACTGAACAGAGGTCCAAGAAAACTGTTATAACAAAAGTAGACATTCCACTGTAGGTTCAGTTCCATATTGAACATGGATGTACCTTCCTGAATGTACAGTATATCCACAGTGTCCACTGTCTCTTCTGCAGGTTTCTCCAAATCGTTCCCTCTGGACGGTACACTGTTTGACAGCTGGCTGGCTCAGTCTGTCCACATCAGCGCTGACAACATGTTGAGCCGCTGGCCAGGAGAGACCACCGACCCGTCGTCCAGTCTGCTGTCAGACCAGCTGCTGCAAGGTGAGGAGAACCTGCTCAGCCTCATGATGAACCACTCCATTAAATCCACCTGGAAAACACCACAGCTGGGCCGGAGGGCGAGGGGCCGCAGGAAGACCATCTCGCTTCCCCAGACCACCGTTAAAGGCAAGATTCCAGCTGAGGGCCAGCGAGGAGAGCGATCGCATCACCGCCACCGTCTCACACACAGCGGCCAGGGCAAACACGACCCTCTGCTGCCTCCCTGCTCCAAAATGGATTCTTGCCACATTTCAGAGGATCATGGCTCTTGGGATGCAGCTGTGAGTACCGGGGCTGCAACCTCAAGCCCCTACACAGACATCGGCAAGAGCTCGCGGGCGGCGTTGCGTCTGCCGAGACAGGGCAAGTCAGGCTTTAAAAGTAACATGACGGCGGTCTCGCCACAGAACCGCACTGGGAACATCAGGTCTGCACTGGACACTGAAACGGATGGATATTACTCAGATGTGGAACACAGTGACTCAGATTTGCGCTCCAATAGCCCAAAGTTGCGCTTGCCCCAACTGCATGCAGGGAATGAGGAAGTAGTGCGGCAAAGCGTACTGGCCTCTTAAAATTCAATCAAAATGCACACAGTGCTGGCATTGTTTTTGGATGCCATGGTACCTTTGCTATAGTATGTACTTCATCAATAGGACATGCAGTTTTCTATATACATACACTGTAATAGCTTGTGAAATTGTTTTGCTCTTTTAGTTTGTAAGTCAATTGCCTACCTTTAGGCAACCGTAACCATTTGCGCTTGACAAAACAAAACAATGCTCGGTTTGTGGAAATGAACACTCTATGGTATCTCGTGAAGCAATAGGATCTGTCCTGGAATAGGGCTGATGATGTGGGCATTATGAAAGTCTGCTTTTCAATTATTATGTTTGTCTGCAGAGGAAGTGGCTCATTTTCAAATTATGTAGAGAGAAAATATGATGCATCTTTAAAAGCACAAATAGTGATGGGGGAATGTAGCACACATACCCGTCATGCGCACTGCTTCATTTGCATTGATGGAGACTAGACTAGACATACCAGTGCCAAGTGTACACTCCAGCCCAATACATACCAGACCACTGCAAGTGTGCAGCCCTTTAAGGCTTAATTTGCACCACAAACCAAAGTGTGCAATTCTGATTGAAACACACTCTTTAAGCGACCCATTTGCTACTCTGACAGACTCTGTTGTACACTTCAACAGAGGTAAACAAATGGAGAGAGCAGTTAATGTGTAAAGACCGGCGTCAAATTGCACGTGGATTAATTATGAGACCTTTACCATCTTTATGGATGGAACTACTGTTTACAATCAAACGCTCCAAGGTTTGTTTAGCAATCTGGAATAGAGCGGCGTTAGATGATCACTTCATTGAAATTGAGCTGAAAATTACCAAAAAGTGCTGTTTGTAGAGTAAACATCCCATTTCCCAAAGATTATGGGAGATTTGGGCTTCTTTAAATTTCAGATAGCATCAGTGGACCAGGGCAAACTCAGGACTTGGCATTAATTATGAAATTACACAGATTACATCATTGTGATTGACTCTGCTCTATTAAGGCCTGATTGTCCTGCAGCTGCTGTTGGTAGATTTGAAAGACCATCCAACATTTGTCTAAAGCACAACCACAGAGACAGATATGAGGCCAAATTAGACCGCCATGGAAACTTATTCTAATCCAACGAACTGGACCCCTTCTCGCCACCACCACAGCACATACTGGCTGTTTGTGAGATGATAAATAATGTAATACTACTAAAATAGGACTTTTATTATATTTGAATATAGAATACGTCAAATATTATTCACTATGAGCAGAAATGAGTGCACCGAGTCAGCTCCAGACTTAATTGCACACTTCATACGATGTTTCATAGGCATCATCTCCCAAATGACAAAAAAAGACCCACTTGATATCCGATCTGACCATTCAGACTGAGACATTCCAAAAATCTTTAATCGTATTTCAAAGCACATACGCATGCTTTTTTGATTGAGTTTGTAGAAACTGGATTCACTGAGCTTTCTGTTCACATTGAAAATAACTAAACAGATTTGAGTCGAATATGCTATAAAAAAAATTTAAGATATTTTTATGCCTGTGAACAAAGCCTTTTGCTTTCCTACATCATCTTCATGCCAAGAGTAAATGAAGTGCACAATTCTGACAAATATTACATTAGATTGATGTAAAAATCACATGAACTGTTTGCACTGATATTTAAAGAAATCTGATACATATCACATATATTTCTCCATATGTGACCAGATCTTAATTGAAAATGTCACACCTGTCATTCAAAAACCAGATCTGTGTGACACATGAGGGAGAGAAATCAGATTTAGTTCACAATCAGCTGCGGTGTGAATTGAACCAATTTGGTTGAACTGGTTTTGGTTCAGAAAGAATCATTTACGTTCTCCAGTAAAGTCAGCGTGCCTTCTGTAGCTCCCCAGATCAAGGTCACAATCAGCTTGTTTAACTTATTCAATACATCGATGGCAATCAGAAATGAGCATCTGCTGGGTCAAAAAGCTCATTTAAAGTGTAGTTTAACGCAGTGCCTAGAAAATCTTATAGAAATACAGCATTTGCCATTTATGGACCCCAAATCCCAAGAGACCATAAACAAGCTTCAATGAATTCATTGTTGAATTTTACAGTTCCAAGGTATTGTTAGTCTTTGGTAATTAATATCTGGCTGGTGTAATGAATCAACCCATAGTGTTTATCTCAGGGTTACAGAGTAGAAGAGATGCCAATCATAAGTCGTAAGTAAAACGTATACATTCACAGACAATGTTTCTTTAGCAAATGTTTATTTTCATGACTACTGAGCGGCTTTGTCTCAGCACAATGACAAAGGTGGATTTGATTTCCTATTTTTGTTTTTGATGATGCCAAAGAATATGAAGTGAGCATATGTTGTGCAGTGGATGTATTGTAAACACTCCTGGATGCATCATCAATCAGTTGTTTCTCATCAGAGGTTCAGTGATGTCTTTATTTTCAGAAATGTTCTGTTTATTAGGCACAAGCAACTGATATGTAACTTATTTGATGTAGTGTCAACCTTTAAACACACGTAAAGGTTAGTTCACCCAAAAAATATGGTAATTTTGTCATTCCAAACAGTATGACTTTCTTCAGTGGAACACAACAGGAAATGAAAGTGAAAGGCAACTAGCGGCTGACAATTTCCAAAACAGAAAAAGAGCACATTCAAGTATCATAAATGTAGTCCATAAGATTTGTGTATTCTGAAGCCATACAATCGCATTTTGTGAGAAACAGACACAAACATAATCGTTTTCGTTGCTCTAAAAATATGTTCATATTCAAACTTGACAAAATGGTTTTGTGATAATCTAATTTTGTCACATAAATTGTCAAATGTCACCAAATAACATCTTGCATGTTTCATAAAACACCAAGTTGAGAATGAGATTTGAGAGCTTGTTGGCGAGGGCAAGATTTTCATTGAAATATTAAACATTGATTTAAATCTCAGACTGTTCCTCACAAATCTATCACATGACTTGAGAGGAAGCCTTATGGAGCTTAGTCAGGGGAGATGCTACATTTGTTTTGACATGAATGAAAATGAGACTAAGTGATAGCCATACAGACTGTAAAATGAGTTCTACTGTTGTGTACCTTTTTGTTGATTGTTGTCGGCACAACATTGGAAGTATGTCTTTCCAAAAAAACACTTTGGAAAACATATGTGAAGAAAATTAGACATGGCATTAAACCTTAAGAAAGTACCTAGTGAACAGCCTTGTTTTCATTTGCAGCCGATCAAATTCACCTTCTAAACAGACTAAAACCTTCGGTACTTTTTGGATGCTTTCATTGGATGGAAAGCACAGTATGAACAGTCTGCTAAACATCATCTTTTGTGTATAGCATAAGAAAAATTCATAGAGGTTTAGAGCAATATATGGGTGAGTAAATGATGACAGAATTGTCTTTTTTGGCTGAACTATCCCTTTAAACTTCACTCATCTACCCGTATTAAGCTGCGCTCGGACTCTTCATTCACGCTGTCTGAATTATACAGTCATCAGACAAACACTCTGTATATATCTCATATATAGTAGTTGCTTCAATAGGGACTTATCATAGATGCTTCAGGATGCACCAAACGCAGACAATGGATACTGTGCCTTTAGTGATCTAGTTTAAACCCATTTGCAAGGGTTCATGCTGCTTTCTCATGCCTAGTTGCCGTTTGTGTAAAACTTATACTCTGATTACTGCTTGACCACTGTACATGTTCAGCTTTTGTCAAGTAATGTGTTTTTACCCACAAACCCTCAAACCCCTGCTGTACTGGAATAGTTACATGACAAAATCTCTGTTACAAATGTATTTGTATAGAGTGCTGACAACTCCAAACACAAACGCTAACTAGTGCTTTGTTAGTTTTTGATCTCCACTTTTAGTTTTTCCTGGAATGTAGAGAGGCAGAATATCATGGAGATCTTTTCTATGGGTTTGAGCGCTGCATTTTAACCACAGCATGGGCTCAAGCTTTCGAGGAGATGTTTATTTATACCTTCTTTGGTCAAATGAGGTCAGTGACGGTGATTCATTCCACTGCTGGAATTGATTTTTCATTCCATAATTACAATTTCTGGGTCATATTTCACCCCACACTGAAAAGAAAAAATATATATTTTAACCAACATTTTTCTAACTGGTATAATTATTATGCATGCTGCTTTTATAATTATTGATGGACTACATGGAATATTCTTCCTTTTTAAAAAATCATTTTTAAGACTGCATGACCATTTAAATGCAGTAAACAGCAAAATGTCAATTTGCATGGTAGTGTGTGTGTGTGTCCGTGTATATATATATATATACATATATATACACACACACACACACATACACACACACAGTGCATCTGGAAAGTATTCACAGCGCTTCTTTTTTTTTTTTTCACATTTTGTTATGTTACAGTCTTATTACAAAATGGATTAAATTCATTATTTTCCTCAAAGTTCTACAAACAATACCCCATAATGACAACATGAAAGAAGGTTGTTTGAAATCTTTGCAAATGTATTACAAATAAAAAACGAAATAAATCACAAGTACATAAGTATTCACAGTCTTTGCTCAATACTTTAAACCAACTTTGTTACCAATTACAGCCTCAAGTCTTTTTGTGTAGGATGCTACAAGCTTGGGACACAGTTTCTCCCATTTTTCTTTGCAGGACCTCTCAAGCTCCATCAGGTTGGATGGGGAGCATCGGTACACAACCATTTTCAGATCTCTCCAGAGATGTTCAATCGGGTTCAAGTCTGGGCTCTGGCTGGACCACTCAAGGACATTCACAGAGTTGTTCCATAGCCACTCCTTTGTTATCTTGGCTATGTGCTTCGGGTCGTTGTTCTGTTGGAAGATTAACCTTCACCCCAGTCTGAGGTCCAGAGTGCTCTGGAGCAGGTTTTCATCAAGGATGTGTCATTGCTGCATTCATCTTTCCCTCGATCCTGACTAGTCTCCCAGTTCCTGTTGCTGAATAACATCCCCACAGCATGATGCTGCCACCACCATGCTTCACTGTAGGGATGATATTGGCCAGGTGATGAGCGGTGCCTGGTTTCCTCCAGACATGATGCTTGCATTCAGGCCAAAGAGTTCAATCTTTTGTTTCTCGTGGTCTGAGAGTCCTTCAGGTGCCTTTGGCAAACTCCAGGCAGGCTGTCATGTGCCTTTTACTGAGGAGTGGCTTCCGTCTGGCCACTCTACCATACAGGCCTGACTGGTGGAGTGCTGCAGAGATGGTTGTTCTTCTGGAAGGTTCTCCTCTCTCCACAGAGAAACTCCAGAGCTCTGTCAGAGTGACCATTGGGTTCTTGACCACCTCCCTGACTAAGCCCCTTCTCCCCCGATCGCTCAGTTTGGCCGGGCGGCCAGCTCTAGGAAGAGTCCTGGTGGATCCAAACTTCCATTTACGGATGATGGAGGCCACTGTGCTCATTGCTGCAGAAATGTTTCTGTACCCTTCCCCAGATCTGTGCCTCGATACAATCCTGTCTCGGAGGTCTACAGACAATTCCTTGGACATCATGGCTTGATTTTTGCTTTGACATGAACTGTTAACTGTGGGACCTTATATAGACAGGTGTGTGCCTTTCCAAATCATGTCCAATCAACTGAATTTACCACAGGTGGACTCCAATCAAGTTGTAGAAACATGTCAAGGATGATCAGTGGAAACAGGATGCACCTGAGCTCAATTTTGAGTGTCATGGCAAAGGCTGTGAATACTTATGTACAAGTGATCGGTTTTTATTTTTAATTAATTTGCAAAGATTTCAAACAAACTTCTTTCATGTTGTCATTATGGGGTATTGTTTGTAGAATTTTGAGGAAAATAATGAATTTAATCCATTTTGGAGTAAGGCTGTAACATAACAAATTGTGGAAAAAGTGAAGCGCTGTGAATACTTTCCGGATGCAGTGTGTGTTTATATATATATATATATATATATATATATGGGCTGTCAATCAGTTAAAATTTTAATTGAATTAATTACATGGTATGCCAATTCATTAAACAAATTAAACGCAATTGATCACATATATAAATCTTTGCTTAGAAAGCACCTCAAATAACTATAATTCAGTAAATAATTATTAAATATATATAAATAGTTATATTTAAATCATTATAAAAAAAATTATAATATAGGTCATTAAAATGTGTTACATAATTGTGACACACGAGTACAGCATTAGAAAAGACGGTAACACTTTACAATAAGGTTCCATTTGTTAACATTAGTTAATTATGTTAGTTAACATAAACTAACAATGTGCTTTTATTAATCTTAATGTTAATTTCAACATACTAATACAATAACATTGTGTTTGTTATTGATTCATTAGTAATGCATTATGAACTAACATGAACTTACAATAAACAATTGTATTTTTATTAAATAATAATAACAATGATTAATAAATGCTGTAAACATTATATTGTTAATTGTATGTTCATGATACCTAATGCATTAACTAATGATAACAAACAGAAACTTTTTGTAAAGTGTCACCAAAAGACAATTAAAAAAGTGTTTTTAGTATGCAATATTTTTATTATTTCCATATTATTGAACTTGTGTCATCTGCCTATCATTGGCCTACAGTTCACATAATCCATTTTGCAATTGAATTCGCCAATCAGTCCGAGATAGATTTATTATGAGGGCTTTTCTAATGACACGTCAATGCACACCTGCTTAACGTTTGCGTCAAGTCATTAACATACCGTTTTTTAGATCACTGTCAAGTCAAATATAGTTTGAAGCTGTTTGAACGCAAAAATGTGCTCTCAACTTGTTTTGTCTGCTGTCGGTGAGTGTGGATTGTTCTCTGTATAACCTGAATTAACGCTTTAAATTGACAGCTATATTTAATAATATATTATATTAATACATTATTTTCATGACATTTAAACACATCCTCCCAAATTCTCATTAGAGTAATGCTTATAATACATTTAGAAACAAAAGTGGGGTCAAATATGACCTGAATGTTTCTTGATGTTTTTTGTGAGATTCACTCATCTCTCAATAAACCTCAGTTAACTTTCATCCGTTGGGACAGAAGTTCTGTTAACTTGTGTGCTGAGCTCTTGAACTGCTGTAGAAGCTTGTCAGGAAAGATCTTTACCTGCTCAAACATGCTTTTGTTGTAATATGAAAGTTGGTCTTGGTTCATTCTCTCTCCTGCCTGTTTAATATTCAACATCAGGTCCCTGTCACGAGCACTGTGGTGTTTTTGTTTTCTTGAAGGAGATCAGGGTCCGGAGTGGATGTAGAATCATCACGATATGATCACATGAATGTTGCAGGAGTTTCTCTTTATATATTCTTTGTTTCAAAGAATGTTGTGCCATTTGTTAATAGCAGAGAGAACTATTGAACATAGAAAAAAGACGAGCTATTTTAAATTATTTTAGGCTTTTGTTTAGCTATATTTATTTTCTTTTTTTGGAAATCTTTATAGGAGTTTAAAAAAGTATTTTTATCAGGCAAAAAAATATTTTTATTATTTCGTTTTTTTTGCAAATTTTCCATGTTAAGCAGTCGTTTAGAGCAATATAATGTTCATGTGACTGTATGTGCATGTTGTTTGTGATGACTTAATCATTGCCAGCGCTCAGCTGTGTTTAACCAGTGCAGTCAATAAAGCTGTGCTTCACATCAAATCCAGACCTGTGCTACTGTTGTGTTACTGCACCACATACCCATGCACTTCGCACTTTTAAATTCAGACATTTTATAATCGATCGGCGTGAAAATTAATCTATTAATCTGTTAATCATTAATGTTAATACTGCACAAAGCATGTGGAGGACTGCAAATTATGTGCATGCACATGCAATGCATTTAAATTAATAAACATTATAAAAGCATTATAAAATAGTAGCTCAGTCACGAGATGAGACCCTTAAGCATGCCTTCGACCAAGTTAGAGTAATCGATGGTCAACAACTCTGGCCGAATGTCGCACTTTCATATCCCTATTTCGCAATTATAAACAAGTAGTTGTATCGAGTGATGTAGGACACTTCAAAGGAAGATACAACCCAGCTCTTGATACCGCGGAGATGCTAGGAAATGGTTTTCCAGGGGCTCACTATAATCCGATGGCAGGTCACCTAGGGAAAAGAAAGACACTGGACTGCTTAATAGCCCGCTTTTATTGTCCGGGCATTGGCGGCGATGTCCGGAGGCGGTGTGCGGCTTGCCGTGAATGTCAGCTGGTGAATCTGCCGGCCACCCCAAAAGCGCCATTGCACCCAATCGGCATGAACCTAAATTAAGTCATTGAAATAAGGCCATATAACACATACTAAACATTTGTCCACAAGCCTTTTGAGAACTGGATCTTGTAGCCTAGAATTTCTGCTACATAATGATGTGAAAATCATCCTGATCATTCATTTATACAAAACAGTATAATAATTGAACTTTTGTAAGACACTTTTAGTGTTAGAAAGGTTATATGCGTGGAGGCCTGAACTATCATGAATATCGATTGTATTTCACACCTGAGGAGACAAAAGACCCCTCCCCTGTGCCTATCAATGAGGAATGTGAAAGAAAGCGAATGAATGTGAGGAGACTTAATGATCAAAATCAAGTTTTAAGTTAAAAGAAGTAATCGGACTATACATATTCTTTACAAAAAGACTTTACTTAATTTTAGACCCACACTACCGTTTAAAAGAAGTCTCTTCTGCTCACCAAGGCTGCATTTATTTGATCCAAAATACAGTAAAAATATTGATATTTTGAACAGTTTTCTATTTGAATATATTGTCAAAGGCAATTTGTGATCAAAGCTGAATTTTCAGCATCATTACTGCAGTCTTCAGTGTCACATGATCCTTCAGAAATCATTATAATATGCTGATTTTCTAATATGGGCATATTTAAAGTGCATTTTACTCATTTACACCTGAACACATATTTGCAAGCACAAGCTTTGTTGATGATAATGAGGCAGCATAAAAACTAGATAAAATATAATCTAAACATTCATATTATTTTTATATCATATTACATATCATATTTATATCATACAGCATCCAATTTAAATGCCTGCTTTAGCCAAAACAGCATTTAAATTTAACTAAAACTTGCTTATTAGGACATATTTAAAATGTCAATACTCTGAATCCTGGCTGGCAAGTCTGGAAACAGTCCCACTAGTAAAATATGTACATGTTTATATAAAATAGCATGTCAACTAATTTAAACTAGATGACTTACTCGTCTGAAATTGTATCTGCGGCTGGATCAAGTCTCTCTTCAAAATGCAATTCCCGCTGTTCTTCTTAGGAAAATTGTAACTCTTCGTGCTGTCTTTCAAACACGCAGAAAAATTAACAAACTTGTTGTTTTTAAGGCACAGTCGGGGGCGTTTACCATTTGCATTGATCGTCTCAGCACATTACCGTATGAATGGCGTGCTCTGCTGGTGGGTGTGATCACATTAGAGATAATTTGCTGAGCCAGGTGAAACTGTACATCGCTTTGTTTCATACAGATTACATTGCAGCAGAATATTTGTTTTAAATTTGAATTGTTCTATTTAAAAGTAGACCGGATGGCACCCTGGCCTGAGTCAGGCAGGGGGGTATGTAGCAGCAGGGGCATGGTCAAGTGCCCATCCGGAGAGAGAGAGAGAGAAAGCGGTAAGTGCACTTACACCTGAGCTAAATTATGACTAACACCTGTCTCTAATTCCAGTGAGCATGGGGAGAGCGGATAAAACCACCCACGCCACCAGCAGAAGGCAGAGAGAGTCTGGGTCCTGAACAGATGTTATTGTGAAGCTGTAGATTTGTTATTGTGAAGCTGAAGGGTTGCTATTCTGATATATTATTATGAAGCTGTGAGTGCTGCAGTGTGTTCAGTAAAAATCATTACCTGAGTGGAGCAACCCGCCTTCTGTGTCCTCCTCCTCTTCCAACCTTTACATTTACATACACAATTCCACTCATGGAGCCTCTACTAATGAGCTGATGAGTAAAATAAGGTGTCTTAAATAAGTAGACAAGATAAATGTGCAGTGTTGTGGGTATTCCAGGTCCAGGTTTGGGAAACACTGCTCTAGGACCCTCGCTAGTCTCAAGAGCGGATCCACTGTTCTGCAACCAGGACAGAATCTACATTGCTCCTTCTCAATCTGAGATTTGAAAATTGGAGACAAAGAGTCAAGTTAACAGTCTATTGTTTACCTGCATATTAATATGCTAGGTCTAGCATATGCAAAACTGTGTGCATTTCTTTATGCTTTCACTCTTATAACATGAGATGATTATCTATTAACAGGGGTTTGAAGTAGTAGAGATTTTGATTTATCCCAGTTTTTCTTTGTGTTTCTAAAGTATTTCTTCAAACAAGTAGGTGATGACAAATAACCATCTTTTATGTGCTATATGAATCATTAAATCAACTGATTCTTAAAAAAAAAAGTAATTAATGACTAACCAATGGAAATGAAAGGGAATGATATACTTCACATTCACAAGATTTTCAAAAACAATGATTTGTTCTCAAACAAAACACTAGTAGTGTTTTACCCATAAACTCAAGTGAAGTGGGGGGGGCAAAACAAACTGAAGTATTATCAACAATGCGTACAATACACATTCACGTGCATTGTGAATCACGATTCAAGTGTGTTGTCCTGAGGTGCTTGTGAATTACTTTTTAAAGTGTAAAACTAATAAGATTATAACTTGCAAACAGACATTCAAGGAAAAGCTGGTTGACTTTTGTTCCATAAAGAGTCGGGTGAACAAACCAAACACTTATCCTACCTTTACACAAGGTCACAAAACTCAGATTTTGAGTTAGTTTGCATGGCTTTTAATGTCAGAACTGCAATTTCCCTGTGGGAAACTCATATTTCTGATTTAACCAAGAGCACTTGAAGGCTATAATGACCAGCCAAACCACAGTGCAAACCCACTTTTTCCAAACTCACTCATATCAAAAGCAAGTACCTCTATCTGTGTCGAGGATTGAACATGGATTGGTGAAGTGTGCTCTAATAAACTGAGGTGCACTGAAATACCGTAAACTGAGGTCTATATATTTTATGCAGAAGTATGTAATTGGGTGCATAACTTTAAACAGTATGTCATGGGTGTTCTTTCTCAATGGATTTTGAGGTGAGGATGATGGTGTATGGAAAGCTCATATTTGACAAATGGCCAAAAATGCGCTCTCGTCCCACCACCATTAGCCAGAATGGCCATTCCGTTTTTGTCGGAAATGAACTCTGACCCCACCATCAACCCCAGATTAACCCGAAGTCCATTGATAAAAAAATGTGTGCTAACACCTTTGACAAACTATTTAAATCATGTCTTGAAATGTAAGAAATCTCTGATTTGTAATGTAAGGGGTCTGCGATTCTACATTATGTCTGTCACTTCCTACATAATTAATTGATTAGTTAGTATAACCCTGACAGATGTATGGATGAAATTCCAAATAATGGAAAACTCATGAACTAATTAATCATCATCATCATCCTCAAATTAAAAGTAGAATTGCTATAGCTTGATATAGCATATATAAAATGCAGTTTTAAAAACAAAACACTATCTATGCATTAAATACATTAAATGTTGTGGCGGGGTGAGCAAAAGACAGAGTGGATGTGGCGTGAGGCCTCGTAGAGGCATTTAATGAAAACGATTATTAAAATAAAATGTTTAGAATGTGAAAATAAAGTCTCCAAGGGGGATAAGTATCCAAAAGAAAGGGGGATCCTTGCAGTAAGATGGGGCTCAGTAAAGGTCGGGGAAGTGTTCATGGAATGGTCCAGGGCATAAGCAGGTTCCGACGGGCGACCACACTCCCCTCCTATTTACTGGGTTGAGAGGGGCTGCAGCATCATTGGCGGCCTGTCTCCCCAGACCCGCGGCTAGGAGGCCCAGCCTCCTAGCCCATTGGCCGCAATGCGTCCTCCCCGACAATATATCTAACTTGTGCCGAGGGTGAGCGGCATTGGTTTCATTCAGGGATGAACCCCTTTAAAATAGAAATCCTAAAATCGCCCCTGCCACACACGCTTTCCGAAAGACATGTATGGATAGATGCAATTCGCAGCTGCCCTCATGCCAGGATCCAGCACATCAGGATGTTTTCATATTTTAGTTTCAGTCCCCCCATTTCATTTGTTCCAGTGTTGTTTGTTTTCACTATTGTTCAATAAACCCGCTTATAGATCCTCACTCCCCGTCTGCCTCCGCCTGCTTGTCATAACCAGAACAACTTACATTTTTTCTTAATAATAAAAAGACATTGTCTGATCATACAAGCCTGCTCATGGAGTTGCCTTGTCTAATAGCTTATAACATATTTAATACTTCAACACTGGAAAATCATAACAATAAATTTATCTATTAACCTTTTTTAAGTAGCAAGCACCTCACAATCATTTTTTCTTTTTTTGATGTAAAGTGTGTGAGATGTGAGGTGACACTTCCCGTCATAGGAGAATTTAATTGTTGGTAACCATTTAATTAACTTTTCATTTGACACGGAAGATAAAAAAAAAACAAATACTTCAGTAGACAATTACTGCAAGGAAAAAGTTCTACTGGGGAAGCTTCAGAAGTATACCACATCGAAAAGTAAGAGGTGGGTTAACGGGAAAGGGTGGCAGAGTCTCCGCTGTGGCCAACTCAGATAAGGATGTGGATAGGGGGTGAAAAAGAAAGTCTACTTACTAGTGTTATAATTATTTTGTTTCTATGAACTCTAAAGATCACAGAGAGAGCCTACGCAGTGCATCCGTTTGAATTAGCATGATTGGTCACCACATTAAGAAGCCTCAAAATGAGAGGTCACGTAATGCCGAATATGTGAACGCGAGCTCTGCACACTTTGCTAGTTTTAACACTATTAATGTCATAAACCAGTGAGATTCGATATGCTCTGTTCCATAACTATTCTAGGAGGACATGATGTCAAAGAATTCAAAATCCTGTGACCCTGGAGACATTAAAAGACACTTATGTGCTCAGGCTGACGTCATTTAGCAGAAGACCGCAAACCCGGGAGTCAAGTTGGTCAGAAAAATTAGGGAATTTTGGTGAGAAATGTTGCACAATGTCTATTGCAATGCTGACGAAGATCGTTGCTGACTTGGAGGATCTTCCTGTAATACATCAATTGATCACTACCATGTAAATTAAAGATTATAAGACCATTATTTCAGATAGATAGATAGATAGATAGATAGATAGATCCTTGCTATCCTAAGTCCCATGAACTAAACCAGAAGTCTTAATGTTGTTCTGGTGCAGAGATATGTGATTTGATACTTGGTTGCTAGGGTAACACCATGTCATTGCAAGGCAGTTACCAGAGTGAAACTTATCAAGGCTCCTTGCCATCCGAGTGAAAAAAGTCAACCTGGAAATCTCTATGATGTTCTGTTGCAAAGATATAAGATTTGTTACTTGGTTGCTATGGTAACACCATCTGGTTGCTAGGCAGTTAACAAGGTGATATTCAAAAGGCTCCTTGCCATCCTGTATGAAATATGTCAACCCCTAAGTCTCTACGATTTTCTGGTGAAGAGATATGTGATTTGTTACTCTGTTGATAGGGTAACCCCATCTGGTTGCTAGGCAATTACCATAGTGATACTTTTCAAATCTCCTTCCCATCCTGATTGAAATAAATCAACCCAGAAGTCTCTACGAATTTCTGGTGCAGAGATATGTGATTTGTTACTCGGTTGCTAGGGTAACCCCATCTGGTTGCCAGGCAGTTACCATAGTGATACTTATAAAGTCAATAGGCCATCCTGATTGAAATAAATCAACCCAGAAATCTCTACAATTTTCTGGTGCAGAGATATGTGATTTGTTACTCGGTTGCTAGGGTAACCCCATCTGGTTGCTAAGCAGTTACCATAGTGATACTTATCAAGTCTCCTTGCCATCCTGATTGAAATAAATCAACCCATAAGTCTCTAAGATTTTCTGGTGCAGTGATATGATATTTGTTACTAGGTTGCTAGGGTAAGCCCATGTGGTTGCTATGCAGTTACCAGGGTGATACAATACATGGCTCCTTTCCATCCTGAGTGAAATAAGTCAACCCAGAAGTCTCTACGATGCTCTGTTGCAGAGATATGTAATTTGTTACTCGGTTGATAGGGTAACCCCATCTGGTTGCTAGGCAGTTACCATAGTGATACTTATCAAGTCTCCTTGCCATCCTGATTGAAATAAATCATCCCAGAAGTCTCTATATATTTCTGGTGCAGAGATATGTGATTTGTTACTCGGTTGCTAGGATAACCCCATCTGGTTGCTAGGTAGTTACCATAGTGATACTTATCAAGTCTCCTTGCCATCCTGATTGAAATAAATAAACCCAGAAGTCTCTACAGTTTTCTGGTGCAGAGATATGTGATTTGTTACTCGGTTGCTAGGCTAACCCATCTGGTTGCTAGTCAAGTCAAGTCAATTTTATTTGAATAGTGCCTTTCACAACACACATTGTTTCAAAGCAGCTTTACAGAATATCAGCATTAACAGACGATACAACTGTAATGTCTATAAAGTCGATTAATCATCATTGTGTAATTTAGATAAAATACTATTTTTAATAGTGTTTAAAAATAATTAAATGATAATTGTATTAATAACCCCAGGGAGCAAGCTGTAGGCGACTGTGGCAAGGAACACAAAACTCCATAAGATGTTGATTAATGGAGAAAAATAACCTTGGGAGAAACCAGACGCACTGTGGGGGCCAGTTCCCCTCTGGCTAACATTAGGAATGTAATGTAAATATTAATTATGTATAGGTAAAATCATGGTTTAAAATTATTAAACTAAGTGTTAAGGGTCAGTGATTAAACATCGATTGTGTTTGAACTGTAAGATTAATGACCAAAGTCTTTGAAGTCCATCTTGATTAATTGCAGAAGTTCACATAGATGCAATTGTCCTTGTTAATTGGCTGATGAAGGCTTTTGTTGGCAATAGTTAAGGGGGTCGCACACCGAACGAGAAGCGCCGCGTCGCGCAGCGCCATGTCTTTAAAATTCGAACACATTATTCTCTATGAGTGTACACACACCGGCGGCGCCATTCGGCATCTGTCAGCGGCGCCCAGCTACGGCTCAGCACCTTGTTCAAAACCCTGCCGCGCCACAGAGCGCCATTTACATAGTTGTATATTAAATTTACATTTATTTGTCTCAAATCGTCGTTAATGTACATACTGAATTCACCCTGTGCTGCAATATACATTTAGTTTAACATTCCTAATTTAACAGCTTGAATAAAGTCATATTGGAAAAAATATATAACAGACATAGCCCTTTTAAATCTTTCATTTTCCCCTGTTGTGCCATTTTTCAATACTCTACCATACTAACCATACTCTCATACTTTTCACTTGGGTTAGCTAAACGCTAGCTAAATAAATACAATTGTATTATGTAACATAGTTGCCAAGACAACGGATAACGTTACAACAAAATAACAGATTTAACAACGTGATAGACACTTTTACTTGATTAACGTTCAAACATCAGCTATTATTCAATTAACATAAAAAATAAATAATACATCAAGTTAAAACTCACCCATCGTGCAGCTCTTCTAGACTTCTACCAGGAGTTGATTCAAAATTGAGCTCGCGCGAATAGAATGTGCGCTTCTGGTGTGCGATACCTGTGAGTTGTTCTAGACGTGGCGCGGCGCTGCGCTGCGCTTCTCGTTCGGTGTGCGACCCCCTTTAGTCTAAGCATTTCATTTCAAGATCATAGCCCATAAATAGACCGAGGTGATGCAGGTTGGAGTTGGCATCATTTCATCCTCTGAAGTCCATCATAATAGACTGAAGTGATGTTTGGCTGGCACCGGCTGCATTTAGTCATCATCATTCTGCGACATGTAGCAGTGGAGTCCAACATGAAGCAGGAATGGTGCTGGATCCAGCCGGTTCTGGTGATCTCAGGATAGGAGTCCCGAAGTTGAGACAGGGAAACAAATAAAAAGATGTAAGCGTAGATGCCATTCAATTTATTGCAGAGTTAGAGATCATGCTCAATGTTTCTGGTTTCTGGTTCCGACAGACCCAACTAAAGCAGCCTAATTGTGGGTTGGAGGATAAATTAGGTGTATGCCTGGCTAAATAGATGAGTCTTTAGTCTAGACTTAAACTGAGAGAGTGTGTCTGCATCTCAAACAGTGTTAGGGAGACTATTCCATAGTTTAGGAGCCAAATATGAAAAGGATCTTCCTCCTTTAGTGGATTTTGATATTCTAGGAACTATTAATAGGCCAGAATTTTGCGATCTTAATGAACGTGTTGGAATATAGCGTGGTAGAAGGTCACTTAAGTACTGCGGAGCTAGACCATTCAAAGCTTTGTATGTAGTTAACAGAATTTTTAAATTAATACGGAATTGAACAGGTAGCCAATGTAACGATGATAAAATGGGGCTAATATGATCATATTTCTTGGTTCTCTACCGAGAGCATATGCCTTAATTTAGCAATATTTCTTAGGTGGAAGAATGCTGTTCTACAAACATTTGTAATTTGATTTTCGAAGGACAGATTGGTATCAAATATAACACCTAAGTTCTTCACTGTTGAAGATGATGTAACAGTACATCCATCTAGAGTCAAATTAAATTTTAGTGGCTTATTTTTAGAGTTTTTTGGTCCAATAATTAGAACCTCTGTTTTGTCAGAATTGAGTAGAAGGAAATTTCTGGCCATCCAATTTTTTATTTCATTGATACACTCTGCTAATTTTGAGAATTGTGAAATCTCATCAGGTTTTGAAGAAATATAAAGTTGTGTATCGTCAGCATAGCAGTGGAAACTTATTCCACGATTCCTGATAATATCTCCCAGGGGAAGCATATACAAGGAGAAAAGCAGAGGCCCTAAAACTGATCCCTGTGGCACTCCATATTTTACTTTTGTTTGGTTTAACAATTCCTCATTTACATAGACAAAGTGGTAGCGGTCTGCTAAATATGACCTAAACCCAGTGGCGCAAAAAGTGGGTATGCGCTATTTATATAAATTCTAATTTATATAAGTTTTATAAATTTATATAAAAGTTATATAAGTTAAATATAAAAAAGTTATATAAATTTTAGAGGACTAACAGACTAGTGTAGGCGCCGGCGCCCTCATAAGATTCCATCATAGAATTTATTTTGACAGAAGGGTAATATCGCGACGCGAGCGCTGAATGAGCAGCAGGAGTGAGCAGCAGGAGTGAGTTGTCTTTAAAACTCAAAGATGGATAAAGCAAAAAAGCTGTCGGGGGCTAAAAACAGAAAAAGAAAGAGGGAAAAGGAGATTGCATGTCAAGGGATGCGACAGCAGCTTAATAAGTGGATGGTGAAAGGCAACAGGTAGGATTTAAAGTGTGACGTCTGTGCTTGGAAGCTTGCAAATATTCATGTTAACAGACTAGCTAGCGTTTGCTAAGACTGGGAATGTAGCAGCCAGAACATGTAGCTAGCTAGCTTAGAATATGCAAAACCGAGGTTGCTGAGCTGAAAACGGAAAAATATAAGGTAGCATGTATGATAAATAACAAGAATCTGGAAAACAACTAATGCAATATCTCTGGTTTACCATGGAATCATGCATAGATTTGCTAGCAAACTTAGAGGCTTGCAAATATTAATGTTAACAGACTGGAAAGTGTTTGCTAACTTCATGCAAAATAATGTTGCTGATATTTACATTAGATTTTGGTTAAACCCTATGGTAGGGTCACATCTCTCTCTCTCTCTTTAAAAATCTGTGCTATGTGTGTGTGTGTGTGTGTGTGATATATATATATATATATATATATATATATATATATATATATATATATATATATAGCACAGACCTTTAAAGGAGAGAGAGATGTGACCCTGTAATTACATATCTATATATATATATATGTGTGTGTGTGTGCCATATTTGTACTTTTTAAAATCCAAAATGTTAATGTAATTTCAACAGCAGCACAACCTTACTGCATAGTAGTTGTCTTATATGATGCCATCACTAGGCTGATTTAAGAATTGAATTTAGGCTGCTTTATTTAACAGTGAGGTTTTCAATGCAATTGTTGACACAGTAATTCAGGAGTTGTCTGACAGATTTTGCAATCTTCAGCTTGTGTCCGAAAAGTTTAAGTTCATTTTTAAAATGGAACACATGACAAAAGCTGAGTTGGAGGAATCAGTGACAATATATGCCCTAGCTACCAATGATGTTTCAAGGGATATCATTCAGGAAATTTACCCAGCGAGCCGTCTACTTAGGGGTCATGAAAAGGCTCTGGATAAATTAAATTTCCTCCTACAGGAGAACCTTGATTTGGTTTTTCCAAATGTAGCCCTGAGAGTTTTCCTGACAATGCCTATGACAGTTGCCTCTGCGGAGAGATCATTCAGCAAGCTAAAGCTGATAAAGACATACCTTCATTCCAACATGAGTAATGATCGCTTAACCCAATTAGCAGTCATTTCAGTTGAAAACAGTGTGGCACGAACCATTTCATTCGATGCAATAATAGATAAATGGGCAAGTGAAAAGGCACGCCATGTTACAATTTAGTAGAAACTAAAGAGCGCTTTTGAATGTTTGGTAGCAACATTGTTACTTGGATTGGGCATCGAGAATCGGTGACAGACTAGTTCTAACTGTTTATTCTGTTTGTAACTTTTTATTCTGTTTGTAACTTTTTATTATTTGATAACATTGTTAATAATATATATTAATATATATATATATATGTACATATATACCGTAGGCCTACAGTGGCTGTCTGATATACTTTCAAATAAACCTTTATTATTTGAAGCCCATACATGATGATGTCCGGCAAACTTATTTATTTATAAGTGGGGGGGGGGGGCAAAAATTGTTGCTGCATAGCCCTCTAACACTGGGTAGTTGCGCCCCTGCCTAAACCATGCTAATGCCACTCCACAAATTCCAACATAATTCTCCAGCCTATTCAAGAGAATGTCGTGATCTATCATGTCGAATGCAGCTCTAAGATCTAAAAGCACTAGAAGAGAAATGCTGCCGTGATCAGATGATAAGAGCAAGTCATTTGTAACTCTGATAAGTGCAGTCTCTGTACTGTGAGGCCTAAATCCTGATTGAAATTCTTCATACTGTATATGTAACTGGTCTGTCGTCTGCGTTGTGTTTTCGGGTTGCGCATGAGAAGAACAGGACAGCATTCGGCAGCTCACAAATCTTTAATTCCTGATATACAAACAAATGTAAATCAGCCTCTTAGTGAAAGTCGCCCTCGTTAATGCTCTCACTGCATCACCAATGCAAAGAGAAAGAAATCAATAAAATGCATAACAGAGAACATACCTGATATACAAACAAATGTAAATCAGCCTCTTAGTGAAAGTCGCCCTCGTTAATGCTATAAAACAAATGTGATGTACACTTGTCACATGTGCTCTCATTTAACATTTAGGCCCAGATGCAAAAATATCAATTAATCGGGATGAAATTACAAAAATAAATACACAAATAGGTAAAATAATATTATACACATGAATTAGAGTGAAAATATAGACCTAAAAGCAACAATTAAAATTAGGATTAAAGATGATTATCAGGAGCCCAAAATAACCTCACCTCTCACTGCATCACCAATGCAAAGAGGAAGAGGAGGGGACAGAACGGGAAATTATATTGACTCATGACATCACATTAATTAAAGAGAAAGGTACTCACTTCACTTAGGCAGTCATATCAGGTACATGTAAACGAACAATTTTGTGCGAATTCTAAAACTATACATACATTTAACAGTACACTTTATGTACCTGTTACATATATACTATTTCTCTGTAGAAATTAACATATTTGGGAGGATAATACATTTTCTAGTATTTTTGACATAAACGGGAGATTTGAAATCAGTCTATAATTAGCAAGTTCTCCAGGATCAAGTTGTGGCTTCTTAATAAGCGGTTTGATAATTGCCATTTTAAAGTTTCTTGGGACATGTCCTAAGCATAGTGAGGAGTTAATGATATTAAGAAGAGGTTCTGATATTACAGGAGATACCTCTTTTAAGAGCTTAGTTGGTATAGGGTCTAACAAACAAGTTGTGGCTTTTGATGTTTCGATAAGTTTTGTTAGCTCTTCATGACCTATGATAGCGAAGGATTGAAGTTGCACATGAGGAAAATTATTCGACACTGTTTTCTGAGGTGCTATGACAGATGATTGCATAATTCCAATTTTATTTATGATTATTTCAATTTTATCTGTAAATAAATTAATGAAGTCATTACTCTTGAGCTGTGATGTAATATCTGGTTCAGTTGAGGCTTTATTCCTAACGAATTTAGCCACAGTACTGAATAAACATCTAGGACTGTTGTGGTTATTTTCTATGAGTTTACTAATATATGCTGACCTGGCAGCTTTGAGTGCGTGTTTGTAGCTACAGACACTATCCTTCCATGCACCCTGAAATACTTCTAATTTTGTATTTTTCCACATGCGCTCCATTTTCCGAGCTGCTCTCTTGAGAGCATGAGTGTGATCATTGTACCATGGTGCAGGGCTTATTTCTTTAATTTTCTTTAATTGAAGTGGGGCGACAACATCAAGGGTGCTAGAGAAGACTGCATTAAACATTTTTGTTATTTCATCAAGTTCGTCTGGGCTTTGGGGTTTATTGAGTATATGAGATACTGTAGATCTGGAAGAGTATTAGTGAAGCTATCTTTAGTGGCCGAAAGAATAGTTCTACCTGAACGATAGCGTGGTGTAGATTGAGTAACATTAGCTGATTGCAGCATGCAAGAGACGAGGAAATGATCCGAGATGTCATCGCTCTGCTGCAGAATTTCTATATTATCAACATCAACTCATATGAAAGAATTAAATCTAGCGTATGATTATGGCGATGAGTTGGTCCTGTTACATTTTGACTCCAAGAGAGTTCAGAATATCGATAAATGCTAATCCCAATGTATCTTTTTCATATCCATGTGAATGTTGAAGTCACCAACAATTAAGGCTCTATCTACAGTAACTACAAGATCTGATAAAAAATTTGCAAATTCACTAAGGAAATCTGAATAAGTCCTGGGTGATCTATACACTGTAGCAAGGGTAAAGGATGACAGAGATTTTTTATTTATATTTGGATTTGACGGTGTCACATTAAGCATTATTAGTTCAAAAGACTTACATTTATATCCTGTCCTCTGAGTAACACCAAAAACTTCACTGTAAATTGTAGCAACACCTCCTCCTCGACCCTTCAGACGAGGCTCATGTTTATAACAATAACCTGGGGGAGTAGATTCATTTAAACTAATATATTCATCCGGTTTAAGCCAGGTTTCAGTCAAACAGAGTGCATCCAATCTATGATCTGTAATCATTTCATTGACAATTAGTGCTTTGGTAGAAAGAGATCTAATGTTTAGTAGCCCTATTTTTATATGATATTTATTTTTAATTTGTTTGTTTTGATCAAGTTTGACCTTAATCAAATTTTTTCTAAATGATTTAGTGAGGGTATTGTGTTTCATAGTTCGTGGAACAGACACAGTCTCTATGAGATATCTAGGTGATCCAGTCTCTATGTGTTGTAGTTTATGTGACCTGTGTGACGTCTCAAGGCAGCTAGCAGACGTTCGGATTAACCAGTTTGTCTGCTTCCTGACCTGGGCCCCATTTAGTCAATTAATATCATTATTAATTCTATGAGCCAAATTACTAGAGAGGAGGGATGGAGTCCGTCTCTCTTTAGCAGGTCAGGTCTACCCCAAAAACTTTTCCAATTGTCTATAAATCCTATTTTATTCTTCAGACACCACTCAGACATCCACCCATTCAGTGACACTAATCTACTATAAACCTCGTCACCACGACGAGCAGGGAGGGGACCAGAGCATATTACAGTGTCAGACATCGTTTTTGCAAATTTGCACACCTCTTTAACATTATCTTTAGTGATCTCTGACTGGCGAAGCCGGACATCATTAGTGCCGACATGGATAACAATTTTAGAAAATCTACGTTTAGCATTAGCCAGCACTTGTAAATTTGATTTGATGTCAGACCCTCTGGCCCCCAAAATGCAATTAACAATAGTGGCTGGAGTCTCTATTTCCACGTTCCTTACAATAGAATCACCGATAACAAGGGCTCTTTCAATGTGATTCTCAGTGGGTGTATCACTGTGTGGGGAGAATTGATTGGAAACCCTAACAGGAACGGGAGAGTGGTGTCTCTTTGCTGAACGAGTATGCCACCGAGACGTCACCCAAATGCCCTGCTGCAGGGGCTCTATAGCCGGAACCAAAGTGTGTGTGTTGCTCTCTGTACTGCCTGCATCCGAAATAGTATGTACCGGCTTCTCTTTCTCACTGGCCTCTACTAGCGTTCGGATGCGAGTCTCTAACTCATTAACCTTCTCCGTCAGCCTGACTAATTCCTTACATTTATCACAAGTGAATCCCTCACTGCCGATGGAGGAGGCTATTTTAAACATGTGACATGCAATGCAGGAACAAATACCTTGAGCCGATGACATGACTTATGGCGGTGAGGGTTTTGAGATTGATTTGAATCCCTCACAAAATGGTTTGTTGTTGGTGGTGGTTGTTCTGATAAGCGGTGCTTTGAGATCGATGCAATAATCTGTGTACCGCAGAGGAGAAAAAACGGGTGCGTGCTGAAAATATGCACGCAGTTTAATCGCGATAAAAATAGAATGCGGATGCAGGTGGAATATGCGCGCAGTTGAATCCCGATAAGAGAATAATACGGGAAGACCCGATGCGTGCTTAAAAATGGCAGATGTTTAAGGATTAAAGGCTACAAACACAGACTCTAGCTAGGTGTCAGCAGCAACCGGTAAAATACACGCGGATGAAACGGGAGAAAAAGCAGAAGGATCTGAAACGCGGTAAAATGACAAAGGATATAACTATGAACGATGACTATAACGTTGAACGTATGAGAATAAGCAGTGCTAAGCAGGCCACAAACAAACTCTCGTGCAGCGTGCGTGCATGCTGTGCCGTCAGCAACAGGATGTCCAATGACGTCAGCAACTCAAAAGCAAAAAACCATCACAAGTAAATCCATGCTAGGCAGTTACCATAGTGATACTTATCAAGTCTCCTTGCCATCCTGATTGAAATAAATCAACCCAGAAGTCTCTACGATTTTCTGGTGCAGAGATATGTGATTTGTTACTTGGTTGCTAGGGTAGCCCCTTGTCGTTTCTAGGCAGTTACCAGGTTGATACATATCAAGGGTACTTGACATACTGATTAAAACAAGTCAACCCGTAAGTCTTTACGATTTTCTGGTGCAGAGATATGATATTTGTTACTAGGTTGCTAGGGTAAGCAAATGTTGTTGCTATGCAGTTACCAAGGTGATACAATACATGGCTCCTTTCCATCCTGAGTGAAATAAGTTAACTTGGAAGTCTCTACTATTTTCTGGTGCAGAGATATGTGATTTGTTACTAGGTTGCTAGGTTAAGCCCATGTGGTTGCTATGCAGTTACCAGGGTGATACAATACATAGCTCCTTTCCATCCTGAGTGAAATAAGTCAACCCAGAAGTCTCTACGATGCTATGTTGCAGAGATATGTGATTTGTTACTCGGTTGATAGGGTAACCTCATCTGGTTGCTAGGCAGTTACCATAGTGATACTTATCAAGTCTCCTTGCCATCCTGATTGAAATAAATCATCCCAGAAGTCTCTATAAATTTCTGGTGCAGAGATATGTGATTTGTTACTCGGTTGCTAGAATAACCCCATCTGGTTGCTAGGCAGTTACCATAGTGATACTTATCAAGTCTCCTTGCCATCCTGATTGAAATAAATAAACCCAGAAGTCTCTATAATTTTCTGGTACAGAGATATGTGATTTGTTACTCGGTTGCTAGGGTAACCCCATCTGGTGGCTAGGCAGTTACCATAGTGATACTTATCAAGTCTCATTGCCATCCTGATTGAAATAAATCAACCCAGAAGTCTCTACGATGCTCTGTTGCAGAGATATGTGATTTGTTACTCAATTGCTAGGGTAACCCCATCTGGTTGCTAAGCAGTTACCAGAGTGATACTTTTCAAGACTCCTTGCCATCCTGAGTGAAATAAGTCAACCCGGAAGTCTCCACGATTTTCTGGTGCAGAGATATGTGATTTGTTACTTGGTTGCTAGGGTAGCCCCTTGTCGTTGCTAGGCAGTTACCATAGTGATACTTATCAAGTCTCCTTGCCATCCTGATTGAAATAAATCATCCTAGAAGTCTCTATGAATTTCTGGTGCAGAGATATTTGATTTGTTACTTGGTTGCTAGGATAACCCCATCTGGTTGCTAGGCAGTTACCATAGTGATAATTATCAAGTCTCCTTGCCATCCTGATTGAAATAAATCAACCCAGATGTCTCTAGTTTTCTGGTGCAGAGATATGTGATTTGTTACTCGGTTGCTAGGCTAACCCCATCTGGTTGCTAGGCAGTTACCATAGTGATACTTATCAAGGGTACTTGACATACTGATTAAAACAAGTCAACCCATAAGTCTTTACGATTTTCTGGTGCAGAGATATGATATTTGCTACTAGGTTGCTAGGTTAAGCAAATGTTGTTGCTAGGCAGTTACCAAGGTGATACTTAATGAGGTTTCTTGCTATCCTAAGTGAACTAAGTCAACCCGGAAGTCTCTATGGCATTCTGATCCTGAGATTCCCATCTTAGTGATTTTGAATGGAAGTCAAAGGGATTTGGTTGCTAGGGTGCTCTAAATGGTTGCTAGGGTGTGGCTTAGTAGTTTCCATGATGATACTTATAGACTGACTGCTCACCCAATTCAAACAAGCCAACTCTCATGTCTGTAGGACATTCTGATCAGGTGATATCCATCTAAGCAATTTTGAATGGCAGTCAATGGGTTCTGGTTGCTAGGTTGCACTAAATGATAGACAGACAGATAGACAGACAGACAGACATACAGACAGACAGACAGACAGATAGACAGATATGACAGAGGGAGGAAAAATGATGAATAGAAAGAAATAGATAGAGAGAGATATATAAACATTGTATTGACAGCAATATTGTAAAAACAGTTTTTTAAATAAAGTTTGATTGAATTTGTTAGAAGTGAAGATTGAACAGAGTGGCCCTCATCACTTTAAGAGATAGATAGAAATAGAGATTTGATAGAAAAGCAGCCTAAACATGTTTATGCCTTCTGTTGTTGGCTCATATTTGAATTTTGACAGTTGGTGTTGGCTCATCTGAACATTCCGTCAATGTAAGTGAATGGGATTTTTCCAGTTTTTGATCATCCGCTGTGGGAATACTGTAAGTCTGATCAGTTAGAAAAAATATAGCACACTATTCGGGATAAGACTTGAAGTAGTTGTAAAAGCTTGAAGTTTTAAGGTTTTTAGTTTAGATATAAGTTTTAGTAGTTTTCAAAGTTTACAAATTATAAGACCATTCAGTCAGGTAGATAGATATATATATATATAGATAGATAGATAGATAGATAGATAGAAAGAGACATACAGACATACAGACTGACAGATAGATAATGACCCTCAGATAGATAGATAGACAGACAGATAGATAGATAGATAGATAGATAGATAGATAGATAGATAGATAGATAGATAGATAGACAGATAGATAGACAGATAGATATTGACCCTCATATAGATAGATAGATAGATAGATAGATAGATAGATAGATAGATAGATAGATAGATAGATATTGACCCTCAGATACATAGATAGATAGAAATTGACCCTCAGATAGATAGATAGATAGATAGATAGATAGATAGATAGATAGATAGATAGATAGATAGATAGATAGATAGATAGATAGATAGATAGATATTGACCCTCATATAGATGATAGATAGATAGATAGATATTCACCCTCAGATACATAGATAGATAGAAATTGACCCTCAGATAGATAGACAGATAGATAGATAGATAGATAGATAGATAGATAGACAGACAGACAGATAGATATTGACCCTCATATAGATAGATAGATAGATAGATAGATAGATAGATAGATATTGACCCTCAGATACATAGATAGATAGAAATTGACCCTCAGATAGATAGATAGATAGATAGATAGATAGATAGATAGATAGATAGATAGATATTGACCCTCATATAGATGATAGATAGATATTGACCCTCATATAGATGATAGATAGATAGATATTGACCCTCATATAGATGATAGATAGATAGATAGATAGATAGATATTGACCCTTATATAGATAGATAGAGAGAGAGATAGATAGATAGATATTGACCCTCAGATACATAGATAGATAGAAATTGACCCTCAGATAGATAGACAGACAGACAGACAGACAGACAGATAGATAGATAGATAGATAGACAGACAGATAGATATTGACCCTCATATAGATAGATAGATAGATAGATATTGACCCTCATATAGATGATAGATAGATAGATAGATATTCACCCTCATATAGATAGATAGATAGATAGATAGATAGATAGATATTGACCCTCAGATACATAGATAGATATATAGAGAGATAGATAGATAAATATTTACCCTAAGATAGATAGATAGATAGATAGACAGACAGACAGATAGAGAGATTGATCCTTGCTACCCTGAGACCCATGAACAAAGCCAGAAGTCTTTATGTTGTTCTGGTGCAGAGATGTGTGATTTGTTACTTGGTTGCTAAGGTAACACCATCTGGTTGCTAGGTAGTTACCAAGGTGATACTCAAAAATCTACTTGCCAACCTGTGTGAAATATGTCAACCCCTAAGTCTCTACGATTTTCTGGTGCAGTGATATGTTATTTGTTACTCAGTTGCTAGGGTAACCCCATCTGGTTGCTAGGGAGTTACTAGAGTGATACTTTTCAAAACTCCTTGTCATTCTGATTGAAATGAATCAACCCAGAAATCTCTATGAATTTCTGGTGCAGAGATATGTGATTTAATACTCAGTTGCTAGAGTAACCCCATCTGGTTGCTAGGCAGTTACCAAAGTGATACTTATCAAATCTCCTTGCCCTTAATTGAAACAAATCAATCCAGAAGTCTCTATGATTTTCTGGTGCAGAGATATGTGATTTGTAACTTGGTTGCTAGGGTAACCACATATGATTGCTAGGGAGGTACCAGAGTCATACTTTTCAAAAATCTTTGCTATCCTGAGTGACATAAGTCAACCCGGAAGTCTCTACGATGTTCTGATGCAGAGATATGTGATTTGTTACTTGGTTGCTAAGGTAATGCCATATGGTTGCTAGGTAGTTACCAAGGTGATACTCAAAAATCTCCTTGCCAACCTGTGTGAAATATGTCAACCCCTAAGTCTCTACGATTTTCTGGTGCAGTGATATGTTATTTGTTACTCAGTTGCTAGGGTAACCCCATCTGGTTGCTAGGGAGTTACTAGAGTGATACTTTTCAAAACTCCTTGTCATTCTGATTGAAATGAATCAACCCAGAAATCTCTATGAATTTCTGGTGCAGAGATATGTGATTTAATACTCGGTTGCTAGGGTAACCCCATCTGGTTGCTAGGCAGTTACCATAGTGATACTTATCAAGTCTCCGTGCCATCCTGATTGAAATAAATCATCCCAGAAGTCTCTATAAATTTCTGGTGCAGAGATATGTGATTTGTTACTCAATTGCTAGGGTAACCCCATCTGGTTGATCAGCAGTTACCAGAGTGATACTTTTCAAGACTCCTTGCCATCCTGAGTGAAATAAGTCAACCCAGAAGTCTCCACGATTTTCTGGTGCAGAGATATGTGATTTGTTACTTGGTTGCTAGGGTAGCCCCTTGTCGTTGCTAGGCAGTTACCATAGTGATACTTATCAAGTCTCCTTGCCATCCTGATTGAAAAAATCAACACAGAAATCTCTATGAATTTCTGGTGCAGAGATATGTGATTTGTTACTTGGTTGCTAGGGTAACCACATCTGATTGCTAAGGAGGTACCAGAGTCATACTTTTCAAAACTCCTTGCTATCCTGAGTGACATAAGTCAACCCGGAAGTCTCTACGAAGTTCTGATTCAGAGATATGTGATTTGTTACTCGGTTGCTAGGGTAACTTTATCTGGTTGCTAGGCAGTTACCATAGTGATACTTATCAAGTCTCCTTGCCGTTCTGATTGAAATAAATAAAGAAATCTCTATGATTTTCTCGTGCAGAGATATGTGATTTGTAACTCGGTTGCTAGGGTAACCTCATCTGGTTGCTAGGGAGGTACCAGAGTCATACTTTTCAAAACTCCTTGCTATCCTGAGTGACATAAGTCAACCCGGAAGTCTCTACGAAGTTCTGATGCAGAGATATGTGAATTGTTAGTCGGATGCTAGGGTAGCCCCATCTGGTTGCTAGGCAGTTACCATAGTGATACTTATCAAGTCTCCTTGCCATCCTGATTGAAATAAATAAACACAGAAGTCTCTACGATTTTCTGGTGCAGAGATATGTGATTTGTAACTCGGTTGCTAGGGTAACCTCATTTGGTTGCTAGGCAGTTACCATAGTGTTATTTATCAAGTCTCCTTGCCATACTCTTTTAAATAAATCAACCCGGAAGTCTCTACGATTTTCTGGTGCAGAGATATGTCATTTGTTACTTGGTTGCTAGGGTAACCTCATCTGGTTGCTAAGCTGTTATCAGGGTGATACTTCTCAAGCCTCCTTTCCATCCTGAGTGAATTAAGTCAACCCGGAAGTCTCTACAATTTTCTGGTGCCGGGATAAGTGATTTGTTACTTGGTTGCTAGGGTAGCCCCATGTCGTTGCTAGGTAGTTACCAGAGTAATACTTAATGAGCCTCCATGCTATCTTGAGTGAAATAATTCAAACCGGAAGTCTCTACAATTTTCTTTTGCAGTGATAAGTTATTTGTTAATCGGTTGCTAGGGTAACTTATGTGGTAGCTAGGCAGTTACCAAGGTGATACTTAATGAGGCTCCTTGCCACCCTGGGTGAAATAAGTAATTCCGGAAGTCTCTATGACATTCTGATCCTGAGATACCATCTTAGTGATTGTGGCAGGGCGGAGGGCAGGGCCGGGTCGTGATCATACACACCCGGTCCCTTATTGGGCTAATCAAGCCGCTGAGGTTTAAAGGTCGACTGCAGAGTATCGTGCGGGAGAGAGAGATTGTTAGCAGACATGTCCGTCATGTGTGTTTATGTTTGTGTGTTTTGAGTTTCATTAAATATGATTTATATTGAAAAGCCGGTTCTCGCCTCTGCTTGCCCATCCTTTAACTGTGTTACACTGGTGCCGAAAGCCGGGAAGGAGGAGGGATATGCCGTAGTAGAGTTCTCACCACTACCGTCCACCCCAACGGAGCAGCCGCGGCCATCTGCCGGGGGACGAGGAGCCCAGCTGCCTGAACTGCGAGGGGAGAAGGGGCTCCTAGCCGACCGCCTGGAGCAGTCAGGGCCACTGCCAGGGGCAGAGGAGTTGCCTACCGGCCGCTGAAACACGGCGGGGTTTAAGACCGCTGACCGTGAGCGGGGAGGGGCTCACTGCCGACTGCCTGGAGCGAGAGCACCTGTTCTTCTGTTCCCTGAGAACGCGGCGGGGTGTTCCGTCCACCAGGTGCTGGAGGACTGCCTCGGATCCGCCCGGAGAGTGTAGGAGCATTTATATCAAAATGTGATTTTGAGATTGAAGTGCAGTATGTGGATGATTTGTTGATCTGTGCATGTGATGAAGCTACGTGCGTGGCTGACTCTGTGTCCATTTTGAAGCACCTAGAGAGGGAGGGACACAAAGTCAGTCTTTCAAAATTGCAGTTTGTGAAACAGGAAATAAAGTTTTTGGGACATGTTATCAGACCAAACAGTAAATCCATCTGTGTGACAAACGTGTACATGCCATAAAAGATGTGCCAAAACCAATTACGAAAAAACAATTATTGTCATTTTTAGGAATGTGTGCTTATTGTCGTACATTTATTCCTAATTATGCCATTCTTGAACAGCCTTTACGAGCCCTGACGACAGGGAAAGGGCTGAGGTCATGTGACAAGCTTGTTTGGACAAGCAAAGCCAAAGAGGCATTTGTTAACATTAAAGTGCAAATGGCTCTGGCTCCCACTTTGGGCCTGCCAGATCTAAACAAACCATTTGTTCAGATGGTTAATGAGAAAAATGGGTTTATGACTTCTGTTCTTTTGCAGACTCATGGAGACAGACTGCGACCTGTGGCATAGTTTTCAACCAAACTTGATGCAGTAGCAGCAGGTCTACCACACTGTTTGAGGGCTGTGGCAGCTGCTGAACTGGCAGTACTGGCATCCAGCGAATTTGTGGGGTATTCTGATTTAACTTTGATGGACCCACACGCAGTCTCCATGATTTTGCAAGAGCAGAGAACGTCACATTTATCTACAGCCCGATGGCTGAGGTACCACACAATTTTATTGGACATGCCACAGGTGTGCACACCACATCCAGATCTATTAGACACGCCATTAGACAATTGTGACAATATCCTCTTTGTGGATGGGTCGGCTTCCAAAGATCCACAAACAGGAAAGAATAAGGTTGGTTACGAGAAAACCACTGAATTTGAGGTCGTGACATCTGGCAAACTGCCATCAAATTATTCAGCTCAGGCAGCTGAGCTGGTTGCTTTAACAGAAGCATGTAAACTTAGGGCAGACAAATGTGTGACAATTTACACAGATTCGCATTATGCCTTTGGGGTAACACAAGATTTTGGTGCTTTATGGAAGGACAGAAAATTTTTGCAGTCAGATGGTCGTCCAATATTAAATGAATCTCTTGTGTCTGAGCTTTTGGAGGCCATTCTTTTACCAGACAAGGTCGCGATTTGCAAATGCGCAGCGCACACTAACGATAACAGTTCAGTCTCAACAGGAAACGCACGAGCAGACGTGGCAGCGAAGGTCGAGGCAGCGATGGAGACAAAAGAGACTACGTGTGCTTTGATATCTGACAATAACCTCAACATTTCTTCTTGTTTACAGAGCATGCAAACTTTTTCCACAGGCAAGGGGAAAAAAAAAACGGTGGGAGGCGGCTGGCTGTAGCTTTAAGGAGAATGTGTGGATGAGCTGTGATGGCATGCCTTGTTTACCCAAACACTTCTTTCCTCATTATGGAAAGTTGATACATGGGTTAAACCATGTATCAAAAGAGGGGATGGTTGCGCAAATGAAAGAATTGTGGTTTGCTGAAAATTTTTGCAAAAGATGTGTAATTTGTAACACACATAACGTGGCAAGAGGGATAAAAACACCTATAGTATCTCAACCACCATCAGGGGGGCCTTTTGAGTATCTGATGATGGATTTCATCGAGTTAACCCCTTGTGGAAAACAGAAATACTGCCTGGTGATGGTTGACATGTGGTCCAAATGGGTTGAGGCCTTCCCAACCTCGAAACAACACTCGGCAGCAGTAGCAAAGGCTCTTTTAACCGAGATTGTTCCGAGATGGGGAATTCCAATGAAAATCAGCTCGGACAATGGGACACACTTTGTCAATGAAGCAATAAAGCAGGTGGGTCAGTTTTTGGGAATTGAAATGAGAACACACTGCAGTTACCATGCTGCCAGTGGAGGCGCTATTGAGAGGGAGAATCAACCAATCAAGAACAAATTGGCTAAGTGCTGTGAGGAAACTGGGCTCACATGGGTTAAAGCACTCCCAATTGTGTTGATGTACACCAGAATGAGAAAAAGAGTCAAAACAAATTTAAGTCCATTTGAAATAGAGGGGGGTAGACAGAGGCTGCCATCAACAGATCTGTGTGAGAATGACATGTTGTATTGTTGCAAAAAAATGTCTTCTCTGTTGTCCAATGTTTGTGTTCAGGTGAAAGCTGCTCAGAGGAAGGTTGCTGAAACCTTCCTTCATAAAATCAGGCCTGGCAATTTCGTTGTGGTTCATGACCTGATGAGAAAGAGCTGAAAGGCAAAAAGTTGGCTGGCACCATTCCAAGTGCTACTAACGACTCACACGCCAGTGAAGGTCTCAGAGAGAGCTACGTGGGTTCATGCCAACCATTGCAGGAAAGTTCCGCCCACATCACAGGAGAATCAGCAACAGGAAGAGATTGTTCCGAGTGAATGTCAATAAATGCAGAGATCAAGTCTGAACACCAAGCACCACTATCAGTGGAAGAGCAAGGCCAACCACAGAGAATAACACGGCCTGTGTGCAGAGTGGACCCCATCGTGTGGTCACAAGCAGTAATCATCGTGAAAAGGTACGAACTGAAAATAATTCAAGGAATATTAACAACAGACCCCTGCATTCTAGCTGTGTGTGTTTAAGAGGAGCAAGATACAAGAAGAAGGGTGGAGACTGGAAAAGGCAGGCAGCCCTAGTTGTGGAAACAGCATCCGGCTGAGCACCGTTAATCAGCAAAACAGGTAAGACTCTGAGTGCTTCAAAGACTGAACTCCTTCACATCTTCTGGTCACACAGCTGCAGTAATGATCTAGCAAACGGAAGAAATGGAGACCGTGGCACCCATTCAGAGTGCAGGGAATGTGTGGTCTGGGTAAGAGTATGTGCATAATGACTTTGCTTGTAGCGACAATTTGTATGATAATACTGCACCTTACCGAGGGCCTGAGAGTGTTATCAACAGAAAACCACACCAACTGGACTGAGACAACTGCGCCAAACAATACCATCCGATGTGTCAAGAGAAGCGCATTTATGTTCGTGGAGCCAACACGTGGCCTGGAAGGAGAAATCATCACGATTCAGGAAGGAACAAATGTGACTTTCAACTGCAACCCATTTCAAAAGAACTGTCCGAACTGTGAGGGACGCAGCGAAGAGTACGCACATTTCTATGTCTGCAGAGATCCATGCAAGTGGGGCAACGTGAAAGCGTACTACTACGACTACAAGAAGGGAAAGAAAGAAATGTTGAAATTTTGCCTGGGGTTTTACCAAAGCATTATGCAGCAAATGTGGGGTGGTCATTGTTCTTAGGGGTGGGTACAACGGTAACAATTAACAAGATAAATGGGCTAGCATGGACAGTATTAGCAATAGCTAATAGCACTGAAAATGCTTTGACAACGATAAATGATGAAATGAAACAGTTAAGAGATGCGGTCATTCAAAACAGGTTGGTTCTTGATATGTTAACTGCAGAGAAAGGGGGAGTTTGCAAAATGTTGGGAATGTCTTGTTGTTTCAATATTCCAGATTACAGCAACAACATCACGAATGTAATTGAACACATGAGAAAAGCCGTACAGGAGCCAGAACATGTTGAGAGTACATGGTTTACTTGGTTTATGAATCTCTGGGGAGGATGGGGGTATTGGCTGATTCAAACTGTGTTACCAATTGCGGTGATAGGACTGTTGATATTGTTATGTTTACCATGCATTATAACCTGTGTTTCCAGCTCAGTACAGAGACTGGTTAAAGCAGGGATGTCTGTTCAATTGAAAAAGTGACCGTATATCCAGAGGATGATGAACACAAATATGATGATACAAGTAGCGAGAGCTACTGTGAAATGTGTTAAAATGAGGTATGTCTTTTATTTCTGAGAATGTTTTGATATGTAAAGAGGGTTATAAGCAGCGGTCATCCGTGTTACGATATGACGTACAAGGAGAGGGTTTGAAATGAGGGATTTTATTCTACTTTTATTCTTTGTATTTTTATAGCCTGCTGACATAACCAAGAGATGTGACATAACCAAAATGTTAAATTGATGTGTTTTTCCTACTTAATCTGTACACTATTTCTTGTTTATACTGAGGTGACTGAGGGTCTGATTTTATGTCAGACGTGCAGTAACAGTGTTTACTCATTTAGCCCGGCTTCAGATAAAGTATTTACTTGCTTGCTAATACTTAAGGGACTATCCCCACAAAAAAAACAGCCTAAGCTTTTTTACTTTTTCCAAATGTTATTTCACAAATGTTTAAGAGAGTGATCATTTATGCGAAAATCAGAGAAGAAGAGTGTATGTGTGATGATATGACTTAAAATTTGTCGTATTGTTTATTATTGTGATTGAGTAATCTGAATGATAAAAAGCGGGGAATTGTTGTAGAAATGTTGATACTCATTGATCAGTGATAGTCATTGCAAGGGAATGCCTCTGTGTCTGAGGAATGCAGAGGGGGAGGATCTGTTTCTGTTAAGAAACCTTGGGATAAAAAGAGTATAAAATACAAGTCAGCCCTCCCCTCTGGGTCCCACTCACGGCACAGATTAACTCCTGTGTAATGACCGGGTCCTTCTTGCAAGAATAAATAATTGTGTAAGAGTGTCTCTTACGAAGTGAAAATGGTTGGTTAATAATTTTTTGCTACAACATTGTTCACTCTTGAGACATAGAAAAGGTAATGATATGGGCTTGAAAAGATGAAAATGAGGGTAGTGAGTGGGGATTACAACAACTAACTTCCAAAACAGAAAAGTATTAAGCCATTTTTTGAAGACAGAGAGTCTGCTTCACAGACACTAGGCTGCAGCCTTCCGGTGGGAACATAGCTCTGCAAAATGATTGTAGGTAAGCTGGAGCAAACCCAGTGACTGTTCTGTATGCCAACAAAGTCACACAAGGATAATATTCAGTCCATGTCCTTTGGCTGTGTTTAAAGGCCACTGTAAGGCACAATAGCCCTATTACAGCAAGTAATGTAATGACTTTGGTCGTGATGTTTCCTTTTCGGAGTAAAAACAGAGACACTAAAACAGAGATGAGGGTAACATTCCCCATATAAGTCACCAGCTCCCTTCCCTCTCCTTTGCCCGTGTTCCTTCTTAAACACTTCCTTTCCGCCACAACACCCAGGTGGAGGCAATCAAGTCCGGCTGCTCTCTCATAGCCGATCTTGCATTCGCTCATTTCTCCCAATTACAGACAGCATTCCACACGTCACACTACCTCCTCTACTAAAAAGTAATTTTTAAAGCTAATCCTTGGCCTATACTGGCAACATTTTTGGTCATGCAGACTTCGTGCCAGAGGCCATTACCCTCTCTACGGTATCCTCCATACCATCCTGTGTTCCTGAGGGCACAGCACAATCACTGTGTCCCACTGTAGGCCCTGCCTGCTGCTCTGGAGGTGCTGATGGACTTGAAACACAATTGGGATCCATTTAATCTGTGGGTTGTTCCTCTAACTGGCAGGATTCACCTAGTTCAGTCTGGAACATTGGCTGAGGGGGAGGATCCGACTGTTCCAGTAATGGTAGTTGTCCATGGTCTTTATTTACATCCAGTCTCTCTGAAACAAATCGAGAAACATATGGTTTTAAATGATTACAATGAACCACCATAGTAGTCCCACCCCTTACTGGTCCCAGTTGATACAACGCATCAGAAAATCTTTTCAAAATCTTATAAGGCCCCTTGTAATTTCTCTGCAACTTAAAAAAAACTCCTTTTTTCCAGTTCACCCACTGAATAGTACTGTACTTGAGCTCGAAAATCAAAACATTTCTTCTGTTGATTAGATGCATGTGACTGATGTTCTCTTACCGCCTCTACCACAGTAGACAAGGTCTCGGCTGTACGCTCCACTTATTCACTAGGAGAGTAAAATTTCTCTTCCAAGTTCACATTCAACATAACATCCACAGGCAGTACATTTTCCTCCTAAACAACACTCTATATGGGGTAAAACCGGTTGAAGCATGAACACTACTACGGTAGGATATCATCACATAAGACAATAAAGAATCCAAGTTTTGTTGGTTTTTATCCACGTAAAATGACAACATGGAAAGTAACGTCCTATTGAACCATTCAATAAGACCCTCTGATTGGGGGCTATATGGGGCGGACCAAATATTGTTTATCTCCAATAACTTACAAAGCTCCTGAAAAAGTATGGACTCAAAATTACGGCCCTGATCAGAGTGAAGACTCCGTGGAACCCCATAACAGCAAACCCATTCCTCACCCAGGACTTTGGCAACTGATTTTGCCACTTGGTTAGGCAACACAAATGCTTCAGTCAATTTTGAGAAATAGTCACCCACGACCAAAATATACAGATTTGAATTAGAGGTCTCTGGGAGTGGACCAAGTATGTCCAAAGCAACACACTCATAAGTGCGTGAAACAACAGAATGGCAAAGGGGGGCCGGGGGTTATAACCTGGCAACTTGCGTGATACACAGTCCTCACATTCTCTACATCACTGCCTTACATCAGCAAACCACCCTGGCCACTAAAAACGATCCTTAACTTTGCCTTGCAATTTATGCACTCCCAGATGTCCCCCTGTAACAGCATTATGCAACATCTTTAAAACCTGAGGAACAGTGCCTTTAGGGAGAACCACCTGCACTTTATCAGCAGCATCCGAATTAGAAGGAGGAAGTCTCACCAGTAAATGGTCACGTATCTGCAACTGAAAAATTTCCGTAGTTCAGGATTATTCTCTACCTTTTTCGACTTACTGTATCTTGGGGATTATTTAACAATTCAATGAGTTGTTGAAGCTCGCTAACTTCATACTGAAGCCTAACCAAATCATTCTCAAAATCTTCTTTTGGCTGCAACACAGAGCTTGATTTACTTGCCTGCAATAATCCCACATAAAGGATCCCACAGCAATGCAGCACTCCAAAAATACTTTTTTTTAATGCAAACTTATTATTTTTTATTAATTTTTTTGGATTGTGAGAAGAGAGGTTTATATATCCCTTAGACAACCTCTTCCTTAATAAGACTGTAGCCTATGCTGGTGCAGGGATTTAGATGATGTATTTTTGATTTGAACAGGTTCAGCTAAAGAACTTCATACTTTTCACAAATTTGTCTCAATAATCATTTGAAAGTGAGCTTGGAATACTAATTTACTGAGATACATTTCTTGATTTGAAAATAATCAGAAATCCTAATGATGATTTACATTCCTAGATTTTCAGAAAACCAATGGATTGTAATACTGTCCTCAGAGCCAAATATAAGCCCTCTGTTAATTTCACAACATCATTTCTCTTAGGAGGCATGTATGTTTTTAAAGTAATCATTTAAACAAAACTGTTAAATCATTTTGAGTGTCACGACACGTCATTTTTATGACCGGTGGGGTGTCGTGCTCTCATGGGGTCTGATAGCTGCTAGATGGGGACAGAATGTTAAATCATTATGTGTGCATCTCCAGGACAGATCCAAATCTATTTAAAACAGAATGTCCAGTGTCTTGTGGTCAGCTTTTTTATGACCCGGTGGGGGCGTCCTGCTCTCATGGGGTCTTATAGCTGCTAGATGGGGATAGGATATTAAATCATTATGTGTGCATCTCCAGAACAGATCCACCCCTATTTAAAACAGAATATCCAGTGTCCTGTGGTCATCTGTCACAGCCGAGTCATTCAGGAGCGTGGGCGAGACGATAGCAGTTGTCAAAAGTACGTGTTGCTTGAACGCTTGAACGATGATTTTTAAAATATTTGTGCTTTACAAACTTGATGTTTAACAGGATTTTAAACATTTTATAACTTGATGTTTTACAGGATTTTAAACATTTTGTATGTACGTAATTCAGGACATATCGACGAATATGAAAACCTGGATCGCATTGATCAACTGTGTAAGTTTACGTAAATATAATTTTTTTCATGTATTTATATATTGGAAGTGTTTAGATATTATGTGACTATATTCTTTTTATTTTCAGTGACTGAACCGTTAATTAATAAAACAACAGGTCAGAGCAAATCTTTCAACAAACGTGCACTGCAAGGTATGTATACATTAACTGCGGTCTATCTCTAACATGCAGTATTGATAAAACAAAACAAAAAATTTATTGACGTGTCATCGCTTGTCTCACAACCGGGGTTCACCACTGTTGAACCAAAGGCCTCACTGTTGCTCCATTCACGGAGAGGCAACAAGGATAGCATTCTGAGGAATTCAGTCCCCGATTACATGTTGTATCCCCAGCTGGAAATTGTACGAGAGGCTATTTTGGTGGAAAAAAACGGGGTAATTTATCAGGAGAACGAAAAAACGATCAAACACCATCACGACAACTACATTCAGTGTTAAACAAGTCAGTTGGGGAGTATGATTTCACGCTAACATTTGTTAAAAATAAAAAATGGTAATCCCTCACTAATACACATATTATATTCTCATTCTTTATATAACTGCTGGTAGTTTCAGCAGGGAACTTATTCCAGACAATAGTGACAATGCAATCTCATCATCAGCCGCTGTGCCTGTGGTTTCAGACGCTGTTATGGATAACGAGGAGCTGTTGCTAAATGATGAAGAGAATGTGATTTCGGAGATTAATCCAGTCTTGGATTGTACGGACGGCGATACGAATAATCAGGTGTGTGTGGAAGAGACGGCGCTGAATGGGTTGGTGCCAATCGAGAAGTGTTAAATAAATACGACCGTGTGCTCCAGGACGCTTACAGAGAATGTCAACTCATGGTAGAGCTTTTATCCAACATCAATAACCCTGTCATAGATGGTAGAAAATAACTAATTGTGTTTATGACTGATTTGTTTTAAAAGGGGTGTTGTTTTAACTTATTTATTTAGTTGATCTGTGATTGTTTTTTTCATACAGCAGATTTGTGTAGTTGGTGTATAATCAGTGGAGAATAAACCTAAAGAGAAAAAGATTTTCAAATATGGCTAGTAAAAGACTACGTTCAGACGATGAATTGCAAGAGTGTCAACCAGACTTTGAAGAAAACCCTTCTGCAAGAACTAGATACGATCAATTGTCAAATATTGAACAGCTACAAGCCATAATTGATCATCTGATGGATGTTTTAGGTCCTACCTATTTGGATTTAAATGCTAGATTAGAGGCTATTATTCAAACGCAGAGAAGATGGTGTCATTTTCCAGACAGATGGCCGGTGAAGCCAGTTTGATTAATATTACACTGAGAGGCCCCAGTCTGAAATCTGATGTTAACTGTGTATTATCACCTAATAATGACTACAATGAAAACAATTTTGTAGAACAATTTGAAAAAATTATGCAGGGTAATACGAAAGTGATGTCCGACGACAGTTTGCAATTACACGTATCCATAGCCAGAAGTAAGAACGGTGGGTCTCGTAGGAAGGTTGTTGATATAGCACATGATGATGTAATTAGAAGAAAACTAATGCAGTTATTCTGTCCTGTCAATATGTCAAACAATCTGTGCTTTTCAATATGCCTAGCATATATTCTCGACCCGCAGATTTCACATGACAACTTAGAAAGTAGGGGTAAAACCATTCAGAGTGCTGGCGGTTTCACACCTCAGGACAAAATAGGTCTAGGAGACATTGCGAAATTTGAACATTCATTAGACATAAAAATTGTTGTCTTTCACAGGTCAAGCGATGGAAAGTTAGAAAATTATAAAACTTCTGATGAACCACACCCCAAAACAGCATATCTTTATATTCAACCTGAAAACATTTATAGGGTCTGCATATGTGTGTGATTTCTGTTACACAGGGTAAACGAGCAGACAGAATCATGACTGTAAATATGTGTGCTCTGTTTGCAATGATAGTGAGTGCTACAAGCAGCCTAAAAACACAATACACTGTCTGGACTGCTTACGCTATTGCAGATCTAGCTACTGTTTTAATGCCCATAAAACAGTAGCCCCTACAGATGATGATTGTGGTAGATCTCCTTGCAATACTACAAAATATTGTCGTAAATGCGGTAAATGCTACCACACTGCAGCCAAAAACCCCAAACCTCATAACCTCATAAAAAGTATTTACATTCCGGGGATGATGTAAGCCGTGGAGGTCAACAACCGTATTTCATACAGCCTACCCCTCCCAAGGAATATACAGATCGCTACATTTTCTATGATTTTGAAACACGCTAATTATGTTTTTGCCATGACTTTTGATGGTGAGACATTTCAATTTGGAGGTGAGGAGTGTGTGAGACAACTCGTTTGCAGGTTTAGACCGCCGAGATTCAAAAATTACACATGGATAGCACACAATTCAAGCGGATTTGACAACTTTTTAATTCTGGAGTATTTGCAATGCAGGACTCCAACTTCACATAGTAATGCAAGGATGTAGAACCATTTTCATGTATGATGAGACTTTTAGGCAGCGTTTTATTGATTCTTACTCCTTCCTCCACATGGCTCTGTCTAAGACTTTTGCATTAAATTTGCAAAATAAAGAAAAAGGATTCTTTCCTCACTATTTCAACAGACAGGAAAATCAGACTTATATAGGACCATAGCCTGCGAAAAACTACTACGGGTACAACACCATGACAGATAGTACCAGGGCAAAATTTGATCAGTGGTACGAAACAGTCGATGGTAAAGTCTTTGATTTCAGAAACGAGATTGGAGTCTATTACATGAATGATGTTGTTTTATTACGTGAAGCATGTATTACATTTAGAGATGAATTCCTGCGATGCACACAGGTAGATCCTTTCAGCTACGTGACTCTTGCTAGTTGCTGTATGGGGACTTTCAAGACACAATTTCTCTCTAGAAATACACTGGCTCTGACGCATAATAATACATACTTCAATCAGTATAAGACATTCTCTAACATCTCTATTGAATGGCTTGAGTATGTGAAAAAAACCTGTGACATAGACATCCACCATGCCCTGAAATTTGGAGGCTAATTTGTTGATGGATATTATGAAAAAGACGGTGTACGAAGAGCTCTAGAATTTGCTGGTTGTTTTCACCATGGTCACGAGTGTCGTTACAGACCTGACTATGAAAATCCCCTGTCAAATATTCCTTTTGGAGTGCTCAGGAGGATGTTTAATGAAAAGCTTGATGTTTTGCAGAACGCATACTGTTTAGACGTTGAGGTAATGTATGTATGGAAGAATCTTAAGCAAACTGACCCTCATGTAATTGCGTGCACTGAAACCGCGTGATGCACTCTTTGGGGGTCCTACAAATGCTTACAAGCTGTACCACAAAACTACAGAAAATGAGAAGATCAGATATGTTGATTTCACAGGTCTTTATCCTTACTGTCAGGCTCGAAAAAGCTACCCTGTTGGACAAGGATTTTGAACCCCTTGAAAATTATTACGGACTTATTAAGGCCACAATGTTACCCCCCAAAAACTGCTTCACCCTGTTCTCCCTTACAGATGTGCAGGGAAACTCATGTTTCCTCTATGCAGATCATGCGCTGAGAAACAAATCAATGTTACATCTTGTACGCATACAGATGAGGAGAGATCTATCTCAGGCTGCTGGGTGAGCCATTGAATTGTTGAAGGTGATTGAGAAGGGGTATATTGTAATGGAAGTCTCAGAGGTGTGGCACTTTGCAGAGAAATCGGAAACACTGTTTTCCGATTATGTAAAGACCTTTCTGAAGTTTAAACAGGAGGCCTCAGACTACCCCTCTCACGTAGTCACTGAGTCAGACAAAAAAGCCTATATTGATGATTACTTTAAAAAAGAAGGGATTAAACTCGATCCTGCAAAGATCTGTCACAACCCTACACAGAGGTCTATCAACAAATTGTTGCTGAATAGTCTGAGGGGTGTTTTTCAATGAGAGAAAATCTACCCACTTCTAGGCTTTTGAAAGACCCAGACGACTTTGTTCACATCATATTTGTCAGTATGACATTAAATATTTCACATTTGTGTCTGATGAAATTGCGCTTGTAAATTATTGTCATGATGATGGTGCCATGTACAACACCGGGGATGTGAATATATTTCTGGGGGCCTTTACAACAGCACACGCACGGTTAGAATTGTATAGCCATATGGATAAACTGGGGGACAGATTGTTGTATAGCGACACAGACAGCGTTATCTTTATCTCTAGAGATGGCGATTGGGAACCTCCTATGGGGCCTTATTTAGGAGATCTGACTGATGAAATAGGCAATGATGATTACATCACAGAGTTTTGCTCAGGAGGGCCTAAAACATATGGATATTGCACTGCGAAAGGTAAAGTGTGTATGAAAGCAAAGGGTATAACTTTGAATGCCGAAAATTCCATGGCCATTAGATTAGACACTTTGATCGGTCTTGTTGACAGTTATGTAAAATCGCATGACACCAGACACATCCTAGCCTACACAGACAACATCGTGAGGAATAAAAAGAACTTCACTTTGCAAAAAAAAAAATCAGCTGTTAAAAAGTTTCAAGTGGTGTATAATAAAAGGTATAACAAATAAAAAGTATATGTTTAAAGCGACCCCGATGCAAAGGCATCTTATTATTCAATCAGCATCTGATGAGCTCATTTTAACATTGTGTGAGGTCGCGCTTAATGTTCTCTATGGCACAATCCCGCTAACAACCCTGCAACACCGCCGGTTGAAGAGGAGAAGGACTGAAATTAAATACATAGCCAATAAAAAGATTGGTGTGTACAGAAAAAAACACAAGATCAAACAGAACGGAGGAATTCTTCTTCCGCTCTTGAGCATAGCAGTCCCCTTTATATCCAGTCTGATAACGTCTGAACAAGGTTGAAGATGGAGTATGCTGAGAAGCTGTTTTTAGTTCCTCAAAATCAAATAGATAAACTTAAGATGTCCAATACCCGAGAATCTATTCAACAAACCGTGGAGGACGATCTGGATGTTGCTATAATAAATATTTTGTATAAAGGCAATTTGGATACTCATCAGAAGGCTAAGCTTTACACCGCAGTTTTACAAAGATTTTTAACCGTAGTTAAACAGGGTGATCGGGACAGTAACACCTTAACGCTTACATTACCACCCCCCCGATCTGTTACCTCTGTTGAAGATGGAGTTGCCGATGTGTTGAAAAATTTACCATTGAGAAGTGTGAAAAACACAAGATACATTATGGATAAAATGTCTAAAGCGAAAGAAGTTTCATCTTGGAATGATTCGGGGTAGTTTGTATTTAAATGTATTACTATACAGGGATCACACGAGCTGGATCTTGTGAAGAGTATTACGGCTCCACATAATATTAGGGGTGACCGTAGACCTCATGGATGGACTGAGTTTTTGCAGGCAATTGCTACTTTAAACATCCCCTATTCAACATTACCAAACCATACGGTTAGACGTGTAATAAGTTCATTTAAAACCAAACTGTCTACATCGTCCTCTATGGTACAAAGAATGTATTTAAGTACACCTTCTTCTAAGGATTCAGAGGCGTCAGCGTTTAAATCACCGACTCTTGATCAAAACTTATGGTTGTCATTTTGATCTTGTATAATTTTGATGTTAATATTTTTGTACAAATTAATCATGTGATATTCAATAACGCTATGACATTGGTATATTTAGCATTGACCTTTTTTTATTTATTAGAAACATCCATTTTACAATCATGTATTTAACATAAACGTTTCACCCATTTGCACACATTGAATACACTTAAATGCAGTACTGTTACAATGAGTTATCCTTAGTTTTTTCACAAAACGTGATACAAATTCATAATTTGTAATAAAATCATCACTATAAAGCATCATAACATCATCATAATCTTGACCTCGAATCATATGATATAGAACAAAAACACAATGATGACCACATGTGACAGACATAAAATAATGTTAATAACTTGTTTAGCTGAATATAGAATGCGTGTTGAATTCATTTTTAGAAAGTCAATGATTGATACAGGAAAATGAATAAAATCAGGACTATTACCGAAACTGTCAAAGAAAAATGCCTAACCATCCTTATTTATATAAATAGCCAGCCAGTGTTTGCCGGGGAGTTGTGAAGGCTGTGTGTTGATTATAGCAGATGTGGGTAGTGTTCTTAACGGATCCTTTGGTAAATAATCACACGGTAGTACACCAAGAAAATGTGTGTTTTGTGTGATTCTCTCCATAGCCGCGGTAAGTTGTATGGTGTTCATGTTTTCAATTAATAGTAGTCAATAAGCACCTGCCTTCGGTTAGAAACTTCTATGATGTTGTCAAAAACAGCATTCAGATTAATGGTTCTTGAAAGCGGTTGTCTGAACCGCACTTCTAGTCTGTTATTCCCAGGCTTAACATGCAAGATGTGTTGGCCACAATCTTAGTCTGGAGTGAGGTTAAAACCATAAAGGGTATAACCCTGCTGAAAATCTTCTCTGTCGATTACCAGCGCTTGGTTTTTTAGATGTCTTCCAGACGAAAGCGCAAGCTGGAAAAATTCTTGCACGGCGTTGCCTGCTCCAAAGTTAGGTAGTAATGGGTTGGCGGGGTTTTGCTGACCATCCACATAAACAGCTAGAAACTACAGATCATAATGCTTAAATGCAAAAGGGTTTTTATTGTATGACCCTGTAAAAGCATCATTATCGACCATACCCAGTATGATAGATTTGGGAAGTGTGCCTAAGAATACTGTATGTTTTCCTGGTTTGATACACGTCCTCCAGCTGGTATGGAGAAGTTTTTCAGGCAGACCCTATCAATGGGGTATTTGGCCGTGGTTGAGAGTAGTGCTTGAGCGTGTCCCAGTCTCATTCCTGGTGATACAGATACTTTTTTGACAAACAGGGATGCTGACAAAATATTTTGTTTGTATGCTATAGCATCACTCCTCATTAGACAAAATGAATCTTTGCCTCTTGTCAGATGGATTTTAATGTCCACCCCATTAAGCTTTAGTTTTTCTTGAAAGAAAATATCACTGTGTATGGGTGATAAAAGCTTGACTACTGCACTTTCTTGGTTAAAGGCAGCCCTCTTTGTCAGACCATTGTTAGCCCCTGCCGGATCGCCTACATCCATATGGCCTGCAGAATCTTTGTAAAATAAACCTGCTGAAAAAACACATTCCAGGGTGTCTTTACAATAGTTTAAAAGGCATTATATAATGCATCGATAAGGGTACGTGTTTAATAATTGACCAGTCCAACAGGAGTCCCATCTCTGATATTTGAACCATCCGGATTTGTGATTTTAACACGCATGTAAAGTAGTGTATTATTCAAATCTATATAATCTTCATCATTCTCCGCTATGAAAAACTCCAATGGAGCGATATTCGATATTGCAGATAGAAGAGGGATTTCAAAGTATGTGTTTTTTTTTCAATAGATGTCATCGGTTTAGACCTCCGTTTACGTAACATAACCATTAAACCCAACCCATCTTGAGATTTATTGTTATTAAAGGAATGTGTCATGGCATTGGTGACAATGTCTCTAACTATGTTTTTAGCAGCATTTTTAAGGTGTGGTCTGGCTATGCTGAAACCTCTTTTTAACAACGGAAGAGCCATTCGAAACAAATCCCTGAAAAGACCTGAGCCCTGCCCCATACATAACACCTCCGCCAACATACCCCGGCATTCCTCCGCCTGCTTGATTTTTATAATAGTTTACTTAGTGAGTAGGATCCATTTGGTATGGGTTATAATACACCATTTTTAAAGGATTGGTTGTTTCACAGGTCTGAAGTGTAGTTTAACGTCAACTTTACCGTAAGAAAACGGCACTTCCCTGTTTCTGTCGTCTTTGAGTTCCATACAAATCTCTCCAATATAATTTTTATTCACTGACACGTAGTGCACTCTGTCATATGCAACACTGACCATTTCACGATCTGATCCAGTTATGTACACATCTCAAAAGCGGAGCGTGTGCATCCCCCACAGATTGATATTCGATACGTGTACAGGTACTGTAGTAGTTTTTCATGCCAATTTTGTGAAAAATCACTCAGCATCTTTGGGGTTTTGATTTCAGAAGAATAGACTTTATTATCACACAATAAAGCCGAGTTGCCTACGGTGAAACCACAGTACCAACAACAACTGAAGCATCTCTGGTTTGGTTTTACTTAAATACATCTCCTCAAACAAGGTGGGGCTTACATGTATTATCTATCATGCTCTTCATTGACTCTGGTCTTGACCATATTAAGAAGTAACAGAATGTCCTTTGGAAGAGATCAATTCTCCCCCCTAAGTAATGCTATTTATGTTTTATGTTTCTGCACACACAGTCAAATAGTCAAACCTATGTGAGCACATATTCATCACGTCACAGGCCTTTACACACAGTAAACTGCATGTTTGCTCCTCAGACATAACTGTGGTATAAAACAACAATTTAACTTGATAAAAAATATACTACATATTCCCTCCTCTGTGACTTTCTATAGTCACAAATTAACATATTTAAGCATGTACGTGCTCCTGGTTTGGTCTTGTTTTTGGTTGTCACAGTTATGTAGATTGCATTAAACAAAATATTCATCCTAATTTTAAGAGTTCTTGCTTGTAGTGTAGATGTCTTCAACCCAGATGCTTTATGCATCGTAGAGGATCACCCTTTGGGGAGAGGTTAACCAGCACTTACACCCAGGGCGTGGTTCTTCATATCTTCTTATATATTCATTGAAGGAATCAATTTCCTCCCAATTTGGTCTTTCTGTCCATTCAGGGTAGTTGCCATTGCATTGGGCCATTCACATCAATCAAAGTCATCTGCTTTACTGTTGCTTGAATCCAAAATTATTTTACTAAGGATCACACAGAATCTTATTCCTTCCACAATGTTATTATCCAGATATTATATTAATTTTAGTTAATTGTGTACCCCATTTCTTTTGGCAATCAGGTCATGTTCATTTTTAGTCACCACCATATATTCTTTTCCATTCTTCATTATTATTCAAATGTACATGAGTTCAATAACAGCATAAATAAAAATAATTTTCCTTCATCATGCAAACAGTCCCAGGTTTGCTTAATAATAATTTAGGCACTTCTTTGTATGCAACGGTTCTCAAAGCTTTACCTCCAAAATCAATCTATAATTGGTCTTCTACACAGGGTGTGATCCCCTGATAACACAGTGATAGAATGCTTGTTATTCATCGCTGTGATAAAATATTTTAATAAAGCGGTTATTAAGACACTGTCAGGTTGAGTGGAACTCACAACTTCTGGCAGGTTTCTTCTAGACCTCCCTTTTGATGCTTCTTTCCTTAAAGCATCCATCCACTTCCTTAAACCCAGTTCACCCTTCTTGGGCATGTTTCCAGGGCGGTGGCGCCTGTCTTAGGCAGCTCTCATTTTGCAATTAGAGAGTCTTTACCCGTCATTGGGTCGTCACCTCTTGCCACTGGAGAATTTTACCCATTATTGGGTCATCATCTCTTGTCTCTGGTCTCGGTACCGCTCAGTCTTATTATCCAATCTTTAATAATTTGGTATCTGTAAACAAACATTTTCCCTTGTTTTAGGGAGCATCACCTGAGAACCATCACAGCCAATGGAGCCATCTACAACTGCTCAAACATTGAGACAGTCCAAAACATGGTTAAATTCACAAAACATTATTCAAAGTTCAACAATCTATTGATACTGTCCAAATGAAAAGTAAAATGCAACAATTGAACTCATTTACAGTTCACTAATTTTCATTCAAGCTGCTATGTTTTTTCCTTTGGCAAAGGTCACAAAAGACCTTGTCCCTTGTTGAAGACTATCCATCAGAACAAATCAAAATACAGGGTCGCCTCTGTCAAGCTTCTAAGATGCTTAATTTAAATCATCACTTAATTTAATAATTTCTAGGTAGTTTTAGAACCTACATTTATTCATCCAGATGTACACTCAACCAAATCTCTTATCTTTAGTATGAGATTCAAATTGCCCTCTGAAAATAACAAATCTTTAATCATGATGAGGAAAGCTGTTTGAACCTTTCCTTCATATTACTGTATCTAACATTATTGTCAAATCACATCATTTTCCATGTAAAAGAAAATAAAATCAAAAGAAAATAAAACAAATTAGTGATATGGTTCTAGCCCACTTAAAAACTTAAACTGAGAGCTGAGAGGGAAAGAATTTTGAGAGAGAGATTGCACTCCTTCACACTGTTGTTACAGTTATTCCTTTTTTTTCTTAGAAAATCACAATAACACATTTGTAATTCTACAACAGTGAGAATAGTGATAAATGTAATTTAATAAAATGATATAATCAAATATATTTTATTATATTATCTGCTTTCAACCTTTGCCATTGTAAACCATCTTCAAGAAAACTTCTAGAATTTCTACTTCTCTTATCCCTTCCCTCCTCGCGCAATAAAAATAATGCGCATTTGTATTCAGACCATTGAGAAATTTAAGTTTTTGTTTTAAATCAATAAACTCTCTTATGATTACTTTCTCCCTTTTCTTACTCTTTCTCAGGAGAAGGAACTTTCATTATGTCAAATAAACCAACATAAATCACCTTTTTAAATTAATAAATTAAAGATTTTAAACAAAATAAAATAGTAAATTGGCACAATGGAAGTTCAGACAAATATCTTGTTTTTTGCAATAATTGATCATTAAAATACATTATGTTCTTTGAATTTCTTACAAGTCTCATTTTTTATATCCTAATGTTATCATCATTTAATAATATTATTTTTCAGTTATTACGTTTTATACTTATCAGCATTTCATGATCAATTATTCAGTTAAATAGCGGAGACAGATGTCACTGTGCATAAACTGTATACCTTAAAACTGATTTTTCATGGATTTACCTCAAAATAAAAAATAGCTTACTAGAGATAGACACTTAATTAACTCCTTGCAGTACTGATTAATCTTTTTCTTTAAAGTGAGGGTAGTCTTTGGAAAATTTAGGGGAGTAAACAATCCAATATGTTACTCTTACTTTGCCATTTAGTTTTAATATTTAACCTTCATATCAACAAATTCGCAATTAGATGCTGGATTTAAATTTAGACCCTCAGAACAATTTAGACATGGATATTGAACCCATGGATGGCATTTGGAGAATCAAACATCCAATTAGTCATATATGACTGAAATCAACTTATCAAGAGAAATTTGAATCCACAATTGAAATGTCAATTCAGTAATGATTACCAGCATTCATGATAGTAGGAGGGCCAATCATATAACCGCCCACATACTGTATTTCTCAGTTTTTTTCTTTTCTCCGGACTGTCTCCTGTAATATAAGCTTCTTCAATAACTCATCTGGCCCAGCAATCTGCAATGGTGAGAGACTGGTTCCAGAATGAGTTATTGAAATGACTTACACAATGCTGACAACAGAGAGAGTAAAACATAGTTAGCATCAATTTCACACAGAATAGACACATTAACATCAAATTATTCATGATATTCAATTTAATCTTAATGTTTCTCTATGGGTTTCACCTAATACCAATCTCCAGTTTTTCCTTAGCATTTAATATTTTTTCAATCAAATATACCACATATTGGGACTTATTTCAATTCTATCTGGCATGATTGGTCATAGAACAAACCCAAGAAAAAACTTATCTGAGTAAATTTGAAACGTAGAGAACATGAAATGATTTAAATCATTCTTAAATTTATTTTCTTTAATTCTAGTCTCAGTGACAACTTTCAGTGTACCCATGATCAACCAATGCCTACACTGTATATATAAAACAAGAAATAAAAGAAAAATGTCTAATCTCAAAAGAATCTGCTATCTCTTTTTCCTAAATTCGGGGGCCCCCTGTGTTTGACTAGAGACATTATGAGAGACACCATGAGAGACACCAGGTTGAACCCCTCCTGCTCTTTCTTCTTACAGAGTGCAGGATCGGTTTCTATTAAGAGCACTTAGGTTTCACTCAATCTCTCCAGTCAGACATTCCTAGCAAAAATAATAAACACTATCTGTTTTATTTTTGTTGGTTGATCAAGTTTACACCAATAAAGTTGCACACACATGTACATTGTTCTCCAGACATATTTAAACACATCAAAAATAAAACATATAATCATGGGTTTATATACATTTATATAACATTTATATATCAAGACATTATAGTTTAATTTAATAATGTTAAAAATGTTATTCTCTCATATTGGACTAGACAGAACATAAAACAGACACATGAATTTGATTTACTTTTCATATTCCAATTTCAAAATCTTTTTTTTTTTAATCTCCCTTTCCCATTTTCTGTGGCTTTGATAACTACTGGCCACACTACGTGAAATGACATCCACATTCTATCCAAAGTATTTGGAGCTGACCTTTGGGAGCTGACCTTTGGGAGCTGACCTTTGGGGTCACATAGGGAGGTATTTTTAAAAAGAACCCTGTCCTTTTACCCTCCTCTGCATCTCTCAGCTTTTTCTCTGCCCTGTCTCATTTTCCTCAGTGAATTTTAAATTTTCTGGATATAGCTCTTACTTTATTCTGTTTATTTTTCCTGTTCTTAGTTTTTACTCTTATCTTTTTATTTATTTTTTTTACATTTTAATCTAAATGTCTTTCTAAATCATTTTCCTTATCTTCTTCTAATATATGAATTATTATACCCCATACATGAATACATTTCCTATATGTTTGTCAATTTTTAGGATCGGTTTTCATCTAGATTTTAGTTCTTATTTCTCCACTTGTTCCTTCTTCATTTTTACTTGGCATATAAAAATGAAAAATTATTTTAGCACCATTAATTTAGATAAATCAATACATTTAGAGAATAAATTAGTCTCTTATTTCTTCTTTAAATGTATTTCCTTCTACACTAATCTTCAACAGCAATATTTTGAAACAATTTTCCCGATTTCTTTCACCTTTACTTTTTAATACTTTTATTGTGCTTTCTCATTTCTTTGAGATTTTACACAGTGGACTTCTAGATTTTACTCTTTCCACTGGAGTTTTACCTTATGTAATATAACAACACTTATCTTATATACAACCTTTGTTTAAATTCCAATTACTTAGTTGACTTCAGTTAAATGCAATACACTGGACTTAAAGCTTTAATTCTTATTCTTATTATTTATTATTTTATTTTTGATTTCTCAAACTGATTTTAATTACTTTACAGTTGTTTCATTTTTTATTTCAATTTCAATTTTTTATTGTTACTTGTCCCTGTGCTTGAAATGTTAAACTTTAAGCACAGATATTTATTTTGACTTCATAACTTTTCTATATGAAGTTTACTTCTCTTCTGTGATTTGACCAGTTCAGAAGTTAAGCATATTTTCACTGCCAGCTGCTAGTTCTAAAAAAACCTCACAAGCTGAGAGTTAACTTTCTGTCTACGCAGCAAAGCTGAGTCTTTCTAACTTGGTCACACACCCTACAATATCTCTTGAATGTATAGATTATCTGCATGAAGTCAAATACATTTCTATGCTACAGTCTAGTTTAGGAGTTATGTTCTAGCCCATTCCAATCAACAGCTGCTAGACTAAGAACAGCCAAGACTAAATGTTTTCCAGACAGTTGTAAGTTAACTTTTTGATTTCTTTTTTTCCTAATTTCGTTTTACATCTATATTATTTCAGCTATTTTTATTCTTTTTCTTATTATTTGTTTATACTTTATTAAATTTATTTTTCTATCTATATATCTTTATCATTGGTTTTATCTCCACTTTGCAATATTTAGAATATTTATTAGGTGCCTTCTCTGCCTGTAATTATCAGCTCTCTTCTGCCTCCATATATTGATGGAAGGTTGAAAATAGCCCAAATATATTTTCCCTGCTGTAAATTGCATATATACACCTTACCATTTATGCAGCACAGGCTGATATTTTGGAACATTTTTAGTTTTCTATATTTTAACAACGGAAATTTCCTTCCACAGTTTTATGAGACAGCTTTCATTTCAAACATTCATTCAACATATAAATGACACACTTTCATTATGGAACAACTTTACTCCATTCAGCGTTGTCTCTTATTTATTTATTGGGCTCATATTACATCCACACAGTGTTCCTTTTATGGTCAACGACTAATCACACATTCCAATCCCTGTACCGAACTTATATTTTTATTCAGTCATACTTTTTCATACACATTCACTCTGCACACTCTTTGAACCACAATTATTCTTACAAGCACAGAAATATTACACTTATTACAAACACAAGGCCTTTATAAACACAGAGCTCTCAGAAGATACACTAAAATTCTAAAACACCCCTATTTTACCATCACTGATTCACTTCCTTAACACAGTGAACGACAACTTTTCACCCCTCTTAGGTGACCTGCAGGATTTATTATTAGTAATTTATCTATTTACTTTTTAATCTTTTATGCCTATTCAGACCTCTTATATTAATATTTCCCAAGAGCGGTATCCGCATATGCCTATTCAGACCTCTTATATTAATATTTTCCAAGAGCGGTATCCGCATATGCCTATTCAGACCTCTTATATTAATATTTCCCAAGAGCGGTATCCGCATATGCCTATTCAGACCTCTTATATTAATATTTCCCAAGAGCGGTATCCGCATATGCCTATTCAGACCTCTTATATTAATATTTCCCAAGAGCGGTATCCGCATATGCCTATTCAGACCTCTTATATTAATATTTCCCAAGAGCGGTATCCGCATATGCCTATTCAGACCTCTTATATTAATATTTCCCAAGAGCGGTATCCGCATATGCCTATTCAGACCTCTTATATTAATATTTCCCAAGAGCGGTATCCGCATATGCCTATTCAGACCTCTTATATTAATATTTCCCAAGAGCGGTATCCGCATATGCCTATTCAGACCTCTTATATTAATATTTCCCAAGAGCGGTATCCGCATATGCCTATTCAGACCTCTTATATTAATATTTCCAAAGAGCGGTATCCGCATATGCCTATATTAATATTTTCTTAAACTTTATCTGCCCTTATTTACTGTTATTTCATCTAAGCCCTTAACAGCAAATACGCTGTTGCATGCATCATTGCATGCAATTATTTCTTCTGGAATCAAAACCCTTTATTCTTATTTTCCTTTCTTTATTGGTTTAGAAGAGCTTTTTGAGCGTTCTTACCACCACAGGCAAACTGGCAAGTAACACAAACGTTTATAAGCAAAATATGCTTACCTCTTAATGGTGGCCACCGTGTTTGTGTTTGCTTTCCCAGCCAGCCCGCGATGTAACGACTCTGCTCTCTTCTGTCCCTGTTCGGAGCCAATTGTAGTAGTTTTTCATGCCAATTTTGTGAAAAATCACTCAGCATCTTTGGGGTTTTGATTTCAGAAGAATAGACTTTATTATCACACAATAAAGCCGAGTTGCCTACGGTGAAACCACAGTACCAACAACAACTGAAGCATCTCTGGTTTGGTTTTACTTAAATACATCTCCTCAAACAAGGTGGGGCTTACATGTATTATCTATCATGCTCTTCATTGACTCTGGTCTTGACCATATTAAGAAGTAACAGAATGTCCTTTGGAAGAGATCAATTCTCCCCTAAGTAATGCTATTTATGTTTTATGTTTCTGCACACACAGTCAAATAGTCAAACCTATGTGAGCACATATTCATCACGTCACAGGCCTTTACACACAGTAAACTGCATGTTTGCTCCTCAGACATAACTGTGGTATAAAACAACAATTTAACTTGATAAAAAATATACTACAGTACACGGTGTAAAACCCTCCATTTTTTTCGGCTTGGTGTGGTGCGTACACTGTTGTAGAATTGGTTTCGTTGCATTCATTTCCAGTATGCTCATTTGCAGCTTCCAATGGTTTCTTCTGTATTACACCCAAAATAATGGCTAGTTTACCGTGGAATGTTAGATCTTCCTGGTGGTGCTGTCATGTACACTTTGTTTTTCACATGATCGTAACCGAGACGTACATGTTGAGGTAGCAAAGCATTTATCTCCCTAATTACAAACAAAACTTCGTCATAATATCCGCTATTCAGTTTCATGTTCCCAAAATATATTTTTCTGTCGCTTCTAACCTCTCTCAAGTGGACCCACCTCCCACTTGCCTTTTAAGTTTATAGGTCTGGCTAATCTTGTTCTGTAATTTGAAATTCGGTTTTCGGGGGAAAGAGCTAATGAAGCATCGCATGGCAATGTGACATAAAACCCTGCTTCATCCATGACCGTTTACTGCAGAAATGAACTCAGGTGACAAATGTATATTTTTATATGCTTTAAGAGCTCTGTAGATCTACAACATCTTTTTCATTAAACCAGCTGTCAAACGTCGGAGGCCATCCCACCCACCGTACGAGCACCATGGTTCTTTTGCCGTGCTTCTTCTTGTCTAATATCTTTTCCTCTTTAAAAGCTTTGTCCTTGTCCACAATCATTTTTTGTAGCTCCTCTTCATAAAATGATCCATCGATAACATCACCATCATAATCAGATAGTTCGTAGACTGGTGGTTGACGTGGTATACATTCGGTTATAGTGAAGAACTCATCAGTGTAGTTTTGTTCATACCCCTTGGTAAAAGACCCCCTCATCTTTGATATTCTAACCTTGTCGCCGATTTTGTATTTAAATACAGGTGTCTTCTTACACACATTACCATACAAATTGTCATAAATGACTGGTTCATTTTCTTTGTTGACATCTACAGGCCTCATTTTAATACTTCTGTGATGACTACTGTTGTATCCTTGAATAATGTCTTGTAAAACATTGATGTAGCTTTTAGAGTTTATAGCTGTTAAATACCGCCACATCCGTCCTTTTAATGTCCTATTAAAGAGTTCAATAACGCTTGCCTTCAATTCACTCCCCGTGCTGAAATGGTAAATGCTGTGCTTTTTAGTTAGTTGTTGGAAATGCTTGTTAAAAAATTCCTTCCCCTTGTCAGTCTGAATTTTCTGAGGTATTCTATCCTCTTGTAGTATTGAATTAAATGCATTGGCCACCGCCATTCCAGTCTTGTTCTTTATACAACATATGCATATTATGCATATTTGCTAAACACGTCTATACATGTAAGCAGAAATTTAGTATTGTCATTTTCCATAGAATATATTGACATATCTACCAGGTCCATTTGAAACTGTGTATCAATACCATAAACAATGACCATATAGGAGGATCTTTGTTGACATCTTTGTACGCATGCGCGAGTGGTTGTGTGGCAACAAAACAAACAGTATGGCGGGCTGTAAAGACGCGACGAGCACTTTCAAGAGAGTTAGCGGGCAAAATCCACAATATATAAGCACTTTAACATCTGAAGACCGGAGGAGGTTTGGAGAGAAGCTCAAAATTTGTATTGTGACAAAATCGAAGTTATTCAAAGCCCATATGAGATCTGGGATGACAAAAAACGTTGGTCCGACTCGCCCGTGTCTTGGCCACCAATCTGCTGGGGAGACATTTATTCTTATTTAATAGAAACCCCTGGACCCTTCACTCATGAAAGATTAAAGGCTTTCAAAAGTCTGGAGGCCTATGATTATTTTGTTTCTCGAAAAGTTGGGCCGATCTTTTCTGCCAAACAGAAAGCAGTGATCATGCTAAAAGCAGAGGTTAGACCTGGCCAAGCAGAGTCACAGCGTGATTCGCATCTCCCGTGGGTGATCGCCAAAGAGAACGGCGAAATAATCGAAGAAACGATCCTTTTCGCGAGGGAATTCGAAAAAACTTTTTATCAGGCCCCCAACGAGCCGTACAATCGACCACACAGCAAGAGTGAACCATCCTCTTCTCTAAATCCTCATCCAAATGTGCAAAACAATCAAATTACAGGTATTTAGCGGTGTTTCCTGCCACACGATTCCCATGATGCAACGCGACAAACATAAACAATGACGTCACAAAAGATCCGCCTATTCCTTTTAAAATGATGGCGTAGTGGTCTGTGGAGCGTATAAGCATCTTGACTGGCTAGCAAGTCTGAAACTTCTTTATCACTTAGCAAATCACCACTCTCCTCTAATACACCACGTTTTAAACTACTGACACCCCCTAAAGAGCCGGGGTTTGATGGTGTGTAGTAAATAATGAAACAGTGATTCTATAAAAGCATCCTTTTATTTTAAATCAGGGTTAATCACACATGCATGCTTAAATAGTTAAAATAGAAACACCAACATCAACCAATGTCGAGATATTGTAGGAAATTAACACATGTATCAGCATTTTTGTCAATCAGGTAATTAAACAGAGTATCAACATTTTCAAAGACCTTTTCAAAGATGCCTATCACTCTGATCGTTTCTTGACAATAACATCATACATGTGTAACAGGATAAAAAAAATAATATTTAATTTAAAGTTTTGATGTGTGAATTCCATAAAATAAGGCATTTGGTTTTATTCATTGGGGTTCGAGGGCTTCCCACCTGTGGCTGTTTATGGTACTGCAGGCATTGTATTTTGTTCGTCTTCTCTTGCCGTACTGCAGCAGATTCAAGTGTAAATGCTGTAGTTATGTATGGTTTTTTGCACTCTAACTCAATAACAAAATAATTGTGATAACAATATGTTTTAAGTTAATCTTTTCGACGCAGTTGCTTGCATAAATTGATTTGAACATATATATAATGCATTTAACACTTAAACATGGTTGTTAAGATTGTTATAAATGTATTGAATTTCCTTGTGCGTCTCACGAGTGGGAACGAGTTAATTTCTGTGGTCAGTGTTTTAACATTCTGACAATTATTTAAATTACGAGTTGAGTGAATGTGTAATTTCTATTTTTCTAGTATTTTATGAATGTCTGCAGTAATCTGTTGTCAGCCAACCTGATTTGTACTTTTTCTGTCAAAAAGATAAACCAAAGTTGGAAGAACTCCACCTGTGAGTGTGTCTGTCCACATCCGTTACACATGTATCCGTTACATATGCACATAAGCATATTGTATTGGCAATTTTACAGACATTATCGCGTTCAAACAATGTATTTAGAATCTTTTTAAGCAACACACAGGGCGAATCATTCTGGCAGGCATAGAGTTGTATCATTTCAGTCCAGTTGTTTGATAGACAGCTGACTATGTCCATGTGCTTCTTTAGACAAATCAGCCGTTTGTTAATATAGGGTTCATTTACAAGATTGTTTTGGCCAGAACGCTCGTCATTAATGATCTTTTACAACATATTGGCTATTTCACATTGAAGTCGAGCAATGGGTAACTCCACAGCAGTTACCCATTGTTAGCGTCAAAATTTGGAATCAGCCGAACAACCTTTCCAACCGTCCACTGTGTCATAGACAGCCTGTTCACCGCTATCATTCACCAGCTTCTCACGGATTTCACGCAGTCTCTGTAGAATGTGCGGCTCCTCTCGCAGTTCACACAACACGCCTTCGACATGATTCTCTGAGGATGCGGTGTCAACCAAAATGGTTTTAAAGCCTGGGCGATGACTTGATTTAACACAGGTTTAAACAGTTTACAGGAAATTTCTTCAAAATGTGTGTAAAGGAAATATTGTCAGGATCATACAAACAAGTGTGCTGGATCTCTTTTAACTTTATGTTGAGGAGATAATCCAGAATGACCACTATGACTGCTTTTATAAATTTGAACCCCTTTACACCAATAATGTAATCTGTGTCGTCATCTCTCTTAAGAGTTGTTGCATCCGGAAGCGGGCATCCTGATCCATGGGATGAAATGAATGTCAGATTGCTGTAGCCAAGCGCCATACAAAACTTGTCGAGCCAATGGCCGATGTCAGGAGTCCCTACAGGGGGGTCACCCCTTGCTGAAGTAGCCGTGTCATCGGGTGATGCGACGGGCCCAGGAAGATCTGTAGTAAAACCTTGAGACATGTTGGTTTGAAATGCGGTCGGTCACCACCAGCTTTTAAGGTCTATAGAAGGTGGGCGGTGTTACACTGTCACTCCTGCGAACTCTCCCACACTTTTCGGGTTCAAACAGCCTGACCTTAATTATATTGCATTGGTCATATGCATCACACCATTTAAACAGTTTGTCTATCTTTGAAAAAACATCATTCAGGATAGGAACATCTTTCCACTGAAACAAAAACTTCCTCGCTGGTAAGTATGTAGACATGGTCATCCACCCTCTTGGTAGTGTGGTTACCAAACACACGGTCTCTTGGAAATGGTGATGTTGAACCAAATCCCTCTGCAACGGATAATGGGTCATCTCCAGAATCATTCAGGTCACTCCAAACACGATTGTAAAATACATCCCAGTCCTTTTCCGTGAAATACAAATCCTCATCCGTTGTAGCTCCCATGTTGAATAACTTAACAGAATGAGATGTTCTGTCAAAGTCGTACTCACACAACTGTGCGTTGTCTAGATGAAATTCATATTTCAGATTTTCTAACGGCTCATGGAGAGACTTGGTCATGCATGGACATAACATAACTTAGCAATTGTTTCTACATCATTTACCAATGGGGTTTTAGGACTTCTGTGGGATGCCATTGCTCAAGTGGAAATCACAAAATACTTGCTGAATACCTGCAATGAACAGACCTAACCCCTTTTAATATCAGAACAGCTGACCAAACACGTCAAACCACAGCCTGTACAACTGCCAGAGGGAGGGGTGGGGAGGAGGGAACAGGCATCAAAAGGTCAAATGTACATGTTAGGTCGTAAATCATAGGCCATCAATCATTTTTGTCACAACGTATATAATATTTACTACTTACCAGATTAAAACGTCAACGACAAAGAGAAACTATTTGGAAATATGCACTCAGAGGCACTACGTTGCCTGAAGTTTATGAAGAAAAAGATTGTACACCTTTTTTGTAGGTTACAAATACTGGTATGAATTGATATTTTTATAATTTTTTTATTTTATTATTTAGGTCATATTATTACTTCATCAGAATATTTGGCAACCTTATAGCCAGTTTATGAGCCTCATACACTTGTTAATCAGCTGTTGATGTTCCAACATTTATTACCTGGGGAATTGTGCCCTGATAATTTTTTTGCCGTGAACACATTGGCCTAAAACACATTTTTAAGATGTTGTAGCCCAGTTGAACAAAGGCTTTTATCTCTATACCACGTGAGTGGCTTTGACTTTTTTCTTCAGTTTGATGTCATTGCATCTCTGATTTAGTTGTCATTGTGCAATATATTTACAGACAGCAACTGCAAAAAACTACAATATAAATTAATATACTTACATGTACATTTCTTCAGTGAATTTTGCTGATTATTCTAACTTTATCAGTTTACTCATGTAAGAAGACACTTACATAACAATGGCTATGTAAGCATATTTTGATAAATATACTGTGATCCAATGGTTTTGCTTCCAGAATGAAGTAAATTAACTAAATAGTTTAACATAAAAAAGTAAAGAAAAATTTCATGTTGCAGATACAGTACAAGTTAAGCTTAAATCAACAGCTTCTGTAGCATAATCTTGATTACCACAAAACTTTGCAATTCATCTCTTGTTTATTAAAATATGCCATTACAGTAAGGGACTCACAATAGATGTGAATGGGGCCAGTCCATAAATGCTAAAATCAGTTTTAAATGTATAGCTGCAAGATGTAAACATTATATGAGTTAACATGATTTTAGTGTGATAAAATCACTTATTAACCGCAAATGCGTAAAGTTCTATTAAATTATGGGATTAGATAGTTTCATTGTCTTACATGTACAGGTAAGATTTTATCACACTACATCATCTTAACTTATATAATGTGTAGGCTACATCTTGTAACTATGCATTTGAAAAGGTGTGCATTTTACTGTTTTTGGAATGACCCGTTCTCTTCTATTGTTTGTCTTACTGTAAAAGCATTTGACAACAGCTCCCCTGGAAATAACCATGACACAAATGCTGTTAATTAACCTTTGGAATAACTTTTCTTGAACCTGGAATATTCTTTCATTATCAACTCCTGAAATGTTTCAGTATAATTATGCTGAGGTGTAGGCCAAACATCGAGTATGGAGGCTTGTAACACAACCTGTCCAGTGTCCATATTGGCATCAAATGTGGCTTTCATGCCAAAATACCATAGAGTTTGATTGGATGCGTGGTCTTTGACATCAAAACAAAAATATGGGAATCATTTAAAAGTTGCTTTTGTTTTTACTTTAGTTTGCTATTTGAATTATGTGGTAAACTGCATTTTATTATTTGCATGTAGCATTGTATTTGCCTGCTGTCTGTGTCCCACCAGTTAAGAACCATTGTTCTAAACATCTGCCTACCAGACACACTGCATCTAAAGAGAGTCTTGGGTTTTATTTACAGAAGTTCAATGGGCTGATGTGAAACTAAAGGAGAAAAGTGTTTTCCTGCATATACAGTTTTATACAGATATGATTTATACTGGTATCAACTACTGAAATGTTGACCAACCCAAACTGATAAAAATACGCAAAGTAATATGGCACTGTTGCTGCAACCACACAAACCAAAACTTAACTCATTCTAGAGACATCAAGAAAATCTGCTCCCCGCTCATGATTTAAATATTAATAGAAACTGTTACACAGACAGAGTTTGTTTTCATTGCAAACATTTATTACAATTTATGATGCAAACAATGTTCTCTCTCATAAATGGAACAGCTCATGGAATGAACGATGATACATGGAGGGACAGTATAGAAAATCTAAATCATTGATGTATGTGACATTCCATTAGAGCTCAACAGAACATGAAGACATGCCCATGGCATTTCATCCTGCGGCAGATGCTTTTGCACTCTCAATGTTTGTTTGTAAAACAAAAATATATGTATATAATCATGGAATAAGGCATGCATAATAGTTTTTTTTTTTATCCACTTTGATCAAATTAAGAGCTATTCAAGACAGATAAAAAAAAAAAAAATCAATGTATGGCATTTCTATAAATTACATATGGTCCATGTCATTGATTAATAACAGTGCGTGAGTATTTCTCACACCAGCACTCACCCTGTGCTGTTTCAAGGCAAGATCTGTTATCAATATACAGAACAGCTTTAAACGGCAACATTTTATGCCTCAACTAGATTTTCCACTTTTCACTATCTTACCATTTGTTAGCAGTTAAATATCATAATTATGTATTTTTGTGAAAACCCCGCCCTGAGGACACCCAGAAATGATATTCTTCCATTTACTCTGCCCTGCAGTTTATTGCCATAACTATCTGGAATTCCATAACATAATTCAAAAGGTCTGTATCCATTTAAAGAGACTTGAGACTGGGAATGACATTCTGAATGTGGCAGTACAAGTCCCAAATTTGCTGAAAGAAAAACTGATATGCTGTTCAGACTGACCATACTGATGGACTGTATTGGCACAGACAGTCACAACTTTATCTTAAAGTCAGAAGACTGCGGCCACATGTGACAGGAAGTGAAACACTGGATAGAAGACAAAGTTCTCGTTTTAAGTATGTATTGTGATGTGTAGTTACATTGGGGTTGCCAGTACACGTGTAGCATAATTTACAGTCGCTGTATGATTTTTACAGCTCCACATGAGAACAAACAACAGATGAATTGCAAAACATTAAATTACAGCGTAAATAAAAGTGGCATAAATGTAAAGATTCATGGTTTTGGATTCAGCACATTTGCAGAATCACTTCTAGTTTGTCATTTTTTTAACAAATAATGTGAGAAAAGAGTAGTTGAACCGAACGCTCGTGTCCAATAACAGTCTATTGGAGTCGAGTAGCTGTGTCTGAGAGTGAAGGCAGGCTGTCAGTGTGTGTGTGTGTGTGTGTGTGTGTGTGTGTGTGTGTGTGTATTGTTCTAGTCGATGTACTGTGAAAGCCAGCGGAAGCCCTCACCGTAGCCCTGTCTCTTCAGCACACTGCACATAAACACCTCCAGTGGTCTCGTGTTCAGCTCTTTGAGGGGGACGTTGCCCTGAAAAACATGAAAACACCATAAGACATTCACACAATGGACAAGTTCCTCCACCTGATCATAGATACATGTCCTTAAAGGGCACATCTTAAACATGTTCCCTCACAGATCACTCAGTGTTAGCAAGCAATCAGAATTTATTTTTGTATTAATATTTTTCACCCTCTATGACCCTTTCAATTTAAAGGTCTGTTATTGGTTATTGTGCCTTTAAAGAACGCACCCTTCATATGTGATGATTATCAGTGCTTTGCTGCACTCACAAGAGTTTGCCGTCAAATCCAATGTCATTTTTTACTGACACATTAATCAATAACAGCCACTCTACAAATATGGATTCGATTTAGAGAAAAGATTTTAACAATCTTTAGCACAAACTTTTTCTTCTGTGGTACAGAATTGGCATATTGGAACATTAAGCAAATTTCCCCCCATTTTGTTATTTTATTTTCCCATTAATTGGAAAAATTTGTACATTTTTGCAACATAATTAATACCACCAAGGGACTATAGAGTGAAAAGCCTGAGAGAGCATGATTCAACTGAACATTTTCCATTATTTAACATTTTGTTTGCAGCACCACATCAGAAAGAATCAACTTCCGAGATGGAGGACTTGTATTAAAATGTATGTGAGAAATTGGAACGGCCATTAAATGTAGAGACACCCACCTTGCAGGTAATAGAGCCAATACACTTTTAAATAAGGACCTATCAGTCTAATCAGAAAAGTGTATTGGCATTAGCTGGACCAGCCTGAAAATTTAGTTTTTTGGTGTGATAGGGGATTATGCAGAACTATTTATGATTTTGTTGTTGACAAATTTCACTCCTTGACAAGCCGTTTTGGAGATTTCGGACGTTCCCTATTCAAGTAGATAGGAGTTGCACTTGTAAGCCACTTGTTTACAATGAAAACTAGCTGACTGGGAGCATTCTAAAGATGGACAAAGAGTGACCTGACTTGTCTTGAAAGGGACTTTGACCACGACCAATGCAGTCCAATTCACAAACGAATGATTCTTGTTAAGTGCATCTTCTAATTAATCGGTAGAGACAGTCTATAGAGGATAAAGACTACGGCTGGGTGATGGGACGATGTAATCAGATATCAACGATATCTTACAAAGATCCAGATGCTGATTGCGGCACTCAATTGAAAAACGATGATTGACAATATCGGGAAATGGCAAAACCATGGATCTGGGAATTCAGCAAATATATTGAACAGTAGCCAAGGGTGCCAAACTAGCACCCGCCACCTACAAAATGTGATGAGGCTGAATCCAGTTTGCAAGCTCCTAGTCCTAATGTATTTCATGCACTGGTAATTTTGTTCATCTACCTGCAACAGGAAGATGACCTGTAAGGTGTCTCGGAGTGACACATGACAAGAAATGCCATGTGTCACTAAAGAAAGTGCTAAAGAAAAGATAGTTTCTTTAGCACTCTTTATTATATTTATAAGAACAGACAAAAAAACGTCAATGATCGTGTCTGATTCGCTGTTTGTTCAGAGGCATGCAGCACAAGCCTGTCTTGTGGAACAAGCGCATGTAAGAGAGTTCTCACTCTTTTGAATGTTTCATTCATCTGAAAACTGTTTGCAAGAAAAATGTCAATGAGAATGCTGCAAATTATCTCAGATCATCTCAGGAGGTTTTATTTCCACAGCGTAGTCCTCAGTTAACGTGTAAGGTGAACGCAACTCTGCAGGGTCAGTAATAAATATATTTATATTAAAGAAACAAAGACAAAAGTGATTAAATCATAAAATACAAGACACATTCACCTTGAACCTAAAATTGAGTACTTTTTTATTTTCTTCATGCAGCATTAACTGCATTACCAAAATGCAATACTAACACAAATTCAAATATAGCTGCAAGCAGCAATGCGGATTCCTTCGCAAAATGGCAATTCGTTTAAAAATTGATCAGTAGAGGGTTGGAGTTAAACACTCCCAATGGAGGAATCCAAAAAACATGTATTTCTGTCTGAATCCTAAACGAAAAATGTTCAGTGTTCAGAAAAATCTATCATGGTGTAAACTATGGGTCCTTGAGACTTTTTTTTCCCCATGAGAAATTAGGCATCAACACAAAGTTTGGTGCTTGTAGCATTAAATCTCTTGGAGGAACTTAACATTTGACAGACTTTAGTTTAGACAGACAGTTTGGGGCTGTTGAAATTTTAGTCTCAGAAAAATACAAAAATAGTATTAATAATAAGTTGATGTAACATAACAATATGTTGGCTTTCTCAAGCCAACATAGTTGTCATCTTGAAGCATATTAGGTTTGAAAAACAATTAGTCAAATTTACAGCTGGTTTATTGACACACACACACACACACACACACATATATATATATAGAGAGAGAGAGACAAAATGTGGTCATTTACATAAAAACGACCCCTTTCAGACAATTTGTATTGTATTTATTTTTGCTAAGTAACAAATTGAAAGACATCAATTCTACACATGAGAATTCAAGAGAAGAAGAGTTTTGTAGGTTTCCCCAAAATTTCACTGTACAGGAAAATCCATCATGCAGAACCATATGGGTCCTTGAGGCTTTTTTGTTCCCAATGAGAAATGAGGCATGTACACCAAGTTTCAGAATGATTGGACAAATGGGGTGGAAATGACATCATTTTGAAAATGGGACAAGTGGGCGTGGCCTGTAGCAAACCGCTAATGGTGAATGTGGGCAATTCTTTGCGCAGTACTTCAGAGGGATGTTATCTTGAAGCATGTTACGTTTGAAAAACCATCAGTCAATGTGGGCCATTCTTGGTTTGGGGGTACTCGTTGGCATGAAGTATCAATGTGCCAATTTAGAAAATTTTTGACCAGTGACTGAGCTATTGGTGCTCAAGGAGAATAATAATAATAATAAAACTGTCAATTACAATAGATTCCCTCCTACCGGAGGAATCCAATAAGAACACATTTGTTAGCATTATTTTGGGAACACAATTCATTAGGCTTTATTATTATGAATATTATTATTAATTTTCCACCTATTTTCATTGACGGATACTTGCATGATGGTAAATGTTTGGATTTTGGGAGGTAGAAGATTTTTCTTTGTAATTTTCTTTTAAAGTGTAATTTGAATTTAGAAATTTCTTTTTTTTTTTCTCAATAAACTAATAACAAATTTTAAGCAAAATCAATAAAGCAAAAATATTCACCGACACTCGGCAGGGTGGTTGGGACAAATCGTAATTCTTAATATGGTAGCTGTCCGCCTCATGTGCAGTAGCATGAGAAATAGCATTTTTTTTGGGAGATTTGAGCAACAGTTACGATACCATTTTTGTGTGAAATTCTTCCTAATTTTAAGAACTGCTAAAATGTAATGTTGACAAACAGTTTGGGAGATCGTAGTTTTCACCATTCAAGTCGATAGAGTGTAACAATAGAAACCACCTGACTATGAATGTAACATCGAGTGATGTGACTCCTTAAAGGGACTTTGGAACTAATTAAGAGACTCAATCTTTATCAAGTGAACGAATTACACACAGTAGTTACTAACATAACATTTGACAGACTTTAGTTTAGTATTCGTAGAGAAAACACTAGATCATATCAACATCTGAAGTATTACAGTGCCACAATGTAAGAAATAGTAATCCACGGCCCGTTTCAGTGCGTACGCATAATTACAGCAGCAGACACGTGATGAGCTTACACTGACATAGCTGCCGCTCAGTACAGAAAACAATGAACATTTCCTTTAATAACACAAATTATCAAATGATTATCTGGAGCTGACCACTGAGAATTACTACAAACATGTTTTTCATGAAATGTAAATTACCCAAACCAAAGTTGTAAGCTGCTGGGTTCTTCAGTTTTAATGAACAGAAAGTGTTTTTGTGTGCCTGTCAATGTGTATGGAACTTGCAGCAAGCCCAAACAATGTCTGATTTAAAAAAACAGGGGCTTAGTTTGCTCCAGTATTTCATATTGCATCATTAAAGACTATCTTGCAAAAGATTATGTGGTTAAATATATTTTTAGTGCATTTTCACTGTATTATCAGCTGGGTTCACAGTGCACTATGTGTAGCAATCAATAGAGTCAGCACCAAAAGTCTGGGACAATCCTGAGATATGTGTTACCAGTGTGAATACTCTAACCCAGTGATTCTCAATTCTTTCCTGGAGTACAACTAACACTCTCCTTTATCCAACACATCTGGTTCTACTGATTAAGTCATTATTAGTGTCAAATAAGACCGACATCCAAAATGTGTACTCAGGGATCTTACACCTTTTCAAATTCAAGCACTTTAAGCATTTTCAAGGTGTATTTACAAGTTTTTCCAGCTGTGGTAAATTACATATTACATGCATATACGTACTTCTTCGTCACATAAATCAGAATTTTGAATTCTGAATAAAAAAAAATTACACAGTTGTCTGCAACAATCATGCCAACCCTTGCCTATTCCAAATGCATATATGTGTAGAGTCAGTTATTTCTGTATTCAGTTTTCATAATCATTTATTTAATATTTATTGCTTCTAATTTTATATCATTTTTAAATATACTTTATGCAATATTAATTAAATAATACATTAAACATAAGTTAATAGAATATAAAGTATTCTTTCATTACAGCCATGCTACAAAGTGTAATCATCCTAACTGTAAAGTTGAGGTGTAAGTTTGCGGTTGTCCAGCTGGTGTCCTTCACAAGTCTGTCTCCTTAAGATGCACTTGACAATCCATGACTGCTTCAGTGTTTGTAGATCTGCGCCGATTTTCAAGAGCTTCTAATGTTACAACGCTTTTGAGAAGTCTGTTTCATAATTTTATACGATCGACAGTTTTTTGGAAAATGCTGACCAGACCACATATCATTTAACTGTATACAATAAGAGGTTGCATTTTAAATATACTAATAATCACTTTACAGTCAACTCATCACTTTGTGAATGAATGTGCATATGAATGACATCTTAGTTTATCTACATCATGTTTTTAAATATATATTCACATCATCATCATCATCATTATTATGTTCTCTGCGCTTAGCATCCAGTGATGCCAGGAATGAAAATGTCCGCAGACACTGATCTAGAGTCAGCTTTTTGCATCTATAACAGTTAAAGGTCTGGATTTTGATATGGAAGCGAATCATGGACTGCAGTTACAGACAGCTATACTGGAGCAGGAATCAGATGAAACAGGCACAAACTCTCTGTGCATGAACTCATGAAGCATGAAAGCCGAACAGCGATTGCAAATTGCAAAATGATTTACATCATGCATGATTACTAGTGCTGATGCATGGTTAATGTTAACTTCGCAAGTTTTTTGGCGCCAGGTTAACTTGCTAATTTGCTTCATTAAATTCAGTTCATCAACATTCAATTAATGGGATTTACCCTCTTCATTGACTGTCTGGCAAAAATATGGGTTTACATACCTCCCGAAAATAAAGACTATATTTAGCCTGCGAATTTGCCAGCTAGCTTAAATAAACGTAACGTGTAACATTGGTCTAATTGAAAATTCCCTACGGCTAAAATTTCTCATGGCTCGAAAGTGCAGACTCTCCATGGTGAAAAGCTGCATATCCTTTTTGCAGGCTTTACAGGAGGCTACTCAAGGATTTGGTCCTCGTTTCAACCATGACTCGTATTTTTCGTTTTCAAGCTAATGCTCATTGAAGCGACAACCTCCCGGCATGTTGTCATCTCCCACTCTGTTCCATCAGAGGCCACACATCAAAAAAGACCAGCAGATCACACTAAAACCACACACGCAGACTCAAGAGTGGCAAGTGAGGCTCAAGCGGAGTCATCCTTGTTTTATGCGAAAGGCAAACGCAATTAGGCCCTCTGACTTATTTTATCTAAAAAATAAAACTATTCAGTAAGACAGCGAATTATTATGAAAGCAATGCAATAACAATTTCAAGCAGTTTCAAGCACTTTATCCAAAATCCAAACACTTTTCAAACCTTGAAAACACCACATTAAAATTAAAGCATTTTCAAGGATTTCCAGCACCCGTACGAACCCTGTGTACCGTTAGTGGAACTCCAGGCTAGGATTGAGAAACACTGATCTAACCTATTAACATTGGTAGCAAAAAAAAACAACAATTGCTGCTTTGACTAGTGGTGTGAAACAGGCCTAATACACCAAAGCATTCACGCCTAGATTAACAGCATTGCACCATGTCACTGTACAAGTCTCACTGCACAAGGGGTGCTGTGTCTTACCTTGCCTGTTGTCTGACCGTACAGTCCAAAGATCTCACGCAGTTTCTCCTCACTGATGGCATCAGGTTTGTCAATCTTGTTGCCAAGGATCAAGATAGGCACATTTCCAATGGTTTCATCTGTCATGAGTGCCTGGGATTCAAATAAAAATTCCACTATGACATCATGTTCATTAGTACATGACGAGTATTGTTAGAACTGTTGAAGCGACTCACGTCCAGCTCTGTTTTAGATTCAGCCAGTCTGTTGTGATCTGCGCAGTCAACGAGGAATACGACGCCATTGATGGCAGGGAGGTAGTTTTTCCACACACGACGAGCTGTTCAGAACGATACAACAGAGCCGTCAGCACATGAGCCAGCTCGTTCAGTCATGAATTAGGTGTTATACTCACCCTGAGCATGACCCCCCAGGTCAAAGGTTGTGAAGGTCATTCCAGCAATCGTCAGTTCTTCTGAGGCTAAAAAAAAAATAAAATTCAATCATTTCAACAGCACAAGGGTTAAATTTAAAAAAACAATTCTTAGGTTTATGTTTCATTGTACAATTACTTTAATATTGGCCAGAGAAATGATACCGACAATTTAATACAAATGTACTTATTTTATTTTTATGTTTTTTTTCAGATAATATTTTAGGTTTTACCTAATTTGGTTTCCCCGGTCAAAAATGACCGCCTATTAAAAATAGAATATAAATCTCTTGTTGTTATGCTATATTATCAACAAATATTGGAATAGATCTTTTCATAAACTTGTTTTCTTTCAATGAGAACAGTGTGGGGGTGGAGGCGTGGTTGAGCGCCGGCTTGTGAATGGAGAGCGAGATCAGGAGATGAGAATTTTGAGGATCACCACCTGTCAATGATTGTCTCTAACTGCAGTGAGAGTGGGAGACATTGTTATTTGCCCACCCCAAAAGCGCATTGTGCGCCCTTCCACTGATCGAGGTTCCCTTAGAGAGAATTGGCATGGATCTCGTCGGGCCATTAGAGCAGACATCACTTTGAGTTGGTTCTGGTGGACTACGCAATTTGATATCCGGAAGCAGTCCCACTGCGCAACATCTCAGCACATTGTGTTGCGGAGGCACTTCTCAGAATAATCTCGAGTGGGAATTCCAAAAGAAATCCTCACTGATCCAGGCACGATGTTGGTCACATACAATAGGCAAACTATTAATTATTGGGGATTAAATCAATTCGGACCAGCATCTACCACCCCCAAATGGACGGCTTGGTCGAACAATTTAATCAGACACTAAAGAATATGATTTATGAATAATATGAACTATGGCACTCGAAATTGGGACTAGTGGCTCAAACACCTATTATTTGCAGTACGGGAGGTACTCTGGGTTCTCCCCATTTGAACTATTGTACGTGCTCGACATCCTATGGAACAATTGGGTGTTTCAATACGTTCTTGAAAAGTGAAGGTTCGGTCTGGTTCTGTGTGGATCATAGAAAAGTCAATGTGGTGTCTAAATTTGATGTGTACCCAATGCCTCGGATAGAATCTTTCTTTGATGATCTTTCTATCATCAAACATTGTGTGTTTCAAATGTAGAGCACACACTTGCAAGGCACATACAAAAAAAAACTATTGTCAGTCATGTGCATGAGGACACAAAACTACCAGGTGTTCATTGATTTGGTTTGTTGATAATTAGAAAACATAACAGAAATATGATGTGTGTTGGTATTTTTGTTCCATGCATGTACATGTGTGTTTGTGTATGGTAATGTTGGATGGATGGATGGATGGATGAATGAATGGATGTTGGATGCAGTTCAGGGTAGGATACATTAATCTCTGTGAAAAGGCAAGCATGAGTTTGAAAGAGTTTGTGCGTGTACGTGAGCATGTGTGTGTTTGTGTGCGCGCATGTTAGTGCACACGTGTGCATGTATGTGCGTGTGCACAGTTCCGAGGCCTTTATGTTTGCAACGCACACATGCACATATGTGAACATGTACATGATGAACATCCTCATTAAGGCACACTAGTGTGATAAACAGTATAGAATGTTTTCATATTTTATTTAATATTGCCAAAATTATCCACAAATAATGCTTTTTTCACTCATAAGCAGAGGTGCATAAGTTCAGGTCAGTGAGGCCTACTGTCAATAAATTCCAAAAAGAAATACATAACCTGTGCCAATTGAAAGAAAACAAGTTGACAAAGATCTAATCCAATATTTGGTGATAATACAGCATAATGAGGGACTTAAGCAATTTCAAAAGAATTATCAGCTGTTTCACCCTGTGTGAGCAAAGTCAGCAAGATTTAGTCCAATAGGATAACATTAACAGGCATATCCTCTTCGGGCCAAAATGACCAGAACACAACATTGATTTCTAATCTTAAAGCAGAATGAAACCTAGTCAATGTTTACTTCTCACACTTTTCTCTGAATTCTACCACATTTCTGATCGCAGTATGAAACCATTATAGTCTGTAGTTCCTAATCAATTGCAGGGCTCTACAGTGCGTCCATTTCAGTTGCATTTGTGACTGAAAATGAATGTGTGTGACAGTGAAAAAATATTTAGGCACAGTTGGGGTGGGGGGAAAAAAAACAAAAAAACAAAACAAAGTATTCTATGCATAGAGATTCTTTTTCCAATTATTCTGGATCGATTCTTAAATTCAGAATAGATTCTGAGAACACTGCAGTAGTTACGCTTATGCGCGCACCAGTGACAGATGTTAGAAATTAGACTGGATGTATCAACCACACACACCATTCGTCTCCTAGCGAAACTACGATCCCAAAATTACTGGCAACGGGAGAGTTGATTTCATGATTACATGTCAAAAAGCTCACGCCGTTATTGCACTAATTTGCACAAACAAGGAAAAAAACACCTGAAAATAATGACGAGACAGCAGTCCGGGAGACATGGGTGATGTTTTTATTTTTTTGTCTGCTTCTTCCCAATGTCTTTTATTCCTCTTGCACCCTTTAATTTGCTTTTGTACATTGCTGGTCTATCACTCAAGGGGAAGAGTGCAAACACCTGATGGCTCGTCAGAAAAATTTTAGGCAGGTGTGACTTCTACTCGCAGAACAAATATATGGAACAGTGCATACAACATACTTGAAAGATTTAAATAATCTTGCTATTTATGCCACTTTATCACCTGTGGTGAGGAAAAGGAGAAGCTGACATCTGCACTCACAGAAGCAGATATCTCATGTAATCAACCTGTAGTTACAGTTAAAATAAAAAGGCCTCTGATAGATTTATTCTATCAAAATGGAATACTATTAAATACAAATGATTAATGATGCTTTAAACATATAAGTTATTTAACAATTAGTTGAATATAATAGTTTTGTGTTTTGAAAACCAATATTTATTGTCTTTCATTTATTTTCTTGTGTAAAGAGGTCAGTGTTTATCACTTTGTATGATGACAATATAGCCACACAAAGGATGTAAATACAATGTACACCAACAAAATATTTCCTTGATTTGAGTTTGTATTTTGTAGTTACTGCAATTTTCTCAAAACCTGATTATAGTGAATGAGACCTGTCTGTCACAGGCCAACTTAGAACCCCAATTTTGGTCAATTACTGTGTTGTGCCTTTGCACAGCAGAAAATCAATAAGAAAACAATGTAGATGTTTCAGGAATCGTTTTGAAATCGGATAGTGATTCCCAGAATCATTGTGAGGTGCCTAAAGATTCCCAACCCTAGATTGAAGCTCATGAAGTGTTGTACAATCGAAATAAAAATTACAACTCCCAAATGCATCTACACTGCACAATAGTGATGTTTTACACTGCGATTGGCTTCTTTTCAACCCTTCAGTAAACAGAGCATGTACAAAAACTTGAGACGTTTTAGTCAGCTTATATGTAATGAAAAGCATACAATTTTACTTTAAATGTTGCAAGTTTACAAAGCCTGACCAAATGAAATATAATAATAATAATAATTATAATTCCTTGCATTTATATAGCGCTTTTCTAGGCACTCAAAGCGCTTTACATAGTATAGTATAGAAACATGCAGCATCTGATTGTTGTACATTGTGTGACAGGAACATTAACTGTGTTCAGCAGTACAGATGTCAATTTAGAGTTCTTAAATACACGTAGGACCACATTTCAAAGACTGAATTTTGTATATTTATGTTCAAAAGGTGAATCAGGTTAACATTGTATGATATCTGGTATGCTAAATTTAGAAGGGAACTGTTAAAGTGCCCTCATTCTAACACCATTATATGCAAGTGAATTTAGGGTCTAGAAATATGTAAGCTATGAACTAAATTAAACTGTCCTTCTATTACATTATTATGTAAATGTAATATATAACGGAATTAGTCACGTTCGACAACCATTATAAATTAGATAAATGACAAATAACTAGATTACTTGTCTGAATAAAATTCTCCACCATTAAAATCGTAATACAGTAGAAATTGTGAGCGGATACGAGACATTGTAAGGAATTAGATTTAATAAGTGAATTAAGATTAATTCACTTATTGGAGTATGTGGCAGGGCAGAGGGTCATGAATATACATACCCGGTCCCTTATCAGGCTAATTAAGCCTCAGAGAGGGATAAAGGCCGATGGCAGACGGTGGTGCGACGAGAGAGAGATAGTTTACGGACATGTCCGTCATGTGTGTGTTTGTCTTTTGGTTTAAATTATTCATAAAAATATTATTTATATTGCCAAGCCGGTTCTCGCCTCCTTCCCATTGAACGCCTTTACAGAGTAATATTATTCTCAAGGCTTATTGAAAATAATATCACACGTATTTAGGTATAGCTTTAAAGCAAAATCTTTAAGAAACAGGGATGAGATTATTTATCAAAACATACTAGTTCAAATCATCTTTGAATACAGACAAACTTTATTGCTATTCTAAAAATAAATCTAATCTAACACATATATACATGAGACAGGTTGGTGAGAAGAATGAGAGAATGTGCAATAAATGATCAATACACTGAAAATGAACTTTATGGAGTCTGTTGACAATGCCTGAAGAACCATTTACCCTTTGAGTCTACATCGATTTGCTGTCGAATTACCCAAAGTATTTAACTATTACACCAGCACTTTGAGCAAAGTGTAGAGATGTACTTGCGTGTCGTGGTGGTTCCTTGCATTCTTTGAGTTGCTTGGTTCTTTGTCGAAAGTTTGTTCCGTCGATGTTTTGGACCTCAGTAAAATCGGATATTTATTGTCAGTATGAATGATGAGGTTGGCTTTGAAGCGAGGCCTTCTCATGGAGGATCCGCGACTCCCATTGGAGAGTGAGAGGCTTCCTCGGGACTTTGAGTCCCGAGCTTCCTTGGACCTCAATTGGAATGGATCTGGTTCCGAAGAGATCGAGAGAAGACCACGAGGGAAGAGCCAGAGCGAAGTCTGAGCAGTCAGAAGAGCAGGAGAAAAAGAAGAGAAGAGACAAGAGAAGACGAGAGCGAGCAGTTCTTGCTGTTTGGAAAGATTTGAATTGAAATTGGCCGCATCCCCAAAGGTGTCCTGCGCCAATCAAAAGTGACTTTTCAGAGTCACATGGTCAACTGGGCTGTCTTTTCCGACAGTTGATTTTATGGTCCTTTGTTTCAGATTCTTACAAATATCCCACTCAAAAATAGTGCATATTTAAACTAACTTTTATATCTTGAGAATGGTACAAGAGACATGATATCCGTTGTCGTCAGCTTCCTCTATTATAACCAAGCTAGCGTTTGCATACTAAACTTGACATTCTTTCATGAATATTATTCTTGTAGGTAACAAAACATGAAAATCCCTGGTTACAAATCATACTGGTTAATTCCTTGGTTATACAACATGGATAACATCACACACATTTTAAAGGAGGTACATTAGGCTATAATTATTAATTTGTCAGTTATTCAAGTTACCACAGTTCAAATCAATTGTCAGAATTATCTAGCAAGGCTAGATATACTGTGGGTCCATGCGGTCTTGTATATTTTATAGGATTTATACACAGGGATGCAAACACATGTATGGTCAATAAAGAGAGAGGTAATCGAAGCCCTCACCCCGCGGAAAATATCCAGATACTTACATTGCCACCAACCCCTGCCATCCCCAGCCCACCCCTATAGGCACATAGAGTATTATGAAATACTGAAAATCAAATACACCGACACAAATTTGGAATTTCAATTTCATTTTTCAATTCTGAACAATAAACTCTTATTTAACTATCTAGCACTTATTCTTCTTGCTTTACACCTCCTTCCTCTTCTTCCTGGCCACCTCCTGCAACGTATCCAGGGCCTTCCGTCTGGCTGCATTCATTTTCTTTTCAACATGTTTGAGATGTGTCTGCCTCTCTTTGGCCAGAGCAATGGTCTTGGCCTTCTCAGCACTTTCACATGTAGCACTGCAGCCATACTCCGCCTGTCTCTTCTGCTTTGACTCCATCCTCTTCTCTCTGTCGGTCTTGTCCCTTCTCCCTGCAGCCCTAATGTTCCGGCAGAGAGTTTTATCAATTGGCCCCATGTTGATGTCATCTCTTTTGAACATGCCAATGCCAGTCTTGCCCCTAGACCTCAGGACATATTTCACAGTCTGCACTGCATCAAAGGTGGAGATCTTCATGTTAGATCTTTTAGCGTCAATCACATCTCCCATGAGACTAAAGGAGGACTCTACCAGTGGCCCATGGAAGATGGAGAGGGCACCTCTGATAACCAGGCCGAGAGCTGGATACTTCCCCAAACTCATGACATGGGCCCACCACTTCACAATGTCATCTCCATCTTCATACTTGGCCAGGTTAGGGTCCACATTGTACCTAATGATCTCCTGGGTGATGTCACTTTCTAGGGGCACTAAATGTTTCATGATCCTAGCCAACACTTTCAGCTGAAGAACAGCCTGGGAATGGCCTCTTACCACAGGATCAATGGATGACAAGGCCTGTAGGGTCTTACTTTTGAGAGGTAGTTTGTTCTGCATGTACTTGCCACAAGCTCTGTATGCCTTGGTCACCTTCCCAATAAAATCCATGATTATCTGCAACACATAACATACAAAAAACATGTTTATCCTGAGTTCATACTCAGGTTTCATGGCTGCAGCACAATGGCAAGTTTCTCAATACCGTTTCCCCTGTTCTGAACCGCTAATGATAAAATGGAAAGAAAATTAAAATAAGTAGTAAACGTTATTTAAAAAACTAACCGGATGCTTTGGATGGGCTACAATCATTAGCAATGCGACTACACATAGGCACTGGAAGCTTAACACTTTCCCTGATCTTTTCTGCTGCTGAGACCTGGTTCTGAGTAGCTGGTAAAGGATCTTCCTTACGGAGGAGTTGTGCCACACTTTGAGTTGATAAGATTGAGGTCACTCTGTTTGTGTGTGTGGATGTCTGACAGTGTGCAAACAGGGCATGCACTCCTCTGTTAATTTCCTTCATGCAGAGAGTGCATTTAGCACAACCCTTTTTTTCAATTTTCTTAAAAAAGTCAGACAGTATGAATGTGTGTTTGACTGCATGGACCTTGATTGTAGTTTCAAGTTTCAGCCAAGACCAATTCCAACTGCTTTTACAGCCTCGATCCATCTGTTGCACAAGAAGTGCCTCACTTTCCTCAATTTCCCTCATTCTGCCAATGAATAGAGTTGAATATTTTTGTAAAACTGTATCATAACGGAGTGCAAATAGTTCACTCTGCCCCTTTTCACAATGTCTTGTTTATATGCTGCAATATTTCTCGTTCATTCTGGGGTTGCCATAAAATGTAGAACGTTTGGGTCCATCAGTGCCCTGCGCTACTTAAAAATCATCGTCAGCAGTCTATTTGCGTCAATTTACATTTAAAAAGGGACCTCCTTAAAAATAGCAAAACTATTTTTTAGTAGGATCACGTAAACAAAACGTTACTATGAGAAAATCAAGGACACGGATATGGAGAAAAAAATTATGAGAAGTAATGCTTGACGCAATGCTGCTAGCTAACCAACAGTAAGCAAAGTCAAGGGCAATATGTCTAGTTATACTACGGGGCTGTTGAATGCTTGATTCTGATTGGTTGAGAACGTTCTAAGGTGTGCAATTATTTTCAGGGAAACGCACGACTATAGTTTCAAGTAGGTTTGACCGCATTACAGTTCCATATCACTGCGCGTTGTTAACTGTAATAATGGAAAATAGGATACAATTTATAACAAGAAAAAACATGCAGCCCCATGCCTTGATCTGCAATTTTCTATGTCTAACTTCACAATCAATGGACACATGTAGTTTAATTTTAATAAATAAAGCATATAGTCCTATCTATGATAAATAGAAAATTAAACTGAATATATAAATAAATTAATAATCCTGCTGCACGGGTTTTCGTAATTATTCCAGATAATATAACAAATAAATAATTATTGATAGGCCTACTTGTTAAAAGGGCTTTGTGCGTTTCATTTATTAGGTTATCTACGGTCAATAATAGAAAACAAGAATGACCGACTTAAAACAAATTGAATTAATACATAAATAATAATATTGACGCACATGCTTTTCTGTCTCATTATTGCAACATATCTCTCTCTCTCTCTAATAACTGCATCAATAACTGCATAAAAGCCGGGCACACACTTACTCTAAGGCCATTTATGAATGTAATTTTATACTTATGACTGATCATGCCCAAACGCGTGTTCAACGCGTTCAGTCGGTGTTCAGAGTCGGTGTTTAAGACCTGCTACAGTCGATGTAAACAGTCAGTCTTTAAATGTTTCAGCAACCACCTTGGGTGTGCATTATTTTTTATAATAATTCAACGGCCTGTCGTCAATTATTCCTTACACGTTAACCATAGTAAATCCATGGGCATGCATGCAGCATTTATCTAGCATTAGCCCTAATCTAGCATTAACAACAACATTGGAAAATCGGTAATGTAGGGTTTAATATTACTGTACAAGATAGGCGATAGTAACGTTAGCCAAGTCAGGAATTTAATATTAAAATGCAAATGCAAACGAACATGATTATAGGCGAACAACTTTTTCTATGTAGCTACAGCCATCCATAATTTGATCTGCTAACAAGCACTAACGTTAGGTCTTTTACAGGTGAACTTGATGTAACGTTAGCTAAAACGTAATGATATATATGTAGGTTACACACACACACACACACACACACACACACACACACAACATATTACCTACCCAATTGAAATAGGCATTGTTGAAATGTTTAATAAATTACATGACTAGTAGATTATATAACATTATAAATCAAAAATATCCTTACCTCCAGTGATCTCACCAGCTGCCAGTAAGACGGGAATTCGCGGCGCCGAACTCTGGTCCTCAGGGAGAAATTTGTTGAAGTGGCAGTTACGCAGCAAGAAGAAACACTAGTGGCTCACGCTTGCGCGCATGATATGTTTTGGCGCGCAGTGTTTTGATTTGCTTATTTCCTATTTACTTGTTTGGTGGATGCAATCCAGAATTGCTGTTGGTGAAATTATAATCAGACAGACCCCCCCCCCAAAAAAAACTCTTTGAATCTGCACGATTCACACAAGTCACCCAAACTGACGTGAAAAAAGCGGGAGGCGCCGAAAAGCGCGCTGTTTGCATACCTGTATACAACAAAGTACTGTGACTTTGTGTGAGATATTTCTGGAATAAGGAATTTCCTTTTTAAGATGCAGTTTTCTGAACAATGATCACATTGTCACATGATCTGATGAGTCTAAGTGTAGCACATTGGTTTACATCGAAGGACAGAATCTTGTTTTCCGAGTCTCTCGGGAACTCCATGAGTGTGTGTTCTGTTTTTTTTATTGCTTTGAGCTTTGAACTTAGGGCCTCTTTGCAGAGAAGTTTTCAAATCATATGGGATCTAGACAAGTTATCGTTGTTAGGTTTATTGGCCAGATGTTACTCACTGGCACCGAAGTCTGTTGTGGAATTTGAGGATTAAGATTGGGTTTTTCCTAGATTCAAATCATATGGCTTTAATTCTTCTGCATGTATAATACTACATTACCATCTAAAAAAAAACCTAAAAAAAACTGGACTACAACTGTGCTCCTAAATTTCACTGTGCTCCTAAAAAAAATGAAGCATAGAGCCCTGACATCATCTCTAGAATCAGAATGTCCCTCCCCCTAATACCACCTGCATCAAAATAGCAATAGCAAGAAGCAAATCATGGTTCACGTTTGTTATGCAAACTAAAGGCTGTCAGCAATTCAATAGGTTCCTGTTTCAGTAGGAAATAAGTCAGCAAGAACAGAAACCTGTGCTCGTCAAGAGGTCTTTGATGGTAAAGAGTCAATCAGACCCGGCAGTGACAGTTTTTAATATGGTATCGTTAGGCCTGTCGCGATTATTGAATAACTGTCTGATCGCGGTTATTTGATCTAACCGGGGTTATTTGAGACAGCTGCTATTATTCGGCATTCAAGTTCCTATCCCATTTTAATGCTCAAATAAGGGAATTTTAAGTGAATATACTGTATTAATGCCATGAACGGTATGTTTGTGTGTCATTCAGTTGAACTCCGAGTCCGAGCGTCACCGGGCTGCACCGTGGAGGTCAACCAGCTCCTGTCCCGAAAAGCATGTGAAGCGTTCAGATGCGTGCGCAATCATTAGAGGCATGTGCCAAACTCCCATGAAAATATAAAGTATAAACTATGATAGTGAGTGCAAAGCACTCAGATTTCAATTTAAATTAAAGCTGCAAGCAGTGATGAATGGGCCCCTCGCACAATGGTGTAGGTTGGGGCTGCTGTGCCAGCGGAATTTCACTCCAATTTTTTAGCACTTAAATGTTAAGAGTGTATCACAGTGTAAAACATGTAATTTTCTGTTGCCAAATAGGTGGCACTATGACTATTACTGAATATTGGCATGTAGAAGTGTTCAGGTGGGGACTCTTATAAAACATATAAAGTTTGGAGCAGATTGGACATTTTATGTTTGAGTTATAACAACTTCCTCCTCCATGGCAAAACATAGCATTGCCAACGCCTTTAGATTAGACTGACCGAATATGATGTTGATCTGATTTAATCTCTAGGAGCAGTTTGTTAAAGTATGAGGCCTGGAAATGGCAAAAATGGAGCAAAAATTTAAGAGAAAAATCTAAATGGCTGACTTCCTGTTGATTGTAGGGCATGGGTCCAAGAGGTATAGGCATGTTACACGTGTACCGATTTTCATACATGTAGATGAAACGTAGTGTAAAGCACACATCTTGGAATGCATGTAGGTGGTGCTATTGAGCCATTTTGCCACACCTAATTCTGAAACCCATATCAGATATACATTTTCACCACTTCTGATGCATGTGTGCAAAGCACAGGAATTTCACTTTTCCGGTTGTCACATCGTAATCAGTTACATTGCCACAACTAAAGTTTGGTAGTCAAATTATGGTGTAGTTAGGAAGTGGCCATTGTGGTAATTTGGCTAGGTGGGATTACAACAGGGCTGAATTTGCTGCTGCTTTTCAAAAATTTTGCAACGCAATTTGCTACATTTTTTGGGTTGTTTTGCAGTGAAAACTCACAAATCATCATTTACCCATGTAATTGTGCTAATTACATTTAAAATGCAATTACATGTAAATATTTTAATGCATAATAAGTAAATATGCAGATAGCAACCAAAAGAATTAACGCACACAAAAATAGCATACATTTATGTGAAAGCTGTGGGCATTGTATTATAATATTCTGCCTCAGAGAAAGCAATAAAACTTATCCAAGTTTAAAAAAAAAGAAGTACAATAAACCTAAGTTAAAAACACAAATGAGGATTCAATAATTATGCCTGTTGCCATCATTACATTGCCTTTAGTGTTAGGAGGTTATTAGGCATGTTGTGCCAGCAAAGGCTTTGCTGGTCCTGAGAAATCGCCACTGCGAACAAAAACAATCAGAGTTCATATGTATAAAAAAACATGATGCATATAATGTTTTTCATATTCTGTATATTGCATATATCTACTATATATAATTTACATTTTTATAGCAGTAAAAACATTAATGAACCCTTTCAGCATACAAGTTTTTAGCATATATAGCCATTTTCAGATTCGCAGCCTAGGGGAGTGTCGGGCACAAAATAACGCAGGGTTAGTTGTCACACACGTGGTTTAAACGTTTCAACAGACTAGTGAGACGAAACTTCATTTGTTACTTGTTGCCATATCAACACTGTGCAGATTGTTTTTTAAAAATTCACAAAACAAATCAAATAATTTGGAAGATATCGCCAAAAGTTCATTTTAAAGTAGCAAAAAGTAAAATTTCACATGAATGAATTTGAATCACTGTTTTTACTGTTTATTTAAAATGAGGCAAACTTGGTATCATTTTAATCTCCAATCTTTTAGCTAGCATCTTAGTCTTTTAATTCTCAAATAGCATGCAGAAGTGACCAGCCATGCTTAAATCCCAGTTGCGTTGACGGGGCACGTTGTAACACTGCGTTACAATGTGCCCCAATTCCCAAAAAAACTATATGCAGTTCCATTCAGTCAGATATGTAATTTAAATAATTCCCCTTAATGCTTGTGTGTGTTGTCATCAATCCATGCATTATTTCGTTCAATGCTGAGCTTTGTTGTGCATTTATTGAAGTTGTCAAATTTAAAATGGCTTTTACTGACATGAAAATTTTGTTTATCTTCCAGCCTTTAAATTAGATCAGACAGTTTTTAAAGGGGGGGGGGTTAAGCTATTATATGGTCTTGCTACAACGTGCCCCTCTCCTGTTTCACTTTCTTTTTTCAGTGTTGATTGCGAAAAAAGTACATGATGTATTCATGGAACAAGATGCCATGTGTGTGTAATAGATGTGTGATATTAATGTGAACAAAGAAAATACATCGAACCCCAAGTACATTTACACAAACGAGAGAAAACAAAAATAAGAAAACAAAAAGTCTTAGTTTGTGCCCAGCCCTCTCCTATGGTATTAATAACACTTCAAATTATAATCACATTTCATTACACAACTCATGGGGTTTTAAGTGAATGTTAGGGAGTCTTTGTATAAATGCGCGTTTTTGTCTCCAATTCTCAGCATGCAGGCTAGAATGTTTAGAAGGATTCATTGTTAATATGTAGATTATACAAACAGCTGCTGTATATTTGGAAAATTTGCAACTGCTTCAGACTTTAAGCATTTGTTTTGCCACTGTCAAACTTAAGAAAAAAAAAAAAAAAAAAAAAGAGATGGGATTCCCATAATAGCATACTACATCTCTATGTGTACTATTGCCATTCATGAGATGCATGTCAGTGGAGAAGTACATAAATCAGCACTGGTAAAAAGAGTCTGACTGAGTCTAGTGGTAATTAATCCACCCATTGCATAAGAGGTTAAATGTTCTAATTTGTCCATATAAAACTATGTAATATATTAAAAAATAAATAATAAAATGCAGGAAAATCCACTCTGGGAATTTGTGCGAGAGCACCGGTGACCAAGATGGCACAGCTCACAAACACCATCGCACAACCCAGCCACGAATCACTCGATTTATACAAGATTAAAACACACTACGTGCCAGCGTTCAACAATAACAAGCAGATCACATGAGAGCGATTAAGAGAGAGAGAGACAAAAGACATGCTCTATATACACAAACATTCGGTTTTCTATTTCCTGGAAAACAGCGCAAGCTGCAGTAAAAACTGATGACACTTAACGACATTGATAACAGCCACAAATAAATATATTCAAAATAACACATTCCTGCACTGGATCGGTAATCAAAACATACACAGATCAGAAACAGAAACTCTACCTCAAGGACTGGAGATGTTTAACACATGAAATGAGAAATATAGATATCTGAAGAACCTAGTTACACTTCATATACATAACTTACGAAAGAGGGTTTCTAGACAGGACAGCACAAATCTCCTGTGTTATTTTAGAAATCATTCATGGAGCTTGGATGCCCTTATTTTACATTTTTTATAATTGCCACATATACACATATTAAATAGTTTTCTATTATTTATACATTTCAATTGATTTTTATTATATTTTATTTATATAAAAATAAGACATGTTTAACATTAAACTTAAAAAAAAATACCTCAAAACATGTGAATATGCACAAAAAGGAATGATGACATTTAATGCATTGCCATAGCAACAGTATTTAAGATATCAAGAATACCTTCAGAATTTCTATCTGCACTGTCTTGACATTATTAAAAAATAATTGTTTTTTTAAGTAATTCAGATTAAAATAATAGGGATATTTAAAGTCTGAAATAAGTGACACACTTCCGCCAGTTGCTGGCACTACAACCATGACCCACAATAGTCACATCAATGTGATCAACCTACAAGAGCAAACATAAAATTCCTAAGCATGCATTTTTCAAACAATCCAAAATGGCCAACTTCCTGTTGGGGAGAGCTTATGACGGTCAGCGTGAAAGTTGTCCGGCTTGATGAGATCTATATGTGTACAAAGTTTGGAGACTGTACCTCAAATGGAATGTGCAACATAGCACCTCGAACATGCCCATGTTCTAGGTGGCACTGCAAAGCAATAGCGATTTGAGTAAATGTAAATACATTTTTTCAAAGACTGTTGTAAGGGCGTCATTCCCTGCTGCCAGTTGGTGGCACTACGACCGTGACCCAGAGTAGATACATCAATGTGATCAGCCCTCAAGGCCAAACATATGGGTCAATATTGATGTAAATCAAATAATACACGCAGAAGGTATGAGAAAATGATTCCTTTTTTAAAAAAAAGTTTTAGCATCTCTATGGAGACACCATTTGAGACATCAATAAACCACTCACAATTCAGCATCTTCTATGTTTTGGCATGACGTTACCTATGTTTGGTGCCAGTCAGATTTATTCCCTATGAGGAATATTTCAATTCCAGAGCATGCCATTTTCAAAAATCTAAACTTCGACTTCCTGTTGGGAGGAGCTAATGTCTGTAGTGTGAAAGTTGTCCGGCTTGATGAGATCTACATACATTATATGTACCAAGTTTGGTGACTGCACCTGAAAAGGGATGTGCTACAGAGTCCCCCTAAACATGGCCATTTTCTATTTGGCACTACAGAGCCCCCTCTACATGCCCATGAATGAACCTTTGCCCAGCCCTAATGGCCAACAATTCTGATGTGTGTGCAAAAGATCATATTCAAGCATGCCAAGTACCTCGAAAACATATGAATATACATAAAGGAATTAGTGTTTAATGCATTGACATGGCAACCGTAGTTAAGATATAAAAAAATCCCTTTAGAATTTTAAATCTATACCATCTTGACATTATTATACATCAATTTGAAGCAGATCAGATACAAATAAGAGTGCTATTCCAAAGTCTGTAAAAAGTTCCACACTTCCTGCAGCCAGTTGGTGGCGCTATGATCGTGCCCCACAATAGTCATATCCATGTGATCAGCCCCCAATACCAAACATAAACCTAACTTTTTCATTTTTCGCCATTAATTTATCGCCTCGCAATGGCAACACCGTTTGAAATATCAAAAATCTGTTGAAATTTAGCATCTTCAATGTCTTGGCATGATGTTACCATTTTTGGTTTTGCTTGATCACAAATAAAGGATCATGGGTTTAATTAGAGCACTGAAATAACATGTGAAAGTGAAAAAGAAATTAGGAAAGAAATGTTTTACTATTGCATAATAAAATATTATACAAACATAATAAAATATAACAAACTATATTACATTTTTTATAAAAAAAAAACTATAAAATATACAAGTTCAAAAACAAGTGTAAATGTAAAATTGACCAAAAGGAGAGAAATATTTTAAGTATTTTGAAATCTTTTGATATTTAAAACCTTATTTTTCATGTCTTTCATAAGTTTTTAAAACCTTAAAAAGGAAATCATAGGTTTTCCCATTTTATTATTTGATTTACATATTTGAAGTTAAATATGTAAAAATTACTTCTTAAGGTGTATGACGCACACATGCAAAACAAATTACAGTTTACAAGACAATTAATTGTGAAAGCCCTTAACAAGATAATTAATCATCACAGCCTTAAAACAGACAATCATCATAATCGCAATTATTTGTTTGATATTTAATTGTCAGACAAATTTCATAATCGTGACCGCTTTAGGTACCGCTACTACACTTGTGCGTCCCAGTCACAATCTGCATTGGAACATGTCTTCACTGACGAAAAAGTCCCATAGGCACAGCAAATGCTTCACATTTCCTTGTCATTCAGACTGGGAGAAAGACTGTGTTTTAGCGGTTACATAAAATGCCCTATATGTAAAACCCATTGTAAAGTGGTCAATGGAAATGAGGTGGCGAGAACCAGCTTGATGATATAAATAGTTTAATTTAAAACTCAAACAAAAGACAATAAACACACATGACGGACATGTCCGTAAACTATCTCTCTCTCCCGCACAATCCTCAGCAGTCGACCTTTATCCTTCTCGGAGGCTTGATAAGCCTGATAAGGGACCGGGTGTGTATGATCACGACCCGGCCTCGGCCTCTGCCCTGCCACATTCCTCCCTCTTTATCTCAGGCAGGGGAGCCCCCAGCATGAAATGCACCCCCCTTTGGTGAGGGGCGTGCCTTTTTGCCCCGACTGCCGGCAGGTCATCCCAGTCTACCTGGACGAGGGAGGGGACAAGGAGAGGGAAACGGAAATAATTAAATAGGGGGGGTACTTCTTGTAACAGTGTACACTGTAAAATTTAAACGAGAGGGAAAAGGCCAATGCGGAGCAGCAGTGAGAGAGAGAGGAGAGAGATATAAAAAATAAAAAAAACACTTACTCGCCAGTTCTCCGATACGCCGTAGCTTGTTCCTTGGCCACTGCTCCACCCTCTAACGGACGACAGCCGCGCCTCTCCGGGCAGATCGGAGGCAGACCTCCAGCCCCTGGTGGACGGAACGCCCCGCCGCGTTCTTGGGGAACAGAAGGGGTTTCTCCAGCCCCTGGCAGCGGTCCTGACCGCCCAGGCGGTTGGTTAGGAGCCCCTTCTCCCCTCGTGGTCGGCGGCCATTGTCCTCTTCCAGTTGACCGGACTCCTCGTCGCGAGAACTCTACTACGGCATATCCCTCCTCCTTCCCGGATTTCGGCACCAGTGTAAAGCGGTCAATGGAAAGGAGGCGGCGAGAACCGGCTTGATGATATAAATAATAGTTTAATTTCAAACTCAAACAAAAGACAATAAACACACATATGATGGACATGTCCGTATCTCTCTCTCCCGCACAATCCTCCGAAGTCGACCTTTATCGGAGGCTTGATTAGCCTGATAAGGGACCGGGTGTGTATGATCACGACCCGGCCCCGCCCTCCGCCCTGCCACACCCATCAAATCACGTCTCTGTTATTTCTTGAATTAAACTCTCGGTTAATTTTTTTACTGATTTTATTAGTCGAGCAAATTGTTAATGCCGGTTAATCATCTGCATCCCTAATAGAAACATAATTTTTTTGGGCAGATGTGCTAATGACTTTCAGCTGCAAACAACACATGAATAAAGCAGCATTTCAAACAACAGAGTGATTCCAGAGTGTTCCTTGGCTTGCTGCGTAGACCAGTCCCCAGTGTTGTCTGATGCCGGTGGCCGGGGGAAGAGGACATCGTAAGCGGTGTGCGAGGAAGCGGAAGTGTGGCAAGAGGGCGGGGGTCCATGGTAGGCTAAAAACAAACCGTAGACGGGTTCATCTAGTTTCGTGCCTACAGAAATGCAGCAATATGCGGGAAGACTCGCGGTGGTGGCTTGTGCGTTTACATCAACATGGAATGATGCAAGATGTCTGTGCTAGTCACTAGCTCCTGCTCATCATTGTTGGAGCTTGTGACTGTTAGATGCAGACCTTTTTATTTACCATGGGAATTCGCCACTGTCATAATAACCGAAGTTTACATTCCCCCCAGCGCTAATCCTAAGGAAGCGCTCGGTGAACTGTATGGGGCTATTAGCAAATTGCAGAACGCTCACCCTGACGGACTGTTTATTGTCGCCGGAGATTTCAACCATGCAAATCTCAAGATAGTGCTCCCTAAATTCCATCAATATGTGGACTTTGCAACGAGAGGGGGGAACACGCTTGATCTTGTTTACACAAACATCCCAGGCATATACCGGGCGGAGCCCCACCCTCACCTCGGCTACTCAGACCACATCTTATGCTAATTCCAGCATACAGACCGCTTGTCAGGTGCACAAAACCGCTTCAGAAGCAGGTGAAAACCTGGCCAGCAGGAGCCATCTCTGCTCTTCAGGACTGTTTTGAGTGTACTGACTGGCACATGTTCAGGGAGGCTGCAACATATGGCAACTCCACCAACTTGGAGGAATACACAGCATCAGTGATCAGCTACATCAGCAAGTGCATTGATGATGTCACCTTCTCCAAGACCATCACCACACACTCCAACCAGAAGCCGTGGATGACTGGAGGCACGCAAGGACCCGAGACTCCACCTTCAGAGCAGGCGACAAGGCGGACCTAAGAACAGAGGGCCAAACTGTCCCGGGCCATAAGAGAGGCAAAGCGCACACACGCACAGAGAATCCACAGTCACTTCTAGGACAGCGGCGACACGGGGCGCATGTGGCAGGACATCCAGGCCATCACCAACTACAGGACAACATCAGTTGCCTGTGACAAAGATGCCTCCCTTCCAGAAGCGCTGAACGACTTCTACGCTTGGTTTGAGCCCTCAGCACCTAATTGGAAAGCTGAACCTGCTGGGCCTGGACACCTCCCTCTGCAACTGGATCCTGGACTTCTTGACTGGGAGACCTGAGTCAGTCCGGATCGGGAACAGCATCTCCACCACCACCACACAGAGCACTGGGGCCCCCCAGGGATGTGTGCTCAGTCCACTGCTTTCACTCTGCTGACTCACGACTGTGCAGCAATGCACAGCTCGAACCACATCGTCAAGTTCGCCGATGAGACGACCATGGTGGGTCTCATCAGCAAGAACGACGAGTCAGCATACAGAGAGGAGGTGCAGTGGCTAACGTACTGGTGTAGAGCCAACAACCTGTATCTGAATGTGGACAAAACAAAAGAGATGGTTGTTGACTTCAGGAGAGAACATAGTGAACACACTCCGCTGAACATCGACGGCTCCTCTGTGGAGATCGTCAAGAGGACCAAATTCCTTGGTGTTCACCTGGCAGAGAACCTCACCTGGTCCCTCAACACCAGCTCTATTACCAAGAAAGCCCAGCAGCGTCTTTACTTTCTTCGAAGGCTGAGGAAAGCACATCTCCCACCCCCCATCCTCACTACATTCTACAGAGGGACTATTGAGAGCATCCTGAGCAGCTGCATCACTGCCTGGTTTGGGACTTGCATCGTTTCGGACCGCAAAGCCCTGCAGAGTATAGTGAGAACAGCTGAGAAGATCATAGGGGTCTCTCTTCCCTCCATCAAAATACATTGACATAAAATGCTGCATCCGCAAAGCAACCAGCATTGTGGATGACCCCACACACAAACTCTTCACCCTCCTGCCGTCTGGCAAGAGGTACCGAAGCATTCGTGCCCTCACAGCCAGACTGTGTAACAGCTTCTTCCCCCAAGCCATCAGACTACTCAATACTCTGGGAGTGGACTGGCACGCACGCACCTGTCCAGAGTTGCACTTTAATTGTCACATTATACCTGGCTGCTACCTCAATAACGGCTGTATCCATAGAACACTATTTCATAGTATGTTATGTTTACATTTAGCAATTTAGAAAGTGTCATCTTTTTGCACTACTCAATTACAAATGTGTACTGGTCAGCGCTGCACTGTCTCTCACTGTGCCTATTGTCCTGTTCCTTTTAGTAATTTATTGTACTGTCCCATACTTTTTGCACTCGTTTGTAACTGCACTTTATGTAGAAATATTATTTAGTCTGTGTAGTCTCATGTGGTTCTGTGTTTGTCCTATGTTGGTTTATGTAGCACCATGGTCCTGGAGGAACGTTGTCTCGTTTTGCTGTGTACTGTACAACTGTATATGGTTGAACAACAATAAAAACCACTTGACTTAACAGCCGGTACAAAGATTTTGTTTGAAATGTCACAACCATTCATTCTTCAATTTCACTATGAGTATATTTAACTTTACTGTACACCAGCAATGAGCTGCTATTTGGTTTTGTTGAGGAATCTGTTTGGTTAGTGTTGCGAAGTGCACTTACTGGGGTGTAAGGTTGGCACATGCTGACCCAGTCTGTCATCTTTAAGCATGTGCAGTAATGTCGTCTTGCCAGCATTGTCCAGGCCAAGAAATACTAATTTGCCGGACTTCTTGTACAGCCCTGAAAAACAGAGACAGAGCCAAGAATTCAGTACAGAACACTTCAAGACCGGCATCGGGCAAGATCACATCAAAATGCACAAGAGAGACTCATAGTTTCATATCACTGTGATTTCCACTACACAGCTAAAACAAATGCATACAGTAGTTTCAAACCCTGAAGTAGCAGCAGAATTTAGGATTATGAGCTGACACACAAACTCAGAATGTTGAAAAAGTACAAAAATAAAGTGGAAAGAACAGAACAATTCCCAGCAGTTTTGATCAAGTTCTGTAAATGTGATAGAGAGATTGTGTTTTGAGAGAAACACATTGCTGTGAGTGTGTGCTTGATGAACAGGAAAATCAAGGGCAGTAAGAGCAGAAGAGACTCTGTGTTGTAGAAACTGAACTACGAGCAAAACTAACAGAATATATGACTCATGTGTGACACCCAACAGATTCAGCTACCCATTACACTCTGCCTTTTTATTGGACACCAGCCAATACAGACAACCTGCCTCATGTCCCTACCCATATACAGTTTAAGGAATACTTCAGTCAAAAATTTTATTTCTGTCATTATTACTTATACTAATGTCACTCCAAACCCACATGACTGTGAAACACAAAAGGTGAATTGTTTTTATAGTCTCGGGACCAAACGTTTTTAAAAAGTCACATGACGCACTTGAGTCATGAGACGCGATAAGAACCAATGAAGGTGCTGAGGCAACTATTGTAATTGTTCAGGTCTTTACATCAAAATCACTACAGCACCAGCGGTTATTGAATTAATCTTATACTGATGCACATGTTATGTCCAACTTAAAATGCAAAAACTGTTGAAGCAAATATTGCATATTGCTTTTCATAACAAAAGATCTGTGCAAAAGGACAATTTAAATCACTAATTTAAATGATAATAAACCAAACTCTATGTTGCAATCTTATTACAGTTACTGTTCTTAGATTGGTTTGCATTACATGTAAGATTTCAATTTCCAGGTACATTTGACATTCAACACATATTTGATCACAATCTGTATTCAAATCTCTCTCTCTCTCTCTCTCACTCTCTTTTTAATACATTTATAATTCTTTGCTGCTTTTTACCACATTAATACATCTTAATGCACCAGTGTATATCAGTGTCTTTTCCTATTTTTCTGAGGTGTCATTTTGAACTGTAATGTATTATTCAAATAATGGGTTATCAATTGTAGGTAATGTATTCATCTTATTAATGATTGTTATTGATAACATCAGTACTGTTTGGATGAGGACACTATGCACCCATGACCTGTTCTCTAAACGCAGCAGTTTGGATAGGAGAATTTTGTGAAAATATTATTTTATTCTCCCCAATTTGGAATGCCCAATTCCCAATGCACTCTAAGTCCTCGTGGTGGCGTAGTGACTTGCCTCAATCCGGGTGGTGGAGGATGAATCTCAGTTGTCTCCACATCTGAGAACATCAATCCGCGCATCTTATCACGTGGCTTGAGCGCATTACCGAGGAGACCTAGCGCGTGTGGAGACTTCACGCCAACCTCCGCAGCATCCACGCAAAACTCACCACGCGCCCCACCGCGAATCACATTATAGTTACCACAAGGAGGTTACCCCATGTAACTCTACCCTCCCTAGCAACCGGGCCAATTTTGTTGCTTGGGAGACCAGGCTGGAGAGAATTGTGTGTTATTAAATAATAATATGAAAATAATGAAATAATATACACTTACATATGTGGTTTTTCTTGTTGGCAGTTTGTTATTATTTTTGATCATTATAAACATATTAAAAATAATAAATAGACTGAAGACTTATTGCATTACTGTTATATACCATGAATGAAACTACAATGCACCATATGTATAGATACAAAATGAAGCTGTTATTATTATCATCATCATCATCATCATCAATCCTTATTGTCCATATTAAGCTACAGTGTAAAATGAAAATACACATGGAAAGTGCATATGTTACTAACTTGTTTCTGCGATAGCTCCGCAGCGAGTATATTATGCAAGTGTTGATCACCCTTTTTCGATCTCTCATTTCTAATATTGAACACTTACATCCCCTATTTTAGTAAATGAGTGAATATAGGGTAATTTCGGACACAGCAATTGTCTATTTGCAGTTAATAGCCATTGTTATTTTTACTTTATGAAACAGTGATTTTTTTTAACAAAGTATTATCACATTGGCATATTACCATTGTGACAACTTATCACATATGAAGGCATATTATTTTATTAAAAGAATATGAACATGTTCAGCTACACCTTTTTAAAATTGAAAACGGTGGAATGTCTATTGAAGCTGGTTTGCACCACAGTTAATTAAAAAAGTGATTGTAAGTCATTATAATGAAAATGTTTCTCATTTATATGAGATACGAAGTAATTATTATGAAACCATTTCTTTATGTTTTGAGATACGGTATTAAATCTACCAAATGTCATTTTTTAATCAAAGGTGGCACAAATTAGTCTCCATGTCTGACTTATCAATTATATGGTTAAGTAATTTTTCAAGTAATTTTACCCTTTTCATTTGTTCTGAGTCTAGTCGCGCAAATTAATAATACTCTGAAGTGTTGTGCTGATCGCATTAGTGATGGCTGAATTCGAATCTCCTGCCTCCTGAGTTTATTTAATTTTTATTGTTTTTTTGCATTCTTCTACCATTCGATCTAATAATACCACTTATTTTAATCTGTATAATAATGTCAGTAAAGTGCTTAGTAAATTTTAATTTAAATGGAAAGCAAAATATTGAGTCAGGAGCATGATTTTCAAATTAATCTGCTGCAGGCTGCATAAAATGGAAGTTCTCCAGTTAACATGAAAACCAGTTGAACCATGCAAAATGAAGTTTCTTCTGGCTATCTGGATTTGTATGAAATGAATGACCAATTGGAGGAAATAACCTGCAGCAGTGAACTGGTCTGGCCTGACTCAGTTAATCACTGATTGGGTGAGAACATCTCAAACATCACTGGCTGTGAAAACCAGCAGGCGGGACTCATTATACTACATAGAAAGTGCAGTAAAAAGTGAATTTTCACAAACTAAATGGCATCCAATACAGTGTTTTAAAAGAATTTCACACGTTTTTTACGGCGTTATGGTCGTTAAGAATGCCGCAAAATATACCGTTTTAGATGTTAAATGCGTTAAAACGAATGCGCTATTCCAAGATTCATGGCTTGCCATATGCATGCCATTGCTGTCACAAAGAAGAGCTAGAATATATAATAGCCGGTAAACGACAAGAGGCGGAGGTAAAAATGTCAACAATGTATCTTCAGGTTAAGAGCACTTGTGTGAGGAGGTCAGGAGAGACTTGCATTTATATAACTCCATTCTGAAGAACTAAAGTCCTCTTTATGGGTTTAAACGGAAGAGAAATAGCAGTTGTTGCGCGTATGCAACCACCGCTTGTGTATGTGTACGCAGTTAAATAAAGTATACTTTGAAAGTCTAGTGAGCACACACTAATGTTTGCATCAAAACCAAAGTATATCTAGGGCTTTAAGCACATTAAACAGCAGAAGAAATCTGTCAAAGTACCTGACACCTCACACAAAACTATAAACTTCTATAAAACACTTTATATAGAGTATTTTAGTCCTTTTTTCTACAGAAATTATTTTTTTATTAGTGTAAAGGGAAGTCACTGGAGGTTCTCCATGAAGAGAACAGGTATAACAAATAATTAAATTTGCTTATTTATTTTTCATCATTGATTTTTATAGTTTTCATGATGCATTTAAAAAAAATTGTGTGTATAGATTTCCCTTGTTGTCTCTGACTCTACCTACACTGGTTCGGCTTGTATTCAGACTCCGATGAGCTAGTCTCGACTACAATGAAGAACTGCATTTCTTATTTTCAAATAACTATTTCTCAAAAGAATCGTTACTGGATTCATCAAGAGAACTCTGATTCAGAACTGGACATGTTAAATTCATTACGATTCCCATCCCTACTCCTTACATTAAGCCTACATCCATTACTAGGAATAGAGATGCACCGATTGCAATTTTCTTGGCCGATTCCGATTTTTTCAAGTGAGACCTGCCGATACCGATTTTTTCAGATTCCGATTTTCTTTCTAAGAACTATTATTGACCGCATATACAAACAAAATCTACCTTTCTTCAATGCAACATTTTATTTTCATAATAAAATTAATTATTAAACATTACAATTTCCCCCAAACTGCACTAAGTTACAGGATCTTCTCTCACTTAAACAACTCTCAAAATAAAGTGCTCTGTGACTGGAAAGAGGTAGAAATAACAATTAACTGCAAATGAGTTGCTTTATATAACAAATGTAATTTCCAATTACCTAAAGAGACCTTTTTCTCTTTATTACTCGTCTAACAAAAAAATTCCAAAGATCTGAAAAACTGAAGTGTCCAATACGCTCAACTTACGTTAGATGTCCAAATATCAGTTGTAAAACTGAGCACTGCTTCAGGAATGGCTTGCATACCTGTCAACACTCCCGTTTTTCCCGGGAGTCTCCCGTTTTGTTATTTCTCCCAAAAAAACTCCCATAATTTGTATGGCCCAAACCACGTTATATGAATAATCACATCAATATATTATTCCAAGGTGGTCCAGTTGCCAGATCTTGACTGAAACGCATCCTACTCACACAATCGACAAATCATACACATTACAAATCATTTATGACCTCAACCTGGCAACCTACAACCCATTTGCGCTGTTGATATCTGCACAGGCAGTAGACGCGGGATGTTCAATCAAGCATAACTGGTAGATGGGAGGAGAAGACTCAGCTGGTGCTCCGGTGAAAAAAACAAAATATACATGTACATTTAACAACAGCTGGATGGAAGAATTTAATTTCATATCCCGAAGCCATATCCAAACAATGCCCATGCCTTTTGCAATGTGTGTCGCACTGATTTTAATATCGGACACGATGGGAAAAATTACGTTACTCAGCACATTAAATCACAATGGCACAAGTTGTATGTATTTAGCCTGCCTCAGCCATCCAGCACCCCACTTCCCTTCACCCGGATTTGTGTAACCAAATGTTGACAGATAACTGGCTGCGTGTGTGACATGACACGAGATTAAACAACTCAGGCAACACGACGTCGGAAAGTACCTCCTACTCTGTATCGAGGAAATGTATCAGATTTCTGAACCCTCTGTCCTCAACTATGGAGAACAGCTGGTCATCCAGGGCCATGAATTCCATAATTTTCCTCATAATTGCTTTGGTCTTTTCGGTGCTCATTCCAAGGGATGATAGGAGAGGCTGCTGACTTGTGGCTGGCTCTGAGCTCTGGCTAGCTTTAGCTGCTTTCCCTTTTTAGATTATTTTTTAAAATGGGCATTTTCAGCTGTGTGATGGTGTTTTAAATGTCTAATTAGGTTTGTTGTTTCCGAAAGTTATTGTGGTGATTCCCCCACGGTTTACTTTGGCCTTACAATTATTACACATTTCGAACTTTATGTACTCTTCACTCACAGTGAAGATCTTCCACGCCAATGACATGTTTACGTGTGGCTGTGACGTTATTGCCTGCGCCGCTGGCAACAAAACGGACTGGCTTGGAATCGGAAAGACGTGAGGCTGACCGGCCGGTCACCGGTCCGGCCGAGCAAGCGGAAAATCGGCTAATTCTGGTCCCTGGCTGGTCGATTGGTTCATCTCTAATTAGGAATGATTGATATTTCGGCAGCCGATACATTACTGGCCAATAACCAGGAAAATCTAAATATTATTGTGCCAATATATGAATTACAGACGATATTTTTGCAGATTTGTTATGGTTTTTTTGCTTGCGGCTGAGAATCTCTGACTACCTTCAGGCTTTCCTTCAGATAGAGACTTGGGAAGTCTCACGCGACGTGCGTATACATGAGTGCGTGCCAAGCTCATGTCACTCTGTGAGGATTACTTCAACATGTGACGTTGTTTTGATCTGGTTTTAATTCAGGATCATCTGCTGAGAGTGATGACACGCCATTTCTAATATTGTGTTTATGTGTCTGTGAAATAATGAATGCTTCTCAACAACTTCTCTGGTGATGTAATGTGGAATAATGAAGGCCTCTTTTAAACTTCTTTTGTTGGGTAGCTGCAGCTGCTCATTGTTCTAAAGATGTTCTAAAGGAATGTTTCTCTTGTCTCTATGCTCACGTAACACACGTAGCTCAAACATGTATGTCACCCCATATAAGGTAAAGATCTATTTCATTGGTGAGGGTCCTGTGGAATGTGGTTTTCTGGACCATATATCAGAATGCTGAACAAATAAACGTTGAAGAAGGATTTGATAGCATTGTGTGTCTGTGTCATTTCTTTCTTCCCTCAGCTGAGCCGTATCGAGAAGGGGATTGCAGATCAACAAAATAAATTAAATACATTGGATGACAAAATTATCTAACAGTTTCATCAAGCAATAAATGAAAACATGACAAAACATGTAGTTTTTATAGTCATTTTTTTATTACTTCATGAAACAAACAGAATATGAAAAATAGTGTATCATTCATTACAGCAAAGAACTGCAATTAAAACAAGACCACACCAAACATAGCACGGTGCATAGATCTAGAAATAATCCTCGCAAAGAGATGCGAGATGGCTAAAAACACAGTTTGGGAGTGAAACTACTTGTATTTTACAAGTTGAGACTTTTCTTACATTATAAATCATGACTATTTAATCTGCATGACGTTACCTATTATCATTATGATTGTTGTGTTAACATTTTACAAGTTATATAAAGGAACGTTCACAGATAAGTGCTGTAATAAGCGTCTTCACAGTGTGTGGACATAACACAAAAACCATCGCTGCATACACAGTCTGACTGCCAGCACTAACACATCTGGCTCTATTTTCTTGAGCACGCTAACTCTAATTGCAATTGTTGTGCCAGTGCAAAGCGCAAGTGGCTGTGGTTGAGTGTGTGTGTGTCTGCTCCTGTTCCTGCATTTGCAGTCAGGAGATTACACCAGCATGTGATAAACTTCATGTCCAAACTCAGCAGTCTTATATGAAACATATTTATGAGATGTGTTAAACTATCTATAAATCATGGTTTATTTTTCAATTATTATTATTTGAAAATTTTAATTGATTTAATTTGCATTGATATTTTTCCACCTGTTGTCGCAGTGTGATTTTCAAGTCACTGGAAAAAGGGCCGAAGGAAGAAGTTGGGAGTAAAAAATGTTTGAATTGGTATGATATTTTGACCATTTAGTTATTTGGATTATATTTTCATTTTGTTTGAAGTGTAATTTCAATAAAAAAATATTTTAGTGTATTGTTTTTTGTGTGTTCCAAAAAATAATGTAATTGATCAGTAGAAGTGAAGTGCATACCGATACGATCAATGTTAATACTAACCATGATTTGTGTGTTAGTAGATGAAAATTATTAATAATACTTACATTCTCTATAATTTAACAGATTTTTTTATTCTGCTAATTCATAACATGAAGTCCATTTACACTACCAACTTCTTATGAATATGCTGTCTTGGTTTATATAGCTGGTGCTTGAAGGAATGGAATATATAATAGGATGCAGACACTGCAATAACCAGAGAAAACATCAGAATTAAATTGCAATTGATCCAGCCCATTTGCGTGTGGGATTTTGCCAAATGGCCACTAAATTTACACTTATGACTTATGGCATAGTGCTGCGCTTAGTGCTAGTGTTCTTAAAATAGGTCCCACCAACATGTATACAGAGATTAGGGTTTGTATTGTCTGTTTGTTGTTTATTTTTCGTTACATGCCGTCTATCACTCCATTTTGGTTAAATGCATTATTACAGCTGTTTGAAGTTCATTATTCTTTCTCTGTTAGCAATTCATTAGGATTACTTTAACACCTATGTAAATGGGCAGCAAACAATTTAGTGTTATTTATTTCTCATTCAAATATTTCTGGTTCATGTTACAGCCACTAAACCTTAAATAGCAGCATCATATGCATCATATCTCCATCAAATTATTTGTGTTCAGCAGAAAAAAGAAAGTTAAAAAGGAGTTTGAGATGTCATAAGAGTGAGTAAAAGATGAGAGTATTAAGATAATTACTATTCCTTTATTGTTGTGACCATGTTGTGCAGTAGATTGTGCGCTAGATGGGAGATCAGAAAGGTACAGGCTCAAACCCTACTTGAAGTGACTCAAACCACACTGCATCTGCAATGGTCAAATAGTCCTGTAGGTCATTTAGGTGCTTGGCCCCATAATTACTGAATTACATATATTTTAGGGGTGGGCAACAGGACAATGTAATCAGATATCCCAATGACGATATTGACGCTCACTGACTGACGATGTTTAACATTATCGGGAAATTACAAAATCGTGGCGCTGGGAAGTCGCCAAAAATATGTAGTAGTAGTCCAGGGTTTAAAATTAGCACAAGCGAAATGTAAATTGCTTATTTCATGCACAGTGGCAGGTAATTTTGGTTAGTTTGCAAGAATAGTGTCATGTATAAGAATACTGTAAATGACCCAAGACATTCTCAGGAGGTGTTCGGAGTTAAGTTAGTTTTATTTCCATGGAGCAGTTCGAGTTTAACTTATATTGTGAATGCAACTCTGCAGGTTCACAAATAATGAAATAATACAAAGACACCTTGAACCTAAAACAGATTTATATTTCAGTAATCATTATTATTATTATAGTTAAAAATTATAATTTCTTTTGATCTTAATTTGTAGTAATTTTCCACCAGTTGTTGTAGATGGATGCTTGCATGGGATAGACCCTGAAGCCGCCGCCATTTGCGCCATTTAGAATTTCAGCCGCTGCCAGCCAATAATTTCGTAAGCCAAATTGAGCCGCCATCTGATAAAGTTTGGCTGAGCCGGCTAGAATTATTTGCATCAAATAATAATTCTATCACATAGTGACATACACACACGAAATATATAAACAATACACGAGATCTATTTTCCCACTTGATTCATAACAGCACAGTCTTGTGCTCGCTGCTACGATACACAGACTCACTAGTGAATTGATCGACCAATTAAAATTGCTCGCTTTTCCGTACAGAAGAAGCGATGCATGTTTTTCTCGCACTGAGGTGAAATGGCGGAAAGAAGCAAGCAAGGTAATTTTGATCTCACTTCTCACATACTTTCCTAATTCCTACTTACTTTTTTTTAATCTTAGGCCTACCCAGACTTTTGTTAAATCTTCAGGGCACGGTTGCACAAACACCTGAATCAAAGATTGATGATGAACCAAATATTCTGGAACGGAGAGATTTATATCACTGAACGTGATATTACTGCAGTAACAAACCACCGTTTCCACATTGCTAATTCACGACGCATGCTTCAGTGTACACTGAAGTGAAATGTGCAAAACTTTGTCCAAAATAATACTGATAACAGTGTGTGTTTATATTAAGGCGAGACACGGCAGGCAAAAACATCGTTTTTTTTTTACTGGTCAATTTTGAGATTTTTGGATATTTGTCTTCAATAACGTCTTCTTTCAGACTTGTGGTGAAAAAAAAGTCCGAAATACACATTTACTACACTTTGTCTGTTTGCGTCTGTAGATTTATCATAAATTCAACAAAAGTTTGCGTTCTTAATCAACATAGCCTACTTCTCCGCGATCTCTGCCGTCACTCACCCTCTCATCACATGCACCGTTAGGAAACTCTCTCTCTTCTGTACAATCCTGTTGGATCCAAATATGGTCATTTCCTTTTTATCAGCAACCAATCGTGAAAGTAAAAAGACTGAATGCGCGATCTCATTGGCTGATGATAAATCTTTAAAGCCCGTTTTCTCAAAATAACCTTTCTCTCATACTCCAAGTCCGAAATCTCCACTTCAGTAGTACCTAGTTATATTATGAAGACATTTACAGAGGGATTTGTAAATATATTATTCCTAGCCTGATATATATAACATTTTATTCCAAAAACATGGCTGAAAATCATTATATTCTGATTTACAGGATAACAAAAGTAGATATCCATAAATCCCTCTGTAATTTTTACCATCTAATATGTGAACACAATGAAAAAAATATTTTTAACCTGGCTTTATCCAATACTCAGATTTCGTTTTTTAAATATATGCAAATTAGCACATATTTAATTAGATATTGCCTAATTTGCATATTTAAACATTAAATTAAAGAAAACTTGTAATACATTTTTTTCTCATCTTAATGTAACTAATCAACTGGGAAAGTTTCATGGTGATATCTGCTAGTTAAAGATTTTACCCTATTCACCCGTAGTGTCTCGCCTTAACTATAAAGTTGAACAGCTGAATTACTGTACATGTCATAAATATATGCATAACGTTACTCCGTGAAGTTTGACAAGTGTGCATTCTTACACAGCATCAGGGACTTTATTCACTAACGTTACAGTGGCTATTGAATGCGCCTAGCACTATAGCAAATATGTACATACGTTGTGAAAGTAAAATCTGGTGTTTTCTTTATTACATTGTATTGCATTTTGTAGAAACATAGTGTAAGCCATGCATTGCTTGGAAATATTGAGATCTAGTAAATCAGTATAACATAGACATCTGTAGACATGAAGTGGCAGCTTCAGCCATTTGCAGCTATGAAAAGTTTGGCGGCTGCAGCAGCCATTTAGGTTTTGGCTGAGCCGGCTAGCCAGCCAATAACTTCATCAGCCAGCCATTATTCTCAAAACAAATGGCTTCGGGCTCTAGCATGGGAGGTGGTTCAATGCAGATTTTTTTACTACTACAATATTTTTATTGCTTTTTTGTTTTGTTTGAAGTGCAATTTTTTCGTGTTTCAATACATTTATTTAATTTTAAAAGCAAAATCAATAAAGTGGGGCAGGTGGGTTGACGACGTAATCAGATTTTTTCATAAAAATATTGTGAACATATTTCTTGTCTATACAGTATGTATATACAAATCGAGATAACAATAATAAAAAAAAAAAACTAAATAAATAAAACTAAAATAAATGAGCAGTACAAGATCAATATACAATCGTAGGGCTCAACATTAACGCTTGTCTGGGACAACTGGATTTTTGAAGGGGCATGTGAAAGAGAATTTTACTTGCCCGACCAGACACGCAGAGTAATCAATAACAGCTGCACCCTGTTTGATTGACAGGCAGCATATGTGTGTTTGAAGAAAATACTTGCGCTAATGCGCACCTGAACAGTCAAATACATTTAAATATTCCTTGGTGAGATATTCATGTAAACACTGAGTGATGTCTAAAGTGAATGTAAACAGTGGAGAAAAAAGTGGATTTGTATTAAAACGTCAGATTTGTAAGTGTTAAAACCTAATGAACCTGCTGCTGTCTCGGTGTTGTTAATATTAATCAAACAAACATAATGGGGAAAAAAAGAAAACACTTACTGCTCTTGAATGAATAACTTTAGTAGCTTTAAAAAGTACTGATGTATTATAATGACACAGTAAGGACCAGTAGTAGTTTTATGTTGCATTTCATTCTGAATGTTAACTTGAATGCTTGATAGCTACTGCTGTTAATTTTGTTTAAAGCTGTTAAAATAAAGCACTGAATTTTCTTGATTTGTTCTATTATTTGTACTCTATTTCTACTCATTGCTGTTTTTTAATTAGGGGTCAAGCCCTGAAGGGGCGAAGACCCCTATTTTAGTCGTTAGTGTTATTATTACAGTGGGTACGGAAAGTATTCAGACCCCCTTAAATTTTTCACTCTTTGGTATATTGCAGCCATTTGCTAAAATCATTTAAGTTCATTTTTTTCCCTCATTATTGTACACACAGCACCCCATATTGACAGAAAAACACAGAATTGTTGACATTTTTGCACATTTATTAAAAAAGAAAAACTGAAATATCACATGGTCCTAAGTATTCACACCCTTTGTTCAGTATTTAGTAGAAGCACCCTTTTGATCTAATACAGCCATGAGTCTTTTTGGGAAAGATGCAACAAGTTTTTCACATCTGGATTTGGGTATCCTCTGCCATTCCTCCTTGCAGATCCTCTCCAGTTCTGTCAGGTTGGATGGTAAACGTTGGTGGACAGCCATTTTCAGGTCTCTCCAGAGATGCTCAATTGGCTTTAAGTCAGGGCTCTGGTTGGGCCATTCAAGAACAGTCACGGAGTTGTTGTGAAGCCAATCCTTCGTTATTTTAGCGGTGTGCTTAGGGTCATTGTCTTGTTGGAAGGTGAACCTTCGGCCCAGTCTGAGGTCCAGAGCACTCTGGAGAAGGTTTTCGTCCAGGATATCCCTGTACTTGGCCGCATTCATCTTTCCCTCGATTGCAACCAGTCGTCCTGTCCCTGCAGCTGAAGAACACCCCCACAGCATGATGCTGCCACCACCATGCTTCACTGTTGAGACTGTATTGGACAGGTTATGAGCAGTGCCTGGTTTTCTCCACAAATACCGCTTAGAATTAAGGCCAAAAAGTTCTATCTTGGTCTCATCAGACCAGAGAATCTTATTTATCACCATCTTGGAGTCCTTCAGGTGTTTTTTAGCAAACTCCATGCTGGCTTTCATGTGTCTTGCACTGAGGAGAGGCTTCCGTCGGGCCACTCTGCCATAAAGCCCCGACTGGTGGATGGCTGCAGTGATGGTTGACTTACTACAACTTTCTCCCATCTCCCGACTGCATCTCTGGAGCTCAGCCACAGTGATCTTTGGGTTCTTCTTTACCTCAATCACCAAGGCTCTTCTCCCCCGATAGCTCAGTTTGGCCGGACGGCCAGCTCTAGGAAGTGTTCTGGTCGTCCCAAACGTCTTCCATTTAAGGATTATGGAGGCCACTGTGCTCTTATGAACCTTAAGTGCAGCACAAATGTTTTTGTAACCTTGGCCAGATCTGTGCCTTGCCACAATTCTGTCTCTGAGCTCTTCAGGCAGTTCCTTTGACCTCATGATTCTCATTTGCTCTGACATGCACTGTGAGCTGTAAGGTCTTATATAGACAGGTGTGTGGCTTTCCTAATCAAGTCCAATCGGTATAATCAAACACAGCTGGACTCAATTGAAGGTGTAGAACCATCTCAAGGATGATCAGAAGAAATGGACAGCACCTGAGTTAAATATATGAGTGCCACAGCAAAGGGTCTGAATACTTAGGACCATGTGATATTTCAGTTTTTCTTTTTTAATAAATGTGCAAAAATGTCAACAATTCTGTGTTTTTCTGTCAATATGGGGTGCTGTGTGTACAATAATGAGGAAAAAAAAATGAACAAATGATTTTAGCAAATGGCTGCAATATAACAAAGAGTGAAATTTAAGGGGGTCTGAATACTTTCCGTACCCACTGTATTCTTCTGTTATGGGAGTTTATGGCAGCCACAGAACCGTTTGCAGGAAAGTTATGAAATTGCACCCTTTAATTTGAAACACTTTTGCGCCACCAACAGGTCAAAGTTTCACTCATGTTTACGCTAATAACTTATGAACTGCAAGTCGTAGAGAAAAAAAAATATTTGTCCCCCATTCGTGAGCTCACGCAGAGTCGAATGCATAATATTAAAAATGGCAGAAATCAAAAGTTAAGGACACATGTTTTTTTGCTGCTACTACACTTTTTGTCCGATTTCCACCTAAATTGTTTTAAAGCGGTCATGAGACAGAGCTACACAAAACTTGTCACTTTTTTTCTATGTCGTTCTAAATAGTTCCTGAGCAATGGCTTCACGAATTTGAAGGCAAACATGCTAAAATTGACTTCATGCTTTATCTCTGCAACAATTTGACAGATTTTGAAAAAACTTGGTATGCGTCATCGCCATCATGCCTTGAGGTCACCTGCAGTTTTTCACCACTCTACCCCCTACTGGTAAGGAGATAGCAAAAATGGCTATTTTGGCTTATAACTCTTCAATGCTTTGGACAAAAATTATAAAACTTGTAATGAAAATATTAGCAAGTAGATGGTTGTGGTTTAGAATAGTTTCACAAACAAATTTGAAGGAACCAAATTTATAAAAAAAAAAAAAATACCAAAAAGAAATTAAGGCTGTTGCATTTGCTTCGTAAAATGAAAATATTTTAGGACCTTGCCCTGGAGGGGTCATTGTGAATTCTGGATGCCCTGTAGTAAACAATGGCAAAATGTGCTTGCTTGAAATATTTCAATCAATTAGACAAATTGTTTTCAATTAAGTTACTGTCATGGAAATAATCAAAACATATTTTTATTTAAATAATGTACTGAAATCAGCATCACTGTCACAAAATACAAAAAATAATGAGAAGAGAAAAAAACAATTGTGTTCAAAGGCAAAAACACAAGCTGTAGTAAAACAAGAACACTTATCAAAAATATAAGATAATAATTACAGAATCAAAAATGCTATTTGAAATGGAAGTTCTGGTATTTAATTGTGTCTAAATTCACTCAATGTTGCACTTAACACCCTCTGCACAACCTTGAGTAAACACTCTTTATCAATGTACTAATAGCCAAAAGAGCAAGCACTTTTGTTCTGCCGATGATAGAGATTTTTATGTGCAACAAGAACACGCAAATAGAACAGTAGTGTATCTTGAGAAACATGGCCATAGTTTTTTTTTATCTTTAACTCCTACAGCATTCATCAGAATTCTAACTTAAAATGTGTCACGTTTATTTTGCTGCTCATGCTACCGATGATTGGCTTGACCCCGGTATTGCTGCTTGCAGCTATATTATTATTATATTATTGACTGTTTACTAGACTTAAATAATTTAAACCATTCTTCCATAATTAACATATAATTTATTGTTATTATTTGTTGTGGTTTTGAAGCTGGTATTGAGTCATCAAAATTCACTACAGACTACTAAAATTTGAGTATTGTGATGATAATGTTTAGCTTTTATTGTACATGGTAGATCATGCATCAATATCATGATGAAAAAGTATATCTCATTCCATAGAAGTGTGAGCGTCCCTCTGCTGTAAAAGATGGCGACGGAGGCTTTTCTTTATTTGACTCCCATACATAACATAAAATAATCATATGACAATAGTCTCCTCTCCTACCCAGTGCAGTTTACATTTCTGTCACAGAGAATTGAGTTGATTGCATAGGTATAATACTATAAGGTTGGCCATCTGTGGCAATTATAGAATATATACAACAGAACCTTTTACATGTAACTTAAATGTGCTTTTTTTTTTTCCTCTGGACAAATAACTTTTTTACTCTGAAAAGTAAATTAACAATTTACAGTACTTGATCGCAGAATAAGCAATGCTTGATGGCGAGCCTCGAGATATATACAAAGCTTCAGTTCATTTCCCAAGCAAATGTGTTGATGTTTTACACTGTGTAAGTGACAAAGAAAAACGTACCTAGGAACTGTAGAACACTACTGAATCCACTATAAATCCAGTCAAATATGAAGGACATATCCAGGCTGTGGGAATCTGAAAGCAAATTCATTAAAACATTTAAGTATGCAATCTTCAAGGACAAAACTTGCCAGCTGAAACACATCTTGAAACTTACAACGGCCACTGTTGATAAAATAGATTCTACCTTTAGATTATTTATTATGAAACTATAACATTGTCATATATAACAGTTACTTTTACTCATGTCAAATCCTGAAACAAAACAAAAAAATGTGGGGCACATAGCACAGTTGCTCTTTTCCTCAGTGCTGTTTGGCATGTCAGGGCTGCTACTGTTGAGGGGTTCGAATTGACAATCTCTGTAACACTTTAAACTAGAAGTCTCGCTAAAATTGAAAATGGGCACATCAGTTTTGATGTCTGCGCTCCGCAATATCGAGGGAAGCCCAGTTGTTGCACACGTGTGCCAGAGAGAAGAGCAGATCATTAGCGCAAGTTCGTTACACTCACGAAAGGGCAGATGAGAAGTCTTTAGCAGTTTGCGAGATTATCATTAAATCTACCTCGGCAGTCCTGAATAGTAGATCACTTTGTGGGCAGCCGAAATATTTTCAATGGGAGAACCATAGCATTGTTCTTTCCCTGCTGTCCAAGACCCAGTCTGAATAGACCAGTTGAGAAACACTGCTTAAACTCTCACACACTCACTTATGTCAGACCCTTTCGCCTTGCTTCTCTCTGACATTTTCTCTGCTGCATGTTTGTGTGTGTGTGTGACACAAGTTGATGAGTCTGACAGACAGTCGAAAAAGAGATGTGCACGCGCATGTGAGATTCTCCGTCCGGTTGCTTTTTTTTTCTCAATACCGTAGATAAGCAAATGTACATGGTATGATAACCGTCAATTTTCAAACCGTGGTATACCGTGAAACCGGTATACCACTGCAACCCTACTTTGCATGATGACAAAATAGCCATACAAAGGATGTAAATACACTGTACACCACAAACGGTTTCTTGATTTGAGTTTGGATTTTATGGTTACTGCAATTTTCTCAAAACCTGATTATAGTTGAGTGAGACCTGTCTGACTTCGAACCCCAATTTTGGTCAAAATGTGAAGTTACTGTGTTTTGCCTTCGCACAGCAGAAAGTCAATAAGCAAACAATGTAGATGTTTCAGGAATAATTTTTAAATCGTATCCTAATTCCCAGAATCGGAAGGAATCGTGAGGTGCCTAAAGATTCCCGACACTAGATTGAAGCTTACGAAGTGTTTCACAATCAGAATAAAAATTTCAACTCCCTAATGCATGTGACAACAGGTTACATGAGCTGTTGTAGTGTTTTTTTTAGCAGACAGCCTGTCAAATTAACGGAAAATATTAAATGTGGTTTACAAGAATTTAATTGTCATGACTCACACCATGTTTATCACTGATTTTTCTGATAATTGATGAGCTCAGTTTTCTCATGCCTTTTTGTGCATTATATTGTGGCACATTAACGTTACCAAAAGATGTAAGTGTAGAGCTCCATTGGTTCACCCAAAAAATTTTCATTCTCTCATAATTTATTCACCCTTGTGCTATCCCAGATGTGTATGACTTTCTTCTGCCGATCACAAATTAAGATTTTTAGAAGAATATTTCAGCTCTGAAGCACATAAAGACAGCATAAAAGCAATCCATAAGACTCCATTGGTTTAATCCATGTCTTCAGAAATTATATGATAGGAGTAGGTGAGAAACAGATCAATATTTCAGTCATTTTTACAGTAAATCTACACTTTCACTTCCATATTCTGGTGTGTAAGTGACTTTCACATTCAGTCACCTACTGGATGGGGCTGGTCAAAGGTGCAGATTGGTAGTAAAAAAAAATAATTTAATATTGATCTGTTTTTTCACCTAAACCAATCATATAACTTCTGAAGACATGGATTAAACATTGGAGTCTTATGGATAACTTTTATGGTGCGCCTTGGTGCTTTTTGGACATTCTGAATACTGGCCACTGGAAAAAAGTACTTTTTGTCCCCTAAGATCACAAGCGGGCGCAAGTGAGTGCAATGAGCAAATATTATCCAAATCAAGCATCGCATTTTTTAATGAAATGACTTTGTTTAAAGACGATTTAAACAATCGTTCATGGATCAAATTTAATTTCCTCAATGTGCACGCAAGGAAACTGAGGTAACAAAAGTGCATATAAGTGGAAGAGTATCAGTAATATGAGAACACATGCTTCAACAGACAGCGTAATGTATTATGTTAACACAAAATGGCAAATTGTTATTCTGAAACCATTCACTCACTCATACATCTACATATTGTTTGGCAAAAACACAAGACGGTCAACTTGATCTGCAGCAGGTGCTGAGCATTTTTGATGTTTCCAGCTGATGAAAACACACGCTCAGCTCTGACCAATGTGCCAGTAATACCCTGGACTGTTTTAATAATGGCACCTCGTCTTGACATTCTCTAGAATCTCTTTGGGATGAGAATACTGCATGTGTGTTCTCAAGTTAGAGGTTGTGGATTAACATAGCAGCGGTTTCTTACACAACTTACAAATGACGTTGGTTTTGTCAACAATCAATTTTGTCAATTTGATACTCCAGAAACCGAAGCGCCACGCAGCACTTTAAGTTGTTTTGGTGTAAGATCCTCTCCGACTCCAAGTCCTAACTCTCTTTTTCTATTTTTCAAATTATCAACGCAGCCATGCTGCATCAAATGGGATGAACTGGATAGGCTAACAAAAACAAAATGCATCAGCTACGTCATCATGTCTTGCGCACCTCCTGACACACCTAAAATTCGAATGCACGGTTTTTGCATTCGAATGTGCATTTTTTTTTTTTTTTTATTCGATGAATATTCGAAATTCGACTATTAATTTGACAGCCCTACTGGCCAACATTCACTTGCATTGCATGGACCTCCAGAGTTGAGATATTCTTCTAAAAATCTGTATTTGCGTTCAGCAGAAGAAAGAAAATCATACACGTCTGGGATGGCATGAGGGTGAGTAAATGATGAGAGAATTTAAATTTTTGGGTGAACTGTTCATTTAATGTGACTTACACATGATACCAGATTGTTTTTCAGCACATACATTAGATGCTTTAATGGTATCTTTCATTTATACTTCAGTTGTACAAACAGTGTTAGAGTTTGTAAGTTCAATCATGTCTGTGAATCAGTTCAAATGAATAGTTTTAATGAATTGATTCAAAACACTAAATCATTAAACGATTTAAGTCTACACTCAAAGAAGTCTGCTTTGACATTTGCATTGAAAACAAATAAATACAATTTAACCCATTTCAGAGCAAACACATAAGAGATTTATTGATTATTGTCAAGACTGATAAGTTGAATATATTGCCTGCTGCTTTATATGACATTAGTTATAACACTTTTATTGGTATATTAATGTGTACAACAGAAAATTTGTCCTGTATTGTGTGACTTGATATTCTATATGAGCTGATATTCAAGCGGCCACATGTCTATTACACTGATGAATATTGTATGATTGACTGGGAGGCAGATGCAGAAGTGAAATCTGCATAAGAGAAACAAATGTCCCCTATACAAACTTAATGAAGATAAAAATCTGTGTGACATATGTCACAGAAGCAGTATATTACAGTCTGTAACTGATCTTATTTTCTATCTTAGCTCTCTTCTTGCATAAATCGTTTAAACTCAATTGAATATCATCATGTTCATTCAATTCTTGGGTTGACGCTGTGTAATAAATGTATTGAATGGGGATCCTGACCCCCCCTGTCAGGGATTATTTGACAAAAATGACCTGCCTCTTGATGATCTGTTGGCTTGTAAAACTAATATAATGACAGATTACTCAAACTCACTTCAACAGGAAAATCACAGGCTTTCAAATCATGTTGGTGATTGTCCTGAAGCGGTATGAAATGCGATTCTGTCATTACATAAGCTGCAACAGTCACTGGAGTAAAGACCAGCAGTATTAAAGGTGAAGGACGCGCATGGCGCAGCCGAGCTACACGTCACCGCAGCCAGCTGCATTTAAAGGGACCATTCACACAAAAGGGAAAATCCTCTCATCATTCAATCACCTTCATATCCTTTCAAACCTGTATGACTTTCTGTCTTCAATGAAAAATAAAATGGGACGTTAGGCAGCGTTGTGAGTCAACAGACTCAGTCACCATTCACTTCCACTGAATCTTTGTTCCATACAGTGAAAGTAAGTGGTGACTGAGAATACACATCCTGACTGACTTCTCATTTTGTGCACCACAAAGTAAAGTCGCTGGGATTGGAACAACATGATGAGAGTAAATAAATGACAGAATTTTCATTTTCAGGTGAGCTGTACCTTTAAACAGCCTGTGACTCACATTTACTCAGTCACAGCACTGTATACACAAAAACGGAGCACAAAAAGTCAAACTAAATCACTAAACATTTTACTTACTAAAATAGAGTTAGATTGCAAATCATTTTGAATTTGAACAGAGCTGAAATAACAAAAAACACAAATACTGAATCGCATCTTCCACATACACAAATTTCTCTGGACTTTGTCAAGACAGGTAATGGGAATTTCAAATGCCTCACAAAGCCCAAATATCAGATTACAGTCAGGGTTCATGTAAATACACCGCTGTTTCATCAATACATCCACACATGAAAGGAATTCTACAACTAATCAAGCAGTGGCAAAATGCTGAACCCTCAAGATCTGTTCAAGTTCAATTTACTGTCTTTATATTAGGGCATCCCAAAGTATATAATAGTACTTTTAAAACTGACCTATTGTTTTCTCTTCTAACTCTTTTTATATTTTACTCTGACCTCATCAAATCCCAGCGAATGGATATTTGTGAAGCTTTAATGCTTGGTTTGATCAAAGACACTTATTTTTACAAAGGGAATTGTTGTAAAATAACATTTTTGTCCTGTTTAGGGTCAAATTGACCTGAGCAAATTGCTGGACAAAATAATAAAAAAACAACAAATAAACACCAAGCAGGAGTGAACTGCTATATAAAAACCAAAGCATAAAATATTAGCATGTACACATTTATTGTATTTTAAACCTGTCGTGGAGGACGTTTATCAAAATTGTTTAGATTATGACAGTCATTGAGTCTACATCTGACACGTCAATGTTTGTTCTTTTTAGAACCTAGTAAAAGAGCTTCGATGTGTCTAAGACCTCTACAGACATATGGACTAAAAACAAAAGTCAAGTATGGGATGCCTCATCTTCGCAAACGTAATCATTTTGAAATACCTTTTTAAATGACAGCATGAACAAGTTGATTAACATAAAAATAAAATGTATCAACTAACTCAACAAACCCGTGTGCGCGTATGTGTTTGTGTGTGTGTGTGTGTGTACGTGTCACTGTTGATGATGCTAGTACAGGCGGCTCTAGAGCTTAGGCCGTTTAAATGTAGCAAACACCCAATCATGACTACTGCCAGCCTTCAAATTATATAATCACGTAATTAATATAGATGAATGTTGATATGAGTGTGTTGTGAGGTGACTTGTGTCGATTTAATGCACGTCACTGTTACACAACTGTGTGGCTAGTGTCTCTCATTAGCTTTAGCGTGACCGACCGGCAGAAGTGAAAACATCACACATTTCGCACAAGAGCACACATTTCAACACATTGAGAGAGAAACATATACCTGAAGTGTGTGTACAGACGGGTCGAGCTCTCCTCAGTGCTGTTCAATAAGTGAGTATCACAGTAGAGTCGAGTGAAGATCCTGTCTGCTCACAGCCACGACACACAGCAATGGCTCCACTTCCGCCCTGTGTGTCACTGTAACCCGACCGGCCGGAAACACAGCACCGTCAGAGAAATCCAATCACGGGCCAAACTGACATATGAATTTACTACATACCAAGGCCATAGCCAGAAAATTACTTTTGGGTGTGCCTCAATAAAAATGTATGGGCCATGTTTTCGCCAACATTTTTTGAAACCTAATTTTCCTTAACAACAGGGAAGTGGCACATACATAAAGTTATTTAACACTTTCAGAAATTAGAATTTTTATACTATTTTATAAATATAATTGTATAAATTTTAAATCAAAGAATAATCCGGCCCACCCTTGTCTAAGCCACTGCTACATACATGTACTAAATGTGTATACAGGGGTGTAGATTCCACGGGGGATGGGGAGTAATAAATAAAAACAAGCAAATACAACCCTCCAAATTTATGCATGTCAATTCTTCAAACTACAATCCCCCGCCACCCACCCAATTTTCAAGCAAAATCTATGCCCTTGTGTGTATATATGAATGTACAGCAGATAATACATGTTGCGTGTATTTTACCAAAAATAAATGTGAAAAGAATGTATATTTATGTGTACAAAATAATTAAATTTTTTGGTACATAAGATCCAAAAGAACATACATTTGTATAATAGGCTTATATATTTATTTGTATTATTATTTGTATTACGTTGATGTTTCAATGTGTTCTGTGTACATTATAAACTGATATTGCTCAATTACATGTACACATTTGTTGAATCTGGATTTTTGCAATAAAAACAACATTGAACAACATGACAGCACAAACACACATTTAATGGCCTGATAATACACAACACGAGTGAATACAATAAATGATCGGTACTATACTAAGAACAAGAAAATACCTTGTTTTTTGTTGGTATAAATCGTCTGTATTTATTGTTTGTGACATTATGTGTCGTGAATAATAGTGTCATTTGAATGCGGAATGTTTGTCAAATTTTCCCAGGAATTATATATATATATATATATATATATATATATATATATATATATATATATATATATATATATTTATTTATTTTTTTTTTTATTATTATTATTATTTATTTATTTATTTATTTATTTTTTTTTTTTTTGAGGACAGCAAGTTCCCACAGAGTAAACACAACATTTATAATTTTGTTCGATGTACTGTGACAGCTTTGAAGTGTTTCTATTTTGTACAGTTTTAATACTAATGTAGATACGGTTGCGATACAATGAGAGAAGTAATGCTTTCACATAGTTACGTTTGTATGTAGTTTTCATATGTGTTGACTTCAATGTTAAACTGTTTAAACAAAGATGTTTTTTATTCCATTTAACTCCGTGCAATTATAGTAATTAAAGCAAATAAAAGCACAAAATGTGCATTATTTGCATTTGGAACATGCTTAAACATATTCCCTTTTGCATTAAATGAATAGATTTTTTTGGAAAGGCATTTTTATCATCACAAAGTGCTTACACTTGCGGACAAGCCCAAAATAAACGTGTAACCAGTTTCAGGGGCATTTCCAACTCACTGGCGTCACTTATCGCTTTGTACGTTTACAGTGCGGCCGAAAGCGCTTTTTCACAGGAAATGCCACGTGTAACAAGTGCGCATGCGTGATGTCAGAGCTCTAATCGGAAGCTGCTCGATTATCAGCAGTAGTAAAAAAAAAAATAAAAAAAATTATCAGCAGTAGCGGAGGAATGGCCGGAGACGCGGGCCTGTGATCCACACGCCCGACACCCATTTCAGCTCTCGGAGAGTCCGGAAAGTGCGATTCATTCTAATTCTAAGTTCGATCAGACTAATTTGCGCGATTTTCACGATGTCCAGCGCTGGAGCGACATGCTAACGGTGAATAAACTCGTAATTTCTCCCTATGACACGCAGCTGTCATTTTCTAGCGCATTATTAAAGTACGCGTTAATAACGAGCTCTTTCTATGTTTGGCAGGCAGTGAGATGTTTCGCAACCGTCTGCTTCTTAAGCCGAGTTGTCACTGCCAGAAAAGCCACGCGTCAAACTAGGACGCCCCCGGTCTAATCAACAAAGCGCCGTACATTGCTAGAAACTGTTGCTCAGCAGCTTCATTGTCGCTCGATGTCGTCGAGAGCAAATCCTGAGCTCATAACGAACGATCAGTCCACGAGTAAATCCGAACAGTTAGTCGAGCCGCTTAAATTCTAGATGTGACGCAACTCTCCGCAGATTCTTCAGCACTGTTGTAGTCACGGGTGCCGCCAGGAATTTTGGGTCCCATGACAAAAAAATCTAATTGGGCCCCTTCTGAGCAGCTGTTGTCACCACATCTCTAGGGCCTAACTTTGCCATCAAAAGCTTTACATAACTCTAATCAAAGGCTTGCAACTGTCTTGTTTCTTGTAGTTCAATACTAGTACTAGCACAATATTTACTGCTGGTGATTTGTAAATGCAAGTCTGCATACAGTATGCAGTTCACTCTTTGATGCAAGATTAAAAGCCATCATAAAAAAGGCAATCCTTTACAGTCTCAATGTATTTTTATTGTAAAATGAATGACAGATTATAAAAAAAAGAAAAAAACTAAATATATATTAACTTTTTATTCAAAGTAAATTAACATCATCATCTCAAAACAATGAATACAGCAGATTTTTTAACTTAACTGGTTGAGGTAAGATACTCATTGTTTCTAACTGCATCCAGTACAGACAGGAGGTTGGTTTTTTTATTTATGTCATAATGGTCATTATGTGAGAAAATAATTTGTGTTTGATTTCTGTCATTAATAAATATTTCATTTTCTTTTTTGTTATGGTAAAAAGAGAGACAGAGAACCCCACACAGACTTCCTGGAATGATGCTAAGTCATTTACACGATGTTGCTCACCTTCTTCACAGGGACAGGGAGGGGTGCAGTTATGGGGAGACTGGGGTGCTGCTGACTCATCTGTTGTTAAGTCTGCTAAAAGGGGCATGGACAATGATTTAATATGAATATCTTGCTAAAAGTTTCCCTGCACTGATTAAATGTTGATGAAATGTAGGCTAACATACGGAAGAGGATTAGGGCCAAGCAATAATAAAAAATAAAGCCATCTCGAGATTAAAGTCATTATAATGCGAGAATAAAGTCGTTGTGTTTCGAGAAAAAACTCGTTAAGTTTAATCTCGCATTATAATGACTTTATTCTCGATATTTAATGAGTTTATTCTCAAGATTGTATTTCGACTTTTTTCTCGAAATTTAACGAGTTTAATCTCGCATTATAATGACTTTAATGTCGAGATGGTTTTATTTTTTTATTATTGCTTGGCCCTAATCCTCTTCCGTACTAACACCTGCAGCTAGCTAACTTATTTTTTTATTTTATTTTTTTTAGCTAGCTAGCTTATTTCACTACAGAGACTGAGCGCAACGCGTCATAATCTGAAGACCACGCCCACCGGGAGGGAAGACAATCCAACCGTCTCCGTTGACTTTGCATTGCGAGAGGCTGCCTCCTTGTCATTTATGACATATAACAAAAGACAGAAAATGCCTAACTAAACCCAGAAATACATTTTTATAAGCTTCAGAACCGTAAACGCCAGCCTTTAAGGAGACAAAACTAGATACAGGCAATAAGACTTGAAGCATCAGAAGGAAGAATGGGTAAATTGAATATATCTCCTCCTCTCAGGTTCACATAGGGTGGTGAAATAAGCAAACGACATGGTTAAAATTATGAATGTTTTTTTTCTTTTTACAATATCATGTCGCGTTCCAGTGGGCGTAGTTCTCAGAGTAGTTCGGGAACTAGTTGCGCTCTGTCTCCTTTTATGTCCTGAAACAAACCGTTTTTTGGTGTCGACAGCTTATAAAGAATTATTTCTGGGTTATTTAGCTTGTTTGCTGTATACCTTGTCACACAGCAGCTTTTAGACATTGTTTTTTGTTTTTTTTTGTTATAAGTCATAAATGACAAGGAGGCAGTCTCTCGCAATGCAAAGTCAATGGAGACGGTTGGATTGTTCCGTGGCCTAAATACGCTCTGTCTCTATGGACAACAGGTTAATACCACTCACAGACTAAAGGCTACCCACCTTTCTTGGTGAAAAACTAGGTTACAGATTGACACCCTTTCCTTTGTCTTACCTCTCTTTCCTTTATTGAAAACCAGATTTTCTTATACTATTCAACATTGTAATCTGTGTTTCTGGCGCATCGACTAACTGTCTGCAACTAAACACCGTCATTCGCTCACTGATGAGCGCGCTAAGGCAGGACCAAACCATTTCATGCAGATACAGGGGGGTGGTCAGTCAATATGGATGTTTACTTTTTGGTCAATGGGGATATTTAACTTTTATTGCCAAAATAAGAAAAATCAAAGACATAATTAATTGTATTATTACTATAAATTAGACTATAAATTGTATTATAGTTTTTACCTATTTGTTGGGGACCCCTGTCATTCAGGGGCCCTTGGAATGGTCCTAACTTTTCCCCCCTATACGGCGCCCCTGGTTGTAGTAAAATCGTTATAGTGCTGCTAATTCCCCCCCATTCTGTCAAATCAAGTGTGAAGCTAGTTTCAGTATTCGTTTCACTTCTGATTCAGAAAATATGTCTGTCTCAGTCAAACACTCGAATGAACCGATTCCTCCGCTTAATCTCAGTTCTGTTATTTGAGAAAGAATCACATTTTCTTAAGCACATTTTATACGAGCAAAGCTTTGAGTACATGCAAGGGTCAAAAAGAATCTGCTTGCCCACAGTTACTGTAATGTTTTGTTTCCTGGATCCTGAACTTTGGTTGTACTCGAAATACCTTAAAGTGCCATGTAAATGAACATTAGATGCTATTGTACCACCACCAGACTAGTTGATAAATGTTTGTTTTTGGATGTTTTTTTTTTCTCTCTCCATATAATCAATCATTTAAAGCATATATTATCAGTAAGCTCCTCTATTCACAATTACAGTAATCTATAATAAATGTTCATTTGTCTTCACTGCTCTTAATATTTGGCCTCTTTAAAGCTAGGGTGTGTAATCCAGAAAGGCTAGCATTTAGCAAACTAGCTTTGACAGCATAGAGCCCGCCTTCGCTTCAGACGCGTCTCCTCCGCTTTTAACACGCTCTTGATCCAGACGCTTTTTCCTTGTAGAATTTCATAACACGGTATTTATTTTTTTTGTTTCCTTTTAATGGTGGTCCAGGAGGAACATATGGTAGCTGCGGTTCACTTTCCATTCTCGCGCTCGCTCTGCACAGCTTCAAGGAACCTTATGGAATAAAATGACTGTCAAAAAACACTCGTGCGTTTTTTTTAAATGATCGTGCGTAACTGTGAAACACTGTACTTTTGTTTTGTGAGTGTCAAATTCCAAAACGTATGATCGCAGGGACAACATTTGCATTGTTTGTGAGAGTACGGATCAAATAATTACAAATTGGTTGGTCTACAGACACAATTTTGTTTTTACAAATGTTCATTTACGAGCACAAACTGTTCCATATGAGCACGAATCACCACATTTACGTCTGGTTTATTCTACAGACAAGACGTCTATTTTTGCAGCTGCTCAGTTACGAGCACAAATCCTTGCTTATGAGTACGAATCAAAAAGTGCAAAACGGCTGTCAAAATTACGTCACAGCCATTGCTAAAAGACTGGAAGATAAATCGATCTGTCACAGTGCGCATGCGTGCCCCTGAATCTCACCTAGTGGGGGATGGGCAGTCATTTGAACCTCATCGCGGCAAAATGGCAGACGAACAAGGACGCTCTCACACACCCACTCAGGTAAGTTTTTTTTATTGTTATTATGCAATGTTTTACTTCTATCAATCTTTAATCGTGTTATATTGTGTTAATAAAGCGCACTGTCACATTTCTTGGCATATAGAGGTAGGTCAGTGGAAACGTCTGTTAGAAAGCACAGTACGATTGGTGTAGTTGATTTTAAATGAATCAATGTATAATTACACTTCTTCACATTAAGGAAAATTGTAGCATGATCAAGAAGGGCTGTTATTATACTGATTCTGGTCACGATTAATTGTATACTGTCATGCACTTTGCTGCATAGCTTCACAGCTCTCATATTTTGACACAGTAGTGTACTACACGGTGTACTGTAATACACTTTATTGTCAAACACCCGTTCACCATATCACTGCTCAGCAGCAGCACTTAAGGTGGAACATTATTTTTGTTTCAACATTTTATGTCAGGTGTTATGACTTTTGCTTTGGTAAACTATGTACTTGGTAAGTTTACTTTTACAATGTTTTAGTTAAAAAAAATGTAATTTTAAATGTTTTGCTGAAAGTGTTTGGTTTTTGAATCCTTTCCATTAGTGCTGTCACTCCATCTCCACTCCTTACAACATCTATTAAAAGGGATAGTTCCCCCAAAATTGAAAATTCTCTCATAATTTACTCACCCCCATTCCATCCCAGATGTGTATGACTTTCATGGATCAATGTGACTTTTGGACCTTGAAAGTGATTGTTGCCGTTTACTTAATTTGCGTTCAGCTGAACAATGAAAGCCATACACATATGGGATGGAATGGGGGTGAGTAAATTATGAGAGAATTTTCATTTTTGGATTTACTACAGCTCTGCCTCTTGTAGTTGATTGTATATCATTGTTTATCAGGTGTCATTAAGAGGATTCAAACAGTCTGTTTTCTTACAGGGACCATTGATGATGCACCTACTGGAACGCCTCAGGTCAACGTTAATGGGCATTTTAGATGGACATCAGTTAGATCTTGACTATTGTAACTACATCATTAACCAAGAAGTTTTTATTCTGACATCTGCCTCCACAGTAATGGATGTACCAAATTACATTTTGGAGGAACTTCTGAGTCTATAAACAAAAATTCACACAACACTTTCGCAAGAGGCTCCCCCAATTCTGATCAGAGAGTTTGCTTGTGGACGAGGCCGACCCAAGTACATTTTGTCAGAGGAACTGCTGGGCAGACTCATTGACATGTCTTTACCAATCTCCTGCATTTCTAACATCTTAGGAGTCAGCCAGTCAACCATCTTCTGCCGAATGCGTGAATTAGGTTTGTCTACCAAAACGAACTATAGCACCCTGTCGGACCAGGAATTGGATAATGTCATTTTGGACATCAAAAGAAGAATACCAAATGCAGGGTATAGGATGGTGAAAGGTTGCCTGCAAGCAGACGGACACAAAGTACAGTGGAACCGCATAAAGGAGTCCATGCACAGGGTTGATGCACCTGGCATTAGAAAGAATGACACAGCTGGGGTGCATTGTCAGGAGGTCATATTTTGTACAATTCCATCTATTTACATTTTATTATTATTGTTCATTATAGAAAAATGCTAATGATTATATTAACAACATTTTTTTTACTTCCCTGAGAACAAGAACTGCATAAATAGTTAACTTCAATAATGTAACGTTCTCTAAAGTTATACATTATCAAAGCACTCTCCGTGTCTTAAAGCCATTTACATAATATCTTTGAAGTTGTCAAATGTTGTCAGGTGAGCTGTAGGAAAGGTAACTGTGCGAGTCCATGCACTCACAGTGGGAAAACAAACAGTTTGGTTTGGGTCACAGTCATGAAAGAACCTTGCAGTGATGCTGAATTCCTTCTTGTCACTAGGAAGAATTGGCCGGTGTCTTTGACCTGTCATCCACTGCATTATTTTACCCACAGTTATTTCTTCAGTAGCTTCACCTTGTTCTTAAAAATAGATAAACAGTTAGCATTAAATAAACAAGATTAACAGATTAATTTGATCTTATAGAGCAGTGTTTTTTAACTAGAGTACTGAGGACCCCCCTCCCAAACAGTTTTAGATGACTCACTAATCAAAACAACTGATTAAACTCATCAGTTTGTTAGGCTTTGGGGTCCCCAGGGCTGGAGTTTAGAAACATCAGTATAAACATACCATTGTCTTCAATTTCCTGAAAAAAATTCATGGTTTTAATTTCCTTCATGTATTTCACAGAACCTTTGTTGCTAAGGACAGGGTTGCAGTTCTCCAGAATGAAGGCTGCATCTAACCATACATTTTAAATAAGACTTCCGTATACCCCTTTGGGATTTAAGAGCTAAGACTGCCTGATGATGTTGCTCTTCTTGTCAACAGACACTTGTCCAGTGTATCCACAGCCTAAAATTTCATCAGTTAGGTTACTTAAGTCATCTGTTGAGTTGTTAATCTGAAAGCATCGAATTAGAGTTAATTAGCATAAGGGATAAATCGCTCAAATTTTGCGAAGCTATTGGTGCAATCACTTAATGTAGTAATTACAAGATTCTGACTTGTGCTGTGGTGGAATTTCTCCAATTCTGTGGATTCCTATCATAGAAATAATCTACACTTCATTAAACATTCAAAACCTGACCAAAGGAATTATAATGTCCCTTAATACTTTGCATCTTACTGCAAACACCAGTGGAGCCCAAAACTTGTCTTAATAAACTCCTGGTACCGGAGTAATCAGATCAAAGCTCGGAACATTTTACACCGGTCTCTGCCATTCAAGCTGATGCTCTCACCAGCGTAATACAACTCAGTCCCAGACTGAGAGGTCGGTGGTGTCCCACCTAGCAACCACTCACACTCTTTCTTCCCTGCAAGATCTGCGTATATTGCATGTATATTATAGAAGACACTACTTGTTCGACTGGAGTCCTGTGGATTAAAGGAGACTTTTGGACTGTCAAAAATGGGTTGCTGTATATTTGCATTGGACTATTATTAATTCAATTTTTATTCTGATGATGAAAATGTCACATAGCAAATTTTTATTTTGGTTGAACTTGACAGTAAACACCCACTGTTCTGATTGGCTCTCTGCTATTGACTGGCCTGCTCGATCACTGGTAATGGACAGGGCTAGAGAATAGCAGGAAGAACAAGCCAGCTTTCTTTCAATAAATGCTCTTTTTGCAGTGGAGGAGGAAATTTGGAGTTCTAAAATGTACAGGAAGTTTTATAGTACAATGACACTTCATATGTCTAAAGATAATGGAAAATTGGATTCCTTGTAAAAAGCAGTGAGAACTCAAGATCTGTGACATCACTGGTAGACACTTATATGCGGTCACAATCTCCAGAGCAGAGATATCGAAAGCACCACTCACGTATAAAAGCAGGAGGTCCACCTTGTGCCAGGCTGAGTGCCATGATTTCTCCAGCACTCCTAATAGAACAATGAAGGGAACAAAACATAAAATAAGATTCTAGGCAACCCTCTTCCTCAAAATGTAGGTTGGTAAGAAAGAAAGAAAATGCAGAATGAATTCCCATGGTTGATTAATAAAGCTCTAAATGTAAACGTATGCATGGAGAAGATATGATAACTCGTTTGTAGAATGGATCAAATTTGAAGCAGAAAAACCAACCCAAGTGGTCCTAAGTGCAGGACTACAATGTAAAGGAGTGTACTGAAGAAGATCAAAACCATACATTTTAATGTGGACCAACTGCCATGTCTGGTGTGTTGCAAGATTACTTGTCCTATTTCCAGTACTTGAGAGCAGTTTTTCTCTAGAGTATTACATAAATTGTACAGTTATTTTTAGTATATTACAATATATGTTTAAGAGTTCAAAATAAGGTGTGTATTGTTAAGTGACTTGTTATGGACTCAACCATTCGTTTTTTAATAAAATATAATAATTTAAATGAACTTTTTATTTGATTAATTGAAGAATTAATAATTGAGGGAATATTTGGGACTATCCTCCAAAGTTTAACATCTTCACAATTTACAGTCTCTGGCAGCCAATATAATTATTATATGGAAACAAATACAACAGGAACTCCATTAGAGCTTAATAAAAATGTCTACCTGAAGTAGTTCTGGTCTAAGCTGTTGAGACAGTAAAGGGGATTCTTCCACCTTTTGTCTGCAACACAAATGAACAGTCTTCTTTCCGTCTCTGCAAGCATTTCTGGTAAACAGAACAAACACCAAAAAAATCTGAAGTCACTGATATAAAAATAAATAATAAAATAAATTGCACCTGTTAGGAACTCTTTGCGCAGAGCACCCGTGTCGATGCCTGCCTCCCCAAAGTAGGTAACTTTTAGCCTACATTTTAGAGTGGTTTTATTTTGACGCTGCCACTGTTGCATGCCTCTACTCAAGATGTCGGTTTGAGACACGCAGATGGAAAAGGTTTTGGTTTCATCAACTTTACAACTTATTGAATCCAAAACATCCCATGAACTTTAAAACAAATGAGATCAGTGATTTGCAAAGAGAGATGTACATCAGATCATACAGTATATACAGCAATTCAGTGAATTTATTTATTAATATACAATTTCTACCTTTGAAAGGTATCCATAGGGCCACCTAATTTTTCTTCATCTTCTGCAGGACTGCACAAATATTTTTTTTTTTAAACAATTCAACCTAAACATTGTATAAATACAAAAACATACTATTGCTAGATCAGTTTCTTTTTTCTTTATGAACAAGAAAAAAAAAATCATAATCAAAACATGTAGCTAGAAGACATACAAACATGATTACCGTAATCCACAGTCAGCTGTATCTATCTCAATGAATTCACTATTAAATATATTCCGGCACACTGGACTTTTCAGCAGTCTGAAGAGAGATTAATATGCAGTTGAATTAGGTTATTTCAGTAGCAATTTGGATTTATCTCAGTGACATTACAGCTTTACAACAGTAAGTGTAAACTAATGATCATCATTTATTAGTTCTTAGAATCAGCCCAAGTCAACATTACTAGTTAAAGTTTGCTTTTGAATTGGTAATAGGCTTGTGTTCATCAGTGTCAGACAAAAGCTTTTTTGGGACTATCCTAGGTCTTGATTTCTTGAATTATTGATTTAGGTTGTACTTTTCTTCAGTGCCAATATACTTTGTATTTATATAAATTATTACTGAGTAATACCAGTTAACAAGTGAACAAATAATTGCATTTTTATTTTTTAGTAGAGTTACTTGTTGTTATTATCACAGATAATAGTGCCATGTGTTAAGTGTTACACGGACACAGTAAAATCAAGTGTAAACAAACATTGTGGCATAGTGACCAATGTCAGCCATGTAGATATTTGGCACAGCTGCACTCTTGCTTGAGTGATATTGCTTAATTAATGTTCATTATGTGTAAGAGACATGTGCCATGCATCACAAAGTTAGTTGACCAAATTCAAGATTACATGATAATATTTAGTTTGACAAAACCAATTGGGCTTAATTTGGGTTGAGTGGCATCAAGATGCTTGTTATCAACATTTTAATTCTGTGAGTGGGGTTGTGACTACTTCACAAGACTGGCAAACATATAATGTAATCTCAATAATAATAATTAAAAAAAAATTATGATAAAGAGCTGATTTTGTGGATTTCTAAAATAGTTTCTATGAAGCATGCTTTAAATTGGACAGAGAGATACAGGGAGAGTAACAGCAACTTTGCTCATAGATGACTGTTCCAGTATTTGTATGTGATCTCTGTTAGAGAACACAACTGGCCCTGGAGCAGCCGAATCCGTTGAACCCAGATGAAAGCCTATCCACCTTACTGTTACTGCACGCACACAATTACTCACCTCCTCATGTCCATGGACTTGTGTATTTCTGGGGAATTTTCCACATCCTACAAATAATACATAATCTTCTTGGTTTTCAAAAAAACAGGAATTTAGGGATTTAAGTTCAACATGTGCAATATACATAGTCTAAATTATTATTTACAACAACAAAAAAAGTAATAATAAAAAAATGAACATCAATAAATAAAAAAAACAACTCATCTCACTCTTTCTGGTGAAATGCCAGTTGATTTTGAGTTTTCTTCTGGGGACTTCTCCAGTTCCTACAACAAAATAAAAATGTTGTCAGAGTTTATTAAAAATATAAAGTGACATATAAACATAAAAAAATATCTTAGACTTACATCATCAGTTGAGATACATAAATCCACATGTTCGTCCTGACACGCTTTCAGATGCATGTGAAGACACTGAAGAGGAACCATTTTCCTGCACATTGAACACTGGGCATTGGGCATGTTCTCAAACTCTTTTGCATCAGGTGGTAATGGAGTTGTGTCTATTTCTTCCTGCAGAGGAACTATGTACAGAATGCACTTCCCATTGCCACTCACTACTTTTAACTGCTGTCCATTATATCCATCAGGGTCAGGAGGGACAACAATCAACTTCCAATGCCCACCTCCTCCTTGAATATAGCAAACAATTATAATATAAGTAGTTTCAAGAAGATGTGTGTGAACTTTAGAATATGCCTGGATTTGTGCATTACTTGTTTTTTTTTTATCCAAGAGTTCAAAAACTTTTCTTTACAACTGCACATTCCATTTAGTTATAATTCTTACATACTAAAGAATTAAAAAAAGGTGAACATAAAAGCAGGCCATCATACCTGAACACTTGTGTAGTAACCACCCACCACAGATTTTAGCCATTTTTGGAAATGAATTAATAAGCACCTCTGACAGCTTGAGAAACAAGACATAGTTTTGAATATATTAATGACTCACTGATAATATTCTAATAATGACAATGACATGTAAAAAGGACACCCCACCCAAACAGAAAACAGAATAAAATGTATCATTGTACCTTTGAATGGGTGATGTTTTCTGAAAGACTTGGTGCTCGTCTCCCAAGTCCAGCCATTGTAAGAGATACTTCATCCTCTTGAACTATCCTCAAGGTTTATCCAGTAAAAAAACATTTATTAAAAAAGTTTTTTCTTATATGGTCAAAACCGCCTCTTTCCCCTAACTAGGTAAATCATTTATTAGATGTAGTGGAAAAAGTTACTGGTGGATTTTGTGTTTTGTACTGAAATGACCTGAAAACATTTTCTTTTTATTTCTGGAGCAATTTCAGAAAATGTCAAAGCACAACAACAAAACAATATTTTCAGGAACAAGTGGTAAATGTTCAAACCTCTTAATCTCACAACAGATCATTGAAAATACACTTCTTTCAAACGTTTCAGGATATGTTCATTTCAGTACAAAACACAAAATCCACCAGTAACTTTTTCCACTACATCTAATAAATGATTTACCCATTTACCTACCTTCATTATGCTATTAATATTACAATTTTCACTGCCATCTGTTCTCAATTGATAATTTGGTATATTGATACATAATAACTAGTTTAATTGTTTTTTTGTTTTAATGTGTGAACATCTAAATGAAATTTTCAAAGAAATTATAACAAAATATAATGAATTTTCACATGTATTTGCCAATTTATCTCAAGTAACTACATCAACCAATCACAAAGAAAAATATATATCAGTTCAATCAGTTTTGGAAATGTACCACTTTTGAAAATAATGCCAAAGCAATAAAAAATATTCTAAATAATGGTTTCATTGAATCTCACACCTAGTCATTTCTTGCTTTACTGACTGTCTTTGATGGTTGGCAGTGGGCTTTCTTTCTGGCACTGACTGCTCTCCCTGTCCTCCACAACCATGATTGGTGGTGGCCAACCTTATGTTCCCTGCTGAGCTTAGCGTGTTGGTCAACATAGACCAATAAAAAATTGGGATATATGAATTCCTTTGAAGACTTTAAAAAGGTATGAATCACATGAAAAATTATGTTTTAAATATATAAATATTTCTAAATACTAAAAATATGTCTCTATTTGGTCAACTTTGGTTTTGGTCAATTTTACATTTAGACTGTTGTTTTTGGAACTCATATATATATATATATATATATATATATATATATATATATATATATATATATATATATATATATATATATATATATTGTATTTAAAGGGCACCTGTTATGCCCCTTTTTCACAAGATGTCATTTAAATCTTTGGTGTCCCCAGAATATGTCTGTGAAGTTTCAGCTCAAAATGGCCACAGATCATTTATTATACCATGTTGAAAATGCCAATTCTTGGGTGGAAATAAAAATGAGCTGTTGTGAACTAAACATCATAAGCAATATGACTGACAGCGAAAATAGTGGTGTTCATCCCTATATGTTTGAACCGGAGTCAGACACTGATGATGGAGAGACTTCTTAAGAGGTAACAACTTTGAGAATGAACCAGGAAGTTCCAAATGGTTATTTGATAAATGTATTTATTTGTTGTAGAGTTTTTTCAGCAGTTTTGCAATGATGGATGAGCAACACACACACAAATACTGTTTTAATGTTTGCTATGGGCTATAACGAAACAACACACACAAACAAATATGTCCGTCGGCAGTGTCCGTCAACAGTCATGGGTAGGGCTTATACAAAGTTACGTCACTTTGTACAGACTTTGCGACGGCTTGTTCAGAGACAGTGCTTATGATTAATGAGGATAAAAAAAAAAGGACTGGGGGGATTTTGATCATTATAGGGCGGTTGTGCACTGTGGCGGCGGGGGCGTGGTCAAGCGCCCGTCCGGGAGAGAAAAGCGGTAAGGGCGCTTACACCTGAGCTAAATTATGTCTAACACCTGTCTCTAATTTCAGTGAGCACGGGGAGAGCGGCATAAAAGGGCAGCCTGAGGGCCTCCATGGGGAGAGAGATGACAAGCTAACCCAGTGCGCTTGTATTATATTGTGTATTATTATAAAGTTGGATGTATAATTGTATAAATTACAATGGGCATTAAAGGCTGACCTTGCGGTGAAGACTTGTTTCCTGTCCTCCTTCCTGTGAGGGGTGTTACATGCACACACACTGCCAACACACATTTATGTTCAAAAACCTTAAACAGGTTCCCTTAAAAAAAAAAAAAAACCTACAACCAGGAACATTTGCCAATACACAATCATTTAAAGCAGGGATGGGGAACCATTTTCCATTTAGGGCCAATCGAGTATTTACGAAATTATTCACGGGTCATACAATTGCTTGCAATTTCTGATTGTGGTTTAAAATGTGTGTATGCATTCCGTTACGTGTTCACACACCAAGAGAGAAGACAGTATATTATACAATATTTTGTGTTATTTCAAATTATTTAAAATTATTTTAATTGTATTTTTTTCAGGGGCGGGGCAGAAGGGTGGCACGAGTCTGACCCCGATCGCATCCTATAGACGGTGCGCAACGGCTTAACACATCCATGTCACGCATGGTCCATAACAATGTTCTGCCAATTCGTTCGCATCCCTCCACCAACACCCCATCAAACGGAACACCTCTGCAGACAATCCCGCACCCCCGGCACACAAATGTGCCGTTCATGACATTTATACATTTGCTAAAAATTTTCGTACTTGGGCATTCACATGTGACTTCAACTAATCCCTTCACTGTATCAAAAAGAGAGAGAGAGAGTGTGAGTGAGTGTGGGCAGCAAAAAATATCAGCTCCTGCTGTAACTTCAATTTTTGCCAGAAAATGTATGTTTTTATGACTCAAACAATACTTAAATTACTGGAAACTAAACTAAGATCAAAAAAGAGGCAGACGATTTTTAAGGTAAGAAAGATCCTGAGGTGAAGAGCAGAGTAGAGTCCTACATCATAACAGCCACAAACACTCACCTCAGCTCGAACACCCCTGTAGCACACAGACCCACTGTTTCTCTGGCATCTCCAAAGATCAAGGCCTTGAGAGACGACATTGCTGAGCTGGAGCAAGACTACTTCCTGTTAAAAGAGGAAACTATCAACAACCTCTGCCAACTCTAAACCCGACTAGCCACCTCAGCATACAGCAACTTCAACAGCTCTGCTCTGCTGTCAGACAACCAGGAGCTACGAGAGGAGCTGAAGAGGGTTTTAGAGGAGCTGGTCAAGAGAGATCAACACAGCAATATGCTGGAGAAACAACTGGAGGAGATAAGATAACCGCACACACAAACACAGAACACATCACAACCACAGAATAACAGCAACAGTGTACCAGCACAGAAACACTCAACAACTCTCCTCCTGAACACATCAAAACACCAGCAGTGTGTCAACACACAAACACACACCATCCCACCCCCTGTGACCACTCAGGTTACTCAGGTCTCCCAAGCTTCTCAGAACTCCAAGAGAAAAGACATCAGCACCAGACAGAGATATCCACAGACCACAACAACATCTATCAGCAGCAACAGAGAAGAGAAGAGACAACACAACATCATCCTCTGTGATTCTAACGGCAACCACCTCGACCAGAGACGACTGCTCCCTGGGAGAACTGTGAGGAAACTCTGGTGTCCCACCTCTCACTCTGCTTTGAACATTATACTGCACACTGGGACAAACGACCTCAGCATCAGGAGAGTGGACGTCACCAAAGCTCTTATCAACGTGGTGAAATCAGCTAGAGGGATCTACTCCAGTGCCAGAGTCATCATCTCAACACTTTTGCCTCACAGATATGTTCCACAAAACATCATCAATGCCATTAATGCAGAGATAACTGATGTGTGTGCACTCATGCCAAATGTACATATAGCAAATCACCAGCGCATCACTCATGGCCATCTATATGACCGTCTCCACATTCATCGAGATGGCATGAGACTGTTTGCAATATCCATCAAGAACACGACTCTGAGGAGCCCCCAGATAACACGTCCTGTCAGCGAGGAGAGGGTCACACAGCATTCCGGCAGACAGTTGGACAGCTACGCCACTGTTGTGGCTGGTAGAGGTAGTTCAGACACCAGTGACCTCAGCCAGATAAAAAACATGCTGAAAATGATATGTGACAATCTATTAGCTTAATAACCTACAATGTGAGTTTAGTCAGGCATATTCTTTAATACTTCATTATTACAGTTATTTTTATTTTGTAATGCATTTTAATTGATTTAATATATTTCAAAACAATATTGGTGTTACGAATGAGGCAGCGAAGCAGACGAGGAGAGCGGATCTAAATGCAGACTCACTTTATTTAAACAGTCAAACCAATAAACACAAAGGAAAACCCTCAATGGGGAAATAAACATAAAACTGAGAACACGATGAAACAAAACTGAAAACTCGGGCAGGGCACACATACCAAGCTAACAACAACATTCACCGAACGACCAGGGGTGAACAAAAAGCAGGGCTTAAATACACAGTGAGTGATGACTGAATGAGATACAGGTGAAAACAATGAACAAAATGGCAGTGAAGATGGCAGGTGGATTCTGGGAAGTGTAGTTCTAAACAATGACAAGTGAACACGAAGGCGAACCAAAAGACAAAAGTGAAAACTAAGGAATGCAAAAGGTGGCAGACAAAGGGCAACAGTGAAACAAGACAAGGAATTCCTAACAATTGGGGTCACAAAATCATATATGATTCTTTCTGGTAAATTGAACTTTTCTCAATGTCCTCATTTAAAATAACATGCTACAACATTCAGGAGATTATCTCTTCATCTTTTGGAGAGAAAAGCACTAACCCTGATTTATTAAATATTGTATAGTTCAGATTTAATTATATTACTTGAGACATGGAGTAGTTTAATGTCTCAAACTTACACTTCTTCAAACTACAGAGTTATTTATACCTTCAAAAACCCTCATGTTAAAAATGGAAGAGATTCAGGGGGAATTATTGTATGGTTTAAAGAGTATCTTTCACACTATATTCAACTTGTAAAAAAAGGAAAAACACATATCTGTATGAAACTTAATAAGGAAGTAATTTGTTCAGATGAGGACACTTACCTATTTGCAGTGTATATCTCCCCATACGAGTCCCCCTATTATAATGAGGACACCTTACCCACACTACAGTCAGAGATCGTTCAGTTTCAGTCTCTAGGCTCTGTACTGTTAATGGGGGATCTGAATGCAAGAACTGGAAAGGAACCAGACTATATTAGTTCAGCTGGAGATCAATATATTAACAGTACACATATACAGCTGAATAAACTGTGTACTAAAGCCCATCAGAGCTATGACATATGATAAACCGACATGGGAAACATGTCCTTCAGCTCTGTAAAAGCCTGGGTTTATATATAGTTAATGGCAGGACAAGGGGGGACTCTCTGGGTCAATTTACTTACTGCTCACCTCGATGCAGCAGCACAGTGGACTATGCTATTACAGATATAGACCACAATAAGATCAACTACTTCATGGTGATGTCACAGCTTCCTTTCTCAGATCATAGTCATTAGTCTAAACAAGTCAGCAAATCTGCCATCTTCTGATCAGAAAATTGTATTGTATTCCCTCCCCACCAAATGTTTATGGAAAAATGACAGTCCTGCACAGTAAGAAGCTGAGCTCCACAGCATTCATGTTCAGAATATGATGGACACCTTTATCTACACCAAATTTGGACTTTTCTTTTGGACATGAAAAGTATCAATTCGGCAACAGAAAAGTTTAACACCAGTAATTTAAGTGTTGTTGATGCAGTTCATATTGTTTAGTTATTTATGCGTGCAGGAAATTGTGAGTAGTGACACTATATGTAGATATTGTGTGGAGATGAGCAACGTTATTTAGCATTTGGGTCGTTTTCTGTTTGCCGTCGAATGACTAAATGACTCAGCACTTTCTATTTACCGTCAGTTTGATATGCTAACATTTACGTCTTGTATTATGAATCTTGTTAAGTATATGGGCAGCTTTATGTTGTATTTTCCAATAAGGAAGAGTATTTACTGTTATTATTATTGTTGATATGATTCATATAACGTGGTACAGATTGTTTCTTATTATATTGTTTCATATAGTTTCTTTAAGAGCATATTGTCTCTTTTGAATATTTCTACATTATGAGACAGTCTAATAATTATTTCACCATATTGTTATTAATGTTTGATATTTGTTGTGACTTTACTAAGACTTTACTGTTTATTATTATTTCCTCCTGTAGAACCACATTTATTCACCATAGCCTAACCTAAAAGAAGCAAGTTTGGAATAAAAGATAGTGTAGATGAAGAACGAAAGACTTGTGCATTCTAACAGATGCTCACAGTGATCAGAACTACAAACCAGCAACACAATTGAATCCTTCATTACACTGTCCATGAAAACTACTTCTGGGATTTATGGAATCATTTAGATAAATCAAAAAGTCAAATCCATTCCCATCTGTAACCCAAAACTCTGGACTGAACATTTCAGAAAACTCTATTCACAGAACGAACCAAACCCCAGCCAAAAACATCTGACCTCTCAACTAAATAATCTGGAACACACAGTAAAAGATCAATTAAACCATTTGGACACCCCCATATCTTTAAATGAACTGACTGAAAAGATGAAATCCCTCAAAAATAAAAGATCTTGTGGCTTGGATGGAATATGAGATGCTGAAACATAGCAGCCCCAAACTGAAAGATGCTGTTCTGAAATGATTTAATCTCTTATTAAAATCAGGACACTTTCCTGAGAATTGGAAGAAAAATCAAATAACCCCAATTTTCAAACAAGGGGACAAGTACAACCCACTGATCTATATATATATAACTGGATTGCTCATAGAATTCTAAACTGCCAGCTGTAGGTGAAGCTAAACTGCCGGAAGGCGGCCATCTTACTATTCCCTACCGACAGAGGGCATCGCGGCATGTGCGGCGTTTAACCGTGAAACAACACCCACTTAAGGATGCGGCTAAAGTACCCACAGGTTGTAATTTATGACTATGTACATATTAAGCACACATTAGTCGTTATCCCCATGTAGAGTGGGCATAACGATCATAATCTTTAATAATCAACAGTAAAAATACAACACCAAAGTGTATTAATACCCCTTTTTAAAGCAAAGTTATCCATCTGCAGATTGTTACAGGATGCAATGTTTCTCTGCCTTCATAGTTTAAATCTGTTGATGCTCATTGTTCATAATGTTGACAAATTATACAACTGCATAATTTCCCAACATTATTAACCATTTTTGATTATATAGTAAATGTGAACAAATTTAGGAGGGGTGCACATCAACAAATTTTAAAGTTGTTAATAAAAACGACTAGCTTTGTGTTGATATTGTAACTAGACAGTACCTCTTCAGAATAAATCTAGAAGAATCAAATATAAAAACGTAGTATACACACAAGTTAATATACAGTATGTGTGTGTGTGTGTGTATACACTCACCTAAAGGATTATTAGGAACACCATACTAATACTGTGTTTGACCCCCTTTCGCCTTCAGAACTGGCTTAATTCTACATGGCATTGATTCAACAAGGTGCTGAAAGCATTCTTTAGAAATGTTGGCCCATATTGATAGGATAGCATCTTGCAGTTGATGGAGATTTGTGGGATGCACATCCAGGGCACCAAGCTCCCGTTCCACCACATCCCAAAAATGCTCTATTGGGTTGAGATCTGGTGACTGTGGTGGCCATTTTAGTACAGTGAACTCATTGTCATGTTCAAGAAACCAATTTGAAATGATTCTAGCTTTGTGACATGGTGCATTATCCTGCTGGAAGTAGCCATCAGAGGATGGGTACATGGTGGCCATAAAGGGATGGACATGGTCAGAAACAATGCTCGGGTAAGCCGTGGCATTTAAACGATGCCCAATTGGCACTAAGGGGCCTAAAGTGTGCCAAGAAAACATCCCCCACACCATTACACCACCACCACCAGCTTGCATAGTGGTAACAAGGCATGATGGATCCATGACTCTACCATCTGAATGTCTCAACAGAAATCGAGACTCATCAGACCAGGCAACATTTTTCCAGTCTTCAACTGTCCAATTTTGGTGAGCTCTTGCAAATTGTAGCCTCTTTGTCCTATTTGTAGTGGAGATGAGTGGTACCCGGTGGGGTCTTCTGCTGTTGTAGCCCATCCGCCTCAAGGTTGTGCGTGTTGTGGCTTCACAAATGCTTTGCTGCATACCTCGGTTGTAACGAGTGGTTATTTCAGGCAAAGTTGCTCTTCTATCAGCTTGAATCAGTCGGCCCATTCTCCTCTGACCTCTACCATCAACAAGGCATTTTCGCCCACAGGACTGCCGCATACTGGATGTTTTTCCCTTTTCACACCATTCTTTGTAAACCCTAGAAATGGTTGTGCGTGAAAATCCCAGTAACTGAGCAGATTGTGAAATACTCAGACCGGCCCGTCTGGCACCAACAACCATGCCACGCTCAAAATTGCTTAAATCACCTTTCTTTCCCATTCTGACATTCAGTTTGGAGTTCAGGAGATTGTCTTGACCAGGACCACACCCCTGAATGCATTGAAGCAACTGCCATGTGATTGGTTGATTAGATAATTGCATTAATGAGAAATTGAACAGGTGTTCCTAATAATCCTTTAGGTGAGTGTGTATATATATATATATATATATATATATATATATATATATATATATATATATATATATTAATTACTTTTATACATTATAGTTTCCAGTGGTTTAGAAAATGCACAAAGAAAAATAAAAACAGGTCACAGCATATAGACCTTAAACCTAGAGTGCATGGGGTATCTCAGTCAACTCAAAACATTCTGCATTTGATCTATCCCAAAAATATACAAATATCATGTGTTTCCATCCTCCTCCCAACTGTTTTAATTCAAGCAGTTGTGTTACATCTCTTAATGAGCATTTCCCCCAGTATGCTGGGATTTTATCACTCTTAATGAAACAGTCAGAGCTTCCTTGTAATTATAGTCTACCATTTCTCGCCATTTACATTTAGCTGCAGGGTCTTCCTTCAGCCACTCCCAAGTTGTGTCTTTTTTTACTGGCTAGATATTAAACAGATTTTTCATTCCATGTTGTCTTTGTAAGAGAAAATTCCCAGAACATTGTTTTCATGTTGCATTCAACGTTTAATCCCATTATTGTGTTAATTTCTACGTCTTTTTTTTTTTGATGCAGTCTTAAAGTTGGTTCTTGGGAGTGTGTAACAGGCAGATGGTGTGTTGTAGGGTTTTGCATACACATTCATCACTGATGACCAGGCCCGTTATGCTGGCGATATCATTAAAGTTCTGGAGCAGTCTGGATCTGCAGTTCCTCCTGAACTCGAGCACCTGTGGACCATCTTTAAAGAGCAGCAGAAAGCGGTGAAAGATGCCTGTAACAATCCCCTCACACTAACTGAGTCTCTCAGTTAGATTTTGGCAAGAAAAAGAGCGTTCCTATGAGGCAGTTAACAACGTTTTGAAACGGAGCTAATAAACAGGATTCTGAACACAATACATCTGTTGCTGTGTGTGGTTGCTGGTGCAGGAGGGAAAGAGCATCAACGTGAACACGTACTGGCCAATGAGAGGTAGAAGCTGCAGAAAGCGGCTAGGACTGCACGACTATGATGATGAAGACATCGCACTGGACGTGAGTCACAAAGACTGTTCACAGCACTCACTATTCTCAATCAGAAACTTTTCTGCATATCGCGGCACCACAGCGGCTCATTGTTGCTTATCACGGCCCATTTGGCACGTTCTCCCAATGGCCAGTGCGCCCCTGATCGGCCCAAAAGTGCATTGGGTCACCGGGAAAATGCCCGGTATGCCGGATTACCAGTCCAGCCCTGTTCCACCAGATTGAGAGTACGTTTCACTGCAAGAAGCGTGTGAAGGATTTCTCGGCTCCAGGGGGCACCGCTCCATCTGCTGGAGATATCAGAAACTTGAGATCGCCAAGAACCTGGCTCTCAGAATACAAGCACAGAAGAACCTTGGTGCTGAAGCTCAGGTGAGGACATCGATTTGCATCATAAATCACTTTGTCGTCACGTACAGTGGCCCTGAAGAGTGTTTGGACACTTAAATTGTATGACAGTGCTTCAAAACGTCCACCATTGTGCCTGTACAAAAGCAATCAAAAATCACTTGTTTAAATGACTGGCGTCCGGTTGCTCTGACCCCCATCACAGCAAATGCTTTGAGAGGCTATTTAGAGATCACATCTGCTCTGTGCTGCCAATCTCTCTGGACCTATTGCAGTTTGCCTACCGCAACAACCGCTCCACTGATGATGCCATTGCATCTACGATACTCACTGCTCTCTCCCACCTGGAAAAAGGAACACATATGTGAGAATGCTGTTTGTAGACTACAGCTCAGCATTCAACACCATTGTGCCCTCCAAGCTTGATGTGAAACTCCGGGCGTAAACAGCTCGCTGTGCAGCTGGATCCTGGACTTCCTGTCAGGCAGACGTCAGGTGGTTAGAATGGACAGCAACATCTCCTCATCACTGACCGTCAACACTGGAGTCCCGCAGGGCTGTGTTCTCAGCCCACTCCTGTATTCCCTATACACACATGACTGTGTGGCAACAAATAGCTCCAATGCCATCATTAAGTTTGCTGACGATACGACGGTGGTAGGTCTGATCACTGACAATGATGAAACAGCCTACAGAGAGGAGGTGCACACTCTGACACGCTGGTGTCAGGAGCACAACCTCTCCCTCAACGTCAGTAAGACCAAGGAGCTTGTAATGGACTTCAGGAGGAAAGACAGAGAACACAGCCCCATCACCATTAATGGAGCACCAGTGGAGAGAGTCAGCAGCTTCAAGTTCCTTGGTGTCCACATTACTGAGGAACTCCATCCACACTGGTCTGTCCACACTGAGGCCGTTGTGAAGAAGGCTCACCATCGCCTCTTCTTCCTGAGACGGCTGAGGAAGTTTGGAATGAACCACCACATCCTCACACGGTTCTACACCAGCACTGTAGAGAGCATCCTGACTTGCTGAATCACCGCCTGGTACGGCAATAGCATCGCCCACAACCGCAAAGAACTGTAAAGGGTGATGCGAACTGCCAGAAACATCATCGGAGGTGAGCTTCCCTCCCTCCAGGACGTATATACAAGGCGGTGTGAAAAAAAGCTCGGAGGATCATCAGAGACTCCAGCCACCCGAGTCATGGGCTGTTCTCACTGCTACCATCAGACAGGCGGTATCGCAGCATCCCAGCCGATTACATGACAGTTTCTTACCCCAAGCAATCAGACTTTTAAACACTTGATCTCTCACGATCAATATACATCAGCACTGCACTTTATTAATCTTATATCTCTTACTGGACTGTTGGACACTGGACTGTTATATATAATTATATTCTCCACAATACAACTACAGTATATATATTTTTTATATACTCTATTTTTTATTTCTATTGTATGTGTATTTTATATTGTATGTATTGTTTACTGTACATTGTATATTATTATTGTGTTGTGTAAATCTGTTGTTTATTGTAAATTGGTATATGTCTCATCACTGTCATGACTGCTATGTTGCTCGGAACTGCACACAAGAATTTCACCTACTGTTGCACTTGTGTATATTGTTGTGTGACAATAAAGTGATTTGATTTGATTTGACAGTTGTAGCATAAAAGGATTAAATATCTCAGAACTTCAAACATCTACATCTGTAATCATAGTTCAAAGTGAATTTCACACAGGTGTCCAAACAAAGTAACCTCTAGAGGTCGACCGATAGTGGATTTTGACGATATGATAACTAAGGTGGTGGGAAAAGCCGATTACAGATTAATCGGCCAATAGTTTTTAAAATAAACTTGTAGAATTAAATATTTTTTTTTGACAATGTTTTTACTATGGGGGCAAAGACAAAGAGTCAAATGATATAAGTCCCAGATGCTGTTTTTTGTTCAACCAAAATCCCAATAATGACCAGAAGAAAAAAAGTATTTGGTGCATAACACAGGACTTTTAAGTATAAAAACACACCCGGGACTCTTATTTTGAAATGACAAAATTAAGAAAAAATCTATTCGCAAATATTGTCAGATTTTTCCAATAAGATAATCAGCAATTATCAGCACCGATTAATCAGTAAAACCGATATATCGGTCTACCTCGAGTAAGCATATGAGGAGGAGTTGGAGATCAACGACTTCCCTCAGGTGCAAACACGTCACGAACACACGTTCCTCACATCACAAGTACATGACCCAGATGTCTATTTTATGTGTGTGATTGCATCTGGAAAACCTGTTGTTTCCTCTTTCAGTAGATGTCTTTGAGACACTCAGGATTAAGATCTTTTTAAGATGTTTAGCAGATGTTAAAGATCCCTGCACACTTCCTAAAAAAAAAATCAAAGAACAAAAGGGTGACCAGAACAAAAATCTGAACAAAATCTGGCCAAAACCAAAATGTTTTTTAGTTCGTTTTGATGGTTTGTGAACTTTTTTTTTTAAGAAAATGTAATACTGGCTGCTAAACACCTTACTGTAACACATCTAGTGGTTACATGTCCACATAATCGGTGGGCGTGAACTGGAGCACCACCCACTTTGAGGCCGACAGCTGATTCCTGTTCAGTCAGTTAAGATCAGTGAACATGAACACACCAGTGTTTAGAGTTATTGGTGAGCTGGTGCAAACTTAACTACATCTGTACAAACATTATGTCCTTGATCAATAGTTTCAAACTTCTTTTTGACCCTGAGCAAAGAACCGATTCCTAGCTGACTCCTCAGGAGGAGATGGTCCTGGTGCTTGCTGGACACTCTGGGACATCCTGAAGCCTTCTTCACTGCAGTTGAAGCTCTCTCCTTGAAGTTCTTGATGATCCGGTAAATGGTTCTTTCAGGTGCAATATTCTTTGCAGCAATTTCCTTACATGTGAGGCCAGTTTGATGCAAAGCAATGATGGCTGCATGTCTTTAGAGGTAACCATTGCTAACAAGAACACAATGAGTGGAAGCGCTTCTTCCCTCCTTTTATAGCAATCAGTCTGCTCCTATAATCCAATCAGAATGATGAGTGATTTCACCTGACTAGTACTCCTGAAATAATGTTAGCTGGTAATTTTGTGCCAGGGCCAAAAAACAGTGACATTTGGGTTTTTGTGTTAAAATATTTTTTTTTTTGGCCAGTTAAGCTTTTTGCAATTCTAAATAAAATATTCAAATGCATCTGACCACTCTGCACAATAATCTAGATTCATGTGAATCAAAACCACAACAACTGAAGCAGAAAAATTTGCGAAAAATTTATGGCGCTTTATGACGCTGTGAATTGGAACAGGCATCATGTGACTGTGCGTTTGCGCAATTGGAACAGTAATTTACACTTGAAAAATGACACTGACCAAATTGTATAGACATTGAATTAAAATACACAGTGAAGAGTTCAAATCGGACACTAGTTATTTAAATATATAGTTCCTGATCAGCGTCCGGGCCGCTTATTCTATTCCTGATGCGCCAGCTCTCAGTGCGCACGCGCGGCTGTTCTTCGCTTTATTAATATTTAATATCAATGGCTGCCGTTCATTGCTAAAGCTTTCTTACATTTAGAAGGAAACTATAACACATTTGATCAATATTAAAGTGAACGTCATCTGGTTTTATTCATCTGAGCTTCGATTATAAACAGCCAAAATTCATCCAGCACCAAAATGGGACAATAAAATCTGATTTAACCCTTTGCATTCCGAAATCAGCATTAAAACGAGGTACAGTTGTTGGTTATATTAAAAAATATATATATATATATTTCTGTCAGTTTGCATGGACAAAAATGTGTATTCACAGCAATGAAATGCATAGTTTCACTCTGGGAATAGTGTGAGATACACGAGAAAAACAAAATGGGCTTTGTGCATTTATTACATTTTATATAAAGATCTGCATGCTGACATCACAAAACACATTACATCCTTGACTGATGCATGATCGTATTTATGAAATATTCTGGATCAGTAATATAGACAGTGTGTGATTATAGATTAAGTGTGTGTGTGTGTGTGTGTGTGTGTGTGTGTGTGTGTGTGTGTGTGTGTGTGTGTGTGTGTGTCTGTGTGTTTGTTTGTTTTGTCAGAATATGATGCGTCAGGTGTCCAGCAGCAGCAGTACTGAGTTCTGTCTCAGCGGCAGGCCGGCGTGTTTAGTACAGGATGAAAGACGCTCAGCGGGACACTTTGATTTGTGCTCCACCAAGTTTTACTCGTCCGCAGCAGCTCCACAGCGCTCACGACAGCTGTGCCTCGCTAACCTAAGCCCATCAACTGAACCCCCCAAATCCACATCCAGCCAGAGGCCAGACTGCTGCAAGGAACCGCAGGGGTCCACCGCTCTTCAGGGACGCGAGAAAAGCGGCGACTCTAAGAAAAAGTCAGTGCCGGGCAGATCCGGTAAACGCGGGCGGCCAGCAGGGACGACCAAATCAGCCGGCTACAGAACCAGCACCGGCCGGCCGCTGGGCACCACTAAAGCCGCTGGTTTTAAAACCAGCCCGGGGCGGCCGTTAGGCACAACCAAGGCCGCGGGTTACAAAGTGAGTCCCGGTCGCCCGCCTGGCAGTATCAAGACCCAGTCCCGCCACGGTAAGCTGAGCTACAGCAGCTGCAGCGGAGCGGCGTTCCCATACAGCGTCATGCACAAATCCACCGAGTGTGAAGCGCCACTGAAAGACAACGAAATAGAGTAAAGCTACTCTCTTCTGTTCACGTTACACAGATAGTTCACCCCAAATCATGAAAACAAGGCATTATTTACTCACCCTCTTGCCGTTCAAGGCCCATATTGCATGTGTAAAACACAAAAGGAGATGTCTAGCAGAATGTACATGCTGCTATTTCCCCTGAAGTAAAAAAGTGTATGGGACAGGTGCTGTCTAATGGGAAAAAAGAAGTCCATGCGATCAATCCAAAACATTTAAATGCAATTGGTGATGAGTGACTTGAAACTAAGGATGTGCACGGTTACTGTTTTTAACATTCGGTTAACCGCAAGGTGTCACTAACCCTTTTTATCGCTGAGATGCGGGAATAAAGAGCGTTTATTGTGATGGAATTTCCTCTAAACAGCAGCATATAAGTGCACAGTGAGCTATGAGTAAATAGTACAATATATAGATCTTCAAATGATAAAATCTCACATTAAAGTAAAACATTATCAAACTGTTTTGTGGCAGTATATACGCGCTGCGAGGCAGCGAACACAAGTATTGTCATGTGTGTAGTGTCACACTGTTGTGGATAAATAGCCTCTTCAGGATTCTTTGATATTTGAACAGTTTGAAATCAAATGGCATTGAACTTGTCTAACTATTATTGCATGTAAAAATGCACATTAGAGCAAAAGGGGAAAAAACACTTACCATTTATCTAGCGCTGAAACTTTACTCTGTGAAAAACAAACTTGAATCGTGTTCTCAACATCTTCATAACGCAGTGTACGTGTTTCGAGAAACTTTCTTGGTGTCTGAAAGTGTGACATCTTGAATGAGACGCTGAGAGAGAAAACAGTGAGATTCAGTGCCCGTCCAGTGCGTGTTAACAGTACATAGAAAAACAGCCCAGATGTACAGTAAAGCATGTACCAACAGCCCATAACTCGCCCTATACTTGAAAAACTGACCCAAACCCGACTAGTCGAGTTCGGGTCGGGTTGAACACTTCTATTGCCCGTGTAGAATAACCGAATAGTGATTTTGGTATTCGAATAGTGTCGCATCGAGCGGTTAACCGAATGTTGACTATCCATGTTCATCCCTATTCAAAACAAGTAATCCACCAAAAATGACTGATTACTTCTCTAAAATGGAAATCAGATTACTTTACTGATTGCTTCATCGAAAAAGTACACATTACGAATGACTTTACTTTTGATCGCTCTCAGTGGGGCGCATGGTAAGATGTGCGTGAATGCCGCTGAGAATAGCATGGATCCTTCACACACGCTGGGTCTCCCCTGTAATGCGCTCAACAAGCCACGTGATAAGATGCGCAGATCAACGGTCTCAGACGTGGAGGCAACTAAGGTTCGTCCTAGTCACTACGCCACCACGAGGATTTGGAGCACATTGGGGATTCCAAATTGGGGAGAAAATTATTATTATAATATTGTCTATATTTCCTCCTTGTTCAATGTCGCAGACCCTTCAGCTGTCACAGAAATGGAAATAGACTTCCATATGAATAGATTAATTCATATTTTAAATGCATGCATAAACAGGGGGACTGGGTAGCTCAGTGAGTACTGATACTGACTACCACAGGTCTCCTAAGCAACCAAATTGGCCCAGTTGCTAGGTAGGGTAGTCACATGGGGTAACCTCCTCGTGGTCACGATTAGTGATTCTCGCTCTCAGTGGGGCGCATGGTAAGTTGTGTGTGGATCGTGGAGAATAGGATGAGCCTCCACATGCGGAGTCTCCGCGGTAACACGCTCAACAAGCCACATGATAAAATGTGCAGATTGACTGTGGCAACTGAGACTTGTCCTCCGCCACGCAGATTGAGTTGAGTAACCGTGCCACCATGAGGACCAACAAATTGGGAGAAAACGGGATAAAAATAAATAAAATGTATACATAAATAATATTATTTTAGAAATATATGTTACCCAAAAGAAATGAACTTGAAATCTGTAATCTGATTACAACAATTTAAAATGTAGTGTGTTTGACTAAAAAGTAGTGTAACAGACCTCACCCAACAAGACCAATAAATATTTTAATATTTGCTGTCATGGAGGTGTTTTGAGGCAATAGATTTTAATTTACGTAAACGCAATAAGATTTGAGATTTGCAGTGGAGGGGAAGATTCTCATGTACGCTCCTCATACAAAGCGTATGACTTCAGAAGACTTGAAATATAACACACCAGTCATACGGACTACTGTAAAGATACTTTTACAGTGCTGTTTTGTTATTACAATGCAATATCAGTCACCATTCACTTTGATTGTATAGAAGAGAGCAGCATGATCTAGGGCTGTCAAATTAAAATTAGAATTTTTAATATTCGTTGAATTTAAGAGAAAAATGCACATTCAAATGCTAAAACTGTGTATTTGAATTTTGGATTTGTACCAAGCACTGATGATGACTTCAGATTGATCGCATTCTTGCGCAAAAAAAAGGCTAACACAGCGCAACAAATACAGTTTAACAGAAAATAGGTGTCTCAAGATGCTTTTAAAGTTATTTTTAATTAGACACAGTATCTAAAAACAGCGCTCCTGAACGAGAATCTGAATAAACAAACAAAGCCACCGAGTTCAGCCGAATACCACTGCTACCTGTGAATATTGCTACTCTACATACAGCTGTTCTGAATAAAAAAACAATGTGGTATTTCGGTGTTATTATGAAGCGTGAGTCTGGAGTAATAGGAATCAGTGCAAGTGTAACACGATGTGAACTGTCTATTGAACCGTTTCCCCCCCCCAATTTTACTTTTGAATTAACATTTGAGAATATGGACCAACTAAAACTTTTTATTTATTTATTTTATGCACATTAGTTGAAAATGCTCTTTTGTTAACAGCCAGGAATGTTATTTGCAGTAATGTAATGGTGCTGAATTTGTATGTATTTAATGCACCTTCTTGTGGACTAAGGAAACAACGTAAATTTAAAACAATCATCTGCCTTTAAAATTTTAATATTATTAACATTTTGAAAATATTTAAGGTAAAAATTTGAATTGAGTTTACTGCCCTGTTGACAGCCGTAGCGTGGACATCCTGCTAAAAATCTCTACAGATTGGTGACTAAATTATGCATTTAGTGAATTAACACTTTTATTATATTCTGTGTATACCTAAAATAAAATGCTCACTTTTTATTAAAGCTGAAGTGTGTGATTTCTTTCACCACCGAAAGTAACTACAAAAACAAACATTGTTTGTAAACATTTTTCATTGTTCGTTCATCTGTTGTTGAACGCACAAACTGATAGACCCGCCCCAACTCACGCCACTGATTATGCTGAACGGTTCACTCAAGACACAGGATTTTTTTTATAGTGAACAGAGACACAGTGTTTATAGTTTTCGAGACAAACTACTTATTACTACTTATTATTACTTATAACTAGCTGTGCATATTAACTGAAAATACACACTTCAGCTTTAAGGTACATGGAAATAAGTTTGTCTGCTTCAATGAAAACACTTGAATATTTCAACTGTCTGTGCAGTTTTTCATTGAATAATGTGTGCTTCTGATTTTGTCTAGAACAACAAAAATGTTATTACAAGGGCCACCATTCCTCCTCAGTGGCTTCCCCATACGAAACCAAAAAACACTGCCACCCATCACCGTGGTGTCATCAGAGGCCTTTTCCCAACCCATGCTGCGTCCAAATGACAGTCAGTCAAGAAACGCCCTGCCGTTACCACTCCACAGTGCTCTGCCATCATACTCATGATTGTCTGTTACGAGTGTGGGCTTCATTTGTCAAACAACACACACGATCTTGAACACTGACACCGTGACATCATTACAAGTGTAAATATACCCGAGCGCCTCAGTGACTGCCCATGGCATGTCCTGTGTAAAAATTGTGTTGTTCTACACTAATGCTGGCACTGCGGACACACATTGAGTGCAATACTAATGTCCTTTAAATCTTTTTCCGATTCCGGCACTCCACCAGAGAACTTCACTTCACAATGACTTCTTATAATGTGTGCATGCTCAGTGGGGTTTTCAGATTGGATCACAGATTTCCACATATTCACTCAGACGAGATTCTGCTGTATAAGTCTTAGTGACCTTGAAAGAAATATGCACTCCAGTTTTCCTTTAATTTAATTTGTGATGTTTGTATTGTATTAACGCTTGATTCTGATGATTATTTTCAGTATGTGGGAATGCTTTCAGCCTCTAGTTAACTAGTGATGTGTAAATGTTCTTATTGTCTGATGGTGATATTCAGACGTGCACTTATATGTAATGGTGTACAGCATTCACAACAGATGTTATGTTCATAGAATCAGTGACATTGATGGGCTTTTGTTACATTTTCTCTCTTTCATTCACTTTGAAAACATTCTTCTTATCAACATTGTGTATTTCCTTCTTTCTGGTTAATTGATCTATTCCATTATTGACATGGGCATAAGAAGTTTTAATGGCTATTCAATTGTATTGTGTTATATAGAAATATGGATATGGTCAGTGATTTACAGGTGGATGTATGTATGAATGATAATTATTTAAAAGCACTTGTCCTTTCACTAACTTTTGTTTGTACATTTACAAATGTAACAAGAAAGTTTATCGGTCTTTATCAGCCTCACCATGAGTGATTTAAGATTTGCAATGACTTTTCTCTTGTTGCATGTGTGTAGGATTTTCAAAATGTTGAGTAATAAATTTACTGAAAAAGTATTATTAAAGGCTTGTGTTATATGTTTGTACAATAATAATAGTATAATCCGTTTGCCAATTTACAATAAAACATGCTGGGTGCTTCTCTCAAACAAGAACTTCTTAAATGAAAGTTCTTTCTTAGTGTCTTTATTCAGATGAAGGTGGATTATTGATAAAACAGTGACAGCGCTGCCGCGTGATCATTTTCACAACGCACCTCTGGATTAGCCAGCCACAGTTCATGTGTGTGAGTCGTCGCGCGCCCCCTGCAGCAGGCGGTGGGCCGAGTCCGTCTATCTCGTTTAGTTTTTGATTTGATAGTTACCCAGCAGCTGTGTGGCTCATTTTTTTTTATTTGTCTGTATGAATAATTCACAAAAAGATTACCGATTGTTTCCAACGCCAATTGTTGCACATTAAAGTATAAAAATAGATTTAATTTCGCTAGCTGATCACAAACGTTGGCCGGAGTGAGATCCAATCAACGCTTGTGTTGTTACCTTGTTGAATTGATTTGGCCAATCACGTTATTCGTTGAATCGGCGTCGCGTGACTCGCGTCAGTCTGAAGCCAAATGAGTCTACAACCCAACCTGGAGAGACCGGTGTGTCTCGGCAAGACAACGTCAAGGTAAACTTTGTTTTACAATGATTATACACCCCTATATCTTAATGCTTTTCATATAAGTTGTATTTAAGACTGCAAGCTATACTTCGTCGTGAATATATGCGTTGTCGTTGATGAGAACAGTAGCCACGAAAGAATGTTGGTAGTGGAGCAATAAAGCTAGGTCTAACGGTATGTTGCTTAGGCTAATCCAAATCATTCGGTACATACACAATGAACTAAGCAAAGAGTATTCAAATACGGGATAATTACGGGTAAATATTTAAACGGGAAGACAGTAGGAAATAATTTGACAGGTATGTCAAGGTTGGATTGGTTTATAGCAAGCTACCTAGGATACAAGTAAACTAGAGTAATTATCAGCTAAAAAGAGTGCAAAGCAAAACAAAGAAATGATTTCAAATCAACTTTATAGTGGTAGTCATGGAGTTGTATAAGCCATTTATGGTTGATTGTCACAGTTTATACAATGACACAATTTTGTGCATGGTAGCTTATGCTTTTTGCAAGTGCAGTTCCCTCCCACACATTTAAGGGTTTTGCATTGGCAGTGCACCAGCTGTAAGACACTCTGTGGTGCTGGGGGCAGTGTCATCCAGTGCACTACCAGGTATTCTCCCTCCATCCTCCATCCATGCTGTACCGGCGGGGGTATGTCAGGTTGTTTTTGCAGACTTCTCCTGTAGAATGAAAAATATGAAAACATTACTTTGGCCTATTAACCTACTGTATCAGTTTTATGTTTCTATTTTGTTTATTATCTTTATGTTTCTAATTTTGTTATCTTTAGAGTGACATATTAGCTGTAAACCATTTTCTCTTTTTCTGTTTCTTGGTCATGTACCTGTGTATTGCAGCCTGGTAGTTGGCACGCTGAATGTGCTGCTGAAGGGTGTCTTGATTTGGAGGAAGGCTCCTTTCGAGACATTTCCCAGACTTAAACATGTGCCACCTTGCCTGGTTGACACTTTTGACATCTTTTACGTCATATGGCCTCTGAGGCAACGAGGTCTCTCCCTCGGATATGGATGAGAACCCTCTCATCCATCTTGTCCTCTGCCGCAAAAAGCAAGTTACCTGCTGTCAGTGTCTCACATTTTGAAAGCTTTTCTTTTCTCCTTTTTCTATGACTGTCAATAACATACTGATTCTTCCTGCATATTAGGCATCTAGCTGGGAGTAGATGAGATGCTCTCCTTTGTTCAGGGCCATCATCCAATGCAGAGCGCAGAATACGGACCTTGGAGACACTCATAATTGAACGGCAGTGGTTGGGCTTCACCTACATAACAGAACAGGTATAAGATGGAATATGGTGGAAAAATATTTTATTTAAAGATGGCTGTTTTTGAGCTATTTAACAAAATTATTTGTGGTCAGAACTGCAGTAGTCTTGTCAAGCTCGTTTAAGATGGTTAGCATCTTAATACAAATGTCAAGATGAAAAATGTGATTTAAAATTATCTAGTAATGTGTGCTTTCTGTGTTTATTTATCTGAATATAATTCAGTTGTTTATCTAACACACAGACACGGACAGGACAACATCATATCTCTCCACACCCAAATGACTACAGAGGTGATCGCTGACAATCATCACATCAACAGCACCATGAATGGAGCAGGTCAAGATCACGGAGTTGCTTAGTATCCACATCACAGATGACCCATCTTGATCTATCGACACCACCAACAGAACCTGGCCAAGAAAGTCCAAAAACCTCTGCACTTCCTCCCACAGTTGAGGAAGGCTCATCTCCCACAAATCCATCCTCTTAACTTTCTTTAGGGGAATCATAGAGAGCCTCTTCCTTCCACCCCCACCCTCCAATAACCTAAGGGCAGCTGATTGACTCTTGCACAAATACACTGGTAGTTTACACTATGATGCTGCTACATTGGTTTATTTTTTTATTTTTAAATTTGCTATGAACATTTGACCCCACTTACACACATATTGCACTGCCTTTTGCTACTTGTCATGTCATCCACTTGCACTGAAATACTATATTAATTAGGAATGAGTCACGATTTTTAAATATTCGATTAGTTGATTTTATTATAGAATATTGAATGGGATGTGCGGGATGATTGTCTTTAAAAAAATCCCCATGTTTTAGTTGTGGTTATAAGTTGCAATCCTAAGTTCACATAATATTTTTATACATTTTATAAATATATTCTTAATATTTGTTGTTTTTGTTTCTATGTTTGAGCTTATATATCTCAATATTAATAACAGTCTGGTTAATTTTGAGTCTTGAAATGTAAACTCTCAAGGGTTGGCTTTCTAAATATATGTTGGTTATGTGTATATTCAGAATGACTTCTGAGCAGATGTCATGAATGCATCACTTGCCAAAATTGGGGCTGACTAGTAAGGGGTTAAACGTATATAAATGAAACGTTTTATATAAAAATTATACATTTGATACAGAGCTTCACTGTTGTTAGCTGCATTTTCTATCTTCTTACGTGCTCTTCTTATGTGTTCTTTGTTGGTGAAGAGCATGTAGCATTCTCTGTGAAATCCAACATTAGCCGGCACATCTTGGACGTCTTCGGAATTTAAGTTAAATGCCAATACGGCTTTTTCAGCTACTGTACTCTCTGTGGTTTGCAGGTTCACCCATAAATTTGTACATTGAACAATCTTTGCCCAACTTGTCTGGGAAAGGGGGGTTACAGGGCTTTTTACATTTGAGGCTAAATGGATAAAACACCTAATTTTTACCTCAGTATTACTGAACTACAGAACTAAATTTACATTTTTAAATGATTTACAGCAAAATTGTAATTTCAAGAACGCAGCTTCCTGGTCATCTGTGTTCATTATTTACATTGGTTGTCAAGGAAACGGGAGGTTTTCTAACGTTATGATTAGTACACCTGCTTATTTGCCGGTTTAAAAAAGTAAGAGTTTGTAAGGACATTTTGCGTCAAATGTGCAAACAACAAAGTTGGAAACAATGTCTTTACTACTTATACGATTTTATTACATGACCTCAGCAAAAAAAGACTTACACAGCTGTGAGGTAAGTATTAAATTCATAATTTCGAGGTCCGGCCCACCGCCTATGTTGGGAAGCATTGCTCTGAGGTCATTACCATTGAAGAGAAGGTATGGAAGTTCACAAGCTCCATCAGGTATGTTGAAAGAAGTGTTTTGTACAAGATTTATAAAACTTTTTGGAATGGCATTTAAAACACGCTCAAAATGTTTGCGTAAATTATATTTAGCAACGCCGCGGTTCTATCACAGGAAAGAGCGTAACGGTCAACTAGCGTGTTACGACAGTAAGTCACCGTCTGTGGACACCATAATGAATGGTGAAATTCGTAAACTGACAACTACCTGTCGCAAAATGGTCCGTGTCGTCGTAAAAACAACAGCAATTTTATCGTAGTAAACTCTACACGCAGTTCATTCAAAAGGGATTTTTTTCAGCGTTAAACATGTTGAAGATTGTTCTTCAATCTGTTTCCTCACAAAAGCAGTTTATTTTGCATACTGAAGCATCTCTTCCATAGATATCCATTCAAAAATACAGCCTCTTGTCTCCTCGCCAGTGTACCGCCATAGTATGTATGGAGATAAAATAGTATCAAAACATCTTACAAATGCACATGACAATACAATATGCACGCAACAGATCCATGCATACCTTGAGGTGGGTGCAGGCCCGCCCACAGAAATGACTGGGCCCCTGAAAAGGTCCAGTGAATGGGCCCTCCCCAAATCTGCTAAGCTACTCATATCATGCTGGTCTCTCTCTCTCTCACACACACACACACACACACTAACATACATTTAACAGAGAGACTTGACTCTCAAACGATCTGCACTGTAAACCCGAATAAGTTGGCAAAACTCAAAACATTTAAAGGGGTTGTTGAATATGATTTCACTTTTCTAACTTTAGTTATGATTAGTGTGTAATGTTGCTGTTTGAGCATAAACAACATCTGTAAAGTTACAAATGAAGCATGAACACATGTTACAGTGCACCCCACAAACACAATCAAGCCTTCGAAAAAATGTGTTTTACCACCCCTTTAAGGCAATCGATTGCCTCAATGAAATTCAAAGTTTAAGTAAGCAGAACTGGCAAATTTTATTTTGTACTTAAACATTTCAAGGTACTTAAGATTTAGGAGTACACTAATTCATACATTTACTTAAAACTTTCATGTAATCTCAATTAGAACAAATCTCCCAGTTAACATTAATCTTTCACAAAAAACAACAACATTATATTACACTTCATTTTAGCATTTACTCTCAAGTGCCATCAGCAAAGCATGCTGGGAAATAGACATACCAGCCGCTTCAGTTAAACTTAAGTTTGTCTTAATTAAAATAAATTTCATAAAACTCAAAACAATGAAACAGTTCATTTTACTTAAAATATATCAGTTATGTGAACTAAATACTCTAATAAAAGTTCATTTGACTGAACTAATTAGTTTAATTTAACCAATTAATTATTTTGAGCGTCAGGATTTCTCAGAAGGAAATGAATCTTTGCCTCTTATATAGCCATCTTCCTTGTCTTTCTGGATGCAAAGTCCTTTATAATGTCTTTAAAGTCTACCTGTTTAGCCAGTTCACACTCAATGGCAAGTATTGCCAGGTTATTGAGTCTCTCTTGGCTCATTGTGGAGCGCAGGTAATTCTTTATTATTTTCAGTTTACTGAAGGATCTCTCTCCTCCTGCCACAGTTACAGGTAAAGTGCAAAATATCCTTAGTGCAATGCAAACGTCACCATAAATGCTCTCAAGCTTCAAGTCATAAATCCTGTTGAGCAACTCCAAGGGTGTTGATGATCCTGCGAATGTGGCACTGTAAATCCTTTTCAGATGGAGGATTTGTTTTCCCAAATCTTCAGATAGATCCTTGGAATATTTAGTTATCAAATGTCTACAAGATGACTTAAGATCCTCCTCACTCAACTGCTGGAACTTGAGTATTCCCTTGAAATCATTGCAGATGTCTCTGATTGACTGAAATCTGGAAGTCAGCTGTGCAATGATAGTGTCCAGTGCAATATAATACACAGAATTCCTAAATGTTACATCAGGAGTAACCTGTTCATCTGAACTTTCTTCAGTGCGCTAGGCTTTCTTTGCCTGCTGTGGGGGAACTCAGGTGGGATACCCATTGCATCCGCTATATTTTGAGCTTCAGCAAGGATTAAGTCCCACTTATTTCTCAAAGAAATTATTTCCTGCTGTAAAGCTTCAATGTTTTTTGCTTCCTGATCCAAAGATAGGCTGCCACTCTGCAAAGCAAATTCCTATCTTCGATAGGTTGTAGTATTTTAACCAAAAAGTGCACATGACTACTGCAGTAAATGACCTGAAATAGTCTCTCAGTCCTTGCGCATCTGATAATGCCTCATTGGATAATTTACATGACGATATTAGGCAATCGATTGCTTCAATCACACTGGGGAGGTGGTGAGCAATAGATCTTACCGCGTCAATTCGGGCACTCCATCGTGTGTCACTCAGTCGGTGGAGTGAACATCCCGTCTTTTCCTTTAACACAGACCACCGGTCTGGACTCGCGCTAAAAAGTGTGTAAAGGCGATTGACACATCCGAAATAAGTTGATATTTCCTTACATGACTGGACAGCATGTACACCTACTAGATTCAGTGTATGCGATGCGCAGGGGGAAAATGTGGCCAAAGGATTTACTTTGATAATTTGGGCTTGCACACCCTTAACTTTTCCCGACATATTACTTCCGTTATCATACCCTTGTCCACGGCAATCAGTGAGGTCGATTTCATGCCTTTGGAGAGACTCCTCTATCATGCTGGCGATTTCTTTTCCTGTCTTTTTTGCAAAATCCACAAACTCAATAAAACGTTCGTTTATTGTCCATCCTTTGCCATGTGCATTATCGTTACACACGTATCTCAGAAGCAGAACATTCTGCTCAACATGTGATATATCTGGGGTTGCATCACAAATTATCGAGAAATATATTGACTGGAGTCTTTCCCCGAGAATGTTGTTGAGAACGTGATTTCCACACAGTTCAATGAATTCATTCTGCGAGCGTCCTGAAAGATAGTGCGCTGGTAGCCGTTCCCCTCTCTGTCTATATTCTTTGACTTTTTCTAGATGCTCTCGCATGACAGAATCATATTTTGCAATCAGCTCGAGTAACCCTAAAAAATTTCCATTATGAACATCATCAAGCTCACTGGTGTCCCCTCTGAAAGCTAAATTTCTAGATGCCAAAAAGAGTGTTACATCTAATAATCTCTCCAACAAAGCCCTGTTTTTTTCCACTTGCGTTTGGAACTCCTTTTGAAACTGGCCATCAACTCCTGTGCCATGCATCAGGGAATGTTGTAGATTTCGCCACTTCCAGTAGCAGTGTTTATGTGGGCTGCTTTTTTCATGCTCTGGTAATTTACTGTAGAGTTTTTGCCACTTCGTTGTAGATGCCCTAAACCCATCTCGGCTATTAAGAGCGCTTGTAGACTTCTTTTCAAATTCGTCAGAAAAGAGAATACATGGAACACAGTACAATGACTTGTTACATTCGCTAATAAACAGCCAGTCTCTTTTCACTTTCTCACGTCCATTTGCTGCTTTAGAGTATGACAAATACTCTGGGAAAGGCCTGCCTTCAGAATCTTTAACTGACATACCTTGTAACAAAGTAATGCTGTCAACACCTGCCAGTGCTCTAACAATGTTGTCTCTCTCTACATTGTTAAGTCTTTCGGGCCATTTTCCTGGATCGGTGTAGCTCCCGGGATCGGTGCCACTCTCACAGGTTTCCCCTTCATGTCCAGCCTGTGTTCTTGGTTCTGAATCCACAGAAGTAGACGCAACATCATTATCCGTACTCCCCACAGTTGTTGCCGTGGGTTCAAATCCTGGTGTCGGGTTAAATGCAGATAGAAGTTAAGTGTTTATAGAAACATTTACTCTAAGTAAAAGTAATAATCTTAATAGTTACTTGAGTAAAAGTAAAAAGTATCCAATGAAAAAACTACTCAAGTAGCTAGTTACTTCAGATCATATAGGCCTAAATATTTTTTTCATTAATTTAAATGACTATTATTATCATAATTAGATAGGCTATCTTTGCAACAAAAACAGAAGAGACATGCATTATTTCTGCCACCTATAGCCCAAAAATCATTGCCTGTCCTTTGGTTTGTATAATAGTAACTTATACAACTACATTTGGATTATTAGACAATGTCGACAAAAAGGATCTGCAGAGTTTTACATTCAAAGGCATGTAATTGACACAGAGAATAAATAGTTAAAACTCTTCACATGTGCTGACGCTCATGACCGCTACTGAACATCTGATCTGAACACAAAGAACGATCAAATGCACACAGACGGATCTACTTCTGTCTGTTCTCTATAATATATAATCAAATGTATATTTCTGCAAGCATGTTTAAACTGGTTAACTGTGTCTAAGGCAGGCAAAGGCGTTTGTTTCCAAAGCGAGTTTGCACGCCACTGCATAATACACACAAACTACCGCGTGATGGCAGGTTCATAAACTGTGAACAATGGTAGCTTATTGTATAAATTAATATGTCCAAAAAAGCGATGATGTCATACTTTGTAGTAGTGCTATCATGGCGTAATAATCTGTTTGGTTGTAAAATGTATTACCTGAATGAAATGAGATCGATTGTATCGTCCTGTGGAATCATTAATTCACAGACAGCATGTTCAATTAATAAAGATCTTCATCGCTGACGCTGGCAAAAAATGTGATGCATTTGAAAATTTGCTCTCACTTGACTGTACTGTAACGTTAGGTCCACGGCCAATTCATCCAACGCATGTTCTCAAATCTTCCTGTTAGACGACTTCGAGTCGAGTGTGAATTGAAAGCGCTTCAGGCGATTCAGTGCGTGAGGAACTGAACAGATCATTCAAACTGATTCGCGAACCGATTTAGACAGATCTGCCAACTTGTTTGATGAAGTCTTTGAACAGAATCGACTCAAAAGAGTGATTCATTTGTGAATTGAGAGTCGCTCATGCCCAGAAAAAAATACAGCTCAGCTTGGAATAAACTCATTAAAATTTTCCCCAAAAATCCTCAAGTAAATGTAGGCCTACTTTGTTACTACCCACCTCTGGTTAAATGCAGAACATCTTCAGCAATTGGTGGTGGCTCTCTCGCTAATAGCCTCCTGGCTATCGTTAGCCTGACTGGGAGCACTGACAGGTTTCTGAGCTGACTGAAAAAAGTTGGTCAGTCGAATTTTGTTTGGGTCTAAAGCCCTTGCCAGCTCCCTCTTCTTCTTCTCCTTTCTCTTCTGGCACCCTGATTTATTAGCTGGCCCTGGCATACCAACTAAATGTACTACAATATTAAGTTAATTATTTTGTTCTTGTCACTTTTCTGCTGACCGCAAACTGGCGCTGAAGCACTGGCGGATTTGACGTTACGTTACGTTTAAAAAAAAAAATAGCCTGCTCAGACCATTTTCAGGAGAGGGGTGTTTCATTATGACACTGGCTACATTTTACTCAAGCAGCATTAAATAAAATGCATTTTCAACAATTAATGGTGCTTTTTTGGTTCAACATAAAATATGGTAACCTGATATTTAGGATGAACATAATTATTGCTGGACTGCATGGGCCCCCCCCTAGCGGCTGGGCCCCAGAAAACGTTCCCCTTTATCCCCCCTTATGGACGGCCCTGGGTGGGTGCACACTGTATGATTTATAATAGTCCTTTACGATTGTTGCTTGTCAGACTGTACAGTATGAACGCATTGATATCGCCATGCAGTGGCGGTTCTACACGGGGGCCTAGGGAGGCCCGTGCCTCTGTAGACATGTCCCTGGCCACCCCTGTGGCCCCCCCGTGCTGACCAAATAAATTATGATTTTACACACGAGCGCCAAAAGCGGAACTAATGTGACGCAACGTTCTACATGGGTAAATTAGAGTGGCGCACCCAAACACTGTCTGCGGTGCTGCTCGGTGAATGAGAGCTCAGCAACTACTCTTGGAGACAGGGGCGTCGGACTGGGGGGGTAAAGGGTACCGAGTACCCAGGGCCCGAGGCAGGAGGGGCCCCTTAGAAGTCAGTTTTCTATACATACATATTTGGTACGGGGGCCCAGCAAGATGGTTTGTACCCAGGGCCCAAAATTTGGTGCTACGCCCCTGCTTGGAGAGAGGAGCTATACGATTTCTCCTGTTGCAAGAGTTGAAGGTAAGCAAAATGATTTAATCTCGTAAGTGATGTAAGTGTCACGTAAGTGTAATGCATGCCCCTACGTTTTTTTTCTTCTAATAGTTATCATGAAACGAGGAAGGGACATAGCGTCCTTTTTTGCCCCAGTAAACAAAAAAGTAAGAGAAACAAATCAAGGCATTGAGAGAGTTGAGGAGCAGGAAGAGGGAGTGCCAGAGGAGTCAGTGGAGGTTGGAGGGAGGGCATGTGATGAAAGTGAAGGCTCTGACACAGAGAGGGAAATTCTAGAGGGTGAGGAGGATGAAGAAGAGGGTGAGGAGGAAGAAAACATACAGGGACAGAGAGAGGAACAGCCAGATGGACAGAAAGTTGATCCATGTGGATCAAGTACTGCACCATCAGGTTTGTGATGAAGAAGGTTCTTACTATTTGCAAAGCAGTGCAATTATAATTTCATCCTACATGTGTCCTTAAAATGGTGCTTTCTGCTGTAACTTATTTTTTGTGTCAATATGTCTCTAATGTTTCATTTATAAATTAAATACTTGGCCTACTTTTTGAAATACATGCAGATATACAGGTGAAACTCGAAAAATTAGAATATCGTGCAAAAGTTCATGTATGTCAGTAATTCAAATTAAAAGGTGAAACTAATATATTTAGTATATATAACTATATACATATGCATGATTATACTTTTCAGAGGGCTGACATTTCTGTATTAAAAATCCTTTTTTTTTATTGATTTCATGTAATATTCTAATTTTCTGAGATTTTGAATTTGGAGTTTTCATAAGCTGTAAGCCATAATCATCAAAATTATAACTTTTGCAGGATATTCTAATTTGTACATGCATATGTAAATAAATGTTGTAGTTTACTGTACATCTTTCTACAGATATCAGCAAGTCAAAGAATGATGTACCAGTACAGCCCAACTTGAATACATTCCCAACCACTTTGATGGGGGACAGAAGACGGAGCTTCAGGCCAGACTGGTATAATCTTCATCCATGGCTTGATTATTCTGTCATGATGGACTCAACATATTGCTATGCATGTAGACATTTTAGCACACCAAATGCCCCTGACACTGTTTTTGTTTCAACACCTGGTTTTAGAAACTGGAAAAAAGCAACTATGAGAGATGCAGGGTTTTCAGTACATGCAAAGTCTGAACGACACAAGTGTGCAATGATGGCATGGAGGGATTATCAAAGAGCTGTTAAAACTGATGCAACACTAGCAGATCTTCTTGACAAAGAACATACTAAACAAGTACAAGAAAATCGGGCATACATTAAAACAGTTGGGGAAGTGCTGTTACTTACAGCTACACAAAATATAGCACAAAGAGGACATGATGAATCTGAAGAGTCCAATAACAAAGGAAACTTTAGGGAATTCTTAAGTTGCTAACCATGACCCACTTGTTAAGAGAAGATTAACTTCCATTCACAATGCAAAGTACACAAGCAAGATCATCCAGAATGAGGTTTTGGGTTGTTTGGCAGAAATGGTTCGGTCTGAAATCATAGATGAAGTGAAGAACAGTGAGGTTTTTAGCATCATGGCAGATGAAACAAAGGATATTTAAAAAAGGGAACAGATTTCTTTCACACTCAGGTACTATTACAATGGGGCCATTAAGGAGAGTTTTCTCCATTTTGAATCTGCAGAGAGGTTAGGTGCAGCAGGGCTTACTGGAAAAATAGTGCAGTTACTGGAACGTTATGGCCTGAACTACAAAAATAACCTTGTAGGCCAAGCGTACGATGGCGAAGCATTATGAGCGTTAACCATTCAGGGGTACAGGCAAGGATCAAAGAACAGGCTAAATTTGCCTTCTACATCCATTGTAGTGCACATTGTCTCAATTTAGTGTTAGTTGATGTAGTCAAAAGTGTCCCAGAAACAGAGGAGTTTTTTTCTTTGTTACAGAGTCTTTATATTTTTACCTCTGCCTCATATGTGCACCCAAAATGGCTGTCTCTCCAAAGAGAAATGTATGGCAGAACAAGAGAGCTGCAACATTTAAGCAACACACGTTGGGCGTGCCGATTTCTAGCCCTACGTAATATTATGGACACTCTACCTGCCCTTAAATGACTACTGCAAGAGATTGCTCAAGAACGTCATGGTGAAAAAACTGTTTAGGCCCGAGGTCTTCTGGCTCAAATTGACCTAGAATTTGTTGTGCATCTTGTTACTCTGCGTAAGTTGTTTGGGGAGACAAAGCTACTGTCTGACATGTTACAGGCAGAAACTGTTGATCTGTCAAGAGCTGTTGACTTAGTAAATGCTTTAGTCCAAACATTGAAAGACCACAGGCAGGAGTCTTTCTTTGATAAGTTGTGGGATGAAGCATTGAATATTTGTGAGCAGTGTGATTCTGCAACAACGTCAGTGGCGAAACGTCAGAAAATGCTGAGCTTTTCAGCACACAGCTTTTCAGTGGCTACTGCACACTAAGCACTGTTGGTCAGAGGGAGGTAGAACGTGACAAAGATATGTTTCGCACGTCATTTTTCTATCCTGTAATTGACAGCATGCTCAATGAGTTGAACAGACGTTTCTCCAATACCAACTGTGAGCTCATGAGAAGCATACAGTCTCTCAGCCCCCAGAGTGATGCCTTTTTAAAGGAGAGCAATGTTTTTTCATTTGGCTGTTTGTATAATGCAGACATTGATGATTTAGGGCATGAGCTCCATCAATTTAAGAGAGTTTTGGACAGAAAAATACAGAGTGGTGAAGTTAAAAAGCCATGCAGTACAGTTGCGCTGGTTTGTGTTATTGAGCCTTACAGGGAAGTTTTCTTTGAGCTCTTTAGACTTTGCAAGATTGCTGTAACCCTTCCTGTAAGCTCAGCCTCTTGCGAACGCAGTTTCTCCACACTGAAATTGATAAAAACCTTCCTGTGGTCCACCACTACTGATGAGAGACTCCGTGATCTTGGTGTCCTGAGCATAGAGTCCAGAAGGGCCAAGGCTCTGGATCTTGATGTATTTGTGGACCGTTTTTCCAGACAGCACAACCGCTGTATCCTGTTGCTGTAGTGTAGTGTATCTATTTATTAAAATTAAATTGATCCAGCATTGTTGTGCCAATTCAAATACTAAAGTGTAGACTCAACTGTCCACAGTAGTGGGGCGTCCATAAATAGGAAATGGCACATTGTTGTACCCTTTGTTGTACCCTGGAGTTTTGTTCACATTGAATTGACACCCTGTATTTGTACCCTGTACTGTACTTTTCATTTTTTATGTCCCTACCTCTTTTGCACCTCCACTCACTCTTGTACAAAATAAATGTTTATATAATTTTAAAGTAAAATAAAGTTTATAATCTTAAAATATAATTTGTTGCTATTTTTATGTGCCCCTCTGGTTAAACACTGGCTCCTCCTTGGCCCCCCTAGTAAAATTTGTCTAGAACCGCCACTGTCGCATGGCACACTGTGCGACATAATGTCAGACTGCACGATATATTGGGCAGTGGTTGAGGCTCAGGGTTACTGACCAGAAGGTCGGGGGTTCAAGCCCCAGCACCACCAAGATGCCACTGTTGGGCCCTTGAGCAAGGCCCTTAACTCCAGGTTGCTCCGGGGGGATTGTCCCTGTAATAAGTGCACTGTAAGTCGCTTTGGATAAATGTAAATATACATCGTAGATGACTGTGGTCCCAATCGTCCCGATCAGTGAATGAGACCCTGTTAAGGGAGTGTTGCGGAATAGAAGCGAAACAGAGAAGCACATCCTCCATGGAGGAGCACATTTTTTTCTCTCTCTCTGAAAGTCTGGACATCAGCATTTCCATTGCTCCAATACCCCACCACAAGCATAGGCTAACATTTACAAGAAAGATTGATTTTGTCAAATAGGCCCATAAAAAGACAGAAATTTACAGATGTTGAGAAAGAAGGCGAGTGCGGGAGGTAGCCTAATCATTATTAGGCTACCTCAAGCTCATTAGCTTCCTCAAGCAAATATTCATTGTGGAAATAAAAAGACTTGTGGCACGAAAAATTGCAAACTTCTCCGTTCACATTGGAGAAAACAATAAAGGAGGGATATAGTACGTCTTTCTTCTTTTAGATTATTAACCTATCGGCTATGCAAACACGATAAAGATTTCTATAATTGTATCCAACTGTATTTGCTGATTTGGATTAAAACGTCCCATAAATACTTACTAGTATTAATTGTTCAGCCTTTCTGTTTTATTTTATTTATTTATAAATAAAATTGGAGTGATGTGAATCTTAACTAAAGATGTTTACAGATGTTTAAAGTACATTTATTATTAGTAAAATAGTAATTATAATAACGTTGTAAAGAAAATGCATGATAAATGTAAAGGAAAATGACAAGAAAATGCAATCATTTATTTATTTTCGTTTTGTAAGCTATTTAATTCAGAGAATAATGCATTCATATTGCTGACGTGTTACAATTTTCTCCAAGTATTTTCTGCTTGTTTATTTATTAAACATTTTATATAAAATGAAAAGAAGAAAAAACATTGAAAGTGCTTGAGTAGAGAGATAACTGGGCACAATTGTTGCGACGGTGGGGCAAACACGGAGCCAGTTTCTTTCCAAGTGAATTGGGGTGCGAGAGAGGAGCAGAATATCTCATCCCGTCGTAATAGCAGTCACACTACACGGCTACGATGCTAAATTTCTGACACTGCCAGAACTTCGTTGGAGGCTGAAGATCATCGCAAAGGCTATTAATCGGCCGTCTGTGAACATGTCATACTGAACACAAGGCCGGATTTACCACCGGGGCGATTGGGGCCTCCAAGACCCCACTAACTGTGTGGCCTCATCCTTTTTTTTTTTATTTAAAATTAAATTAAAATCAAATTAATTATGTGTGTGTGTATGTGTGTTAACAATAATTTATTTGCACACAAAAAAGTATCATGATCAGTTTTTTGGCTGTGTCTGATGATGACAATGAGTCAGGTTACCGAGGAAACTGTTGATAGCGGCAAGACCGGCGGTAGACGATAGTGTGAAAAAAAGAGAATTGAGGACATCGAAAAAACAAACAACATGGATAAAAAACGGTGGAGCAGTGGAGCCACAAAACAGAAAGCTAAAAGGGAGAAGGACAGCAGAGAGGATTTAATTAGGAGAAATATTCCAACCACTGCAGGAGCCTGGCGGCACCTGCGGTGATGCTAGTGAAGAGGAGTTTAGCACAACATCCAGCCTTGCTATTTCAGATGAACCTGAGCATCAGCACCAGCAAGACAAGACAGAGAACCACAGCCAGGCTGGAGTGACAGACTCCTGTTAAAGTGCCCCCACACCACCACAGTCTCCGACTTCGCTTGAGACAGAAACCGAATCAGGCACTTCGGAAGCCGCTGAAGGCAGCAGAGACCCGGCGGTGACGGGTAGGTTAACGTACATTACCAGTTTGACAGCCTCAATATGTAGGTCTATCTATTACCACAAATTATCCAACCTGACCAAGGCTGAGAAAAGTAACAGGTATGTCACAACTCCATGTATGCACAGCTTTAGCAGTGGTCAAAACAATGAACTAGTTAATAATTACAATAGAAAAAACAACCAGCGGATCACCTCGAATGAATACTTTCACAAACTGCCAGCCTTATAAATCTAAAAGCACATTACTAAAATGCTTCAGTACAAAAAGAGACATATGTAATGGTTCAGAGGTACATTTATTGTAAGGCTGGATATGCAATAGCAGTATTGCAAGAACAGTCTAACCTGCAGTTTTATTTTTTCTAATGACATTTATAATATCCCAGACATCATTAAATGTAACACTGCTGATGAATATTGGTGATAATTATTTAAATTACTTATTAATGATTAAACTGTCTCCTCACTCATTAACATGAGGAACATATGCATGGATGCTATGCAAATGCAGAATCAAGAGAAAATAAATAAAGGGTCTGGAAGCTGGAGGAGCTGAACATGAAGCATGGGCTGAAACCAGAGGAAATAAACAAAGGAAAGAAAATATAATGTATCTGGTGTAAGCTACCAGCAAGTGGCAATAAAGAACCGTAGTTGTTTGTGATTCGCTGTTAAAAAAGTAAGAAGCTGAAGGCCGAACCACATACATTGGAGATCAGCTTGCTTATATTTGTGAATCAAGGCCATAATCCCCAAATGCAAAAGCACATTCATGGACATCATTGAAGCAGAATACCAATGGTATATAAAGGTCTCAGTATTTGTGTACATATTTGAGCAGGTAACCTTAATGCATTCTGATGCATGCATTTGTGAATTGTGCCAGTGTTAGGGATGGGCAATACCAATATTTTCAAGTACAATATCGTCAATACCAATACCGATACTTCTGTTAAATATTTTATTTTTTTTTGCAATTACTTTGGATAAAATGGGTAATTTAAAATAATATTTTAAGTCATTATTCATGTCATTACTATTATTACTTGCCAAAACAGGAAATTATTAGACTTCTGTTTTGTTTACCCTTACAAACATTAACCATTTCACTACAGTAACTATAGTTTAACCATGGGATTTAGTGAAACCATGGTTACTACTACAATATTACTGTAGTAAAGCAATGGGTTCAATGGTATAGTAACTTCATGTTAAATATGCATTTAAATTAATAGGTGTCATTATTGTTTCTTTTATTAGGCTACTATGAAAATTGTTAATACTTCATTATTATTCTAACTAATAAACTATTTTCAGAATACTTCTGTGTCGACCATTCTGGCTACCGAGGGAATTCACAGCGGTCATTATCACAGCTGTGTACATCCCCTCACAAGCCGACACAGACCGGGCACTCAGGGTACTGAAACCGCGCACCCTGAGGCCGCGTTCATTTTGACCGGTGACTAAAACAAAGTCAATTTTAAAACAATCGCACCAAAATACCACCAACATATCAGCTTCAACACACGTGGGACCGGGTTTTGGACCACTGTTATTCTCCTTTCCGGGATGGCTACAAATCCGTCCCCCGCCCACCATTTGGCAAATCAGATCACTCTTCCGTTCTGCCCGCTTAGAGGCAGAAACTGAAACAGGAAGCACCCACCCTCAGAACGATACAGTGCTGGTCGGACCAATCAGACTCTGCGCTACAAGACTGTTTTGATCACGCGGACAGGGAGATGTTCCGGTCCGCCTCTGATGACGACATCGAGGTTTACGCTGATATATATATATATATATATATATATATATATATATATTTTTTTTATTAAACAGAATTCAAATACAAACATTTATGGCATAATTCAATAATCATCCATATGTTTTCCGTTTTGAAACAGCATATGTAAAAACAAACAACAACACAATAAAATAAATAAATACAAAATAATACAACAACAAAAACAAAAAAGTAAATGGTGAGGATCTTAATCTAGTATATAATCTATATACATTGAATAACAACAGTGGAGACATATTGCTAACAAAAGACAAATAAGAACAATAGGCTACATAAGATATCACATCTAAAGATTACATTTTCAATGTGACATACTGTAAGAAATTTTATTTCTATCTCAGCTCTGTCCACGAAAGAAATGCTGTGTGTGCATTATCAAACATCTGTTTCATATTAGCATGGAGTTTTAAGAGCCCCCTCCTCACTTTCTCTGTGTATACATTGTCTGTGTGTACATTGTATTATTGTGTATGGCAAAAGGTCCAACAGGCTCTCAAGGACCAAGGAGTTTGCCATATAGGTCCGAAGGCTCACAAGGAACTTTTGCCATATGGAATTGTTATTTGTGATATCGATATGAGGTAATGTATGCTTTTATTGGTTAGAGCTGTGAACTCCCCTTCACTATTGCAGTATATCTTTGCATGCCACACATAAGAAGAGCTGAGCTGCATATTTTGTTCACTCCCCAACATTGGATTCAATGCTTTGTATTGATTCATTCACGACTCAATAAAAGACGGAGAGAAAAAAGGCACTGCTGTGGTTTAGAAGAACTTTTATTTCTAACAATTGGGGGCTCGTCCGGGATTCTCCAAACGGTAAGAATCTAATTTTCCTTTTAATGAGGGGTTGATTCTTACTGTTTGCTGAGAAATAATTTTAAAGTATATGATTATAATGTTATGATAGTGCCGTATTGAGTTATTGTAGGACCGTATAGGTCACCAGGGATTGGTGACTCCTCGTGTTTTATTTAATGCGGGAAGGGCAATAAAGGACATGATCCAGTTTATTTGTCGTTGGGGGGTGTACGGTCTCCTCGTATTTTTTATAAATGCGGGAGGATTATCCTCGTGTTTCTAATGAGATACGGGAAGAACACAAAAGAGACTTGAATTCCCTCTTTTTGTAGTTATGTGAGTACCTCGTAAGTTTTTGATAAACTATGGGACGAACTTAAGAAAACGTGATCAATTTTCTTCGTTGTGTGATATCCTTACTTTTGTAAGAAGGATTGTTGTGAGATATTTCATAAAAAATCTCCGTCGTTTTTTTTGGGGTTTGTGAGTGAATCAATGCACAGTTTATTTAGATTTTTTTTCTGCCTCTTTCTCTATTCTTCTTCTTTCTTTGCTTCCTTGACTAAAAATGCTTTACTAACAATTGACACTGCAGAAATTTTCTTCTTTGTTTTCTGTTTGATTATTTGAATTTTGTTTATTCTGATTTAGAGGACAACATTTTTGTGTGGCTTCAAAAATGGGAAATAAAATAAATCCACCTTTATTTAAGGAATCTCCGAAAGATTTTATGGAAAGAAATAATCAAGCCTTTTTTACGGGACCATATCTATCAAATTTAGCTGGCTGGTCAGTTGACAAAACACAGCTGGATCTGTTTCCACGTGAAGGTTCCTTTAAAGTTAGAGACATGTCTGCAGCGATAGACATGATTTTTGAAAATTGGGGTGATCCAGAATGGGACTTCGATTATATGAAACAATCCTATAAAACTTGGGAAATGATGAAAAAGTACTGGGATCGCGGACCTGAGATAGATAAAGCTGCTGGAATAAACAAAGATCGCAAATTTTCTCCCCCGCGGGCTGATCTCAGTGCACAGTCTGACAGAGTGGTGAGTTTTCCTCCCAAGTCAGTCTCACAGCCTGAGCAGAGAGAAAAAAGTTTCTCTCACACTGCTCTTCCCCCGAGCTATGAACACCTTCAGGCTCCTTTAGTGTGTGAGCCCGTAAAAAATAAACTGTATCCTGATTTGACGGCTGCGACTGCATTTCCGTTCGTGGAAACTGCAGAAGGATTTAAGGTTCACCCATTGCCTCTTGCTGATGTTATAGCTATCACCAGGAATAATTTTTTAACGATGTCGATTGATGACCTTGGCAAGCGTTTACGTGAGCTTTCCTCTGCTGGAGCCTTTTCTTCCTCCAAAGGGAAAACTCTGATAATGTTACAGGTTAATGCTGCAGCTCAGAAACGTCCGTTCCGTAACAAGACAAAGCCTGTTAGATGTTATTGTTGTGGCCGCTCCGGACATGTTGCAAAGTCTTGCAGACAAAGAACTGAGCAGCAGCCTAATAGAAACCAGATGTGTAAGCGCTTTAATGGCTATGAGAACAAAAACCCTCCTTCGTTTTCTCCTAACCAGAGACAAAGAGTAACATATTCAGGGAGCTATCCAACTGAATGGAACCGCGCCTGACGGTGCGAGAGCAAAGAGTCTGAGTTTTCACTACTTTCGATGCAATATCCAAATAAATCAAATGTTTTGACATTCCTTGAATTAAATGTGGACCATAAACCATACATGTTTTTAATCGATAGCGGCACTTTGGTGTCCTCGTTATCTTCCGATGTGTACTCAGGCTCCATCACGGGAAAGAAAATGAGTTCTGTAGGGATTAATAATGTTCCTGTGAAATGCGAATTGACGCCCGCCTTACCAATTACTTCTAAGGATGTACTGACATTGTTTACGATGCATGCTTTTGCAATCATACCGAATTCTCCATTCTGCCTGTTAGGTAGAGACTTGATGCATAAACTTGGTATGAAATTGAATTTTGATTCTAACTCTTTGACACTTCTGTTTCCTTTAGTTTGTTCCATTACAACCGACACAGGAAGTGCTCTTGTTGAAGATTCGTCTGCAACTGTGCCGCTACCGGAAATTTTGGGAGTCAACCCTCAATTGTGGGCGGAACACAAGGATGACGTAGGGTTAATAGATGTCCAGCCCTACAGGGCGAATTTGATAAATACTAGGCCTGTGTTTTAGAAACAATACCCGCTTTCAAAGGAAAAAGAGGAGGGAATCAAAACTTTCATTGCTCGATTTTTGGAAAAAGGCATTCTGGTTTGAACTCATTCACCTTATAATACACCAATCAATCCACTTAAGAAAGCTAACGGTACTTGCCGTTTAACGCAAGACCTGAGAAAAATTAATGATTTGATCAAACCACTTGCTCCTATTGTACCAGAAGTTCAGGCTATAATTAATTCTATTCCTTCAGAACATATATTTTATTCTGTTATTGATTTAAGCTCCGCATTTTTCAGTATTCCTGTTGATCATGAAACTCAGCCACTGTTTGCATTTTGTTTTCAGAATTGTCAATACAGTTGGACGCGTCTCCCACAAGGTTTCAGAGATTCTCCGGCTGTTTTCTCCGCTGTAATACACGATACACTAAAAAATGTCAAACTCCCTCCAGACACCTGCCTGCTCCAATATGCTGATGACATTCTGGTCACTGGTGCCTCTGAGGACATGTGTGCTGCTGCCTCATAGATTAATTGCAATGTTCTGGCTGAGGCTGGTTTCAAGGCATCTAAAGACAAACTTCAATGGGTGCAGAGAAAAGTCAATTACCTTGGACATGAACTGTCACAAGGCCAAGTTCGTCTGTCTGCGGACAGGATCAAAGCCATTGCTACATTTAAGCATCCATCCACACGGAAGCGAATGCAAAGCTTCCTGGGACTGGTCAATTACTGCTGCCTGTGGGTGCCTAATTGCTCCATGTATGACAAAATCCTGCGAGAAGCTACGCTGGGTGACAAAGAAGATATTACATGGACAAGTGAGATGAATCAAGCATTCAAACATTTGCAATCATCACTCTTAAGGCCGCCTGCCCTTGGCCTACCCTGTTACACACAAGACTTTCATCTATACGTGTACGAAAGTGGTGGCACAGCCGCAGCAATCCTGGCCCAATAGCATGGGGGCACTTTCCGTCCAATAGCTTATTTATCCAAGACCCTTGATTCGGTGGCTAGGGGACTTCCGGCTTGTTTGCGTGCAGTGGCTGCCACAGCAATCATGATACAGGATGCTGAAAAGGTTGTTTTGTCACATCCTCTCATTGTTTATCATCAGGTAGGAGCCATTATGCATAATATTTCGACTCAACACATGACTGCCCAACGCAGTTCCGGCTTTGAGGCTATATTGTTAGCTACTGCTAATGTAACGTTGAAAGTAACTTCTGTTATTCATGGCCCTACTGTACATTTGCATAGGTTGCTGACACAAGGTGAATTTGAGAGCGACGATCACGACTGCCTGAACAGGATCCAAATTTCGACTGCTTGCAGGCCAGACGTTTCCACGTCTGTCCTGGAGGAGGGAATGCATTGGTATATTGATGGATCCTGCTTTAAGCCAAACGACAGTACATATTTGTGTGGTTATGCTATTGTTGAATTGCCTGATAAAGTAATTGAAGCGTATTCACTGCCACATAAATCAGCGCAAGTCGCAGAACTGATTGCTTTAACAAGAGCTTGTCAATTGGCAAAAGGTCAGTGTATCAACATATATACTGACTCCAAATATGTGTATGGCGTAGTCCATGATTTTGCTAAATTGTGGGAGGAAAGAAATTTCAAAACCTCCGAAGGAAAACCAATTTCGCATCATAACATTGTGGCCGAGCTGATTAGTGCCGCTCTGCAACCATCGAAGCTTGCTGTAATTAAAGTAGCTGGTCATAAAACAGGTGATCTGACGAGGCCAAAGGAAACAGATTTGCGGATGAAGTAGCGAAATGGGCAGCAAAAGAAGCAATACGTAGTCCGCATGTAAATGAACAAAACAATGAAGTGCGGATGATGAATTCATCGTTGATTAATGATTTGGATGTTAAAATCTTACAAGTGAATCCTACTCAAGATGATTTGACTCATTGGGCAGCCAATGAAGTAAAACCAGATCAAGTTGGTATCTTAAGAGATAAACAAGGTAGAATCGCGCTACCAGCATCTACTGTTGTAATGCTGTGTAGGCATTATCATGGTGTAGCACGTGTGTCAAAAGAGAAAGTGATACAAAATTTGAATCAATCATACTGCATTGCAAACGTTCGAAGAAATACTTTGTTGATATTGGATGCTTGCCTGGTGTGTGCGCAAACAAACAGGCACAAGGCAATCAGCCATGATGCTTTACCGCATCCTGAACTTCCTTTCCAATATTTACAGATCAATTTTACACACATGCCTCCATGTGGAAATCACAAGTATTTGCTCATGATTATTGATCGATTTACTAAGTGGCCTGAGGCTTTTCCGTGTGGAAAAGAAGACGCAAAGACGGTAGTGAAGGTTCTTGCCAAAGAAATTATACCACGTTTCGGTATTCCAACTGTTATAACAAGCGACAATGGAACTCCATTTGCTTCTAAAGTAACACAATTATTAGCTAAAGAACTTAGTATTAATTGGCATTTTCATATCCCGTATCATCCTCAGTCTTCGTCAAACGTGGAACGTTTGAACAAAACGATAAAAGAACGTCTTAATAAAGCGTGTCTAGATACGGGTAGAAATTGGGTTGATTTGTTGCCTGCCGTACTGACTGAAATGAGAATGTCTCCGTCAGCCACTACAAAAATGTCTCCCTTTGAAATTCTCATGGGTAGACCTTTCCCGACCCCTTGGGTCAGAGGTCGCGCTGGCAATCTTTCCACAGGTGACACGGAGGTGATCATCACGGATTATGTGGATTCCCTAGTTAGAACGTTAAATGGCATAAATGGTGATGTCTCTCTCTCTCTCCCTCTTCCATCAGAAGGGCCAACTCATCCTTTCGTTCCAGGACAATCGGTGTTGATTAGGTGTCTGAAACCTACGAAACTTGGAGAACCGAATTGTGACACCCTCACAGGAAGGAGGACAAGAAACGGAGGATACAACGTAAGGTAAGGGATTTTTATTCGTCTGTCTGACAACCACTTTATATATACACACACACACACACAAGCGCACTCAGTTGGCTTGCTCTGTTCCCCTCTGTCTCTGCTCTCCGGCTGTTGGCCTTTTAACCGCTCTCCTCACTCTACTGAAATTAGAGACAGGTGTTAGTCATAATTTGGCCCAGGTGTGAGCGCCCTTACCGCTTCTCTCTCCCGGACGGGCGCTTGACCACGCCCCCGCTGCCACATACCCCCACCGCCCGACTCAGGCCGGGGCGTCATCCGGCCTGCCTACCACTCCCCCCCCATTTCTGGAGAGGAAGTCGGCGGCAGCCATCTGCACCCCCGGTCTGTGGATCACCTTGAATTTAAAAGGCTGGAGAGCGAGATACCAACGGGTGATCCGGGCGTTAGTATCCTTCATGCGGTGGAGCCACTGGAGTGGGGCATGATCCGAACAGAGGGTGAAGGCCCGCCCCAGCAGGTAGTAACGGAGGGTGAGGACCGCCCACTTGATGGCCAAACACTCCTTTTCCACGGTGCTGTACTTAGTTTCCCTTAAGGAGAGCTTCCGGCTAATGTACAGCACCGGGCGTTCCTCTCCCTCCACCAGCTGCGAGAGTACGGCCCCCAGCCCTCTGTCTGAAGCGTCCGTCTGCAAAATAAAAGGGAGAGAGAAATCAGGTGCATGTAAAAGCGGCCCCCCACAAAGTGCAGCTTTAATCTGCGTAAACGCCTGTTGGCACTGCTCCGACCATTGGACCGGATCTGGAGCCCCCTTTTTAGTGAGGTCAGTCAGCGGGCTGGTGACGTCCGAATAATTAGGCACAAACCTTCTGTAATAGCCAGCCAGCCCCAGGAACTGTCTCACCCCCTTTTTGGTCTTAGGTCTAGGGCAAGTCGCAATCGCCGCAGTCTTCTCAATTTGGGGACGCACCTGGCCATGACCCAAGTGGAACCCCAGATACCGTACCTCCACACGCCCAACCGCACACTTCTTAGGGTTTGCTGTGAGCCCCGCCCGCCGCAGCGATCTCAGGACGGCCCTCAGATGTTGCATGTGCCGCTGCCAATCATTGCTATAGATGATTATGTCATCCAAATAGGCAGCGGCGTATGCGGTATGCGGTCTGAGGATCCGATCCATGAGTCGCTGGAACGTGGCTGGGGCCCCGAACAAACCGAAAGGAAGCGTCACAAATTGGTGTAATCCAAACGGCGTGGTGAAGGCTGTTTTCTCGCGGGACATTGGTGTCAAGGGGATCTGCCAATAGCCCTTTGTTAAATCCAGGGTCGAGTAAAATCGAGCAGTACCTAACCGATCGAGCAGTTCATCAACACGGGGCATTGGGTACGCGTCAAATTTAGACACCGCGTTGACTTTCCTGTAATCCACACAGAACCGAACCGACCCATCACTCTTGGGAACAAGAACAACCGGGCTGGACCAATCACTGTGGGATTCCTCTATTACGCCCATATCGAGCATTGCATCTAATTCTTCCCGAACGACTTTCTTTTTATGTTCGGGTAAGCGATAGAGGCGGCAACGCACCACCGCGCCCGGCTCGGTCTCGATATGGTGCTGTATGAGGTTCGTACGGCCCGGGAGAGGGGAAAACACGTCCGCAAACTCTTTTTGTAACTCAGAAACCTCTGTGAGCTGCCGCGGTGAGAGCTGGTCCCCACAAGTGACCGGAGTGTTAAGGTTGTAGTTTTTGTTTACCTCCGGTCCGAGCTCCGCCCTCTCCGGAACTACCGTGGCCAACGTCACAGAGGCCGCCTCCTCCCTCCACAATTTCAGGAGGTTGAGGTGATATATTTGACGCGCGCCCCCTCTATCGGTACGTTTGACTTCATAATCGAGATCCCCTACTCGTCGTGTGACCTCAAACGGTCCTTGCCACTTGGCGAGTAATTTTGAGCTTGATGTTGGGAGTAATACAAGCACTTTATCTCCCGGTGCAAATTCCCGTAGCTGAGCACCCCTGTCATACAACCGGCGTTGGCGTTCTTGAGCCTGGAGCAAATGCTCTTGTGTTAGTCGCCCCAGTGTGTGGAGCTTTGCTCGAAGATCAAGAACGTATTGAATTTCATTTTTGGCATTAGAAGGTCCCTCCTCCAAATTCTCACGGATGACATCGAGGACCCCGCGTGGGCGTCGTCCGTACAACAACTCAAACGGGGAGAACCCGGTGGAGGCTTGCGGGACCTCTCGTACTGCAAATAACAGGGGGTCTAGCCACTTATCCCAATTTCTCGCGTCATCGTGTACGAATTTACGAATCATGTTCTTGAGCGTTTTATTAAACCGTTCCACTAGGCCATCTGTCTGAGGATGGTAAACGCTAGTGCGAATCGATTTAATGCCCAAGAGCTCGTAAAGTTCGCGAAGTGCTCGTGACATAAACGTTGTGCCCTGGTCGGTGAGGATCTCTTTCGGGATCCCCACCCGGGAGATTATCTTGAAGAGTGCCCCTGCAACACTGCGTGCGGAGATGTTGCTCAGAGGCACTGCTTCCGGATATCGCGTCGCGTAATCCACTAGGACTAACACGAAGCGATGTCCGCGTGCTGACCGTTCTAATGGCCCGACGAGGTCCATCCCAATTCTTTCGAAGGGGACCTCGATTAATGGTAGAGGGCGCAATGGCGCTTTTGGGGTGGCCGGTGGGTTTACCAGCTGACATTCACGGCACGCCGCACACCACCTGCGGACGTCACCGCCAATGCCCGGCCAATAGAAACGGGCTATTAGACGGAGAAGTGTTTTTCGTTCCCCTAGGTGACCGGCCATAGGATTATAGTGAGCCGCCTGGAAAACCATTTCCCGACGGCTCCGTGGAATCAACAATTGAGTTACTTTTTCCTTTGTCTGGGCGTCCTGCGTCACCCTGTATAAGCGATCATTGATCAGCGAAAAGTATGGATATGAGACGGCGACACCCGGCCGGAGTTGTTGACCATCGATTACTCTCACTTGGTCAAAGGCGTGCTTAAGGGTTTCATCCCGCGACTGCTCCAAGGGGAAGTCCCCCTCCGGGAACTCCCGGAGGGGAGGAGGGTCCACCTCGCCCCTTCCCACGTCACTCGGAGCAGCAGAGGACGGCCCTGGCTCCGCCTCCCCCGCCAAAGCCTCGCAGATCACACACCCCTTCACTTTCACGCAGGACCCATCCGCGCAAACTCCCTCCAATAATTTCCTAAAGTTTGGCCAATCTGTACCCAGAATTAGCGGATGGGTGAGGCGGGGACTAACCGCTGCCTCTACACTATGCTTTTCTCCCCTGAATTTGATCGCCAAAGTCACCACGGGATATTTGTGAATATCCCCGTGCACACACCTTACCCTCACCAGTTTAGCTGAGCCCAAAGCCCCGGGTTGAACCAAGCGTTGGTGGATGGTGGTCTGGTTACAGCCGGTATCCAGCAAAGCTTGGTATGTACCCCTGGATTCTTACCGGAATCCGATACGCTCCAGCTCGATCGGGGGCAGTCTGTGGAACATCGGAGACCCGTACCACCGCCCCTATTTCCATCAGCGGACACTGATCCCGGAAGTGGTCCGGGTCCCCGCACCTCCAGCAGACCGGCCCAGACGCTGCGGCCGCACCCGTGCTGGCGGGCGCCCCGCCTGAGGAGGAGAGCGGCTGAAGGATGGAGAAGGGCTTGGTGGGTGTTCCCAAGACCGGGGAGCTGGGCGTGCGAACGCTCCACGCCTGCGGGGGGCAGGAACGGACCCTGGGGAGAGAGCAGAGCGAGAGGGAAGAGGGGAGGGAAAAAAACAGGGGAAGACACAGGGGAAGGGGAGACAGACAGAGAGGGCTCATCCGCCCTAGGAACCGCCGCCATGTGGTCCTCCGCGAGCCGGACGGCTTCCTCCAGCGACGCCGGGCGGTGGCACTGGACCCACTCGGCCGTCTTCCGGGGCAAACGCTGGACAAACTGTTCCAGTACCACCTGGTCGACGAGCTCCTCGACGCCGCGGTCCCGCGCAAGCAGCCACCTCCGACACGCATCACGGAGCCGTTGGGCGAACGCAAACGGGCGGTCGGATTTTTCCAGCTTTAAGGTCCGGAAGAGTTGGCGGCTTTCTTCTGGGGACCGACCAACCCGTTGCAGGATGGCTTTACGCAAGTCGTGGTAAGCCAGGAGGCTTGTTGCCGGCAGCTGTTGGGCCGCGAGTTGTGCTTCCCCGGACAGGAGAGGGACTAAGCGGGCTGCCCACTGCTCTTGGGGCCACCCCCAAATCTCCGCCGTCCTCTCGAAGAGGTCGATGAAGGCCTCTGGGTCGTCCGCCGGCCCCATCTTCTGTAACGAGGGCGGGGGCAATGTGGCGTGGGTGTCCGGGGTCGCGGCTGCGGCTGGAGCGGCCTCCTGGCTGAGGAGGCTCCGGATGGCGTGCCGGTCCTCTGCTTGAGCCCGCATGATCTCAAAAAACGACGATCCTGGTCTTGCCGGAGCTCAAGCAGGGATTGTTGGTGGCTCTGGTGGAGTGTCGCGAGGGACTGGAGGACTTCAGCCAGCTGGGAGGACTCTATGGGGCGACTCTGTTCCATTTTGCTTTCCCGGGTTTCGGCACCAGTGTGACACCCTCACAGGAAGGAGGACAAGAAACGGAGGATACAACGTAAGGTAAGGGATTTTTATTCGTCTGTCTGACAACCACTTTATATATACACACACACACACACAAGCGCACTCAGTTGGCTTGCTCTGTTCCCCTCTGTCTCTGCTCTCCGGCTGTTGGCCTTTTAACCGCTCTCCTCACTCTACTGAAATTAGAGACAGGTGTTAGTCATAATTTGGCCCAGGTGTGAGCGCCCTTACCGCTTCTCTCTCCCGGACGGGCGCTTGACCACGCCCCCGCTGCCACACGAATTATCTGGGGCCTGCCACTGTGATCGCTGTGACAAGAACGGGGGGCTAACTGACCTTCAACCACAGTGGATCCACGCAAGCCGCGTGAAGCTTGCTCCAGAGGAGGGCATTACTAATTCGAGGTGAACGGTGAAAGCACTGGAGGAGCTGAACACGCAGCGCCAGTGCCCAACCGGAATCTTTGAATTAGGAGGACCTGAGGAGGTACCCGGAACAGTCAACATGAAAACATTCCTTCTGACACTCTGCATATGGCAGGTGTTTGTGCTTGCCTATGCCTGTTCAGCATCAACACAACAGCAAGGAGTCACAAGTGTAATTCCAATTCCTAGAAATAATGTATGATGGTTTATGTTTTATGGTAATGTTAAAGGAAGATGTTTTTTTTATGAAGGTATGGGTAAACACCCAGAAACGAAGGTACATAGAATGTGATGCCTCAAGTGACCCTGAAGTATATCTAGACAGTGTTGGACAGCCAAGAGGTATTAAATGTTTGGATTAATTCTTGGCTAAAGATGGAGGAGGAATATGTAAAATATTTGGTGACAAATGCTATACATACATCCTGGGTCACATTGATGATGATGGTGAATTCAAGAAGGTATGAAAGGAAATGGATAAATTGAATAAAATATTGCTGATGAATTACAGAGAAGAGAAGTGGATGATAGATTGTGGGTTTGGAGATTGGATAACAAGTTGGAAACAATTACTTGTATCTTCTTTAATACCAATTGGAGTTATACTGTTAATCCTTTCATTTATTGTTTGCTGTATTATTCCATTCATTAGGATGTTGATTTATCGTTCTATGAATACTTTTGTATCCTCTCAATATTCCTTAGCAAACAGAACTATCAAGTACTAATGACTTCAAAGGAAATGTTTGATTGAAATATGTTTCATGTATTATTCTGTAATAATGGACATGCTGAGAATAATGTGATAATTATGTTATAGGATAACTGTCATTATCAAAGGGGGCACTGTAAGAAATGTTATTTCTATCTCAGCTCTGTCCAAGAAAGAAATGCTGTGTGTGCATTATCAAACATCTGTTTCATATTAGCATGGAGTTGTAAGAGCCCCCTCCTCACTTTCTCTGTGTATACATTATATACATTATGTATACATATTATTGTGTATGGCAAAAGGTCTGACAGGCTCTCAAGGACCAAGGAGTTTGCCATATAGGTCCGAAGGCTCACAAGGAACTTTTGCCATATGGAATTGTTATTTGTGATATCGATATGAGGTAATGTATGCTTTTAATGGTTAGAGCTGTGAACTCCCCTTCACTATAGCAGTATATCTTTGCATGCCACACATAAGAAGAGCTGAGCTGCATATTTTGTTCCCTCCCCAACGTTGGATTCAATGCTTTGTATTGATTCATTCACGACTCAATAAAAGACGGAGAGAAAAAAGGCAGGAAAAATTCTAAAATTAGGTTTTGATTGTATTACTCTGGCTTTGTGAAGATGAAATTTACCTAGAAGACAAATTAACAATAAAGAACAATCAAATTTAGCATCATTAAAATGAATATCTGAAAGAAAAATCATAGTCTCTGTAATCTGCAATTTGTTAAAACATAAAATTAATAACAAGTTTATTTCTGTCCAAAAAGATTTAGAGAAAGTACACTGATAAAAAAAATGTAAAACTGATTCTTCTGCTATTTTACAAAAGGAACACAAAAATTCTCAAAAAACCTGTTTAAAATCTGATTGCAAGGGTAATATTTGTGAGTAATTTTGAAATTAAGTTCTCTAATTTTATTTGGGATAAGAAGTCTGTAAGGAGAAATCCATAAATTGCTTAAATTAGAATTTAGGTAATAAATACTCCAATTTGAAAGAGTTACTTGATCTGATACAATAGCATTTCTAATGAAAACATTATTACATTACATTACATTAGATTATGAATACAATTAATTGAAAGTGGAACATGATTATACAAGCTAGCATAACTTAGGTGTGCTTAGAGGATGTTTTGACCAAAACAATACGGATCTATCTTTTTTTTTATTTTATTCAAATAGCAGGAAGTTTATTACCAATCTTTTTTTTATTTTAAATTGTTTTTATTGCTTGAATGAAAATACAAAAAAAGCCACAGTATACATAAAACTTAATACATAACGTCAAAGCTAAAGAACAGCACTAACAAAAGATACACATAATAAACAGAGGTAAATGACCAAGGGATAACAATAATAAATAATAATAAAAATAACTAAATAGATAAATAAAAAAAGACCAAAAGAATATTGTAAAAGGGGGTTAATTACCAAAGTATGTCTTCAAAAGTTTGCACAATTTAAGGGCTTTTTTATTATGTATACATTTTAATGATTTGAGGAAGATCATCAATTCCTTCTGGAAATGCATGAGGATGGGAGGCTTCGTAATTGGCCAAACTCACAATATTATTAACCAAAAATTCAACATCACATTGAGAAAAAAGACCCCATATTTTATAGATTTAAAATCAAAGTCAGGTATTACATATTTCAAAGTTAACCAAACATGAAGGTCATCCCAGAATTATTTAAAAAATTTGCACAAGTAAAATAAATGTTCCAATGACTCAATGTCTGTTTCACGGAAGGTACACTGATTGCAGTCCATATTAAATCTATGTCTAAGGAACTCAATACAAGGATATATGTGAACTGAACCTTTTTAGCCTTCGGTAGAAGAGGGAAAGAAAGAAACCTTGTTCTAATTTGAATCACTTTCTCCTTACAAAAATCAAAAACAAGGCGTCTCTTTCTGACATGTAAAGGTCTGTGCATTTACAAATGTTCTTAATACCTTATTATTACCATTCTCCTCGATAAAATTGAAACCAGAAATTATTGAAGTACTCAGTCTTGGTATCACAGGTGAATAACACAATTCATCTTTAACCAATTGATCCAAGCCTGCAGGAACAGCTTTTAACAAAGATAAGTACAATCTATTAGTACATGTGATATTGTGCTTACCACAAAAATCATCATAACTGAGAAGATTCCCTTCCCCATCCATAATGTGTACAATAGACCAGACACCTTTATCCATCCAATCACGAAAAAACACAGATTTTCTATTAATGAGGATACACCTATTATTCCACAAACAGCAACTATGTGGGGATAAATTGTGTTTGTATAACATCTTCCAATATAATAATACCTGACTATGGAAAGATGACAGTTTGCATTTTAATTTTGAAGGCCAAAAAGGTCACACCTCAAAAGGAAATCAAGGCCCCAAAAGATTCAAAGATTTTTGAAGAAAAACAAGACCAAACTGATTGATAATTTCTAAGGAAAGTTTGGAGCCACTTCAATTTGAGAGTTCCATTCATGACATCAAAATCAATTATATTCAACCCACCCTCACTGATTGGATTCACTAAATCAATATACTTCTTATATAATGGTGTTTGTTTTTCCAAATAAAGTTATACTGAAGTTGGTTAATATCTTTTGTCCACCTGTTAGAGATACTTAAAGAGTATGCTGGATAAATTAGCCTAGAAAGAGCTTCAGTTTTCTGTATGAGAATTCTACCAAAAATAGAGATATCCCTTTGTAACCACAAGTAAAAATTATTTTTAACTTTTTTTCATATTGTCGACCAGATTCAGTTTTTCTCTATTTTTAGTATCTTTTGTAATAACAATTTCCAAATATTTTACTTAATTTTTTTACGGAATATTGAACAAATGAGTGATCGTGAATTGCGATCAGCTCACACGTTTTTAAATTCAATCCTAAGTCTGAAGCTTTTGAAAAATGAGACACCAAATTAATGGCCACTGGAATCTGCTCTGCATTACTAAGAAAGAAAGTAGTATCATCTGCCAATTGATTTATTAATACCTGATTACCTACAACATTCAAGGGCTTGATCTCTTTACTAATTTTAACATACTGTAAATTGCCAACAGTTCAGCTACTAAGATAAATAAATATGGACTTGTCGGATCCCCTGGGACATCTGGGACTTCTAAGCGTTTTAACATTAATAGGGGTATTAGACAGCCCCTATTAATGTTAAAATGTTTAGAAGTCCCAGATGAAATTGAAACAGAACGATTTATGTCTTTATACATCATCTCTATTATATTAATAAATTTGTTTCCAAAACCAAAAAGCTCCAGTGCATGTAAAATAAATGTATGTTCTACAGTGTCAAAAGCATTGTAGAAATCAAGAAACAAAATAAAACCGTCATCCTTAATTAGAAGTCTATAATCAATTAAATCCAAAATAAGTCTAATATTGTTGTGTATCAACCTGCCTTTAATAAAACCAGATTGAGTTTCACTTATAACTTGACTTAAGTTACATTTGAATCTGTTTGCAAACACAGACGAGATAATTTTATAATCAACATTAAGTAGGGTAATCGGTTGGAGGTTATCAATAATTCTCTTGTCTTTACCTGACTTTGGTACAAGAATAATCAACCCCTGTTTCATGGATGGAAGTAGAGATTTAAGTTCCAAACATTCCTTTAAAGCTTCAAACAGCAGACCCTTTATATCCTCCCAAAATAATTTATAAAAATTTGTGGTCAAACCATCCTCACCCGGAGAATTTCCTAAAGCCATGTCTTTAATAGCAAAATCAAGTTCCTCCATTCTTAGATCTACTTCACAATTTTCCCTAAATTCTATATCAATCTGTGGGATAACATCTTTTATCTTTTCAAGAAATATATTACTATTTCTTTCAGAATAAGATGATGAATAAATATCGCTATTAAAGTTTTATATTTCCTCAGATATTAATTTGGGGTCTGTGATTACCTCATCCTTAATAATTAAACTATGCACTGCATTGTTTAATTGAAATGTTTTGTTGAAAACATATTACATTTTAATAATTCAGTGCTTGCCAAACACAAGTTACTTCCTTTTTTAATGAAAAAACTGATTTATTTATAGTATCGTTCGTCAACTCTGTTACAGACAAATTAGGCAATGTGTAGAAATAACAATAAAACATAACAAGAAAAATCCTTCTTGTTCCATTAGACAAACCATCCTTACATTCCAACACTTGAAACTGAGATAATATTTAATCTATGCATACATTAAAAAATTTAAAAATACCTGTGGCTTCACAGAACGTCCACTAGGAGCAAATATGTATCATCTAAAAATGTATTATATACAATATCCAGTAAAAACTATTTTTTTGTTGAAATATTATAAAGGTGCAAAAATACATCAATAAAGTTTATGAGATTTTAACAACAATTTAATAATTTTTTGGTGAAAATAGTTCATAAACAGAGTTGACCCTTTAAGTAACAGAACTGACTATGGGGGTTACAAACACCCTGCCCCCATAACCCCCTCCCTTCCCCCCCTGCACAACCATGGACAAATATAGTTAGGGTAACAAAAACAATTAATAATTCCATCAACGCAATTATATAATTAGGAGCAAACATTCTAAGAGAACTATCATTCAAACATCAAAAAGCCCTGTCTTCACAAAAATGGCTTAGAAATAGAATCTTGTATGATCTGAATGCCTGTACTGAAAATTCCTGTGCTCATTCTGGTGAAATACAGGCCCATATTTCCTTCTGTATTTCAACATGTGGTGATGCAACCTTGGTTGGGGATGGAATTAATCTTATAATATCCTCATGAGGATACCACAACACATCATCTCGTGTTGGCCAGAAGAAACGCTTTCTTCCTATGTTACGCATACACTTGACCTTTGCACGTGTTTTGTTGATTTTGAGGATGGTTCCAGGATAGATGTCATTATCATATTTCAGGACGCACCAATGTCCAACAACATCTTGACACTCCCAACGGATTTACACCTCTTGCTCTTCACTTGCTCCAAGGGGCTCAACTGCAAAATTGAAGGTTTTTGTATGGTGGCACTGGCACGCCAATTTTTGCTTTGTGGAGCAAAAGCAGCTCACATCACGATAAATCAGCTGGCCAGGTGAGCTCGTTATTATTTGATGCATCTGCATTGTTAAGGGCACAACAGTAAGTACTTTTGGCATTTCCTTAATTGCATTGTTGATTGTGTCTTCCTCAATGTAGAAGAGCTTCACTGATGTCTCTGCATCCAATAAGGCATGAAACAACTTCTGAGCATTAGGGAAATCTCTCCCACAATTCACTAATCCATCAGTAGTACGTTTGAGCAATCCACCAACTCCATCTGGAGCACCTTTGCCATGACTGGCCTCAAAAAAATTCCATGTTCCAGCCATGAAGCCACGCTGGTGCAGTTCAGTGCTCAATAGGAAAAAAATCCCCTTTTGCCGGTATTGAGTACACAGGCCATCGTTAAAAAAAGTGAATGACTGATACTGAGGGATGGAATGTTTTGAGATTATCAAGGATTGGGGAGAGGTGAGCCCATATAGCAGCAGGACCTTTTTCCTTGGAGGATGAAATTAAGCAAAAACACATGGTCCTCTGCCCCACTCATGTGAACTACACCTGTGTGTAATGTTGCCTGCTGTTGTGAGGAGGCAAAATGCACTGACTGAATCTCTGATGCATATTTGCATGCATAATTTTCAGATAAAGACACTCATGTGATTTCATTTCTTTCTTCAGTTCACGATAGTGCCTGAACTGGTTTCTCATGCAAAAAAGATGCCTCTTAAAGGAAACCAATTGACTGTGGCCCTAACAGGCACTTTCTCTGCTGTGTCATCTTTTGTTTTCTTCCTCCTCTCTCCCATTTCAGCTGTCCACTGTGTGTATGGAACCCTGGCCTCAGGGTCATAGTTAGGGTTTACTCGAAACTCCTTTCTTTCGCAGTCACTGCGTTCTCCATACATGCATTGTTTTGTGTCAATGCTGCAGCATGTTGAATCCACGATGCTCTCCAAGCTGGTGGTCCCAACCACTTTAAGAAGATGTAGCTTCACAACAAGGAATGCCATGTTCTCATGAAATTTACATAAGCGTGTCTCCCTGTCTGCATTGGTTGGAGTTACCACCCAGAATGGATGCATGCGGCAGAACAAGGAGTAGGAAATGAGGGTACTTGGATTTTCAAGCAGTAATCGTTTGTGTAGATTTCTGACCTGATAAGAGGCGCTTCTGCTTCTTCTGTTTCATTCTTGTAATTGTTTGACGTTTGTCTGCAGTCAAACGACTGACATCATCTCTATTGAAGAAAGTGCACACTCTATCTTGTAACTTTATCCTCTTAGATGTGTATTTCTTTCTTTTGTAGGCAGTAGCGTAATAAAAGTTTTTTTATTACTGGTCTTTTTCCTAAACCTCTTCCTCGATAATCCAAGAGCTTCCTGAACCTTTGTCTGGAACTTGTATTTCCGTACAATTCTACCGGACACGATTTTTGAAATAATTTGTCTGGATCTCTCTGATGTGGAACTTTTATACTTTTATATTTTTCTTTGATGGTGTCTACAAGAATGCAAAATCCTAAAAGAGATAGGATGGCATACGAAGTATATATGCCCTAGACGAGGAGTTTTCAAACTGGGGTCCGCGGACCCCAGGGGGGCCACAAGAGGAAGCTTGGGAGTCCGCGAAAAACTTGACAGAAAAAAAAAACATATATATGTAAGATTATAATTTTATACATAATTTATTTTTTAACATAAAGATGTTAATAACCAAATAAACATACAGTTTCGTGATGTATAAGAGTTGTTCCTTTTAACGTGTTTATCCCAAAATATTTTGCGCTATTTAAGTTTTGCACTTATGGTAAGGTGAACGGAGCAATTAGAGGCTAAATACATACTCTACAAATGATGGAAAGATTTTTGAATAATCACGCTCCTGCAAGCAGTTCGTGTCAATCTGACTTGGCGAACGCTAAACAAAAAACTAGAAAATATGACAAATCTTACATTACGTTTAATTTTACCTGTATGTTAAAGCAGGGAGTCGAGAGACCCCAGTGTGTTCTCTGTCAAGAGATTCTCTCCAATGAGTGCATGAAACCATCCAAGCTCAAACGCCATCTACAGCAGAAACATCCCAGTGAGGCAGGAAAGTCCACTGACTATTTCAAACATCAGGAGTTGTGTTTGGCCCGGCAGACTAGTACTTTTCGGCAGCAAGCATCGGTCCCTGAGAGGAGTTTAAAGGCATCATATTTGGCATCACTCCACATCGTGCGTGCTAAGAAGCAGCACACGATTGGCAAAGCATTATTATTAACAGCTACTAAAGACATTGTCAGGGAGTTATTTGGAGAGGAAGCGGCACGAAAAGTAGATTGTGTGCCTTTGTCGGACAATACATTGAGCAGACGCATAGGTGACATGTCCAATGATATTGCTTCGCAGCTTTTAGAACAAGTGCAAGCCCGTGAATATTTTACACTGCAGTTGGATGAAAGCAACTGATGTTGCATATCAAGTACAGCTTATGGTCTACATTCGTTTCCTCGGGCAGGACAAATTTATTTAATTTATTTTTTGTAGACCCCTTGGTTACATATTTAATATGATGGATCAGTTCATGATGGTCAATTCAATAGACTGGTCTTGGTGTGTTGGTGTGTGCACTGATGGTGCTGCCACTAAGACCGGTAAGCACAGTGGTGTGGTGACCCTGATCAAAGAGAAAACCCCCAATGCTGTTGCCACACACTGTATGCTTCACCGTGAGGCTCTTGTGGCCAAACACATTGATGATGATTTGCATCACGTGCTGAGGGATGTAGTTAAAACTGTGAACTATATATAATCACACCCTTTGAAACACAGACTATTCGGTTTACGCCCGTTTCACACATACTCCGTTTGCAGTGCGTATGCGGTCCGTATTTTTTTCCGCACCCATGTTAACAGGTTAGAGCTTTTACACTGGCAGCGCATTGTTCACATTAAAATAGACATAGATTGTCAAGAAACTGTAATAATTTAATCATATATGCATAATTACAGTTAATGTGTTCTACAGTTACTAAATTACAGGGTCAAGAAAAACAAAAAAGTATGATTATAGTCCCAAAAGTTGCAAAATGCCATCATATATGATTTTTTTACCCTAAAAAAGACAGTGAACCCAAATGCGTCTCATTCTTCTCCTTATTAGCAACAGATATAGCGCGATAGCTTTTCTTCTGTCAACAACTCGAACTACATGTAAAACAAAGAATCACAATGATTATTGTTGATGATGATAATAATTTTCATACTGTTTCAATGTCTTAAACAATGTCAAAGTTAACGTTTGGATTTAAAATCAAAATTCCTTACACATTTTTGATTTTGTGGCACACAGAAACTGCGGATCAGTAGCGCACTGCAAACGCAGCATATGTGAAAGCACTATAGCACGTGCTGCTCCTGTACCGTATATGCACCGCATATTTACCGCATACGTACCGCATACGTACCGCACACAAAGTATGTGTGAAACAGGCGTTACTCTGCAAAGAAATGGGTGCTGATTATGAGAGCTTGCTGCTTCACTCAGAGGTGCTGTGTTAAATCGCGTGTATGCGCTGCACAAAGAGCTGAGAGAGTTTCTCTCTGGTGAAAAATCAGAGCTTGCAAGCTGTTTTGAAGATGGCTCGTGGATACTGAAGTTGTCATACATGGCAGATTTTTTTCCAGCATCTCAGTGTCCTCAATCAGAGCATGCAAGGGCACAATGTTCACATACTGAACGCACAAGTTAAGGTGCGCACGTTCATGCAAAAATGATCTCTGTGGGAAAGCAAACAGAAAGAGGGAGTTACAGAAATGTTTCCTGTCTATAACCAGGAGCGCATCTCCTCCACTGCTGACAACATCACACCCATAATCCAGTCTCACCTGTCACATCTTCAGAGCTATTTTAAACAATATTTCCCAGATTTGAACAACACTCACCTGGACTATGTTAGAAACCCATTTGCACCAGGGATTGGCACTCATCTGGATCTAGCAGCCCAAGAGCAACTGATTGATTTGACAAATGAGGGAGAGATGAAACGTCTAGGTTACGTATGTAACCTCCGTTCCCCGATGGAGGGAACGAGACCCTGTGTCAGAGAAGCGACACTAGGGGTCTCTCTTGAGCGCCGATATTCACCTCTGAACTATGAAAAAAGGCCAATGAGAGTTGGCAACCAGTATTTGCATGTCCCGCCCCCAGACATACGGGTATTTAAGCAGCGCAAATACGGGAGTTCATTCAGGATTTTTCGGAGGAGCCGGAAATGGTCCGGCCACAACAGTGGCTCGGCTCAGCGACGTGGCAGGGGAGACACAACGTCTCGTTCCCTCCATCGTGGAATGGAGGTTACATACGTAACCTAGACGTTCCCCTTCTGTCGCTCTCTCCACGTTGTGTCAGAGAAGCGACACTAGGGGTCCACTTATAAAAGTGCCTTGCGCTGAGCCGTGTACGTGAACTGCTGATACAGGAGCGAGCAGGTATTCTTACGTGCAGGACGACCAACTGTATCAGGCTGCACGTACCCTTCCCCAATGCCCCATTTAAGCCATCAGGATTCCTTATCGTTACCCTGGAGGGGGGAACAAGGTGCTGGCCGCCAACCTGGGAACGGGCCAAGCCTGGCCGGGCCTCTTTTCTCTCTATGTTTCTCGCATAGAGCAACTAAGGCCGGGGCCCTTACACGCATTGAGGGAAGGGGGTCTTAGCCCTTATTCAGGGCGGAGAAGACCCTGCGGAGGCCACGCCTACCCGAGAGGGGAGGCAAGTTTAAGTGGCAAAACCATCAGAGGCCTGACTTAGGGCCTATGTGGAAAAGTTGGTGCGGTGGTGGATCCAGCCTCATAGAGGGGGGAACATACAGCATGGCAACCGAGGCAGCCGTGACTGCCTAATGGATACACAGCAATGAAAGGGCTGGGTCTGCCTCCTCCCGGGGCAGCACTTGCAGGTTCACCACCTGATCCCTGAAGGGTGTGGTAGGAACCTTGGGCACGTAGCCCGGTCGCGGTCTTAGGATCACGAAAGTGTCTGCCGGACCAAACTCCAGGCAAGCGTCGCTAACAGAGAACGCATGCAGGTCCCCGACCCTCTTGATGGAAGCGAGCGCAATCAGCAGGGCGGTCTTGAGAGAAAGGGCCCTGAGTCCAACTGAGTCAAGCGGTTCAAAGGGGGGTCTCTGGAGTCCTGTAAGGACGACCGAGAGATCCCAGGAGGGGAACAGGTTAGGCCGGGAGGGAGTTATCCTCCAGGCACCTTTTAGGAACCTGACAATTAAGTCATGCTTACCAAGAGACTTGCCGTCTACCGTGTCGTGGTGGGCCGCGATAGTGGCGACATACACCTTGAGGGTGGAGGGGGACAGCCTCCTCTCCAGCCTCTCCTGAAGAAACACAAACACTGACCTAACTGCGCACTTCTGCTGGTCTTCGGCTCGGAAGAACACCAGTCTGCGAACAGACGCCACTTTAGAGCGTAAAGATGCCTGGTAGAGGGGGCTCTGGCTTGATTTATTGTATCTATGACGGTCGATGGTAGGCCGGCTAGATCTTCCGCATCCCATCCAAGGGCCAGACGTGGAGGTTCCAGAGGTCTGGGTGCGGGTGCCAGAGTGTGCCCCGTCCCTGAGAAAGAAGGTCCTTCCTCAGGGGAATTCGCCAGGGAGGGGCTGTCGTGAGGAGCGTGAGGTCCGAAAATCAAGTCCAGGTGGGCCAGTAAGGGGCTACCAGAATGATTGCTCCTCGTCCTCCCTGACCTTGCATAGAACCTGTGCAAGAAGGCTCACTGGGGAAATGCGTACTTGCGCAGCCCCGCAGGCCAGCTGTCTGCCAACGCGTCTGCCCCGAGGGGAGCCTCTGTCCGGGCATACCAGAGTGGGAAGTGGGAGGTTTCTTGGGAGGCAAAAAGGTCTACCTGAGCCTTGCCGAACCGGTTCCAAATCAGCTGGACCGACTGGGGGTGGAGCCTCCACTCTCCGCCAGGCAAGCTTTGTCTTGACAGCGCGTCCGCTATCACATTGAGGTTGCCGGGGATGTGAGTGGCGCGCAGTGACTTGAGTCGCTGCTGACTCCAAAGGACGAGACGACGGGCGAGCTGTGACGTGGAGGGAGCGTACTCCGCCTTGGCGGTTTATGTAGGCTACGACCGTGGTGCTGTCTGTCCTGATTAGGACGTGCAGACACTACATGATCCAAGATGGCGGCGCGGTAGCACGCAGCGGCCACTCCGGATCCACAATGGTGCTATTTTTGTTAAAAAAGCCCGACTTTTGCAACACATGGACATCGGAGCAACCGGTGTTCGTGTCTAATCGCCAGACACTACTGAAATATAAGACTCGTGCAAAAACCAAGCTGCATGATGACCTGCAGGAGGCGCTACGCCTACTCAGCTTGCTGCGGAGACCAGGCCTCCAGCCCTCGGCGTCGCCTGATGCCGGTGGCCGGGGGAGAGGACGTCATAAGCGGTGTGCGAGAAAGCAGAAGTGCGGAAAGACGGCGGGGGTCCATGCTAGGCTAAAAACAAACCCTAGCCGGCCGACTCTCCCGTCTATCCTGCTCTCAAATGTTTGCTCCCTGGACAATAAACTGGACTATATCCGACTCCAGCAGGCTACGCAGCGTGAGTTTAGAGACTGCTGCGTCTTTGTTTTCACGGAGACGTGGCTCAGTGACAGAGTTCCGGATGCCTCCATTCAGAAATACAGCTCTCTGCGGTAAGACTCGCGGTGGTGGCTTGTGTGTTTACATCAACACGGAATGGTGCAAGAACTCTATGCTAGTCTCTAGTTACTGTTCATCGCTGTTGGAGCTTGTGACTGTTAGGCAGACCTTTTTATCTACCATGGGAATTCACCACTGTTTGCATAACCGGAATTTACGTTCCCCCCAGCGCTAACGCTAAGTAAGCGCTCTGTGAACTGTATGGGGCTATGAGCGAACTGCAGAACGCTCACCCCGACGGACTGTTTATTGTCGCCGGAGATTTCAACCATGCAAATCTCAAGACAGTGCTCCCTAAATTTCATCAGTATGTGGACTTTGCAACGAGAGGGGCGAACACGCTTGATCTTGTTTACACAAACATCCCAGGCGCGTGCCGGGCGGAGCCCCGCCCACACCTCGGCTACTCAGACCACATCTCTGTTATGTTAATTCCAGCATACAGACCGCTCGTCAGACACACAAAACCGCTTCAGAAGCAGGTGAAAACCTGGCCAGCAGGAGCCATCACTGCTCTTCAGGACTGTTTTGAGTGTACTGACTGGCACATGTTCAGGGAGGCTGCAACATATGGTGATTCTACCAACTTGGAGGAATACACAGCATCAGTGACCAGCTACATCAGCAAGTGCATTGATGATGTCACTTTCTCCAAGGCCATCACCACACGCTCCAACCAGAAGCCGTGGATGACTGCGGAGGTGCGCACGCTGCTGAGGTCCCGAGACTCTGCCTTCAGAGCAGGCAATAAGGCAGCCCTAAGAACAGCTAGGGCCAAACTGACACGGGCAATCAGAGAGGCAAAGCGCGCACACGCCCAGAGAATCCACAGTCAGTTCCAGGACAGCGGTGACACGTGGCGCATGTGGCAGGGCATCCAGGCCATCACCAACTACAGGACAACATCAGTTGCCTGTGACAAAGATGCCTCCCTTCCAGATGCGCTGAACGACTTCTACGCTCGGTTTGAAGTGCAGAACGACGTGATGGTGAGGAAGTCCACCCCTCCTCCCAACGACCAGGTGCTCTGTCTTACCACGGCAGATGTGAGGAAAACTCTACGTAGAGTCAACCCACGGAAGGCTGCTGGACCAGACAACATTCCTGGCAGAGTGCTCAGAGGATGTGCAGACCAGCTAGCAGATGTTCTTACCGACATCTTCAACATCTCTCTGAGCAGCGCCGTCGCTCCAACGTGCTTCAAGGCCACCACCATCATCCCCATGCCAAAGAAGTCTTCAGTGTCCTGCCTCAACGACTACCGTCCCGTCGCGACTTACACCCATCATCATGAAGTGCTTCGAGAGGCTCGTCATGAGGCAGATTAAGACCCAGCTGCCCCCCCTCACTAGACCCACTGCAGTTTGCGTATCGTTCAAACCGTTCAACGGACGATGCCATCACCACAACCCTCCATTTGGCCCTCACCCACCTAGACAATAAGGACTCATACGTTCGAATGCTGTTCATAGATTTCAGCTCAGCATTCAACACAATCATTCCCCAGCACCTGATTGGAAAGCTGAACTTGCTGGGCCTGGACACCTCCCTCTGCAACTGGATCCTGGACTTCCTGACTGGGAGACCTCAGTCAGTCCGGATCGGGAACAGCATCTCCACCACCACCACACTGAGCACTGGGGCCCCCCTGGGCTGTGTGCTCAGTCCACTGCTGTTCACTCTGCTGACTCACGACTGTGCAGCAATGCACAGCTCGAATCACATCATCAAGTTCGCCGATGACACGACCGTGGTGGGTCTCTTCAGCAAGAACGATGAGTCAGCATACAGAGAGGAGGTGCAGCGGCTGACAAACTGGTGTAGAGCCAACAACCTGTCCCTGAATGTCGACAAAACAAAAGAGATGGTTGTTGACTTTAGGAGAGCACAAGGTGAACACACTCCGCTGAACATCGACGGCTCCTCTTTGGAGATCGTCAAAAGCACCAAATTCCTTGGTGTTCACTTGGCGGAGAACCTCACCTGGTCCCTCAACACCAGCTCTATCACCAAGAAAGCCCAGCAGCGTCTCTACTTTCTTTGAAGGCTGAGGAAAGCACATCTCCCACCCCTCATCCTCACTACATTCTATAGAGGGACTATTGAGAGCATCATGAGCAGCTGCATCACTGCCTGGTTTGGGACTTGCACAGTTTCGGACCGCAAAGCCCTGCAGAGGATAGTGAGGACAGCTGAGAAGATCATTGGGGTCTCTCTTCCCTCCATCAAAGACATTTACAAAAAACACTGTATCCGCAAAGCAACCAGCATTGTGGACGACCCCACACACCCCTCACACAAACTCTTTACCCTCCTCCCGTCTGGCAAGAGGTACCGAAGCATTCGGGCCCTCACGGCCAGACTGTGTAACAGCTTCTTCCCCCAAGCCATCAGACTCCTCAATACTCAGAGACTGGTTTGACACACACGTGTCCTGATTTGCACTTTAATTACTGTCACTTTATAACTGTCTGCTACCTCAATAACTGCTATGTGCATAGAACACTATCTCATACTATGTTATGTTTACATTTTTAGAAACTGTCATCTTTTTGCACTACTGAGTACTGGTCGGCGCTGCACTGTCTATTGTCCTGTTCATTGTCAGTAATTTGTTGTACTGTCCCGTACTTTTTGCACATGTTTGCACGTGCACTTTATATAGGTATATATAGGTTTTTTATATAGGTATTTTATTTCATTGTGTTGTGGTCCTGTGTTGGTCCTTTGTTGTTTTTATGTAGCACCATGGTCCTGGAGGAACATTGTCTCGTTTTGCTGTGTACTGTACTAACTGTATATGGTTGAAACGACAATAAAAACCACTTGACTTGACTTGTTTGTTCCGAATTAACGGGAGAAACTTCTGCAGGGCCAGAAAAATAGCCAGCAGCTCTAGGCAGTTGATGTGCCAGCGCAGCGGGCCTCGGTTCCACCGGCCTGCGGCTGCGCACCCATTGCACACGGCGCCCCAACCCAATTTGGAGATGTCGGTTGTGACCAGAACACGTCGGGACACCTGCTGCAAGGATACTCCTGCCCTTAGAAAGCAGAGGTCTGTCCAGGGTTTGAAGGTTTTTTTACGTTGTGCGTGCCGCGGCGCCATGCTCGTCTCGGGACTCGAGTCCGGAGCCAGTGCTGAAGTGGTCTCATATGCACCAACCCCAGCGGCACGGCCGCCGCGGAGGATGCCATATGCCCCAGGAGCTGTTGGAAACATTTTAGCGGGACCACGGCGCCTGGCTTGAAGGAAGCGAGGCATTTCAGCATTGACTGAGCACGCTCGTTGGAGAGACATGCTGTCATTGAGACTGAGTCTAACTCCAGACCAAGAAAAGAGATGCTCTGGACCGGGGAGAGCTTGCTCTTTTCCCAGTTGACCTGAAGCCCCAAACGGCTGAGGTGGCGAAGCACCTGGTCTCTGCGTGTGCATAGTAACTCTCGGGAGTGGGCCAGTATGATCCAGTCTTCGGGGTAATTGAGTATGCGTATGCCGGCTTCTCGGAGCGGGGCAAGAGCTGCCTCTGCGACTTTCGTGAAGACGCGAGGGGACAGAGACAGGCCGAAGGGGAGGACTTTGTAATGATACGCCTGGCCGTCGAACACGTACCATAGGAAGGGTTGATGTCGAGGGCGGATTGAGACGTGGAAGTACACGTCATTCAGGTCTACCGCCGCAAACCAATCTAGATGCCGGATGCCAGATAGAATTTGTTTCTGGGTGAGCATTTTGAACGGGAGTTTGGACAAGGTCCGATTGAAAACTCGCAGGTCCAAGATCGGTCGTAAGCTGCCGCCTTTCTTGAGTACAACGAAGTAAGGGCTGTAGAAACCCTTCTTCGTTTCGGTTGGAGGGACAGGCTCTATCGCGTCCTTTAATATAAGGGAGGCGATTTCTTCGCGCAGGGAATGGGCATGTTGGCCATGTACTGCGGAAAAATGTACGCCCACGAAGGGAGGCGGAGACCTGGCAAACTGAATTGCTTAACCGAGTCAAATGGTCCGGTGCAGCCAGCGCGACGGGTTGGGCAGTGAAAGCCACGCCTCTAAACTCCGTGCTAGGGGCACCAAGGGGATGAGTTTTTTGGACGTACCCGGCAGGGCTTCGCAGCGGTGCGGAACAGGTAACGCGGCGTCGGGGTTCAACGTGGCGTCCCGAGGCTCTGGTGCTGAGAATAAACTCAAAGCACTTACCTTGCTCCGCGCATCCGGCAGGGGGCCGGGTTCGTGACTGAGGAGGAGGTCTGATGCTGGCGTCCTCTGGACTCGTCTGAACCGGCCGGCTGGGGAACAGTCGTGGGGCTGAAGGCGGGGACACCGCGTCCATGGAGCCGGGACTGTTGAGGCCTGAAAGCAGAGTGCCGTGAGAACGGCATTTGTGGGCCATGTGCCCCAGAGACAAAGGAAATAGCTCTTTTATTGAGAATTTGGGTACCGCAGCTCTTGTTAGGGGGTGTGGCAAATGAAAAAACAAAGGATTCTCCTCCTGGCCCTCCACCGGGGGACGGAGCGGTCTTACCACCTCCGGAGCTAACATATTGGGCTATGGATGCGTTGTTTCAGGAGCGCCTGGGAGCCTTCCGGGTCCTTGAGGGGGTCTGTGAGACAGGGGGTGTGCGCTTCCTGTGGTTTGCTCGACGCTGGGGCTGAGAGCTGGGCCCGGGTTGAGGCGGAGCAGGAGCTTGTCTTCTGGCCGCGGCAGGACGCCCTCGGCGAGCAGACAGGGTATGGGCCGTGGCGGTGGCATGATGGCGTGATGTGAGAGATGGCCTCTGTCTGCTTCTTTACCGTGGAGAACTGCTGGGCAAAGTCCTCGACGGTGTCGCCGAAGAGGCCGAAATGGGAGACAGGGGCGTTGAGGAAGCGAGTCTTGTCGGCTTCACGCATCTCGACCATGTTCAGCCACAGTTGACGTTCCTGAACCACTAGCGTGGCCATCGCCTGCCCGAGCGCTTGCGCTGTGACCTTCGTCGCTCTCAGGGCGAGGTTGGTCACTGAGCGCAGTTCCTGCAGCGTGTCGGGATCAGGGCCACCCCCGTGCATGTCGCGTAGTGCCTTGGCTTGGTGGACCTGCAGGAGAGCCATGGCATGCAGGGCGGAAGCGGCGCGTCCGGTGGAGCTGTAGGCCTTTGCTGTCAGCGAGGAGGTTTCTCTACAGGTCCGGGAAGGGAGTACGGGGGGACCTCGCCAGGTGGTAGGGGTTCCGGGGCATAGATTGATCGCAACCGCCCTATCCACCTGGGGAATCGCCTCGTACCTGTGGCGTGCTCCGCCGTCGAGGGTGGCGAGGGCGGACGAGCCTGTGGCGGTGTGACGAGTGGAGAGGGGTGCTCTCCACGAAGACGTCAGCTCGTCATGCACTTCCGGGAAAAACGGAACCGGGGGGGTGAGGCTGTGAGCGGCGCCCAGACCCCATGAACCAGTCGTCCAGCCGTGATGGTTGTGGGGAGGATGGAGGGTTCCAATCCAAGCCCACACTGTTGGCTGCCCGGGAAAGCATGTCGGTCATCTGTGTGTCGGCCTCAGCCTGGGCGTGCAGGCCCGAAAGCAGCAGCCCAGGGGATTCCTCAGCATCAGATACCACACCCTCCGATGCCGCGGCGAGCTCATCTGCTTCCATCGCAAGAGGGTCGGCAGACTGGCTGTGAGGCGAGTCGCCGCCGCCTCGAGCACGGACGGGAATCAACGAGCGGGCTGGGGTGCGGGTGGTCCGAGGGGGCCTACCCGGCGGAGCTGCACCCGCTGCCATCCCCAAATCGCTTCCATCGCCAGCCGCATCGTCCTCAATCCCGTGGGAAGAAGGAGCAACACGGGGGGCGGCTGGAGTGGCTTGCTCACGGTTGTCATGGTCATGTTCTCGCAGTGAGAACATGAACCATCCACAAACGCAGCCTCAGTGTGATCGCTACCCAGACACACGAGACAACGCCTGTGGCCGCCGGAAGCGGAGAGCACTCTACCGCATCCAGAAACCACACAGGGGCGGAAAGGAATGTTTATAAAGACGCGTCCTTAAAAGGACGTTCAACGCCGCTGTGTTTTGCTCTTTTTTGAGGAAATTACTCTTTTAAATAAAATCACTCTTTTATGAAAAAAACTTGTGAGAGTTCTTTAATCTGCGCTGTCGAAGCGCCCAGGGGCAGGAAGTACACAGCCTTGCAACAGGAGAAAGCCGCTGTTGTGCGCCGTAGAATCCAACAGCATGCAGCAGAGGGATAGCAGGAACTCGGTGTGTATACGCAGCAGTTGCAGACACGACCATCGGCTCCGAAGAAATTTTCTGAATGAACTCCCGTATATGCGCCGCTTAAATACCCGTATGTCCGGGGGTGGGACATGCAAATACTGGTTGCCAACTCTCATTGGCCTTTTTTCATAGTTCAGAGGTGAATATCGGCGCTCAAGAGAGACCCCTAGTGTCGCTTCTCTGACACAACGTGGAGAGAGCGACAGAAGGGGAAACAAAGTTCCCCTGCCTTCCTCTGTCAGAGTTTTGGATGTCTGTGAGAAAGGACTACCCTGTTTTGTCTGAGAAGGCAATAAAGTGTATTTTACCATTTGCCACAACCTACATGTGTGAAGCTGGATTTTCAGCACTGAAAGTACTTCAGTCCAAGCACCGGGCCCGTCTGGAGGTCGAAAGTGACATGCGCCTGGCTCTCACTAAAATGAAACCATGCATTGACAAACTGTATAGAAGCCACCAGGCTCATCCATCCCATTAGGACATCTTGAATCAGTGAATGTGGTGTTGTTTAGTTTGATTCACATGTTTGAATATGCAAATGCTGCCCTTCAGGTTTAACGTTTCATCTACCAGTGCATTAATACTGTGAAAAACATTTACCCGGTTCAGTTAATATATATATTTTTTTTAATTGTTCAGAAATACAAAAAACTACAGAAGCTACATATAATTGTTAATTGTGAGAATTATTTTTGGCTATAGTGAGTTGCCAAATAATAAAAGAAAATTGTTATTGAAACAGCATTTCATATTTACGTTTATTGTAATATGAATTTAAATATGTCTTTACATTATATGCAATTATTTATTCAAAAATACATAGTTACCTTTATATTTTAGGTAAGGGGGTCCCCAGCATGTAATCATCATATTTGGGGTCCTTGTGATTCAAAAGTTTGAAAACCACTGCCCTAGACTACACACCAGAAGCTGTTTCTCTGATTTCTTTCATTTCCTCTACAAGGCGCCGATCCCTCTTGTTTGAAAAAAGTGCTTGTCTGCTTCTGTCTTTCAGCATTTATGAATGTTAAGATGAGCGGAAGAAGAAACAGTTCCCATCCTGAACAATATTTGCTAATAATGCCTAATCCATTTTATTTCACTTTGAAGCTTATGATTATTGTTTGTGATAACCAAATAGGCTAACCCTTTTAACCCCTAGTTAAAAAAATATAAATAATTATTTAGAATCGATATTTTTGTGTGAGGATCGATATTTTCGAAACAACATCAGTATCTGAAATATCAATACTGTTAGGATCGATCCGCCCATCCCTAGCCAGTGTGTGGATCTCTTGCGTGCACTTGTGGATTGCCTTGTGCATGTGCTGATCTGTTGTGTGTATGTGCTTATTGCTGTGTGTGTGGATAAGTTGCATGCATTTGTGGATTGAGCAGATGGCTGGTTGTTGCTTGTATTTATGGATTGTTGTATGTGCATGGATAAGCTGAGTGCATTTGTGGACTTGTGCGCGTGTGGATCTGTTGCGTGTATTTGTGCATTTGTGAGATATTTTGACACTGTTTTATCTCCATAAGTATTTCTATGGGATTGCCGCGTTATGCTACTTTGGCTAAGCGCGTTGCTTCCGTAGAAGGGCTCTGGTAGAGGATTCGCGTGAACCGGAAGTTTATTAGTCACAAGCGATGAATAAAAACATCACCATCAGAGTCATCACGAGCCATGAGTTAAATTCCCTTTAAAAATATTCATTACTGCGACTAAAATGAACTCGACATCCAGCAGATACAGCAGCTGTGCGCTGTTGGCTCTGTTAATGATCGCGGTGCTGCTTTCACGAGGAGCTGCTTCAGGTACAAACACTGACACACATCAACACACACTGATCACTCAAACATCAGCAGCATTGACAGAAGAGATAAACGAGAAAGCTCGGGAATTCAGGGAGTTTTAAAATAGTTTTTAGTCATGGAAGTTTCTGTACGGAATATGGACAAACGACACGCTCGTTTTTGTTATTTACATTTAGCAGACGCTTTTATCCAAAGCGACTTACAGATGAGACACATAGCAAGCATTATGTCATACAGAGTTTAACATCTGCAGTATAGGACTGCCAAATTTTCACAGTGGCTGGAGTAGTTAAGCTACTAGCACAGAAGTGACAGACAAATACACTCACCTAAAGGATTATTAGGAACACCATACTAATACTGTGTTTGACCCCCTTTCGCTTTCAGAACTGCCTTAATTCTACGTGGCATTGATTCAACAAGGTGCTGAAAGCATTCTTTAGAAATGTTGGCCCATATTGATAGGATAGCATCTTGCAGTTGATGGAGATTTGTGGGATGCACATCCAGGGCACGAAGCTCCCGTTCCACCACATCCCAAAGATGCTCTATTGGGTTGAGATCTGGTGACTGTGGGGGCCATTTTAGTACAGTGAACTCATTGTCATGTTCAAGAAACCAATTTGAAATGATTCGAGCTTTGTGACATGGTGCATTATCCTGCTGGAAGTAGCCATCAGAGGATGGGTACATGGTGGCCATAAAGGGATGGACATGGTCAGAAACAATGCTCAGGTAGGCCGTGGCATTTAAACGATGCCCAGTTGGCACTAAGGGGCCTAAAGTGTGCCAAGAATACACCCCCACACCATTACACCACCAGCCTGCACAGTGGTAACAAGGCATGATGGATCCATGTTCTCATAATGTTTACGCCAAATTCTGACTCTACCATCTGAATGTCTCAACAGAAATCGAGACTCATCAAACCAGGCAACATTTTTCCAGTCTTCAACTGTCCAATTTTGGTGAGCTCTTGCAAATTGTAGCATCTTTTTCCTATTTATAGTGGAGATGAGTGGTACCCGGAGGGGTCTTCTGCTGTTGTAGCCCATCCGCCTCAAGGTTGTGCGTGTTGTGGCTTCACAAATGCTTTGCTGCATACCTCGGTTGTAACGAGTGGTTATTTCAGGCAAAGTTGCTCTTCTATCAGCTTGAATCAGTCGGCCCATTCTCCTCTGACCTCTAGCATCAACAAGGCATTTTTAGCCCACAGGACAGCCGCATACTGGATGTTTTTCCCTTTTCACACCATTCTTTGTAAACCCTAGAAATGGTTGTGGGTGAAAATCCCAGTAACTGAGCAGATTGTGAAATACTCAGACCGGCCCGTCTGGCACCAACAACAATGCCATGCTCAAAATTGCTTAAATCACCTTTCTTTCCCATTCTGACATTCAGTTTGGAGTTCAGGAGATTGTCTTGACCAGGACCACACCCCTAAATGCATTGAAGCAACTGCCATGTGATTGGTTGATTAGATAATTGCATTAATGAGAAATTGAACAGGTGTTCCTAATAATCCTTTAGGCGAGTGTATTTTGTTACATTTAAGTGCATTAGTAAGTGCTATGTTTTGTAAGTGTAATGTTTTATGTCAAAATACAGAACAAAATTTGAACAGCCTCTTATCTTCTATGATGGACATATTATCAATGATTGACCTCAGAGACATTTTGTGTTGTTATTGGGGATTTAAAGCTGAAATTCTAGTTTGGTATAATCTTTTATTTCTTTGAAAAATGTGTTTAAAAAAAAAAAAATTCTTAATGTTTTTAAATGATTTTTTTTATGGTTTTTATGAAAAGGCAATTTTCATTTTTGTTGAGAACTTCTTTATATTCGTTACTCAAATATACATGATATTTAAAAAAATGGATACCTTGAAAAATACATTTGAAAACTTAAAATTGACGATTACTGTATGTTGTGTATTATGTGGTGTATTCAATGTGCAGAGAAAGTGTTTATATATTCGTAATTTATTCTTAAGAATGCATTTCTGCAAACTTGACACTTGTGTTTTTCACTATTTCTTATCATCTTGGCCAAACTTATTTGCCAATGACCATGTACATGTTTCTAGTTATGTTCTAAAATATTTCAGAGTAAAACATGTTAACAAACTCCAATTTGTCTTCAATTCTTTTCAATGAATCCATTAAACCGGTTCACAAATGAATCTGAATGATTAATTTTAGCGAAGTGGTCTGTCCTGTGTAAGTAAAGTTGTCCTTTATTTGAGCGGCCTGTCCAACCTGACACAACGGCACTGTCTCGACCAATGGCGTGAGTTTAGGGGGGGACTATCTGTTTATGAGTTTTCTGGAGTCTGATTGTAAACGGTGATTATTATTGAAACTGTGTTTGGTGGCACTAATGCCACAGAAATTACACACTTTGGCTTTAAATGTTTATTTATTTTACTAGTTATAAGACACTATAAAGGGCATGGAAAAGTCATGGAAATTCATTGCTCAAAAATGTGTAAAGTAGGTAATGCATGTGTTTTGTGTTGTGTTATCTAAATGCAGATGTCGATGAGATCCCTGAATTCAGAGTCTCAGATGTGGAAAAACAGCCGCAGAGACAGTTCAAGACAGCAGAGATCGCAGATGCGCTGATGGGAACCGAACCTCCAGCTTATTCTCCAGGGATTGAGCATCTCATTCCTAAAGACCTGCATGAGTCCTTCCTGGGAGAAGTATGTGTTGATGGACAGTGTGAGGTGGAGGAGAGCAGCGATTCAGAAGCACCTGAGCTCATCCTGTCAGGAGTGATTCACACAGAAGCTGTGGACATGAAGAACCAGAACCTCACTGATACGGCCAAGCCGTACAAAGTCAACTGTGATAAAAGGAACATAACAGGAATGGAACAGTTCACAGTGCAGGTGCTCAATGTGTCTCAGGTAATCGCAGGTGATACGGTAACATGGTAATATACACCAGAATACTGTGGTGTTCCATTGTCAAATTACTTTGGAATTGTAATCTGGTACTCATTACAAATAACATGACTAAAACTGTAGTCAGTAACTTAGGAAAATCTTACAAAAAGAGAAAGATACAAGACTGTGTACTTAATGTCTTTAATGTGGGAATGAACTACAATCCCATGAAGCATTGCAAATGACATAATAGAATTCTAAATGATGGGAAAATGCAAAAATGTTGAATTGAAGTCATGCGTTATAAGAGTAGAAACAACATGTTAAAAGAGCAGTCAGTCATTTTTTTATGCTTAAATTAATTTGTAATTTTGTATAAAATCATGAGATGAAGACTTAAGTCATATCAGTAACCTTATAAAAGCTGTTTTATTCTACATGGAGAGGTTCTCCTCATCACATAACGGTGATGTTATGATCACATTACCAGCTGAATACTACTAGCTTCATCTAAGGCCTTGTTTGAGGAGAGCTGTTATTGATCTGTTACAGACAGACTGTATTTCTCTGTATGATTGATCATTACATGTGTTATATGGCATTAAGTGTTGAAATGTGATTTGTCTGACAGGATCTGATGGAGCTGTTGCATGTGAACAGCACAGAGTGTTCACTGGTCCTCTTTTACACCACATGGTGTCAGTTTTCAGCCAACCTCGCACCTCACTTCAATGCTCTGCCGCGAGTCTTCCCCTCCATGTTCTTCCTGGCACTCGACGCATCCCAACACAGCAGGTGAACAGTACTGTACTGACGTTTACTCTCTGATGATCCATCACACCAGTCATGTAAACTGCTTAACGTTTGTGTGTGTTTTTGGCAGTCTGTCAACACGCTTTGGCACAGTGGCCGTGCCCAATATACTCCTGTTTCAGGGTGCCAAACCAATGGCCAGATTCAACCAAACAGAGCGAACATTAGAAACACTCACTTCTTTCATTACAAACCAGACAGGTGGGGCACTTTTGTACTCTTGCTCTGTTTTTCATTTACTCATGTAGATGGACTCTACTCTTCATCTATATAATGAATTAATGATTTCTGGATGAAAAATTCACAAATTAAACTTTTCTTATTCTTATATGTGTGTGTGTGTGTGTGTATAGAGAGGGTGTATACTGTATGTACTCTCCAGTTGCTGTTTATTCACTGTTTTCCCATCGCTCTCCAGGTTTCGAAGCAAGTCCAGATCAGGCTGTGCAGGATGAAGACCATTTGGGCCCTCTTCTGGCTGTTCCCATGAAAAGCATTGATTGGCTCTTTGTGTTTTCTGTTCTTTTTATCTCGGGCTTTACGCTCTATGCCATCCTGTGTACGGACAGCATTCGCTGGCTCATACCAGGACAAGACCATGAACATCAGGAATAAAGTGTGCTGCTGCGTTTTCACACCTGACTGTTGTCAATATCTGCCAGTTGTCATGTGATTTGAATTGAATAAAGTAGTATAGAAAGTAATGTTTTTCTGAGCAGCCAACACCCAGAGCTAAAATACATGTTGTTTTGAAACCACATCTTTACATGAAACTTTCTCAATTCCATTTTAAAGCAATGTCTGGTGCTAGGTGGTCTGAGAAAATAAAAGTACAGACATTTTTTTTTTTAAGCAGGTAAACATTTGACATTATTACCATTTCATTCTGCTTTCTAAACACATGCTCAAAAATCATGTGGTTGATTATTGACAGCCTTAGATTTTAACAGTGAGAAATGAAAACAAATCAAATTATTTTTTCTTTTTTTCTGCAAAAAATGTTTCTTATTTCTAAGTGTTTATCTTGCCCTCCTTGCAGTGTACATACTTTCAAGAATAGATTGTACTTGTTTTGTGATTGTACAGTGTAAAGCATGGTACAAATACATTTTAATTGAAAATGTTTCGCTTCAGGTTCATATATCTAATTTTATATCTGTCAACTTAATACTGAAGAAATATTTTCTAAATAATATGTTATATTTTATTCTGTCTTTAATGCAATAACAATATAAAAGCCAATTGTTTGACTACCATGAAAGTCCTCCCTTCAAAGTGCACTTCAAAGGCATAATCTACAGTGTATCCGGAAAGTATTCACAGCGCTTCACTTTTTCCACATTTTGTTGTTACAGCCTTATTCCAAAATGGATTAAATTCATTATTTTCCTCAAAATTCTACAAACAATACCCCATAATGACAATGTGAAAGAAGTTTGTTTGAAATTGAGCTCAGGTGCATCCTGTTTCCACTGATCATCCTTGAGATGTTTCTACAACTTGATTGGAGTCCACCTGTAGTAAATTCAGCTGATTGGACTTGATTTGGAAAAGCACACACCTGTCTATATAAGGTCCCACAGTTAACAGTTCATGTCAAAGCACAAATCAAGCCATGAAGTCCAAGGAATTGTGTGTAGAGAGAGAGGGAGGCTTAAAACATGTTTATTTTATCATTTATCATATGTCAATCCAATATGTCATCCAAAAAACTGCAAAAATATAAATAAATTAAAAAATAAATTAAAACACAATCCAATCAATACAGATTGCAGCCCTTTCATTACATCTTTACAACCAACATTTCGTCCTCCCCAACCTCACACAAAAAACCTCCCACTGACCACATTGCAGAAAAATCCATAATATTATTAACTAATTTGAAATAAGCATACTCAATTTTAATTCGAGCAGCCACCATCCCTTTCAGAACTCTCTCTGCATCAACTGAACCAGTTCCCAAAATCCTGTTTTTACGTGTCTTCCAAATTGCCATCTTAGCTGTTCCCAAAAGGTAATTTAACAAAACCACTTTCCTTCGATCACTGACTTTGTACTTTGGACCACTAATAAAAACTTGACAAGAAAATTCCTCACCCATGCTTTCAAAACAAACCTCTAAAAAGTTAAAAAGATCTCTTAACCTCTGACACTGGATAAACAAGTGATCAACTGTTTCCTCCGTTCCACAAAAAGGACATTCCCTCCCTACTTTTGGATTCAGGTGCGCCACGTGTCTGTTCGTAGCTATTATACCATACATCAGTCTCCACTGTAAATCTGCTGTATGCTTCTCAATAGGAGGTTTGTACAGAGATCTCCAGCATCCTCTGAAGTCCGGCCCAAACACTTCTATCCACCTCCATGTTTTAACCCTTCTCAAAACAGTCTGATGAGACATTTTAACACACACAATGTATGATGCCTTTTTGCCAATGTCTTGAAATAATCCCAACTCTGGAGTTTTAAAGGACACAAAAGAATCCTCATCATCCGGCCTTTCTCGTGCAGCAGAGACCCATAATGCTGGAAATCTGTAGCTCCATCCCTGCGAAGGCACTCCCAGTGCTTCTCTGCAGGCTCCAGGCAGCGCTGAGTGTACTTCCTCCAATATCCGATCCAAGAGACGTAAAGAACGTATTCCTGTCCTGTGCTGAATTGAATCTGCCGTCCTCCACCCATTGCCATCCCTTAGATGTTTGATCTTTGTACAACCCGCTCTGACCAGACAGTTCCTCACACTGCTTGAAGACAAAATGTTTGTTTGTATCCAAGAGTTATGAAACAGGGGTTCTCCCATAATCCAGTCCTGTGGTCGCAACATCTCTCTGGTCACAGAAAACGTCATGTTCCACACTTTTAGCATTGATTGGTAGAAAGAAGTCAAGTGATTAAAATCCAGTTCATTGACTTTCAGTAAAAACAGCTGCTTGTCGTATCCCAGATTCGATGTTCTTCTCAACAGAGCACATGCCACATCTGTCCACCCCACATCCTCCTCATACAGCAGTCTCTGTGCTGCCTGTAATCGAAAGGTGTTGATCCTACTCCTTACGTCAACCAAACCTTGTCCCCCCTCTTGAGTTGGAAGATACAGAGCTGCCGCAGGAATCCAATGCTGTCCTGACCAAAAGAACTCCACCAGTTTCCTCTGGATACTTTTAACAATGTTATCTGGTGGCTCTAAAACGTTGAGTCTGTGCCATAACATGGAGGCGGCCAGGTTATTCGTAACCAAAACTCAACCCCTGTAGGATAGCTCTGGCAATAGCCATTTCCATTTAGACAACTTAGCAGACACCTTCTCCAGCAAACCCTCCCAGTTCTTTTCTCTATAATTTTCTACTCCTAAAAACACTCCAAGAATTTTAATACCTTCTCTTCCCCAATGCAATCCCCCAGGAAGTGGAGGTGGCCCACCATTTTCCCACTGGCCCACAATAAAACCATTACTTTTCCCCCAATTGACTTTAGCTGAAGACGCTTTCTCGTAGACATCCAAACTCTCACATAATATTTGCATATCTTCTTGCCCAGTGACAAAAATAGTTACATCATCAGCATAAGCCGACACAACAAATCTCGACTCCCTTGGGTCACCTGGGACCATAAAACCCCTTAATCCATTTCTTAATTTGCATAACAGGGGCTCAATTGCTAGGCTATAGAGTTGCCCTGAGAGAGGACACCCCTGTCGAATACCTCTTTTCACCGGCAATGGATAAGTCAAACCATTCCCCATCTTAAGCATTATTGAAGCCCCTTTATACATCAATTGGATCCATGAAATAAAACAAATCCCAAACCCAAAAGATTCCAGGACTTTAAAAATGTACTCATGACCCACCCGATCAAAAGCTTTCTCCTGATCAATAGACAAAAAAAACAACATTGCAATTTTCATTGATAGACACATCAATAACATCTCTTATTAAAAACAGATTGTCCATGATTGTACGACCCGGAATACAATAAGTTTGCTCTCCTTTGACCACAATATGTAAGTATTTTTTTAACCTATTGGCTAAAACCTTTGCCAATATTTTATAGTCCGAGCACATCAAAGAAACAGGGCGCCAATTTTTAAAAAAACCTAGATCTCCATTTTTTGGTAAGAGAGAGATCACAGCCCTCTGACAGCTAGTTGGCAACATTCCCTTTTCAAAACATTCGCAACAAACTTCATAAAAGTCTTCACCTAAAACAGTCCAAAAAGTATTCCTGGCGCACGCCCTGTGGAGAGTTGCTGAACTGCACCTGAAAGTTCGTTAAGGCTGATCATGGTGTCAAGCTTTTTCTTATCCTCAGGTTGCAACTTTGGAAGTCCTTGTAATAATTGTGCCATGTTCTCAGAGTCACAGTCAGTATGTCCATACAAATCAGCATAAAAATCCATTGCCATTTTCCTCATTTCTGTTGGATTTGATGTTAAAGTTCCATTTTCCTTGCGCAGGTGAAGTATGCGCTTTTGTTGTGCAACTTTCCGCTCAAGATTAAAAAAAATAAGAAGTGGGAGAGTCGATGTCTTTGATGGAAGAAATTCTTGCTCTAATTAAAGCGCCCTTTGCTTTTTCCTCTAAGATGGATCTTAATTCAAGTTTCTTATTCCTTAAATCATTGGATACACCCAAAACATTTACATCCATCACATTTTCCATACCAATGACTTCTTTCTCCAACTGCTCAATTTTCTTTTTAACACACACAGTAGTATTTTAGGAAAAGTTTTGACAAAAAACCTTTATCTGTGCTTTCCCCACCTCCCACCATTGTGTTATTTTTTCAAAATGACCTTTATTCAACTGCCACAATTTCCAAAAATCACCAAACTTTTCACAGAAAGACCTATCCTGCAGCAATTTAGTATTGAAATGCCAGTAAAACCTTGGACGTGCTAAAGTAATAATGTTAAAATCTATGGTTGCAATATGATGATCCGAAAAACCGTTAGGGAAAATATTAGCATTAGATACTCTATTCATACTTGTTTTACTTATATATATCCTATCTAATCTTGCTCCAGTTACATTAGAGTCTAGTATTTTAACCCATGTATACGGTCTAATTCTCTTATTCATGTTCCTCCACACATCCATCAACTCAGACTCATTAATAATATTCTGAAGAGCATTACTAGAAGGTGGATGAGACTCCTCTCTGTTCCTGTCTAAAAGAAAATTTGTAGTGCAATTCCAATCCCCACCCATTATGATGCAAGAATCATTATCACATTTTCTTAATGCACTCTGCAACTTCCTAAACACTTCCACACGATCTGAGCCATTGTTTGGAGCATAAACATTTATAAAAATAAATTTTAAATCATCTATTTCTCCAGCAACCATTAAAACTCTACCCTTATCTATTTCTTCAGTTGACAAAATTTTCAGGTTAAAATTTTTTGAGAAAAGAATAGCTACTCCAGCACTCAAATTTGAGCCGTGACTGAAGACGCTCTCCCCCTCCCACCATCTACACCACTCTACTTCATTATTACAGTCTGTATGTGTTTCTTGCAAAAAAGAAACACTTACATTCTTAATATTAATTAATTCTGCCACCATTGCTCTCTTGCTCCTGTCTCTCCCTCCGTTAATATTTAAAGAAGCTACCCTTATCATCTCCATAGAAATTATAAAGAGATAGAAAAGAGAGACAGAAAAAAATAAAGAGTGTAGTAAAGTCATCCTGAGTGATATGTAAACCAATGATTCAATTATTTGAATTTACGTTTTATAGGGGTTTTACCCCTTCACAGTTTTGCAAGAAACTTTTTTAAACGAAATCTCTTTCGCCGACTGAGTTCATCTTCTCCAACCTTCCTCTGCCAATAACGAGCAGAAGTCTCAAACCTCTTCAGATCAGAAAAATGATTCCGTACATCAACAGGTTTTCCAAAGGTTTCGTCTAGGAATTTATTTATTTCATCTAGTGAATAAACCTGCTCACAGCTTAATTGTAAAACATCTGACACATCTGAGGAATCAGATAACCCACCACCATCGTCATCATCATCATCATCATCATCACCATCGTCATCCATCTCCTCATCAACCATATCTGATTGCGCCTTCTTAATCAAAGATACAATCTTTCCTCTTTCCAAAACATCACCTTTCAAACCGCTTGCATCATCATTCGTCTGGCTTGTATTCTCTGAACTCTCCACAGTATCACCCTGATCAGACCCCTGTACCACAGTATCACCCTGCCCAGACCCCTGTGCCACAGTGCTTCCCTCAACAGCCACATCGGTTACAACATTAACTTTCTTCATTTTTCCTTGTTTTGTCTTACTACCAAAAGCTTCCTCTGTATCTTTCTCATTATTAGGGGACGGGTCTTCCATTATCATTCGTTCCTTCAAGTTTGAATCCACATTCTGATCCTCATTATTCACCACTGCTGCTTCATTTGGATTTGGTACACTACTCTTTTGCACTTCATTTTCCTTCCTCTTATCTGAAATATTGCTAGGGCCTGCTTCATTCTCAAGTTCAGCTCTATGAGGACAAGACAGCCTAACATGTCCAATACTCCTGCACTCAAAACACCGCATCTCTCCCGTGCTCGTGTACATCATGTACGACTTGCCTTCAAAAACACAGCGAAAGGAGATATTCAGCGTCGGTTCATTTAAAAACATGTACACCTGTCGCCTAAACGACAACACATGTTTTAAAGCGGCATTTTTACAACCAAGTGAAACCGTTCTAATTCCACTGGCAAGTTTTCCAAATTGAGAAAGCTCTCGCTCAATGTCTGCATCAGGAATAAAAGTCGGAACGTTAGAAACCGTCACCTTCGTCGTGATTGAAACTAAAGGTTGAACAGAAACAAAAGTGCCACTTACCGATATCCCGCTCTCGATCAAACCATGAACCAGATTCTCTTCCTTAAAAAATACTACTACGGCCTTGTTCATCCGAGACGCCGAAATGATGTTCTCATGCCCAACGCGCTCTGCCACGTCCAGCAACACATCCTCTACAGGCACACCTGCCTGGGTCACACACCTAATCCCATGCCGGAGCGACAGGCCTGACGCCTGCACACTCGCGTGAGTGTGAGACGCCATCCCTTCCTCCGACACGAGACAACTCTCGCGGAAAACAAACTCAGTTTTTTTTTTTTTCTTTGTACTTTTTTCTTTATCAATTAAAATAATCGAATACAAGAAAAAGCAAGAAAGTGAAAATTTTTGAAAATTCCCTCTCACCTAGATCACCCTCCCATGCATTCCCTTCCCAATTCCCATCATGCACCAGACACACAGAGAGAGAGAGAGAGAGAGAGAGAGAGAGAGAGAGAGAGAGAGAGAGAGATTGTATCGAGGCACCGATCTGGGGAAGGGTATAGAAAAAAACAACAATTCTGCAGCATTGAAGGTCCCAATGAGCACAGTGGTCTCCTTCATCCGTAAATGGAAGAATTTTGGAACGACCAGGACTCCTCCTAGAGCTGGCCAAACTGAGCGATCGGGGGAGAAGTGCCTTAGTCAGGGAGGTGACCAAGAACCTGATGGTCACTCTGACAGAGCTCCAGCAACATAGAGGAGAACCTTCCAGAAGAACAACCATCTCTGCAGCACTCCACCAATCAGGCCTGTATGGTAGAGTGGCCAGACGGAAGTCACTGCTGCGTAAAAGGCACAAGAGAGCCTGCCTGGAGTTTGCCAAAAGTAACCTGAAGGACTCCCAGGCCATGAGAAACAACATTTTCTGGTCTGATGAAACCAATATTGAACACTTTGGCCTGAATGGCAAGTGTCATGTCTGGAGGAAACCAGGCACCTCTCATCACCTGGCTAATGCCATCCTTACAGTGAAGCATGGTGGTGGCAGCATCATGCTGTGGCGATGTTTTTCAGCGGCAGGAACTGGGAGACTAGTCAGGATCGAGGGAAAAATGACTGCTGCAATGTACAGAGACATCCTTAATGAAAACTTGCTCCAGAGCGCTCTGGACTTCAGACTGGGGCGAAGGTTCATCTTCCAACAGGACAATGACCCTAAGCACACAGCCATGATAACGAAGGAGTGGCAACAGGACAACTCTGTGAATGTCCTTGAGTGGCCCAGCCAGAGCCCAGACTTGAACCCGATTGAACATCTCTGGAGAGATCTGAAAATGTCTGTGGACTGACGCTCCCCATACAACCTAATTGAGCTTGAGAGATCCTGCAAAGAAGAATGGGAGAAACTGCCCAAAAATTGAGAAGCCAAGCTTGTAGCGTCATACAAAAAAAGACTTGAGGCTGTAATTGGTGCCGAAGGTGCTTCAACAAAGTATTGAGCAAAGGCTGTGAATACTTATTTACATGTGATTTTTGTTTTATTTTTAATAAATCTGCAAATATTTCAAACAAACTTCCTTCATGTTGTAATTATGGGGTATTATTTGTAGAATTGAGGAAAATAATGAATTTAATCCATTTTGGAATAAGGCTGTAACATAACAAAATGTGGGGAAAAAGTGAAGCGCTGTGAATACTTTCCGGATGCACTGTATGCCATTTGAAATACAGATGTACGTTCTTGTTCTAGAGAGCATTTGATTGGACAAAGTTTCTCCAGTGCATTGGAAAGTAATTTTTCTGACTGACAATCCCCAGCAGAGTGAAATTCATACATCTACATGTCTACATGCAGGCATGCTTAGAAGTGAATGTTGTCAATGTTTAGAAGCACACTAGCATATTGATGACTGTAAAGGTAGTAGACATGGGATTTCAAGGACACCAATTGCCTTTAAAATGTTATTTTATCAAGCAAATTCCTTAATCGCCATCCTTCTGCTAGAAGCTAGAAGAAGTGAAAGGCCACTGGTTAAAAGGAATTTTTAATTTTTTTCAGTGAAATCCAACAGATGGTGCAAAGAGTCTAGTCTAGTCTGTGATGAGTAAAAATATATTGAAAAACATGCTGCAGTGTAAAAATTGGTGCTCTTACCGGCCCTGACCGTTACCTCCCGTACCCTACCTGCCCTAGCCCTAATCTACAGAACCCTACCTACCCTAACCATAACCCCATACCCTATCAGGGCTAGGGGGAAACAGTTTCCGACGGGGAACACAATTCTATACAACACCTGGACACAAACCGTCAATGTGTAACTAGTTCTGTCACACTCCCTTTCTTCTAAACTCTTGTATGTAATCAGCAGAACTCTTAGGGTTAAGGTTTTTAATGCTTAAAGTTTATGCAGTTTTTAGGGTCAATGTGTTCAAAATGTTTTTTACAGCATGACACGGCTGGATGTGTTACCATCGGAAATGCCCAAATTCACGTTTTCCTGACTTTATTAGTTGCAGGTGAAACTCCATTTCTCAAACTCTTGTTAAGAAGCATGCTTTTCTTTGCACTGCTTGTCCGGAACAGAATTCCGAAGATACAAACCGATCCAATTATTTGTGTGTTGTTGAGATGACTGATTTGTACATTAATTTCACCACAATCCCTGAGTGCATGATCTTGATACTAGTTGGTTTAGTTAGCAGTGTCCTATATTATATTTGTGTAATTTATATATAAGTGCTTGGCCTCACTTCACCGGCCCATTTTCTTTTTTGAATCTCCCATCCCCCTTAAACTCGCTCTCTCATGTCAGTCTGTATTACTGTGAGCGAGAGCAGAGCTACTCTTGGCAGCAATTGAAGTTTTGGTCAAAATGATTTCTTTTACAAACAATCAAATTGGTTAAAATGTTTCATCTGCCTCTTTCAATTCACTAACTGTCCCGTCCGTCTGTATGTTGCTCTGTTCTTCACTTTGTTTGCCTCTCCTTGTAATAGTGACCTCACAGTTTTCCATTTGCACATGTATCAGCCATTTTCATTGATTCTCCTGCATGTAGTTCCAGATGTGCTGCCTTTTTATGCACTTTAGATAGCACATATAGATAGAGACTGACATGTACAGTACAATGATTTCCATGGATGTTAATTATCTAGAGACATTAGATTTTAAACAAAATACAATGTCAACTGTATTTGTTTTTTTTTTTTTTTTAAATGTTTTCTCTCCAAAATAACAGCACAATATTAATACATTTATCACATCAATCTGTATCAATAATTACAAAAAAAAAGCCTCCAAATAAACATAATTTAGTATATAATAATTGTAAAAATTACAGACATAACTTAAATATAATAATTCAAATACATTATATTATTACGGAAGCACACAAGCACAACATTTATTAGACAATACACAAAGTGGCTTCAGAAGTCTAATTTTATTGTTTGTTTTATTTCCATATTGAACATAAGGGTATTATTGGCCTATTCTAGATAGCGCTCAGGTTTGCTGTTGAGTTCATTAGTCTCCCACAGGACATGTTCTGTCTGTGTCAGATTAACAGTCTGTGTCAGCATTTGGAGCATCTTACTTTGAATCGTGTCTCGTTGGTTTTCATCATCTTGCACTCTAAATGCTGCGTTTAGGACACGGTGTCAAGTTAAATGTAGTTTCACATTTTACCAAACTCTCCTTGAGATCCCTGCCTGGTTCAGTTATGGTCGGTCCAGCGGTCATCTTGTCATCTGTGGGAGGCTGTACTGCTGTTGCTCTTATTGGTTTGATGAGTAGCATTGCCTGTACAGTTGCTGCACTGACTGCCCCAGATTTGCAACAACATCAAGCCTTGAATTGCTCCGATGACAGCCGTAGTATGTACACACTAAGTGCATTGTATCTAATGCCTCTTTTAATTGTAAGTGCAAAGTAGTTAAGGACACCTGATTTAAAGTGGGACCATAATCATTAAGACATGACACAGAACAGAGTTTTTGTTTTTCACAATAAATATATTGTAACAGTATTTGCCAGAAGCCAAATTTCAACAACAGTCCCTGGCGGTAGTTACAGTACTGACCTCTTGTGGCTGATTGCTTTTATAACATGCCAACAAGAGCAATATAATAATAGATTCAATGATTATTCATATTTATTAATAACATTAATCCCTAAAAAGGTCTGACAGTACAGTTAAAGGCATAGTTCACCCAAAAATGAAAATTCTTGTATTGTTTACTTGCCCTCGTGCCATCCCAGATGTGTATAACTTTCTTTCTTCTGTTGAATACAAATGAAGAGTTTTAGAAGAATATTTCAGCTCTGTAGCTCCATACAATGAAAGTGAATTCTGACCAGAACTCTGAAGGTCCAAAAAGCAAATAAAGGCAGCATAAAAGTAATTAATATGACTGCAGTGGTTTAATCTATGTCTTCAGAAGTTATATGATATGTGTGGGTGAGAAACAGATAAAAATTTAAGTCCCCCCCTTTTTTTCCCTATATATTCTCCTCCCTTCCCAGTACAGGCCGATATGAATGAACTATGAAGAATGTGACTAATCAAAAACAAAAGAAGAAGAAAGAGAAATTGTAGATTTACAGTAAAAAGTAAGTGTAAGTCAATGGGGTCCAACACTTTCAAGCTCAAGAAAGGATTTAAAGACAGTAAATAGGTAACGCATAATACTCCAGTGGTTAAATCAATGTCTTCAAAAGCATGTTCAGTTTTGTGTATGCGTCAAGAGTTAGGAAGTGTAATCGAGCTTCAAATCATGAACACAACAAGGAGACTGCAGATGAGTTATGACAAATGAGTGATACTTTGGTCTAGATTCACTTAAAATTGATTGGATCATTTCAGAAAACATGGATTAATCAACTGGAGATTTTTAGAGTGACCTTGATGCTGCCTGTCATTTTTGGAGCTTAAAAGTTTTCATCACCGTTCACTTGCATTGTATGGACAAACAATGAAGAAATTCAAAGAAATTCATAGAAACGGGTTGAGACAGCATAACGTTGAATGATTAACTCTATGGTAGATGGATTATGACATTTTAAACAATACCGATATATAGCCATTATCCCAAACATCCATTTTCAGAGATTTACTTGATTTCCACATGGGACTCTTCTTAACATAACATTCTCAGATCTCTCTCTTTTATTGGACCTGCTGTACAACTAAAGCAGATGCTGCTGAAGACGTCAAGCTCTGAATTCGTTTGAATGGAAGACGATGATTTTCTTTCATTTTGTTCTGCGCAGCTTCAGTTCAACAATGTGTTTTTAGGTAGTAAAGGTTATAAATAGTTTTCTCACTTTCTCTTAGGGCAGTGGTACATATGAAATCTGCAGACATGGTATGTGCATTGTCTGTGCTTGTTTTGAGGCATTTAAAGATGGTGAAACGTGTCGAGCCGATTCCATGTGGGCCTATTTAGATAATGTCAATTCAAGTAAAAATAGAGTAATAATGGAGCCAACCTTTCTGTGATAAGAGAAATGAAATAATTCAAATTAAATGGTACACATATAAACAAACATCTGTTTCCATCAGCAATAAATCCAGCCTGGAGAGAACACCATGAGATTTGAAGAACATAATACAAAAGACAGTTGGCAGCTTATAGCGGTAGAGTCCCGGCCCCTCGTAGTAATGCATCCAGTAATCTTGCTCATTTACTCTGAAAGTATGAAGCTGATCTGACACTGCATCAAGTTCTCAGTGATGCGCCATGATGATCGTGCTGTGTGGGAGACCTGTGGAGGGATTGGAAAGTCTCCTCGTACTCCAATCTGTCTGCATTTAGCCCCGGCTGGCAGAGCGGTTGGCCGTAAGCCCTATATTGCGCTACAGAAAACCAATCTGCAAATAGTAGGCACATGTGTTTGAAACTATGGCCATATTTCAGCGAATATGCCACTCCAATGTCAGAATGGTCTCATCAGCTTTTTATGACAATCACAGAGTAATGGCACAAAATGCCCCTAAAGTGGCGTGTAGAGAAACATGCGCGGCGGTGGTTCTGATCATTTGAGATGAGGGTCTGTTACATGTCAAGTCAAATTACTGGCTGTGCGCCGAGGCGTTGGCTCAGCATGATACAAAGTAAACAAATGAGCCAGAGAACGGTGGTCCTTGACCTTTTGTGAGTGGCAGTCAGGAGCAGCGAGCCCAGACCGACATACTGTTCCATAAGAGTCGCAAAGGTGTCTATAATGTGCACATAACACAAGATTTCACCCTCTTTTATCTTCTTTTAATTCTCTTTGATTCAGTCTTTTTCAGAAAACTTCCTTGAAAAGTGACAATGCACAGTGCGTTCAAAGAAGATTCAAAAATTGTTTTGATTCCACATATTCCTATTTCTTGTTTTTTTGCCTGTCAGGTCAGCTCTGTAAAAAGGAGATGTTTCAAACAAATGCCCTGCCAATATTCTTAATGAACGTTGAGCAAAAACAGACTCTGTGCTTAAATTGGCGGTGGAGTCGAGTTGCAGGATTCTGTCAATCACTTTAAATGGATAACAGGACGGTTTCCTTGATCGTTAATTTGATAAAATAGCAGATTGTGTTACGTCATGTGTTGGAGAATGAGTTCCCCAAATTGCTTACAATACACTAAACTCTGCATAATTTCCTCTTCTTTTTTTTTTTTAAGTACCTCTGTTTGATTATGAGAGTTTTGGCTGAGCCCACAGTTTTGTGCAAATATAGCTTTTGTACAATGGTGCTTCAGATGACTTAATTAGCTAAGGAAGTATTTAAAGGCTTAATTTAAGATTGCGTTGGGAAATTGCTCTGAAATAGCCAGTGCTGTGGGTTTAACTTGCCCCTCTTTGTAGTTGGTTGGTATAACTGCAGATGTTTTTTATTGGAGGACACAAACGCCAAAGAAATGATGATCCAGACCTTTCACTCAATAACTTTGTAAACACACACAACGCACTCATGTCATCCTTGCCATTATTTGAATTTGACAAAAAAAATTCTTATAATCTGCTCATTGTTTTAGTCCATGTCGTTTCGTGGGCCTGGAACAATTGCTATCATTATCTTGTTATTTCATTTGAACTACTATCCTTGTAAAGAAGTTGTCCTGTATTCCTATAAAAAATGAACTGGTGATATTTCACCATAAATAAGCCTTGTGTATTTACTACAAATTTCCTTTCTAACTGAGCTAATACACTTGTCAGCATTGTAAGCACTATTTGAAGTTGGCCTGCATTAATAATAAAAAATTAGACCTTCCAGTTCTCAGTCTGTTTTCTTTTACTCAGGATTTTGGCTTCATGTCTTGAGTGGCTCTGCAAGCTGAGAAGATGAGCCATCATCCGGAGTGGTTCAGTGTTTATAACAAGGTAATAACTTCCACTGATCCACCTACCCCTCACCCTGAGCAGCAGTTTATAATGTCTTTGCAAATGTTTAAAATGAATACTGTGTGTTGAAAGAGCCCAAGAGGCCCCACACAACATGCCTTTGAAAGTGTTGCATTTACATGGCAAACAATTGCTCTGCGTAGTGCACTAGCCTGCATTTCATGTCAGGTCCAATGAGAAAAGTGGGGAGCACAGGAAGAAATGCTGGTGAACGTTTTCTTGGTGAAATAAGCCGTAGTGCAGATGACACGGGACTGTTAGTAAGCATTAGGTGGCTGCTTGAACGTGAGGTGGAATTTGAACGTGAATTGTGTCTTTATGAATGTGGCGGCAGGACAGGACAAGCTCCACTCTGCTGCAGTCATCACCATTTCTTGTATAATAGAGATTAATGGTGACTATATTTCTCTCCAAATGTCTTTCAGGTCCAGATCACTTTGACTACACATTAATGTGGAGGATTGTAAAAGAAGGACATTCGACTGGCCAAATTCATTGGCAAAGTTCAAGTTGTACTGTCCCTGTAGCAGATTCTTAACAAAAAATGTCTAAAGGCCGCAACATAATACATTAAAAAACAATTGGAGTGAAATACCATCTTGGTGGAAGTTTTGCTTATTTTCATCATTAATTTTTTTATTTTTTGCATCATATTGCTTAATAAATATAGGTAAGCTTGTTCATTCTTAGAGTTGCTTTTTTAATCACTTTTCATTATCTGACATGCACGATTATGGCAAATTCATATCAAATAAAGGATGGAATTATATGTGTGACTCATTCAATATTCATTAAATATCTGATTCGTAAATTATTATTTAGATGCATGTTTACAATCATTCTGTCATATGAAGTGTATCTTTTTCAAATACACGATTGTTGTTATAATACACATACTGTACTGATGGATAAAGGCTTTCTGTAATAGAAACACAAAATATGCTCAATATTTAATTGTCATTGGCTTGCCTGAAACCATATGTTTGGGTGAATTCTGGAAGCAAGGGCACTTGCAATACTGTGTGAGAAGATTCAAGAGCAGTTTTGAAATAACATTGAAGATCTGTTTCAAACCCTCGTGAACGGCCTTGTTGTCTACATAGGCACCATCCAAACCAAAATGGAGTGAAGTGACTTGAAACACCACACAAACAGCGCAGCACTCCTCATGAAACTCAAGACGCATATAGTGCTTGCGTTAGACTTTCTCATCGTCCGTCATTTTGACGGAAAGGGTCGTAAAAATCCCATTTTCGTCATAATCTACTATTACCCGTCATTTTAATTATCATATTTTAATGATAAGACATTTAATAGCTTTTATTTTCATTCACATTTTCTTTTTTAATCATGAATTTACAGGACGAGCATATAGCAGATTATGCAGTTATTTATTTATGCAGAGATCAGATGAACAACAGAGACACGAAGCAGATTAATGTTTTTTTTTTTTTAAAGCGGAGGCCACTAAAATATGAACAACGCAATATTACAAAAAACAAATACGATTAAAATATGAACAAAACACGTAAAAAAAAAAACTGAACAGAACTCGACAACTCAAATCTTCCTCTTGGTCCGCATCGACTTAAACTGTGTGCTCGCCTGTGCGTAATCAAACGCATCAAGGGAGACTGATGCTGAGGCAATTGTCATTAGATTTTTTTAATTTGGTTCTGGAGGCTGAACCCAGCGTCAAGTGCCGCATTGCCCTCCATATGACAAGAGCTGCAGAAAGCCACAGAGGGGCGATTTTATGTGTTTGCCACGTAAAAAAGCGTGAAGTGTGCACAATAAACATTGAAAACCTGTATTTGGAAGAGAAAAAAAAAAGCTTGCTGTTGCTTTGATAGCAGAAAGTAATAAAAATGACTCGTTAATGTTTAGGATTACGCATTTTCTTGGTGAATATAAATTAGTTCAGTAACTGGGGTCTCTGATATTCGTAAACGATAAGGTAATTTTTCATTAAAATAAATTATGAGACATTCAATGTCTCTACACGAATTTGGACAGTTTTCAAATATTTCTTGTTGCTTAGTACTCTCAAAGACATTATTGGTGAAGCACAAACGAAAAACACTTTGGTGTGACTTTACTTCATAGACTTCAATGTAGCCTATTGTATGCATGTGAAAGTCCCTTAACGCGTTTAAATATCAGTCACATTTGCACATTAATTATTGCTCTTCACAATCACAAAAGTGACAGATTATGCTTTCAAAACGGTGAATTTCTCCGAAAGATGAGGAGTTTGAATCCCCGATATAGCCTACTTTTTATGCATTTATTTTTACATGCATGTATTTATTTTGTGGAACAACGGCACACCTGACAATCTCTCACGGCACACTAGTGTGTCACGTCACAGTGGTTGGGAAACTCTGAACTACATAATAGTCAACTTCTATATTGACGAATTGGCGGTAATAGCCAAGACTGTTTTGCGTCATTTGCTCCAACAACAAAAGAGAAACTGCCCAATTACGTTTGCACGACTTTCCACAAAACGGTCGAATTGTAGAGTGCCATGGATTACAGCAGTAAAAAGAGAGTATGGCAAATTGATTGGCACTCCCTCAGCAGATGTAGGCCAAGAAGAAAAACATTTATAATAATAATTCCAGGGTAATATAACACAAAGTGCAATGTTATACATTTACACAAAGCAATGTAAAAGTTGAAAATATAAAAAGCTAAATAAGTCGGAAACTCTTCATCACAGTCTGTGAAAAGAGTCCATAGAGTTGATGTTATGCTAATCAGCATCATCTAATTAAAGGCATAGTTCACCCACAAATGTAAATTCTCTCATTATTCACTTATCCTGATGCCATCCCAGATGTGTTTGACTGTCTTTCTTCTGCAGAACACAAATTAAGATTTTTAGAAGAAGAATGAACTCTGTCAAGTCCTTATAATGCAAATAAACGGGTGCCAGAACTTTGATGGTACAAAAGTCACATTTAGGCAGCATAAAAGTAATCCATACGACTCAATTCAATAAATGAATGTCTCCTGAAGTGAATCGACTGTGTAAAAAAATTAAATCAATAATTCAAATGTTATTAAACTTTTAAAAAGCACTTCCTGCCAGCAGCTGACACATCACGAAGCTGTCACATGATGTAAGCACATCGGCGTGTTTACGTGAGAATTCAGAAGCGGTGCTTATGAGCAGAAGGACGAGCGTCACGTGAGAGTTCTGCCATTTCCTTCAGCATCAGAGCCCTGGATGGAAGCACAGATTTGAAGTTAAAAATGTTTTAATTATCGACTTGCTTCTTACATAAACCTATCGATTCACATCAGGAGACATTCATTGATCGACTAGAGTTATGTGGATTACTTTTCTGCTGCATAAATGTAACTTTTGGACAATCAAAGTGGTGGCACCTGCATACTTGCATTATAAGGACCTGAAAGAGCTCTGTCTTCTTCAAAAAATCTTTATTTGTGTTCTGCTGAAGAAAGACAGTCATACACATCTGGTATGGCATCAGGGCAAGTGAATAATGAGATAATTTTCTTTTTTACATTTACGCATTTGGCAGACGCTTTTATCCAAAGCGACTTACAGTGCACTTATTACAGGGACAATCCCCCCGGAGCAACCTGTAGTTAAGTGACTTGCTCATGGACACAATGGTGGTGGCTGTGGGGATCGAACCAGCAACCATCTGCTTACCAGTTCATGTGCTTTAGCCCACTACCACCACCACCACCACCACCACCACCACTCTCAGTGGTGAACTATTCCTTTAAAGGGTTAGTTCACCCAAAAATGAAAATTATCCCATAATTTACTCACCCTCAAGCAATCCTAGTTGTATATGACTTACTTCTTTCAACCAAACACAATCAGAGTTATATTAAAAAAATATCCTTGCTCTTCCAAGCTTTATAATCGGAATGAATGATAGCTTATATTTTGAGGCCCAAAAAAGTGCATCCATCAAAAAAGGAGTCCATATGGCTCCAGGGGGTTAATAAAGGCCTTCTGAAGCAAAGTGATGCGTTTTTGTAAGAAAAATATCCATATTTAAAACTTCATAAACTACAATCACTGGCTTCCGTTAATGGCCGTCTACACGTTCACAGTGATTATAGTTTATAAAGTTATAAATATGGCTATTTTTCTTACAAAAACGCATCGCTTCGCTTCAGAAGGCCTTTATTAACCCCCTGGAGCCATATGGATTACTTTTTTAATGGATGGACGGGCTTTTTTGGCCTTCAAAATCGAAGGTACCATTCATCCGATTATAAAGTTAGGAAGAGCCAGGACATTTTTTCTTTAACTCCGAGGATGGCTTGAACTAAAGACACTAAAGCGTACAATATGGACGTTTGAAAGTATCAACATTTTTACATATATACAGCTTTAGAAACATAGAATATTGACAAATCTATTACAAATATATTTGAATACACGAACCGATTATAAATATATTTGTACATTTGTACTGTTTTATTGATATTTTAGATCACTTAACCCTACTCCAACCTCTAAACATAACCACATTTTATGTAACAAGTAGATTCATGTACTTATTAATTTTAACATTCCTTTAAAATGTTTTATAGGGCAAAAAGCAAAAATCACACAAAACTGGATTGTTGTATGTTTGTGCTGGTATTGGGTTTGTCCAGTAGGGGGCGGGGGCGCATTGTGTTGGTGGGCTGTAGCAGTGTTAAAAGTAGAGAAGAAAGTGCAATGTGGGGGTGCGCTTGTTTGTGTATCCTTGGTTACTGATGAGTAACCTGAATTAAAGAGACCCTTGAGTATCATTAAAGAGTTTTCCTTGATATCTAAGATTCAACATATGAAGAAGAGGATAAAAATCGAAATTGTGGATCAGATTTTTCCTGAGTGCAAAAGAAAAGCAAGATGCCAACAAAGTGAGCTGATGCAAGATAATAGCTACCACGTGAAGTACTGACTGAACAGAACAATGATTGGTATGGTGGGGTCCATGGCACCATTTGAAAATAAGTCACAATCATGGGAGGAGTATTGTGAAATATTGAACAGTTCTTTGTGGCAAAGGATGTCGAGGAACCAGAAAAAAAACAAGCCATATTGTTGAGCTGTGTTGGAGCACAGGCGTACACAATGATGAGGAATTTACTGAGTCCTGAAAGACCAGGATCAAAGAGTTATGAGGAATTGGTGAGTTTGTTGAAGAATCACTTTAATCCTAAGCCCCGTGAAATAGTTCAAAGGTGGAAGTTTAATTCACGTAACAGACACCCTAATGAAAGTATAGTGGAATATGTGGCCGAACTGAGAAAGCTTGCACAAGATTGTAATTTTGGAGACATGCTCATGGTTATGCTGAGAGACAGATTAGTGTGTGGTGTTAATGATGACAGCATACAACGGAGATTACTGGCTGATGATGGAATGACGTTTGAGATTGCGCTAAGGAAAGCTCAAGCTATTGAAGCTGCAAATAAAGATATGACAGATTTGCATAAAAATAAAGGAAATCGACTGAGCACCACTGTCTTCAAGATGGATACAGAAAAAAAAAGTAAGTGGAGTGGTACAGGAATGTGCTATCGATGTGGTGGAACTAACCATGTGCCAAAAGACTGTAAATTTTCCAATGAAAAATTTTATAATTTTGGTAAAATCGGACATGTAAAAAGAGTATGTAGAATGAAGCCAAAATAAACTAATGTTGATAAAGGCAGAAAATGTTTTACATGGGGGAGAGGAAAACAATCAAAGAGGGCAAATTACCTTCAAGAGGAGGAGGAAGATCAGCATGAAGAAGTATTCACAATGTATAGTATAGAGACACCACAGCCTCATGTACCCCCAATCACACAGATGCTGTTGGTAAATGAATGCCCTGTGAAGTTTGAGATTGACACTGGATGTAGTGTGACTGTGTTATCACAAATGGAATATGGAAAAATGGAAGCTAAATAAAACTGCCTGAATTGAAATCAAGTTCTCTCAGTTTAAAAACATACACAGGACAGTCAGTGAACGTTTTAGTTCCCATAATACCCATAAAGGATTGTTCACATACACCAGATTGCCTTTCAGGGTTAGTTCCAGTCCAGCAATCTTCCAGAGGACTATGGAAGGGGTCCTGAAAGACATTCCAAAAGTAACGGTATACCTGGAAGATATCTTGCTGACAGGACGAGATGATCAGGAGCATTTGAGGATGCTGGATCAAGTGTTGAAGAGGTTTGAGGAGTATGGTTTGCAGTTGAAAAGGGGAAAGTGTAAATTCTTGGAAAAGGAAGTCATTTTCCTGGGTCATAAAGTGGATGCCACGGGTATTCATCCTGTTCTAGAAAAAGCCCAAGCAGTACAGGATGCGCCAACACCGACAACAGTAATGGAGCTGAAAGCATATTTGGGACTGTTGAATTTCTATAACCGGTTCCTGCCAAACCTCTCGACATTGCTTGCTCCGTCCCCTAGTGTTGGAAAGAGGAACAAGAAAATGTTTTTAAAAAATCCAAGTGTTACTGCAGTCTAACCGTGTGTTAATACATTATGATGAAAAAAAAAGAATTAGTACTTTCCTGTGATGCTTCAGTGTACGGTGTGGGAGCCGTGTTAGCACATCGTATGGCAGATGGAACTGAGAGACCCATCGGGTTTGTATCACGAACACTTGCAGTAGCAGAAAAAAACTACTCACAGCTAGAGAAAGATGGTTTAGCTGTAGTGTTCGGGGTAAAATAAAATCCATAAATATCTTTATGGTCATAAATTTGTGATCTGTACAGACCATAAACCTTTACTCAGTTTATTGAATGAACTGAAAACTGTGCCACAGATGGCCTCGCAAAGAATTACGAGATGGGCAGTGATGTTGCGGGCATATGAGTATGTAATTTCTTACAGAGCAGGCAAGGACAATGGAAATGCCGATGCACTCAGTCGTCTCCCTTTTCTCGAGATTCCCGAGAAAGAATTGGAGGAGCATGTCTTGATGTTAGACAGAGTTGTGAGTCCTTTGACGACATCAGAACAAATCAAGCACTGGACCACCCGAGATCCTGTCCTCTCTAGAGTGCGTGAGTATGTACTTAAAGGATGGCCTGATCACAGTAAATGGAGGCGCAGCGTAGTTCTAGCGGGGAGACTAGCAGCTGTACATCATCACACCATTAGCTGGGTAATTCCTAGCCAATCGCATGTAAGCCATTGCTTTATAAGTCTGCTCACAATCTATCACATTGCTGTTTCAGCCTGCTAAAACGGCAACCTCCACCACCACCACCACCAGTTGAGCCCTGTCCCGCACGGGGGTAGGCTCCTCGCCCCTGCCTCCTATCTCCGGCAGGACATGACGGTTCCGGGTACCGCCGGACGGGGCCTACGCCAAAGAGAGAGTCATTACTTTCTGTTTTACATTTATCATATAAATGGCATCTTAAACTTCACTCAAGCCTGCGTGTCTTCCCGATAGAATATCAATGATTTTTCACCTTGTGAACTGGTTTGGTTGGAGCAATGGAGGAATCAGGAGACAACGAAGCAGGTTCAAGGTCAGTCCTTTTATTCCTTTTAAACATACAATTGATGGAATCCGTCGATAAAAACTAAATATTCTATGGTTATGAAAGCACTCTAAATAATATTCATAAATCTCTCTCTGTTCAGTGCTGTTGTGCTTTCTGGACACTCTCTCCCCCTCTCTCGACACTTGGCATCCTTAAATGTTTCTCTCCGGATCAATATAACAAGACACAGGTGTTAGAGATAATTACAAACCAGGTGACAAGCCTTACTGCTCTCTCTCTCTCCCGCAGACCGACACACGACCACACCCCCCATGCCACATGCCCACACCGCTGACTCAGGCCGGGGCAACATCTGGCCTGCCTACCCCCCTCATTTCTGGAGAGAAAGTCAGCCACAACCATTTGCGCCCCCGGCCTGTGGACCACCTTGAATTTAAAGGGCTGGAGAGCCAGATACCAACGGGTGATCCGAGTGTTAGTATCCTTCATGCGGTGGATCCACTGCAGAGGGGCATGATCGGAACAGAGGGTGAAGGCCCACCCCAAATGTATTTAATCTTAATTGCCGCCCATTCTAAATGGATTGATGCATATCCAGTAAATTCAGCAACCACAGCTACTACTCTTGAATGCCTTAGATATAGTTTCAGTACACATGGCATTCCTGAAATGATGGTGTCTGATAATGCTCAGTGTTTTGTAAGTGAAGGGAGTAAAGAATTTATGTCTAAGAATGGAATAACGCATGTCACCTCTGCACCGTATCATCCATCATCAAATGGTCTTACTGAACGGGCTGTACAAACTTTTAAGGAACTCTTAAAAAAAGTTCTGGGAACAATATTGAGACAAAGTTGCATAGAGCATTGTTTAGTTATTGTATTACACCCCAGTCTACAACAGGACTGTCACATGCAGAAATGATGATGGGGAGAAAATTGCGATGCCCCCCGTTATACTCGCAAGATCCTGTTATTTTGAAATAGGAGACACTGTGTATACTAGGTACTTAGGGTATGGACCAAAATGGGTGCAGGGAATAATTCAGGATATCAAAGGACCTGCGTATTATAAAGTAGCATAAGGAAGTGCCCAAATAGTACGTCGTCATGTTGATAAATTATTTAGTCGACAACAAAAAGAGATGCTGACTAAAGACTTCTAAGCTGGCCTGTGTGCTCAACCTTAGGATACTGATGTTGCATCTGTGGATACGGATATTAATGTGCCAGAATCACTCAGTAATTCAACAACACTTGAATTGATTCCAATTGTAAATAGCAGGGAGCCTGAGAGTTCGCAACCTGGAGATCAAAGAAATCAATTGCCAGATTCACCCAGTGCTCAAATAATGCCTGAATTGACAAGACTGTAGATAGAAAGGAGCCTGAGAGTACACCCCCTGGAGGTCTACGATGTTCAGTAAGAGAGAGGAAACCACCAGCATATTTTAAAGACTTTGTGAAATAAATAAATAAAAAAAGACTAATCAAAAAGAACTTTAGCCAAAAGGTTTTGGGATGTTAAGTAATATGTATTAAAGGGGTCATGACATGAGAAACCAAATTTGCCTTGATCTTTTGGTATATAAGAGGTCTTTGTATCATTAAAACGTCCTGCAAGTTTAATATTTTAAGACGTCCTCCCCATTCTAAACGAATCATTTATTTAATCAAGCTCAAAATACAGCTAGTTCTGGATTCATGGTTAGAAGTGACGTGACGGTTAGAAGTGACGTACCAGCGTTTGCATATGACCGCCTCCAGCACAAGATAACTACGCTTTAAGCGCAAGACAACTACGCTCATTTCAGTATCGCCGTCGCCTCACAAGTGTTCAGTCGATGGACAGCGAGCTCTGACAGAGACTACTTGTGCACAGGAAAATTACGATGCCACACAGATGTGCTGTTCCTGGCTGTGGTCAAACAAAACCTCTGAATAAGCTGCCGAAAGATCCAGACGTCAGGGAAAAATGGATGCAGTTTATTTTTTGCGGACGTCCCAGTCACGGCAGTGTTAACTTAAGCGTTTGTTCTGTACATTTTAAGGATGACTGTTTTGAGAACAAATCTCAATATGATGCTGGCTTTGCCAGAAAACTGTTGCTCAAAGATAAGTCCGTGCCTACTATTCTGGGAACAACGACGACGCAAACTGTAAGTAATCTATTTTAAACTTTAAACTACTTTTTAAAGCGCAATTTCATTCATTATGAATAATCACAGTGTTTTTACTTAGTTTACTTGCATATTGTTCTGGCTGGGGGCGTCAATAATTGATACATAGGCACTGACGTTAGCCAATCATAACAGTGGGCGTTAACACTGAAGTCTTAATTGGAAAACGCCCCCAAAACAGACTGTTTGAATCAGAGGATGAGAAACAGGGTGGGAAAAGGTCATAAATCACTAGATTTTAAAAGTTTTTCTTAAAAAAAATATATTAATACTATAATTGCACCTAAGGGAACATAATAATACAATAAAAAAACCCATGTCATGACCCCTTTAATATATGTTTCATATGAATTGTATGATGTGAAAAAAATAAAATAAATCTCTGAGGGCTTTTATCAGGGAACAGGGGTTACTGTTAAGTAACCAGAGACGTTTCAGTGTAAGAGAATGTATTTTTGCTTGAACCAAACTTTATGTAAGAATACATACAATATCTCATGAGATCACGTTGCGCTAACCTAACTGAGTAACACAAATAGAGTTAACAGATTATTTAAATACATTTTTTAAATAGATCAAGCTGTTTTTATCAATGATTTGAGGCACTTTAAAACAGGGGCTAAAAACAAAATGTTCCCCTTCTGTTACTCACTCAACGTTGTGTCGATGTATTGACACTACGGGTCGCTCCTGGAAGCCCCAGACATCTCTGATCTTTGAGAAAAGGCCAATGAAAATTGGCGAGTGGAATTTGCATGCCACTTCCCTGGACATATGGTATGGTATATAAGGAGCTGGTATACAACCACTCATTCAGACTTCTTCTTCGGAGCCAAGCGGTTGTATTCACTGAGCTGAATTACTCTGCCGATCCATTCCGAGTCTAGTGAGGCTGTTGGTTTTACGGTGAATTACAGCGTCTTTTCCCCCTCTTGCACCGGTTGAGTGCAGAGAATACCCCCTGGGCACTTCAGCAGCCTAAAAGAGTATATTCTTCCTCTAAAAGAGTATATTTCCCTTCTAAAAGAGTGGCACTCATGGAGAGAGTTATTTTAAAGATGCCTTTTCCGTTTGTGTATATTTCCTGGTTGTGATCATTACCTCTCAGTTTCCCATGGCCATTATTGCTGACTCATGTGTTGGGCGCTGCACATGTGGGGACAGCGTTTGTGGATGGGTCATGATGTCACTGCGAGAACATGATTATGGTAAAGTTGCTGTCGCAGCTTTCCTCAGGGAAAGTCCCCCAGCGACTCCCTGGTATACCTCCAGTTCTTTAATTGAAAGCTCGTCTGCTTCGCGAGCCGTGAACGAGATCACAGACTCGCCATGAGACGAGCCGGCAGTCCCATCGCAGGACTCGCTGGGGTAAACCAGCTTGCTGGGGAATGGGAGGTCTGTGGGGGATTTCCCGGCAGAGTGGCTCCCATTGAAATCCCTAAATCGCTCCCAGTGCTAACCGATACGGCCTCGAACACATAGGTAGAAGGGCCGGGCAGGTCCCTGTTTACCTTTCTTATCATTTTGCCGCACGCCCCAAAGGCTGCGGTACCCACATTTTAAGAAAAGAGCGGTTTCCTTACTTCTTGTGCCTCACAGTCAGTGTCCACAGCCGTCGTTATCATGACCACCGGGCATTGTTTCTCTCTGGCAGTTTCTCTCTGGAGGCGGGTTTTCTGCCCGTGCGTGCCCAGCTGTGGGACAAATCCACCCCCGATGTGATGGCCTGCACGGGCCACGAGGACGGACTTCTTCCTCTCCCATCCCAGGCAGTTCCGGAGTGGTCATAAGGAGAGAGGTAAGTCCTTTGATGTCCCTGGACTCTGCACGCCAACAAGTGGCACCTCAGGCTCCGCCCCATCGTGAGGACCTGCCTGCCAGTACGTCTGACACGATTGATCCCTGGTTGATTTATAAATGTAAACGACAATTTTAAGCAAAAGTATTTTTTCATGATTTCTTTACTGATGTCAAACAGAATGCAGCTGAGCGGATTCAGAGTGAACGTAAGGAATCAGGTTTCCTTTCAGGCAGATTTCACTGACATCAATATACTGCCGGAAATGTGTAACACATTTACACTAACATTGCCAATGCATGTTTTTTGTAATCTACATTGTTGAAATTATGGAAATGACAGAAATGCAGTAATAAAAAATAAAAAACACAAAAAATTCATGTTCAAGAATCAGTATAAAACCAGTTTGTAGTCCTTTATCAACCACTCTTTAAAACTGCTATACCAAATGGCTATTTACATTTCTCACACTGTTGTCATAAACATTTACCTTGCTTGAATATACAGTATACAAATTACAAATCCGGGTTGTTATTATGCCGTGCCACAAGATCCAATCTTACTGAGATTGAAAAACCATCTCAGTCTGGCCCAGAAAGTGTTCTCATTCTCTGCCATATCATGTCCTACACACAAAGATATGATTCTGTTTGATCATAGTAAGAGAGATTTACATTCAGCTGGAAATATTTACCTTTACCCTCTAAAAGTACAAACAAAAGTCACAAATTTGGACAAAGTGGAAGAATGTAGAAAAATGTCTTGACATCTTTGTTGACGGTCTGAGTTGATCACTTGTTACTAATGGATTTAAAACAATGTTTCTCAACTGGTGGGTCATGACACTGAACTGGCTCCCAGGTCTTTTCTAATAGAGACAGCTTGGAAAAAACAACAAAGGTAATTGTGAATAATAAAATGCAACTAACCATATAATCATAGTTATGATAGTATATTAAATCAATACATCTGTCACGGCTCCTGTGAGTTTGTCGGTTTATTCTGTGTATTTTGTTATTTTCTCTCCCTCATGTCTCGCAGGCGAAGCTGGCATGTATGATTATTGTTTCCATGGGAACATTGATTGCTCCCAGGAGAATGCTGATCATAGCACTAATTAGCATGCTAGCAACACCTGGTTCTCCTCTAATTCACTCCCAACTTAAACCCTTCCTGTTCTCAGTATCCTTGCTAGAAGAGCCAGCAGACATCAGTAATCGTCGGATGGTTGGTCGAAGGCTGCACGTTTGGCGTCAGTTAGAGGTCGAGGAAGAAAGCTGAACCGAGGAGAAAGTTAAAAGGACTTGTTTTTGAGAAAACATCACAACAAATCAACAGATTCTGTGAAGGACAAACAGGAACAGTTCTTGGATTGAAATAGGTGGACATAATGGACGACTCTTCGGATGGTGGTAATCAAGATATGGCGTTCCAAGAAGTACAATATAATAAAAGGAAATAACATGGGTGATGAGTCTGAATATGAGCAAATGTATACAGAAATACAGGGCAAAGGGTGATGAGAAATAGTGAGGAAAAATACATAAATGTTATGATCACATTTGTCAAACAAGCAGAACAATACATGCATCCTGTTAATTTATCAAAGGCGATAGAAAAAGAAATAGGATCAGTGAAAGGAGCAACATGTCTGAGCAATGGAAGAGTCTTGATTAAGTGTAAATAAGACTATCAGAGAGCAAAGGTTTTAAAACTAAAATCACTGGCTGATGGGAAAATAAGCTGTGCTGAATTAGATGTGAAGAAGCGTGGGGTGATTTCAGGAGTCCCCTTAAATTTAACTATGGAAGAAATAAAAGGAACCTTGTTTGGAGGCAAAGTTGCTTTGGCTAAAAGATTGATGATATGGAATGATAATGAAAAGTGTGATAGTCTTTCTGTGTTGATACACTTTCAAAACAGCGATTTACCTGTAAAGTTGAAGCTAGGTTTCATCAGTTATGTGGTACGGGAATATGTACCCCCTCCTTTTTGTTGTTATAAATGTCAGCATATTGGACATACTGCTGCTGTTTGCAAAGGGAAAATGCATTGTGCAAAATGTGGAGGAGAGCATGAATATGGGATGTGTCAGGAAGGTGCTAAGTTAAAATGCTGCAACTGTGGGGGAGAGCACAGCACTGCATATGCAGGATGTACAGTACAACAGCAGGCTCGTGAAATCCAGAAGGTAAAGTCCACCCAGAATTTTACATATGCAGAAGCAGCTCGCAGAATGAAACCTGTAGAAGAAACAAGAATACAAAATGGACAGGCACACACCTCTCAGACTAATGGACCAATGAAACAGCTGAACATGTTAAAAAGTGACTCAACTGACAATATTAACATGAGCAAAACTAATTTTGTGGCGTTTATCTGTGCAGTGGTTAATGGCACTGCGCAGGTAGTAAGAAGATCTGACAAAATAAAAATTGTTGTAGAATGTGCAAAACATTTCTTGAAATGCATAGGTATATCAGCAGAGCAAGTTCATAAGATATTAAAATGTAAAGAAGGGCAAATGGAAGGAAGTATAACAGCAATCTATGATGCATCTCAGTGTAATCATATACACTCACCTAAAGGATTATTAGGAACACCTGTTCAATTTCTCATTAATGCAATTATCTAATCAACCAATCACATGGCAGTTGCTTCAATGCATTTAGGGGTGTGGTCCTGGTCAAGACAATCTCCTGAACTCCAAACTGAATGTCAGAATGGGAAAGAAAGGTGATTTAAGCAATTTTGAGCGTGGCATGGTTGTTGGTGCCAGACGGGCCGGTCTGAGTATTTCACAATCTGCTCAGTTACTGGGATTTTCACGCACAACCATTTCTAGGGTTTACAAAGAATGGTGTGAAAAGGGAAAAACATCCAGTATGCGGCAGTCCTGTGGGCTGAAAATGCCTTGTTGATGCTAGAGGTCAGAGGAGAATGGGCCGACTGATTCAAGCTGATAGAAGAGCAACTTTGCCTGAAATAACCACTCGTTACAACCGAGGTATGCAGCAAAGCATTTGTGAAGCCACAACACGCACAACCTTGAGGCGGATGGGCTACAACAGCAGAAGACCCCACCGGGTACCACTCATCTCCACTATAAATAGGAAAAAGAGGCTACAATTTGCAAGAGCTCACCAAAATTGGACAGTTGAAGACTGGAAAAATGTTGCCTGGTCTGATGAGTCTCGATTTCTGTTGAGACATTCAGATGGTAGAGTCAGAATTTGGCGTAAACAGAATGAGAACATGGATCCATCATGCCTTGTTACCACTGTGCAGGCTGGTGGTGGTGGTGTAATGGTGTGGGGGATGTTTTCTTGGCACACTTTAGGCCCCTTAGTGCCAATTGGGCATCGTTTAAATGCCACGGCCTACCTGAGCATTGTTTCTGACCATGTCCATCCCTTTATGGCCACCATGTACCCATCCTCTGATGGCTACTTCCAGCAGGATAATGTCACAAAGCTTGAATCATTTCAAATTGGTTTCTTGAACATGACAATGAGTTCAATGTACTAAAATGGCCCCCACATTCACCAGATCTCAACCCAATAGAGCATCTTTGGGATGTGGTGGAACAGGAGCTTCGTGCCCTGGATGTGCATCCCACAAATCTCCATCAACTGCAAGATGCTATCCTATCAATATGGGCCAACATTTCTAAAGAATGCTTTCAGCACCTTGTTGAATCAATGCCACGTAGAATTAAGGCAGTTCTGAAAGCGAAAGGGGGTCAAACACAGTATTAGTATGGTGTTCCTAATAATCCTTTAGGTGAGTGTATAACATTGTCATGTCTTTCCTGTAGCTTCATTGGAATGCCAGAAGTTTAATCGCTAATGGACAGGAGTTTAAAAAATATATTGCAGATATGAATACATTTCCTGATATCTTCTGTATACAAGAAACATGGTTATGAAAGTCATTGGATTTTAAGATAAATAGTTATGAGGCAATAAGGAAAGACAGGAGTAATGGTAGAGGTGGAGGATGTGCGACATTCATAAAAGAAAATGTGATATACAGATATGTAAATAATGAAAGTAATAAAGAGAGCGTATGTATAGAAGTAATGGGTACACAGGGAGTAATCAGATTATTAAAGTTCTATAATCCATGTTCATAATTCACAGTATATATCTTGAAAAGTGCCATGGGAGAAATGTCAAATAAAATGATTATATGTGGTGATTTTAATGCTCATAATAGCATTTGGGGTAGCAAGAATCCAGATAAAAATGGAGAAATAATAGAAGAATTAATTTAAAAGCTCTCTTTAGTGTGTTTAAATGATGGCAATCCAACAAGAATAGGCATAACAAGAGGTGGAATGTCATGTTTGGATATCACAATAGTTTCAGCATCATTAACTAGTAATTATACATGGTCAGTATCTAAGGATAATATAGGAAATGATAATTGTCCAGTGACCTGTGTAATGCTCGACAGCAATCAAACAGATTATCAAAGGAAAATAGCTTATGTTAAAAAGGGTATTAAAAGTACAAAAAGGACAGCATGGCAAAACTTCTGCAATACAATATGGAGGGAAACCGAAATAAATCTAGTCTGGTGTATAGTAAAGAAGATAAATGGAATCGGCAGCTTCAAAAAGATACCTGTACTGGAGGAAAGTGGGAAGATAGCTATTACAATAAAGACAAGGCTACAATGTTGGCTCAAACATTTGCTAAAGCTCATAGCATTGAGAATTTGAGAATACATTCTTAACAAGACGACAACAAATTAAGAATATATATGGAAATACTTGCAAGAAAAAGCAAGATTTTAATAGTAGTTTGGATGATGAGTTTAATTATTTTGAGTTAAAAACAGCTATTAATTACTCAGAGAATACAACACCCGGTAAAGATATGATAAGTTATAAAATCTTAAAGAAATGATCACCAAAAGCATTCAAAACATTATTGGACTTATATAATTATATATGGAATGTGGGTGTCCTTCCTAAGCAATGGAAAACTGCAATTGTGCTCCCTCTAGCTAAGCCTGGGAAAGATATAACAAAACCTAGTAGTTATAGACCCATCGCTCTTACCTCTATGCTATGTAAAGTATTGGAATAAATGATTGTGAGGTGACTGAATTACATTTTGGAGAAAAGGGAAGTGTTATCAATGTTTTAAAGTGGTTTTAGGAAAAGTAGGTCTACAGTAGATGCTTTGGTATTGTTTGAAAATGAAGTTAGAAAAGCATTTGTAATGAAAGAATACATGATTGCAGTCTTCTTTGGCATAGAAAAGGCTTATGACACTTTGTGGAGGGAATTAAACTGAATAAAATTGGAATAGGTGGCAAAATGTATAACTTTTTATTCGAACGCACCTTTCAGGTTAAAATTGGAGAAGAACTATCAGCTCCTTATAACATTCTAAATAGAGCTCCGCAGGGTAGTGCAATTAGTCCAATATTGTTTAATTTAATGATTAATGATGTTTTTGATAAAATTAAAAAACCAGGAATAGGATTATCTCTTTATGCAGATAACGGAGCATTATGGAAGAGAGGCAATTTAAAAAATGTTGTTAAAGGCATATAGGAGTCCATTAAAGAAGTGGAGGAATGGTCATTGTATTGGGGTCTAAAGTTTCAGTCTCAAAAACACAATATATGGTATTCACAAAGAACAAGAGGACTAAACAATTAGATCTGAAGTTGTATGATCAATCATTGGAAAGAGTACTCATTTTTTAAATATCTTGGTTTATGGTTTGATGAAAAATTATCATGGAAATTGCATACAAGTAAAATTGAATCAAAGTGTAAAAAGATAATAAATTGCATGTGTATGGTTGCAAGTCACAATTACGGACAATTACGGAAAACGGATCTAGTCGTAGTACATTGTTGTGCATGTATCAAGCATTGATTCGCATTTGCTTTGATTATTGTTGAAGTGTAAATGGGTCAGCAACCAAGTCCTTATTGAAAAAACGAAATGTTATTTAGTCCAGAGAATTAAGAATATGTTGTGGAGCAGTTAAAACATCCCCTGTAGATGCAATTGGGGTAGAAATTGGAGAGATGCCTCCAGATCTTAGAAGGGAAAAACTGGCAGTGACATACTGGGTGAAACTTCAACAATCCATGAATAATCATCTTACTCGCAAAGTTTTGGAGGAGTGCTGGGAATATTCATATGATGGAGGACACAGTTTTGGATGGAAGAGTAGAATGTGGGCTAAGGAATGTGGCATGGACAATAAGATCTTCTGTCCTGATGTACCGAGTCCACCTTGGAGAGTCCTTGAACCGTTTGTAGATTTGAGCAAGTCTGAAGAAGAATGAATACATTGGAAACGAGGTTAATGCTATTTTAAATTACAAATTTTACTCGATTTTACAAATATTTACAGATGGCTCTAAGGATCCTGTTGGTCAAAAGGTTTGGAATAGGTGTATATATTCCAAAATGTAAACCAAAAATTAGTTTTAAATTACCCGATGAATTATCTGTTTACACTGCAGAGTTAGCAGCTTGAATAATAGCACTACAGTGGGTTGAACAAGTCACTCCCGACACGCGGTAGTATGATTAGGTTCTTCTTCAGCTTTAATTAGTATAATAAATGCAAGATCAGACAGAGAAGATTTAATAATGGAAGTATGTTTATCATTACACCGACTGAAATACAGTAGGTGGAATAGTGGTGTATTTCTGTTGGGTTACAGCACACATTGGGGTATCTGGTAATGAAGTTGCTGATTAACTAGCAAAAAAATCACTAGACAAGAGGGAGGTGGATGTTAAAGTACCTATGGGGAAAAAGGAGGCAAAATAATTTTTTAAGGAAAAAGTTAATGAATAAGTGGCAAATTAGATGGGACAGTAGTAACACAGAGAGATGGTGTTATAGTATTACACAGACAGTAGGGAGGATACATTGCCAGGGAGGAAATAGAAAAGAAGAAGTATTACTGTCTAGATTAAGACTGGGAGACACAGGGTTGAAATCAACACTGGCACTTATGGGTTTGCATGAAAATGGATTATGCGATGTGTGTGGTGTATCTGAAAATGTATGTCATGTGCTTTTTATGTGTAGTAAATATAATATATATTGTGATATATTATTTGTTCACTTTAAGAATGGGGAGGACAGAATGAAGAATGAGGATATTTTAGGAAAAGGTTTAATGGACAGACAGGTATATAGAGCACTAATTAAATTGATATATTAAATTGACTCAGGTCTTGGGTCAAGAATGTAATATTTGTGAATGGAATGGAAATACTCTATAATCTGGAGCATGAAGAGCTAATTGTGAATGTCAGAGGATCTGAACACACAGCGCTAGCATGAGCATGCGCTCTGATTGGTCCAGAGATTGGGAAGGAGTGTCACTGATCGAGTAGTGACAAGGAGTATGAAACTTCCATACATATTGTAAACATCAGACTCATCATCCATGCAAGTGTAAGTTGCCACCCAGTACAGTAGGTGGCGATAATGCTCCTAAAGAGTTAATCGCCATTAAACAAGAAGAAGTAGTATACTTGCTAGATTGTTGTTGATGTGAAGTAGCTTACCTCACTCTCTCTGCCTCTGTTGGTCCTGTCTCGTGTATCTGTTCAGATGCCCGTCTCTGCCCGCTTGTCGGGAGTGTGGTAACTTCCAGCTTGCTGAACACTTTTTCTCAGCGCTCACGAATCTTCAACGATGGATTCTCGTCTCTGCCCGCATGTGGGGAAAGTGATTTCCTTCCAATCTGCTGGTCGATGTTCTCTGCACCTCACTACGCTTCTACGGAGGATTCCTATGAATCTGCTACTGACTTCCACAACGCACACACTCATCTGAACCATGGCCGTAGCCAGCTATGAGGTCACCGTGGTCCGAACCACATATTCAAAAATAAATAAGCGGTTGATAACTCCTTTGAGTGCCTGCATGCATGTATAATTTAGTTTAGACAGTTGGATGGATTATTTGGTGTCCGCAAATACTTCAAGAGTGTGACTAAAAGGCGCTACCTGAAACTGCGCAGCGCATTTGCCGGGCAGAGCAGAGTAAAAGCGGGACCGGTCTCACTAATCTGACGAACCTGCTCTAAGCATGCGGCATGCTGCCCCGAGGATAACAGTGTGAGTCGTGTGCGACCCCATTGAATTTGACACATCATTCTCTGTTATGAACCATCAGACCCATCTGATATGAGACACTTAAAGGATCTGTGCTGAAGCTAGTTGAAACAAGAAGCCCGTCATATTAAACTACAGTGACGAGGTAAATAAGAGAACATTGTTCCATTCACAACTGTAATTAAAGGCTTTTCATTCCACAAATCAGCACCCTTATAGAAATACGCCTGACATGTACTGTTGTAACATAAACTGTTGTAGTAACTGGTATTTTACCAGAAATCCTGTAGGTATATATTTGTAATAAATGTTAATATTATTAGCCTACAAAAATATGAAATATTGTATATTAGGGCAATAAAAGTCACTTTTATGGAGGTTGTTTTTATTATTTCTACAAGTGTTCTACCCCCCTACCCCAAATTTTTTTATATAATTGTTTTTTTTTTTTGTTTTTTACCTGTGATTAACATGATCTTACTAATACTGTAGTTAAACTCTGGATAATATGCACGAACAATGGTAAATTGTCGTAAATGCAACTACAAAGAAGAATTTAACAAAAAAGCTTTAAAGTCTGGACACTCATGAATTAAGGATGAAGTTATGACTTTTTCTTCTTTGTAAATATGTTGTTCTAATGAACTTCAATTAAAAAATGGGAATTAAATTTAGCTTACACTCAGTAACTGTTGTTCTTGCCATCTTGGACTTACACTGACACCTAGTGGTGTGGATGTAGCATCATTCAAAATCAACAGTTTTCAGTTACATATGTCATTGTAGAAATTCACTAGTCACAATCAGCCATGATTCATTTAATAAATGAGTGAAAGTGTCCAATAACAAGATTACTGAGATTAAGCCAGTAGTATTCAGCTGGTCATGTGATTCTGAAATGGCCCCTGCCCCATGAATGAAACAGATTTTATAAGGTTACTGATATGACTATAGTCCTGATCTCATGTGAGTGGTCATGATTTTATACATATGTTTCAAAATTATAATATATTTCTTCAGCAGTAAACTTTTTTAAAGGGGAAAAAATTACTGACTGCACCTTTAAATAATTAAGAGGCTGGCAAAAGGAAAACAATTGAGTTAACATAGTCGTAGATACATTAGTTGTTAATTAACTTTTGATGTTTTTCTGTAGTTAATATAAGTACATTTTGCTGCCCAACTCAAAATCAATGCTTTATTTTCAAATGTGCATTTCGATGTGACAAAAATTCTGAATTAATATTGTTGAATTTGCGATTAAAAGAATATTTCAGTATTATTATTGGTTTCTGTCATTTAATTTTTATATTTAAATTTGATGTATAGAATATGTTGCGTTTGTAGGTGTAATTTTGGTAGAAGTCTTGACACCTCACCGTGGACCTCACTAATGATCAAACCCTGTCTTCGGCCCTGATCTGAACACACTCTTTTGGTAGAATCACAGCATTTGGTAGAATTTTTATTATTTATTTTTTTTTTTAACAATTATGTTCACCACCTGTGCTGTGTTAATATGTTTGTTTGTTGTTTGGTTTATGCAACTTCTTGTCATATAAAGAAATGATACTTGTTTTATTTTAATTTTATTTTTTGTGTACCATAACAATTTTGGTACTGTGTTGCGTCGCCATTTGCTGTCCAGTGAAAATTCTGTGTCTTGAAGCTAAACTAGTTGAGAAGCAATAATTTAAAATCAGCTAAATAATTAAGTCCATGTTCTACTACAATAAGCCGGATAATTAAGTGTCCACATGACATGTTCATATAATAAATGATATTAACAATACCAATTAAATGCGTAATGACACACAATATTACAAAACAAATACATATTAATAAAATGTTATTCACTAGTATTACTCATTACTCACAGTATTTACCCTGTGACATCATGTTCACTCTCATATTTCTCACGTCTCAAAATTCCCTGTGTTTCCTCGTCACTTTCAGATGCAATTGTTTTAGAAATACATGTAAAATATATTTAGCGAAAACATTACCAATATTTTCATTTAGTGTAACATTTTCAGTACAGACGGATGATGACCGTAGATTCTTCTTCTTAAAGGAGTATCTGTAGAAAGTGGAAGAACAGGATAACACCACAAAGGAGTGAGTAACTCTTACCACTGCTATTACTAAACAGAGCTAGTTAAACTTGGTTAATCATTCCCTTTAGACAGGATAACAGACAATTTTGTGAGTCTATAAAAACCCTTGATGGCAGTGTAGGTTTGCTTCAGGATTAGTGACATATGCAAGTATTTGAAATTGTGCATTTCGTTATGTCATTTCCTGTTTTACGTTTTTGAGCTGATTGTAAACGTTTCTTCAATCACCAGTTGAAAGTACTATTGGTTTATTATGTATTTTATCTGACTAGGAAATGATGGTAATACTAATAATAATGCTTTGATTCCTTTTAGCATTGTCTTTTTGTGAATTAGTTAGTTTTTGTTTTTTAAGAAAATTGTGCCTTGCTGTTGTCTTTAGGGGAGATTTGGGGTAAATGTGTATCAGAACACTTGATATTATCTGTTAGTTACCTGTTATTTGCTTTTATCATTGCGGTTTCTTATAAATTAAGTTTTCCACATTTGTTTTGTGTTATGGCTATGCCACTGTCTTCATATGGAGAGTCACAGGCCGATATTATCATCCTTTGCCAAACAACCTTTGTGTTTTTTTTTTGTGTAACAAAATTATTACACTGTTGCACAATAATATCTCACATTACAAAGTTCAGCAATGATTGTACTTTATAACACATAAACCTTTGATGTTTACACCAATGAATTATGATTAAACATACACATAATTTAAATGTTAAGTGTGAGGCAAAATATTGTCTTTTATCGTCACAACATGTTGCTGCAGCATTGCTCTGACATGATCCAAATACTAAGAGAGGAACAGACAGCAATAAGAAAACTGAAAGGATTTTTTTTTTATTTCCACACTATTTAAAAGTCGTTTTGTAATACTAATATGTTACATGTCCTAACAGAAATGTTCCATGTTAATAGTGTTGTTTTTTTAAATTAAATATCGACGTCTATCAGTATTTTGAATAGTAGAGTGAGTGTGATCATAAGGGAACTCTTTTTATAGGCCTTATCGATACCATATGATCATTATTGTAATGTTTTATTTGAAAGAGACGTTCAAGACTGAAGTAATTAAACATTTTAAAATGACGTGCATTGTTTCCTTATCATAAGCGATTCGAATAGTACACACTGTGGTTTGCCCGCATATCAGTGATTGATTAACCCGTTGAGAAGAACATTCTGCACCGGCAACTTGCGGACATTACCTGTCCTAGGCCTACTTTAATATAAATAATTATGCTCCAGTCAAGATCTGTCCGAATTTAGCTACATTCACGACACACTGTTCAAGAATAAAAAGCAAATGTGTGTGTCACTATTTGCGTTGAAATCCTTCTCGAAATCATAAATGTTAATTCTGCTCGATCAGAGTCGCTATAAGAAGACTATAAGTGGCGAATCACACAAGCCAACACCCGATTGTATTTTGTGTTTTGGATTTAGGCTACACCGTTTGACCGATTGTGTTCGGCGTGATTCTTGTTTGAACTGGGGAATACGGCTTCAACCTTGAGAAGAGTGTTCGGGAATTCATTCTGTTCGAATAACAGACCAAACTAAAGGAAGTGACCATTATCATGGTCATCACGAAGTCGACCTTTTGGGAATGAAAGGCTTTATTATCAGTGGAAAGGATCAGCAGTATTAACGAAACAATCCGTTACGAGCCGTTCTCCTTAGAAGCATCATTTGAGTTCACAGAGCCGATTAAAATGCACGATTAGGAATCCCCGAATTTCTTTTTTCTCCTGTCTACAATGTTGTGCTTGAGCATTAAAACAAGCCATGTAAAATATCAATGACAATGTCACACACGACATAACAACATATGACCGGTGAAAAAGCAAAAGTTTGACTCCGTGAAGACTGCTGGATGCCACTGGAGCCAATTTGAGTCCTGCCCACGAACCACGATATAACCAAAACATAGAAAATAGTATTTAGCTCCCTCCACTAAATCACGAGAATGGGGAAATTTTAGATGCACAAAATGCGAGCTCTGTTTTGAACATATAGCATACGCATGGCTTGTTATTATAACTTATTTTTTAGACCAAAATCTTTGAACATTGTTCGGCTAATGTCAAAGGAAAGCAGTTGAATGGTTTTTCAGATTTAATGTTCATGTCAAAATTGTTTGAAATAATCAAGCTGGCATAAAATGACATACATCTCTTGACGACTCATTTAGAAATTATTCTGTTTTTTAAGTTTATTCAAAACGTTACCATAACATATAAGCATAATTTCAATCAACATGAGTACAATATAAAGTTATAGCTACACATTCATATAATTCCGTACAAAAAAATTTTTTCACTATAGCATGCGGTAAAGTTTTCCAGACAATGAAACAACTACGAGGAAAGAATCCAGATTGTGAATGAGAGTCCACGAGGACAATACCACCTCTGCATGACACGAAATACAAGAGAACGTCACTCACAAACGCGGTTCAAGAATACAGCAGGCGATCGAGGCCTAATGTCAGGTTCGTGCTTTGACAACCCAATTGTTATCATTTAGAGCACTGAATTGTTTTCAAATGTTGTTCCATCGTCCCACCTTATAACTTATACAATGTGTGAATGTGTCTGTCTGCATAACGCTGAAATCCTCAAAAATGGACATTTAAATTGTTGTGCAAGTTCAGGTAAACACAGACAATCCGCATAATTCGTGTGAAAATGCCGATTGCACCTAATCCAGTACGGTTGTTTAACTCGTCAGCTATTATACTGGCATGCGTTCAGACTAGAGCCGGGACTCTGCAAGCCGCTATATCCAAAAGACGGATGCTGCTTTGATTTCAGTCTTAACGTCGCAAGGCTAGAGTTACAAGTGTCTCTGTACACACTGTACGGGGAGCCCGGAGGCCCGTACGGGCATGTGGGTGAACTCATGGCGGAATTGATCGTGGCGCTGCCGATGCCGTTGAGATTGCCGATGTTATTAAGGCCCGTCGCTGGCATGCCGGGCACGGCAGAGTGTCCCATCCCGGACGCCATGCTCATGGACGAGATGGAGTTTGGGGCTGAGAACATAGACTGGGACGTGAGAGGGTTCATGGAATTGAAGAAGGTAAAGTTCTTGGTGGACAGTGGGGTTGGAGTCAGTCCTTTGTTTGTCCAGTTGTTGTAGTACGCCGGATAGACGTCGTCGTAAGGCTGCATTAAGCCGCTGAACTGGGGCAGATAACTGTTCTTACACAAATCCATTTGCTGATTACGCTCCCTCTTTCTCCATTTCGCCCTTCGGTTTTTGAACCAGACCTGAAAAGTTGACGAATAACGGTTTATTCAGCATAGGCTACAAGACGCTATTCGATACACAGACAGACAGATATACCACATTAGTTGTGTTTGTGTGAACTTATATATTCAGGTTGATTCAGTGATGTTAAATCTTATTTTTGAGAAATAAAACAGGGTTCATTTCCGTGTTATCACTTGAAGCGCAGTGTTTCATGTTTCCAATACTGTTCCAATATATCCAATTCCAATTCTTTGACTTCATTCCGCTAGTGACACAGATTTTTTTTTGACATAAAACGTGCTTCATTTTGTAACATGTAAATGAACTGATTTTATAAAAATAAAATTAGTGATTGAATATTAAACATCACTAAATTAACCTGAATATATTAGGGTATCCCAATAAAACGCATTTTAAAATTAAGCAGAAATAGAACCTTAAGAAAAGAACTGCAGGATATAGACATCCACATTTTATTGTATAAATTCTCATATTTTAGAAACAACGAAGAACAGCCAAGCCTATGCTTCAACGCGCAGTGTAAGAAACACAATAACACGATTAAATGTAGTCCGGTTGATTAAGACAAATAATAATATTTTTTTGACTTGAGTCAAACCAGTTAAGCATCTTAGGTTAACATTTTTACTCAGTGTAGGGTTTTCTATATTTGACTGAGAATTTGTTCGAGTCAAGGAGCCAAAACGAATTATTATTAGGCCTATTACTATTACTATAGCCTACTATTGCAGTATATTAAACCCTCTCTCTAAATTCTAAGGAATTTAAATTGATATTTTTTTATTTCCTGGTAATTTGGGTAGAGCAAGATTCAAGCGACTGCGGACTTTAACGTTTTTTTATTTATTTTTCACGAATGGAATATACAAAGAGTCATAAACTGTTTTTCATTTTCATTCCGATAATCAAGCCAACAATACTAATGAAGTCAACATTACTATGGTTCTAGAATACTCTGGGAGGAAACTTGTTTAAAGATACAAAGAAACATTTATTGTGATTTCATTCTTTATTTATTTTAATTTTTTAAGAATTATGTCAAATTGTTTATAAATGCCGTAGTGTAAAATTGAAATATTTTCAAAATCATAACAGGCGTAAAATTGCAGAATTTACAAGCGAATAATGCACAAAACATAACATGTTATATTGTAAAATTGATAAACGTAAAAGTGACTTATTTATCAGTTTGAATAATATTCCTCGAATTAGAGCCTAATGTATGATGAATTTGCAAATCATAATTTTGTAAATACTTCATTGGTGATTAGCTTTCTTATTTATTTCAATCTTGGCTTGAAACCTGTGACGGTCGTGCTTGCTTGAACACAAAAAGTGCCTTTGCAAATGGCCGAAAACCTGTATTGTCATATACATTAGTTGTACGTTTCGAGATGGTTCGCTCACCCGGACTCGGGCCTCTGTGAGGTGGGTCCACACGGCGATCTCCTCTCTGGTGCTCATGTCTGGGTATCGATTCCTTTGGAAAGTGGCTTCCAGCTCCTGCAGCTGCTGGCTGGTGAAGTGAGTCCTCTGCCGTCTCTGTTTCTTCTTCTTGGAGTCATCCGCGTTTCCATCGTCACTTCTCTGCTCGACAGATCGCTCCTTTTCTGCGGAGATGAGATCGGACTTGATATGTGGTCTCAGTGCTCTGTCGCGCTCTTTTTTAAAAAAAATAAATAAATATTTACATTTTTGTAAGCAGGAGTCAGTTGTAGAAAAGCAAAATTGAATTGCTTGATGGCTCGTTCGCACGGACTGAACGATAGCCCATGCAGTCCACTTATGTGCATATATATTTGATTGAAATTGTTTTGATGAAAGATTGATTCTTTCATCGTTTTTCCACACCATACTTACGGCTGTTAGGCTATATTGCACATTTTATAGCCAGTGAAAAGAATAGTCGCTCATGCAGGCCGGACTCACTGTTGTAAACTTCAGGTGGTCAGATAGACCAGCACCCTTTCCTAAGCTAACAAACATGCAGTTGCTCATTTAATAATAATATTTACCGAATGGGAGATTTTAGCTGTTATTAAGACATTGAGGTAACGTCTCTATGATCAAAGCGACAAGACACAATTTAATACACAATCCCGAAAAGAAAAATGTTTTATTCAAATAAGCTTAAGCTTGCTTTGGCTATATTTTAAGCGTGTTTAGGTTTAACGTATGGATGAATATGGAAATGTGACGTGTCCTTTACCTGCAGTTTCATTGTCAGAAGACTCGCTGCTCGTGTTCTCTAACGTGTCTCTGGTGCTGTTGTTTCTCGGCAGATGAAAAGATGAGGCCATGTCCAAATTCGTTCCACCTTCAAAACAATCATGCGTGTTACAAAACCTCTCCCGGTGGTGCCATATAAGAACAATCCACGATCATTCTCCGATTAATACATATGTGGAGCCTTCATACGCTATTTAGGTACTCATGTTGAAGAGTGAGTGCTCCTTGTGAACCCACAGCAGCACAGAGCACAAAGACCCACCCATTCTCCCCTCCCCGCTCTCAGTGTCAGTCCCACCTACACTGCACAACCATTTCTATACATACAACTCAACTCAACTTTTTTCCTTTAATATATCAGCAGTTTGTGCCGGAAAGCTTGCCAAAGAGGAATATTGTGTTCATGGACTCAGGCTGCAGTACATGACTCTGAAAAGCGAGATCAAGTTCTCTTGAAGAAAAATTTGATACATACTTGCCACATACAATGATGTCTAAAATGACATTTGTGTTCACTCTCTCATGTAATTTCCTTCTTTTCCTTCTTTTTTATTTTTTTTGTCGTTTATATACAGTACTGTGCAAAAGTTTTATGCACTTGTGAAAAATTTTGCATAGTGAGGATTTCTTAAAAAATATTGACAAATTTATATATATATATATATAGTTTTATCAATTAACGTCATGCAAATACAAGTAAACGTTAAAAAAGCTAAATCAATATTTGGTGTGACCACCTTTGCCTTTATAACAGCCCCAATTCTCCTAGGCACACCTGGACACCGTTTTTCTTGGTTGTTGGCAAATATGATGTTCCAAGCTTCTTGGAGAATTCTCCACAGTTCTTCTATCTGTTTGCGCTTAATTGTTTTGCCTTTTCATGTAATCACAGACTGACTCCATGCTCTGTGGGGACCATGCGATCTGTTGCAGGGCTCCCTGTTCTTCTATTCTAATCTATTTTCAAAAGGAATATATGAGAGTCTAAAATGTATATTTTCTATTGACACACTAAACGTGAATATATAAATAACAATCTTAAGATAAATGATTTGTAACATCTTATGTGCTTAAAACTTTTGCACAGTACTGTATTTTTTTGCGTTTTCCTGTTTGTTTGTTTGAGTAATGTATATGAGAGTTTAAATGTCCTGATATGCACCTGTCTGAATCTGTGAATTGTTTAAAATAAAGTTATGGGGGTGGGGGCACTTCTCCAAAAATCATCTTATCCGCATTGGTTGGCCTACAGACAGGACAGAATGCAGTCTGCAGTAACTGGCTATATATTCCTATTGCGATACTTATAATTATGTGTAATTGTGTTGTAAGGGTAATTGGGAATTAATGTTATGTATGCAAAATTTTGCACAATATTTAAAAATGAGCACACTTTATGTGGACTGTATAATTAAGGAATAGAGACATTTTAATTAGTGGCGGGAAGAGAGAACTCGTCGATCCGATTTATGTTCCGATGAAAAATAATTTCAGACAATATTATATAACATAAAAAGTTACCACTATTGCACAAACAATAAGTTCTATCTGGAAATTGAATATGAAATTGCCAATTAGGTAAAATACAATATGGGATTATTGTAGCAGTTCTTTGGCACTCCGAAATTAAGGCGATGATGGGCACCATGTTCTCTCAAATGAATTGTTAGAAAGTTGATTAGGCTTACAACAAAGACACAGAAACATTTTAGTAGTGTTTACTATTATGACTTTGAAAAATCTGCATAGCCATGGCAAGTATTTCTTGGTCGAATGTTTTTTTAAATGAACACGCCTGAAATTGGAAACAAAAAAATTAGGCCTATTATGCGACATTTCTATATAGGCAATTTACTGCAATAACACTATTAATTTCATTTTATTTATTTGTTTGGAAACGCTGGATTTGGTAAAGCACTTTTAATCGCACATTTCCCAAAATCATCGTTATCTAGTAGCAAGTAAAAACGTTCGCAAATCGACGAGATTCCGGACCATTCGCAAGCCCTTACATGCAAATTAAATGTATCTTTCTCCAATCGTTTACAGTTTAAAAGAGACAAATAGACATGTAATACATTTTATTAATGTATTATGAATATTGGAAAGTCCTTGTTTTACACTATATTTCTGAAAATAAAAAGTGCTGGAAAAACTCGGCAGTCTGCGCGTGCGATGTGACGGGACTACATTTAAATGATAATAAGGTGCGACTTTTAAAACTTAAATACAAATAATTAAAGAAAATATCGTTTGAAATTAAGGAGATTTCAATAAGATATCCTTTTCTCTCTTGCTCCAATGGGTGCTTCAGATCGGCTCCAGGAGTGAGTCTAGTTGGTAGCCACAAATTGCATGTTGCACGGCAGCAAGGCTACAAGTGCACAGTGCCTACTAGAACTTTATCCAGATGATAGGCCTATATGAACTCTATTGAGGTATAGGTCTGTAGCTTAATACCGATGCCCGTCATTTTAATAATATTCTGTGCAGCCAAAGAAACAAAACTAAGTGAGAGCCCTTTATAATGACGCGTGCAATCAATTTAGATGCATTTTCTTGGGCCACTTTCATCAGCCTCTATAAGTTGAGCATTATCTGGAACTAGTGGCTTAACTTGGACCTTATGGACACAGTGCATTATTTATTTATATAGGCCTACATTTAGTACTATAATAAACTTCAGCGCCTCGACAAGATAAACATGCACTTCGTTTGGTACTTTACCGGAAAAACCCAGCCTGATGAATAATAATTTGATACTTCACTTCACAGCGAGCACTTGCTCATAACGAATTAAACTACTGAAGACATTTCGTTTTAACAGTGTGACACAAGACCTCAAGCACTTCTTCACAGTACATTTTAAAGAGTCTCCCTAATGAAAATGAAGGAAAACACTATCATCAGAGAAGACTGAAAGCGGGTTGGCTCTCTCGCAAATGTGTGAGTGAATTTAACATTGTAACATTATCTGCAAAAGAAGTTAATTTGATCTAATAATCACTGTTATTCTTATTGTTTGAATGAGTGGTAACATTATGTAATACAGGTGTAGGCTACTCAATGTCTTTTATGGAGATTTGAGGATGTGCGTTCATTTCTAAGATTGGAATTAGCCTACCGGTATACCTTACCTGTATATCAATTAAAGCAAATGTGTAGATGATCACGTGTGTCATATATTGATTCAAACATTGTTTAAACACCAGCAATTAATGAAGACGGAGAGAAGGCTGGATGAAGGTGACGGTGAGGATTCATAGCGGTTTAAAGTGGGTCCATTACACAATGTCTGGAACTAAGTGATGATGTATTTGCATATTTCTGCCATAACCTTTCTTTTATTCGTACTTCATGCATGATCTGTCCAGTCAGATGAGCTCTCGTGTTCTTGTTCACTGCTTCTAAACGATGTGTACTGTTACTGTACACTATACAAAACAATAAAATGACTTGTTCACAACATCACTTTATTTAAACATCTACCGGTAGGCTATATTTAACTTGGAACCTTAATACATCTTGATATACAAACAAACAAAGATGTTGAAAGAGAAAGAAAATGTTTTCTACATTTTGGCCTTGATGTTAATTTCGACCATAAGTGTTTAGTGCTCATTCACAAACTGTGAACGACACTTTAACGACGTATTCACTACATTAGATGCATATTTTTTATTAAGCAGAGCAATAATAAATATATATTTTTCTCCCTTTTTGACCTATATGTTTCCTGTGTTTAGTTTGTTTTGTTTTTTGGATTTAAGAAAGACCGTAACTGGATGTTTATTATAATTGTATTATGACATTATAACTATTGGTTTTTAGTAACTCCTTTGCTATTATTATTACTAGGCACTATTATCATTATCATCATTAGGCCTGTTATTATTATTATTATTATTATTATTATCATCATCATCATTAGGCCTGTTATTATTATTATTATTATTATTATTATTATCATCATCATCATTAGGAATGCTATTATTATTATCATCATCATTCTTAGGCCTCTTATTATTATTATTATCATCATCATCATTAGGCCTGTTATTACTATAATCATTAGGCTATTATTATTATTATTATTACTATTAGCCTCATCATTAGGCCTATTATTATTATTATTATTATTATCATCATCATCATTAGGCCTGTTATTACTATAATCATTAGGCTATTATTATTATTATTATTACTATTAGCCTCATCATTAGGCCTGTTATTATTATAATCATTAGGCTATTATTTGTATTATTAGCACTACTACAAATAATAATAATAATAATAATAATAATACAATAACTCCAAACTGCTTTTGATTTATAAAAACTGACGAGAATCATTCATTGAAGTGGATTAGTTCCAGAACTAAGAACAAATGAACAATGAACATATACATGTACAGCTAGTTAAAAACATTTCATTGAGTATAGGCCTATTATACTGATGAGGCTTTAAGTAAACACTCGCAAGACCATTTTACAGACAGTGACAATGCCCAAAATAGCATTATTAACACTAAATCGCAGTACTGTTAAAATATTGACCCAGTGATTCGGAAAACATTCAAATGTTGACTTTGCACATTAAAATAGCCTAGTTGGCAGTCTTTCTCGGATTGATTCGAACAACCGCTGGACTCTGAGAATCCCTCCTCCACCCCGTGAGCTGAAGCGGTTTGAATAACTAATGTTATAACCTGCACTCCATGCAAAACACTCGCCATATTGAAACATTTCTATTGACAGTTTTTTACCGAGGTTATTCAAGTCCGTTCTGTATATGCAGCACTAACCGCACCAGTCGACCTACTTGCATTTATTTACTTATAGCATGCGATGTCGTTTGCATATGACGGATAAATACAACACAAACACTCATCATACCACAAAAACATTAAAGTGCAGCGATACGAAGTTCCAACAAACATCGCTGTAAAGCGACGGTCGGATGAGGACTTACACTGTAGTTTTCAGAAAGGCACCTTGTTTCCTTTTCCTGTGAATTAAATCGCCTCCATGCTTGTAAGCAATGTTCATGTGTGTATGCCTGCAGAGATGCGGCACCGCTGCCTGTATCGGGCACATGGGATGACGTCACAGAAGCAGCACATTCAATCAGACTGATAGAGGATGAGAGTAACCTCTTCTGGAACACAAATAACTGTCACGGCGATTGAATTCTTTCCTTTTGATTGGAGTCAGCCTCTGTGTGCTCGTTCTGGGGTGGTTATTTGAACTATATATTTATACATCTACATACACGTTCATACTTACAATTTTTATTTACGCTAACTTAATTTTATACTGTAGTTTAAAATACATTTATTTATTGTTCTGTTAATGTAATGTTAGCGATGCTGCTGTTTTTGTATATGAAATGAGAGACCAGCGGAAGAATTCCATTTGACTTTATGGAAACAAAGTAGCCACAGTAAACGGTAGCTGTGGCACCAGAAATATTAACAATAGTTACTTTAAAATACTCAGAAGCTGGTTTTAAAAATGTATTTGCACAATTTATTAAAATATAAACATTAATCGTTTCATGATAGAACATTAATCTAGGTCGAATGAAATAACCATTTCATAAAAATTCAAAAGTAAAATAACATAAATAAATATATAATTAATATAGGCCTATATATGCTTATTTGGCTCTTAATGAAACGAAAAACGAACATTATGAATTAAACAGTGTAATAATTAATGAGACGTGTTGCTTCAAAATATATAGCCTAAATTAAACATCTCTGTTATGTTATTTTTTCACGTTTATTTTACGTGGATAATATTTAGCCTACTGAAAAAAAGCTAAAAGGTCCAGAAGAAATCATGCGCCTAATCCACACCTTCAATTAGGCCCATTCTCTGTCTGATCCATAGGCCTATGACGTTTTTTAAAAACTGAATAATAAAAAGATGACCACGCAGGGAATTCATTCAAGTCGCGTACAGACATTTGTAATGACAGCATCATGTTACAGAACGGTCGCACATCTCCAAAATCACAGACTTTTGAGTTCTCATCTTGTTTTATGACTTGTCTACCGCTGACAGTCTCAAGCCATTCATCCCCACATCGACATGAAGAAGAAAGATGTAGTTTTTCTCTACGGAATATTTTAAACAGTGTGCCCTGTTTTTACCAGTGACAGAGTCACAGCAATTTGGAGCTATAACATGAAGATCTGCTGATGATCTAAAACCAACTTGGAACCTTATTTGTCTTATTGAAACATTTGTAGGATCAGGAGAAGTGCCCCCTACACACACCTGCCCTGATGAAGTTGAGACAAATGAATTGAGGTTTATTTGATTTGGTAGGCTTAAAGAGCTGATCCCATGAGTGGACTTCTGTTTCAGTGATTAATAGAGGATAACAGTAGGCTCCCTAAAATGTTTATAATAACGTATATGCACCCAAAATATAGCAGCACGTTTTTTTTGCATTTTTGATGACGTCATGTGTCCCTTGTGAAAATGACTCTGTTTGTACACAATTGATTTAATCAATTCCACAGTTTCCTGTTTGCTCTGAAATGTTGTTTTAATTGTGTGAGTGTCTTTCTACATACAGTGATTATGGTTGACTGTGGCGTACACATTTCCTGTTCAGTCTAATCTGTTGAGATTATTGGCCTCCAAACGGAGTCTGTCGTGTTTTTTTTTTCTTGACACACTGAATTGCAAAGTTTGTTTACAGCAATTCAACAATACCCATTTGTTACAATAAAAAAAACTATATACACAGTATGCTATATACAGTAGCTGACAGGCTTGTATCAAAACAACGAAAATAAAGCATATTGAATGTCATAGATTTGTCACTTCAATGCAAAATCTGCTTAAATAAAAAACAAGATTTCTTCATAGACTGCCATTGTTTCATGAAGTCACACAAATTCCCAGTAAAAATGGGATTAGAAATCAGGATTTCGTTTTATAATCGATGGCTTCCTAAAAGCATGTTCACGGAGGAAAAAAGAGGAAAATCCACCACTACTCGCTGTTTGTATTTCTGTGAAGGTTAATAGAGATCTGTCGCATATTTGAGTATATTGTGTACAATACAAATATTCATCGTCTTTACGTCTGAAACATCATTCATCAGAGTTTGATGACGAGACATTATATTGTGGGGACTGGAATTCGCTGTAGGCTAGTCTAAATTAAGCGTCTGTCTACAATATCTAAAAGTGCTCTTTAAAATCACACTTTACATAATAAATCAACATGCCTTTGTAACAGTAAAACAGCAGTGTTCACAGGAAAACTAATGCAAAAATAAAATTCAAATCTAAAAATTAAAAAGGTAGCCTAAAATATGACAGATTCTTAGCATGCAGGCTGTTACTTATTCAGCCCCGCCCCTTTTCCACGCTCCGCACTTTCAAATTTTGTCATCTAACTTCCTGCTTTTTATTAGAGTGTATTGTACTTGAGAATAGTTGATCAAAAATGGATTACGTGTTTGAGCACAGATAGTATTTTCCTCTAAGGTTTGATGGTGTGCGTCTTCACAACACTTTTACTACGTGAAAATGCGTTTTCTGTCACTGTAAACGTTTGTGTTTTTCCGACACTGGCGGGGGTAAATTGGACCTGGCAGATCACATTCAGACCATGACACACTGCAATTGTTCATGATACAAGCGTTTAATTGTTATACGTGTAATTCTGCTTAATGTTTAGGTATGAACGTGTTAATAATTTGTGTTAAAATGTGTAGTTAACATTACATTTCCAACATTGACAGCTCATATTATTTTACATGAATGTTCATAATATTGAAATACATTATTTGTACTTAAATACATTTTTTAACCCACATTTGTAAGAGGCTTAAATGTGATTAAAATAGTTGTAAATTCAATATAAAATAAAACGTACTCTTTTATATATATGTGGATGTGTGTGTGTACAGTGGGTACGGAAAGTATTCAGACCCCCTTAAATTTTTCACTCTTTGTAATATTGCAGCCATTTGCTAAAATCATTTAAGTTCATTTTTTTCCTCATTATTGTACACATAGCACCCCATATTGACAGAAAAACACAGAATTGTTGAAATTTTTGCACATTTATTAAAAAAGAAAAACTGAAATATCACATGGTCCTAAGTATTCAGACCCTTTGTTCAGTATTTAGTAAAAGCACCCTTTTGATCTAATACAGCCATGAGTCTTTTTGGGAAAGATGCAACAAGTTTTTCCACATCTGGATTTGGGTATCCTCTGCCATTCCTCCTTGCAGATCCTCTCCAGTTCTGTCAGGTTGGATGGTAAACGTTGGTGGACAGCCATTTTCAGGTCTCTCCAGAGATGCTCAATTGGGTTTAAGTCAGGGCTCTGGCTGGGCCATTCAAGAACAGTCACGGAGTTGTTGTGAAGCCACTCCTTCATTATTTTAGCGGTGTGCTTAGGGTCATTGTCTTGTTGGAAGGTGAACCTTCGGCCCAGTCTGAGGTCCAGAGCACTCTGGAGAAGGTTTTCGGTCCAGGATATCCCTGTACTTGGCCGCATTCATCTTTCCCTCGATTGCAACCAGTCGTCCTGTCCCTGCAGCTGAAAAACACCCCCACAGCATGATGCTGCCACCACCATGCTTCACTGTTGAGACTGTATTGGACAGGTGATGAGCAGTGCCTGGTTTTCTCCACACATACCGCTTAGAATTAAGGCCAAAAAGTTCTATCTTGGTCTCATCAGACCAGAGAATCTTATTTATCACCATCTTGGAGTCCTTCAGGTGTTTTTTCATGTGTCTTGCACTGAGGAGAGGCTTCCGTCGGGCCACTCTGCCATAAAGCCCCGACTGGTGGATGGCTGCAGTGATGGTTGACTTACTACAACTTTCTCCCATCTCCCGACTGCATCTCTGGAGCTCAGCCACAGTGATCTTTGGGTTCTTCTTTACCTCTCTCACCAAGGCTCTTCTCCCCCGATAGCTCAGTTTGGCCGGACGGCCAGCTCTAGGAAGTGTTCTGGTCATCCCAAACGTCTTCCATTTAAGGATTATGGAGGCCACTGTGCTCTTATGAACCTTAAGGGCAGCACAAATGTTTTTGTAACCTTGGCCAGATCTGTGCCTTGCCACAATTCTGTCTCTGAGCTCTTCAGGCAGTTCCTTTGACCTCATGATTCTCATTTGCTCTGACATGCACTGTGAGCTGTAAGGTCTTATATAGACAGGTGTGTGACTTTCCTAATCAAGTCCAATCAGTATAATCAAATACAGCTGGACTCAATTGAAGGTGTAGAACCATCTCAAGGATGATCAGAAGAAATGGACAGCACCTGAGTTAAATATATGAGTGTCACAGCAAAGGGTCTGAATACTTAGGACCATGTGACATGAGTTTTTCTTTTTTAATAAATGTGCAAAAATGTCAACAATTCTGTATTTTTCTGTCAATATGGGGTGCTGTGTGTACAATAATGAGGAAAAAAATGAACTTAAATGATTTTAGCAAATGGCTGCAATATAACAAAGAGTGAAAAATGTAAGGGGGTCTGAATACTTTCCGTACCCACTGTATATACAAATATATTATCACCCCGTCCTGGAATAACACTCAAAAACCTTCTAACCTGAATGACACAATGGGTAAATGAAAGAAGATGGTCAGAGGTGTCCTACACTTTGTGTTGTCTCATGGAATTTCATGTGCACAAAGGCACATACCTCCACAGTGCAAAGGTAAGATCTTGTGCATTTATGAGTTAAGTTATCTTGTTTTCTCATGGCTGTGCTTTCTGTTGCTATGACATCCCCTGAATACTTTAAAATACTCATGATAACTTTTGCCAATTCTATAACATGTAACTCCACTTCGCTAGCTAATTACACTTTGGCATCAATACCATAGATGTCTATATACTGTAGAACAGCTAACAGGAAGCTCAAAGACAAAAATTTAAAGATGGCTGCGCACTCTGGCACATAAGGTGAAGGTGTTTTGAAGTTGTGAAGAAAGAACCTCCTTTCTTAACTTTCTTATCAAGGCTAGTTTTCTACAGCGTCATATTAAGGGAAATTTGTGATAACAATAGCAGAGATGAGCGACCTCATAAACATTTTATTCAGATTACTTTTTTGAGTAACGAGTAAAGTAATGCAATATTTTTTATTTTAGACTGTAATATCTGAGTTACTTTTTAAATAAAGTAACGTGTTGCTTTTTTACACCTCTTCTGTCCCTGTATTGCGCAAAATCAGAAGTAAAAACATAGTACATGATTGCCATTGTTGTTCTTTAGAGTGTGAGGCCAGAGACTTTCTATTTATTTTAATTTTATTTTTTTTACAAAATGACATTACATGGCTTATTACAGGTATTGTGGCAGTTCTGAGGTAAAATGTCCACTGTGATGTGCTAAAAGCCAGAGAAATGTTCTTTCAAACAGAGGTTAAGGTTAATGCTCTATCTAGTTTTAAATCAGCTAAACCGACCTCCCTACCCTAAACCTTACACCTAAACCTAACCGAAAGCATCAGAAAAAGAAAATGTGAAATGAAAAACACAACCGTTATAATACTTTGGTTTCACGTGTGGACTCACGTGCTCTTCAGGACTCACAAGTGCAATGATCTATCAGTTGAGCTACCGCACAATTTGTTCACACTCTAACAAACTTGTAAATGTTGTTGGTTATGTAAAGCAAACATTAAAAAGCCTTACAAGTCATGCGCTATAGTGATTTTATAAGATAATATTTTGTGTGGAACAGAGCGAAAAATAAGTGTTCATAAACTGTTAATCTACAATTTTACATTTGTTTTTTATTTATTTTTGTGTGAAAGTGAATAAAAGTCATATTATTGTTGTAGTGCCTCTAGTGTTCATTTCACCAGGACAATGAGGTGACACAAACAATGAGCCATGTTAAAATTATTTTGCAAAAATGTAGATATAACATAATTCATATGAGACCAGGTTGGAACATTCAGGTCAGACTTTAAATAATGTGTTTTTGCCAATACATGTGTCCCTTAATATACAGGTAGCAAACACTTTACACATTTGCTTGCCTAAATATATTATATTGAGAGAACAGTTAATCCAATAGTCTAAACACCATATCAGTTGTCAAAAGTTGCTTTTAATGCACAATGTTCTATTAATTGAATTTATAAATGAAGAGTTGTTGTTCATCGGCTACTTGGTATTTGTTAAAATGAGGGCTGGTTTTGGATTTTTGGGTTTTACTGTATAAATTTGGTACAAGTCAGTTTCTTATGGCACAATTATCATCCTGCTCTCATGTGTGGTTTCCCTCAAGTTCTGCCCTTACCTTAGAGTTGATCTGTATCCTCAGCCATGCTCTTCTAAGTATCAACAGATATCAGTAGTATAGCATTACATTGGAAGGAAAAGCTTGTGAACCCTCTGGAAAACATATTATTTTATTCTTTTAATTTATTCTTTTAATGGTTCTTAAAATGTAATCTGATTTTAATCTAGGTCATAATACTAAAATAATAATTTTATAAACACACACACAAAATGTATCAGCTGATGTAGACAATCAAGCTCTTTTAGAAGCAGTATATTAACCCTTATAACAAGCAGCTTCATTAGTCAACCAAACTGTAACAAACTGTTCCTCATCGTCAGACCTGTAACTTTAACCCTATCCTCTTTTCAAACTGCTTCAATTCATGTGTATTTTGGGGATGTCTTTCTTGAACATTCTGCTGCATATCACAGCAACATGTTTCAATTTTCCCTGGGGTTTCCCTCTGGGATTGATAAAGTATGTCTATTTTTCACTGTGATTTGGGACAGAACTCTGAACTGGTTATTATAAAAAAAAAATCCAGAGCAGTCTGTGTTGATTTACTCTTGTGTTTTGGATCATTGTCACATTTCATGAGCCAGTTTCTTCCTCTCAACCTTCAGCTGTAGAATTTGAGGGTGCAGTTCATTGGTCCCTGAAAACCCAAAGCAAATGGTGGTTTGGTGAAGGTCTAGTTCGCAAGAGGGGCAGAAGAGTCATGCCGAGACAAAGGTTGTGGATCTGATTAAGAAAATGCTGACATAACCATCCAAAAACAACACATGCTACCCATAAATATGATGTAAAATTTTTCAAAACATTTGTTCTATGAATATAGCTTTATTTGTATGTTTGTTTTATTAATGCTGTGGAATTTCAAGGTACAGTCTTCAGTAAAACAGCAGTAATGCTTTCCTCTATGGTAACCACCAGGACAAATAAACACCCATTACTATGAAGAGTAGATGATAATATAGAAATATTAATAAAGATAAATATAAATACTTTTGTAACCCTTTTGAATTGAGATCAACAATTTTGGGTCATGTTCTTTCACTCATAACTGCTCTAGACTTCAGCTTTGTTCCAAAACCTAGTGAGATTTTAAAGGGGTCATGAAATGAGGACTCAAGTTGTCCTCGATCTTTTGACATATAAGAGTTCATTGTACTATAAAAACATACTGTAATTTTCAAAACTCTCTTTCTCACTGCAAAAAAGCATTTGTTAAAACCGAGCAGCCAAAACTTACTTACTTACTTACACTGTGACGTCACATTGACCGCCTCCACAACAACACACGTGTGTCCGCATATCCATACTTCCCTACTATATAGTATGCCAAAACAGTATGCCAATCAGAACAGTAGGCTTTAACTGTCAACAGCAGAGAGCCAATCAGAACAGTAGGCATTAAATGTCAACAGCAGAGAGTCAGTCAGAACAATGGGCATTTACTGTAAATTCTTAAAAGGGAAGGAGCACTAAAACTGAAACAGTGTTTCTGACAGATGATCAGAGTGAGGGTGGATAATTATCATGTTTTACAAATATAGGACTGGTTTTGTGCAAAAAAACCTTTTTATATTATAAGTGAACCCAAGGAACATTTTAAAATAATAAAAGGCATGTCATGACCCATTTAAAGCATCATATTGAAACCAATTGCGAGTCACTTCTCCAGTGTGCTTCATGTGGGTAATGCTGTTTGTGTGACGTAGAGTTATTGTCTATGTAGAGTGTTCCAAATCAGTCATTTATGAGGCTCAATTTCATTAAGGATGCTGCTTAAGAAGGTAGAAGCACAATCTTTTGCTCATAGGGGCTTCATGAATTACGATGAACATCTGTAAAAATATTTTCCACTATCATCGAATGGAGACCTTCATTTCCTCTTCAGTTTTTATAAAAAAATGCCTCTCTCTGTAGCCATTTGTTGCAAATTGAAGCTCTTATTTTCCACACAGTCTATAAGATTTTAAAATTTTCTGTGGAAAATGTTGTGCTTGCCTGTGCAATCTTTGCTGTCAAAGTGCTGTGGTGTTATGGGTGGTGGCAGGGATGTTGCTATGGTGTTCTGGGTTATTTCTAGGGTGTTGTTAGGTGGTTGCTATCAGTGTTGGGTAATTTTACTTTTAAAAGAAACTCATTATAATATTGTGTTACTCCTTAAAAAAGTAACTTAATTTGTCATTTTAAAAAGTAATCTTTTATGGAAAGTAAAGCGTTACTTTACTTATGCGTTACTTTTTTCTCACAGTCACATTCTCTTCTGCTATGATATGCATTCCATAGAAGAGACATTACAGGTCATGCTAGTTACTGTACAACACAGATATTTAGAAAGTATGTCTTCACGCCATATTTATTATAAAGAATCAATAACATGAATATGCATGATTTGTTTTTCCATCAAAATGGCAGCCAACATGAATAATTCAAATGTCCAACACTTGAATCCCTGCATCATATCTGTCGTCCTATGCTGTGCCCATTGACAATGTCAAAGTCAACTTGAGATGTTCTTCAGAAGTCAGGATAAATCTCAGTTGGGAATGCCAGTCTAACATGTTCAAGGAATAAGTCTGATGAATAAATAAATTTCATTGGTTGTTTTGGGTTGATCCACGGGGCGTACAGACACCACAACTTCAAAGGTGCATATTGATATAACTAGTTTTTAATGCTACCAAAATTCATGAATCAAATTACTTGTTTATTATAAAACAAAAATGTAGGATCTTTTTAGAAACTAAGACATTTTCTCTGCGTACACAAACGATGTATAACATTGTTTGGATTCACTGATCCAGATTCAGCTTTTCTTATCCCATTCTCCTAGTTACAGGGAGCTATAACATGGAGCAGTTCAGCTGTCAATGAGAGTGAGTATTTCACCCTGTATATTGTGTCGTGGCCAGTGGAAGACTAAACTAAAACACAAAATGCGCATGTTCATTAGCGAGTTGATTGACAGGCGATGTCTGCATCTAAAAGCTGATTGGCTCTTTTACCTGCAAGACAGGACTTCCTTTCTACATCCATTGACCATTGGGTGCTAGAGCTTCTTGGTTTTGCATTCCAATTTCTCACATTCATTTAAATAGAAGTGACTCATCTCCACTGCTAGAAAGTCTCTGGCCTCACACTCTAAAGAACAACAATGGCAATCATGTACTATGTCTCCTCCTCGAATTTCGTAGAGTTTTACTTCTGATTTCTCGCAATACAGGGACAGTAGAGGTGTAAAAAAGCAACGCGTTACTTCATTTAAAATTATATTACAGTCTAAAATAAAAAATATTGCATTACTTTACTCGTTACTCAAAAAAGTAATCTGATTACATAATGCACTACTTTTATCACGTTACCCCCAACACTGGTTGGTATGTGATTACTTAGTGGCCCAGAAACCACTTTCAAATCTCTGTGATATACAGATATCTAGATTTGACTCATGGTCCTGCATTCATGTACTGTAAGTGTTTGGATTTTTTCAGCCATTTTATCATTCAACAGGCAAAAATAATAAAAGTAAAGTGAAAGGTATCATATATGTCTGGAGCAAAAACAATGCGGGACGAGTTATATACTAACGCTTAAATGTTAGGGTTAGGGGTTTGTTCAAATTGCAAGCACTAACTTACCCAAGAGATAGTAATGGTGATTCTTGCCTTAGCAAACACTAGTAATTATGACTTTAGACATTTCAGAAAACGTACATCCAGAAATCCAGATAATTTCAAAAGCTTTATAATGCTGTTGATTAAAACACATCACACAAAGACCTCTGGTTCATGGTAACTGTATTTAGTACTGAATGTAGTCATGTCAAACTTCAACCCACTTGAACAGGGACTAAAGAAGGAAAACATGAAAAAGTAATTTATGGGAGTGCAATATTTTCATGTCACGGCTGCTCTCACTATCCTGGGCTCTTTGTGTGTCCTGACAATAAGATGTATCAAGAAAACTTTGCCGTTGTGAAAAATACATATTTAAACAAATTTTTAGACAAACAAAGAGACTAAGTAATCCTGGGCGCTGTCACAGCAGTAAATGTGCTGAGGTAGGGCGGAGCGTCTTATCTCTTAGTCTCGCTTCATGGCTTCTGAATGACGAGAAGGTGAGCTGTTCACTTGGAGTCTTCACGTAAAAAAGATCTCTGTCAAGAGACATAAAAGCTGGAGAGATGATTAAACAGCTGTCAGGGTGTGTGCTAAAGACAGAAATGTGTGCTTTCAAAGAGCAAATCATCAAGAAAAACAATTATTTGAAGGGAAAAATATTACAGGAATTAGTGAAAACAAAAACTTGGGCAGACTCTTTCATTAGCTTCACTGACAAAGGTTTAACTGTTTAGTATTAGCCAGTTAGCCCCAGCCATTATCTGGACCTAGAAAGTATCTTTGTCCATTGATGATCATTCAAAAGTGGCCATGTGTTCTAAAGAGAAAAATAATCTCTAAACTCAACAAACATTGCAAATATTTCATTGTGTTTTTGTAAATGTTTTGACCGTGAACAGTTTTATTTGGAGGAATAGTCAGTAGTGAAGATTCTTGTGACACCAACAGCCAATCAGCATTATTATGAAGTCAGTTTCCTGCTGCTCCAGATCAATCTCATGACATGTATGGCTCTGGTGATTGGCTAAATCTGATCATGAGTGCTCATTAGCAAAGATTCCAGAGTATTCAAGGGCTGCATGTGTCAGCTGCTATTGAGATGAATGTGAATACTAATGCTAACAGATAGAAAACTCGAAGGATTATAGTCTAGATTCAGAATGACCACTACTAGCCTGGTGACAAAATCTGACAAAAAACTGTAGATATTTGAACTCAACAGCCAATCGAACACACTCCTCCCTTCAGTGCTCCTTCAGAAGCTCTGCCTCCAAATTCAGGCACCCAGTGCCAATGCTTTGTGATTGCAACAGTGTTGTGTGGATTGGTCCAATTCACTTTGTGTTTTTTCCCATTTACAGAGCCAGGGCTGTGTATAAACACCAGATTTGTTTTTCAGCATACACACAGAACAGGCAGTTAGCGGATCTTGAAAAGCTATTCACGGAAATTGACAAAAAGTGTATTAGATTAAAATTACACACACCACCTCTGCCAGCCAAAAAGATTAGAGGACAGAATTGGATGGGTTATTACTTTATTCATCCCCAGGGACAAATTGAGGCATTACAGCAGTAGACATAAATATACACTAGGAAATAAGAATAAACAACAAATACACAATGCAAAAATGCATGATATAAATAAATTATTTAGAAAAATACCATGTGTAAAAATGTGGGGCAGGTGGTTTTGGATCAGGTGCTTAGGTTCCTCCATGGAGAAAGTTGTTGCAATAGTCATCAGAGTGAACGGACTAGATCCATGGCTCCATGGATGTGCCACTGAGGTGGAGACTAGAAGGGGTATGACCCTTTAAACCTTTTTCAAAATGTATAAAAATAAATGTCTTTAGTAGCATTCTTGAGGAAGTATGATGCCTATGCAAATAATTATGAATGCATATATAATAATTTAACACATTTGAAATGTTTTGAACTGCTTGCAATAATCATAGTGTGTAAAGTTTTATGTAACTGAGGCATAGGCGGAACATGTATAAGGACTGCCAGACTGATCTCATGAGAAATCAGTGACAGGAGGTTGAATGCTTGGTCTGCTAAAATCAGTGTAAGCTTTAAAATGTCTGAGCTGCCCCTCCCCATGATGAAGCTGGAGCTACAATTACTTATTTGAAAGAGTGTGTTATTAAAAGCACAGTGTATCCAATTTTCGGAAACCTTCTAATTTTAGTCTAGATCAGGGATGGGTAACTATTTTGGTAAAGGGGCTGCATCGAGCTTTCAGTAGTACATGGGGAGCCACATTGTACTCCTTTTGAGATACAATGTTCTGCATTGATTTGGTTTTTGTATCTTTTAAGCCCAGAAATAGTTGTGTACTCAATTTTCTGAAGTGTATCTGTGTCTAATGGGACTATTCTGCAATTGCCTAAAGTATTGTTATGGATAGGGGATTGTGATAGCTGCTCCAGGATAACACTGCTCATAACTCACTGCTGACTCTAGATCAGTGTCATCTTACATCGCTGTAAAGCTCTCTCCTGCAGTGGCAGTCTGTGAGGTAATTTTCCAGGGAGACTGAGATATAAATCAACTTTGATCAAACCAATGAAAGACTGCAGTAGGTTTTTATTATAATCTTTTCTGCTGATAATCATACTCCTGTAAATATAATCATGAAATATAATATAGTTTCTGTGGGTTCTTGATGTCAAGTTACCATTAACTACAGCATCTAATAAAGAGTTTAAAAGTTAATCTCTGCCAAATCAAATTAGTGGCAAAGACAAATAGTGGTGATTTAAGGACTCAATATACTTCCTACAAAATCGAAGAATGAATGAGTGTGATGTCATTTAGAATAAAATCTGGCCTTTGCCCTTTGTTTCTGTGGTTCGTAACAGCTCACTGGTGCAAACGTTTAGGAAAAGTTCTTGCGTTGTCCTTTTCTCCATATCGTGCTGCTGTTTTGTGGCCCGTTCTGCATAACACGTGGCTCATTTCAGCTTTTCGCGACACATTCGGCCCCGTTTCGCGGCAGGCCCACCGGTTCTCCTGATGGCCAGTCAGCCCATGCTTTATTCTGAACATTATCACTTTTATACACTTATCTTTGCAATTGTATCAGTATCATTATAAATCATAATAACAGTGTAACCGGTGCATATTATGCCTGCATCTAGCATGTTAGTGCATTAGCTTCATGAATTCAGAATATAAACAAGGCAAATTAAACATTTCCTACTGCATATATATCACTTTAAATCATCATCGAGTGATTAAAATGGCTTCTTTTACTGACCTCATGTGAATTCTACTCAGAATGAGGCATAAAGTCATTGATAACACATTTTAAGGTTTTACATGAGGCGTCCTCATATTTAAATATCCTTCTAAACTACATCCCACAGTGGCGTGGCGGGTGGCTGAATGTTTGGAAACAGTTTACCATTGCTTGGCTTTTTAGAACCTTTTTTTCTCCCATGAACGATTAACTTCTACAGAAGTATATTGAAACCATTACATTTTCTATTGAGCGAGTCAAAGTGAAATGTGCATTCCAGCCTCTTTAGAGTGAAATTATTTCTGTCTGGAATAGAATTTACTGCCCGGCCGAGGAATTCAACATGCTCCAGATCTGGGAAAGACCTTCTCAAATGCCACAGCGATGAACTCCTCTGGCTTTTTTATCTAGATGGTCAGATAAATGCTATCTGCACCCATAAAGCTGCTCACAGGGCTCTTTAGCAGGAGGCAGTTGAATGTCACTGCGGCTGCAGCTCTGATAACGCTCAAGACAAACACGCACTCGTTTAGAAGGCCAATAAAAGACTGCAGAAGCACAGTACCTGGAAATGATCTGAACTCCCTTTCTTGTTTTCTCCAGTTCTGTCTGTTTTTATCTGTGGGCATCCAGGCACATACACAGCCAGCGGGCGCAGTAGGGGTGGACGAATCGCATGCACTCTGGCAATCCTCATGAGAATGGAAAGTGATGTTTCTCAGTAGAGCACTACAGTTTTAAAGAACTCTTATGTAGTGTTTGCAAGCATTTCTCCAAAATCATGCATCTGAGCACAACAGCCATACGTCATTTGGTTGAAAAGTATGAGTTTCATACACTGTTAAAATATGAAGGTGACTCAACTCAAAATGTTTTTGTGAGCAGTTTCGAAAGTAGTTGTCTTTTCTTTGAAAAAGGTAGTTACCACTCAAACAGAATTACGGCCGTTTCACACATGATCTGTATGCTGTGCGTATTGTTTTCAGTGGCCATGTTAACAGGTTAGAGCATTCAGACCGCATGCGGATACAGCACAGCAATGCGTTGCAGGAGCGGTGCAGAAGCAGCAGTGCAGCGATAGTTTTCGTGCCAAGTCTATTTTTGCTGTGCTGCACACTCTGAATTAAAGTGATAGCGCTTTGTTCGTGGTCAAAATGAACAGGGATTGTAGCAATTTCACCATAAATGCATATAATTAATGTCTATTGTGTTTCACAGTCACCATATGACTTTCAGCCCTGGGTAAAGCAACAAAAAACAAAACACACTATTACCAGTAGTTGCAAAAATAACAAATGCGATCAGAAGTATATCTAAAGTTTTTTTCATGTGAAATACACTGCACAGCATATATTGTGTGTGGGGAGGAGGGAGACACTCGCATCTCAGCAGAAAGCGGCAATCACGTGACAGGTTGGTGGTGAGAACTACACCTTAACCCACATTTTGAAAAACAGGACACAATGGATGTCTCATCGAGGAGGTGGAAAAACATAAAGTTATCTATGACCCGGAGGATTTCTTGTATAAAGATTTAAATGCAAAAGAATATTGCCTATGAATATTGCATGTAAATGTACTTTCTCGCAAATAGTATGTGATTTTTAAGCAATATCACACGAGCAAGAGTGCGATATGGCCCTACATCAGCACTGCTGTGATTCGCAGGCACGAGGCCAGGCAGAGTGCTGTTCTAAACTAAAGTGTAAGAGCAGTGCAGATCTGTTAAAAGCTATAGTTTTTTACATTACATATGTTAGCCAGCAGGTGGTGGCAAAAGATCATTTTTGTGTGTAATATTGCCAGTCAGTTAGGTCACGTGAAGTGAATCCACGTTATCCATTTACATACAACAGCTCTTCGTGATTGCTTACTACACTTACTACAGCTATAAAATAGCTTTAAATGGCTATAAAATAACAACTTCAGCATTACGGCTCATCACAGCTCAGAAACACAACAGACTGATTAATTACACAATGGGTGCTGTTTAAGATGGCAGAGAAGATGGCAGTTTCTATAGTGATCAACTCTTGTGCACAGGCTACAACGAAATAGGGAGAAATACCCCCGCTTGGATGCTATTTTGCCACTGAGAAAGCTGACATTCAGAGAGATGACAGTATCTCTGTTTGGGTGTAGCAAAAAGTGAACACATGCTCCGTCTCTCTCTCTCTCTCTCTCTCTCTCTCTCACACACACACACACACACACACACACACACACAACACAAACACACATCCATCCTTGTTTATCCAATAATTTGTTCGAAACAGCACAAGCCGTGAAATTATTTCTGAAGTAAAACTTTTTAATTACTAACAGAGGCTTGGACGTATCATTCGGTTTGAACCATCAACGGCAGATTCTGATCCGTCATGTAAGAAAGTAGTTCCATGCACGAATGCGTTTTTTATGACCGTAGTTTTTCCAAATGTTTCCAATTTACTTGTTCATTGAACTGTTGTATATAAGCAATATCACACTCACAATCATGCTATATGGCCCAAAAATCAGCACTGCTGTGATTACCTAAGGAACTCGGCATGTGGCAGAATCACAGCAGTGCTGATGTAGGGCCATATCGCAGTCTTGCTCATGTGATATTGCTTATATACAACAGTTCAATGAACAAGAACATTTTTAAAAAATTAGGAAAAACTATGGTCATAAAAAACGCATTTGTGCATGAAAAAAAAATTAAAAATAATATATCATATATATATATATATATATATATATATATATATATATATATATATATATATATATATATATATACACAGTGTATTAACTTTCCAAACAAGACAGGGACATCACAGTTACAGAGCAATACATGGAACACAGTGTATCACAGGCATTTGTGATGATGAACATCTCAGGAGCTACACAGTTAAATGACGTGTAACAACACATCTACAACATGCCCTAATACACATTATTTGAAACTTAAACTATAGGAGAACACACCCCCAAAACCACATGTAGAACCTTTTTTTTCTTCATTATAATTAATTTGAACTTTTAAGCTGTTTTGGAGATATGATCAGCATACAAAAACAACCACAATGTTGGCTAACAATCTGCTGCTTACTGCAGATTTTTTTCCCATAGTCGCTGATACTTCAGCCTGTTATGTTAGAGGAGAAGCCCAAACATGATGGACTGTTAATTCTTGGACAAAATGCCTTTGTCTGGGCCTCCAGGTGAGATTAAGGAGACAGACAGACACAGAGGGCCTTAAGAGCACTCCTTACGGGACCACCAGTGTTGTGCAAGTGTGTCTGTGTGGCCATGTTTGCCTCTGTGTTTGATACTGGGTGTGCTTGTGTACATATGCACACTTGTGTGACAGCAGTGAAGTAAAGAGATGTACAGACTCCATCACTGTCATTTTCAACAGCACCTTGATTCTGCTCTGTCCCTGCAGCTGTGCAGAGGCCTCATGCAACATTAATGGAGGAAAAGAGGAACATCAATAGACATTGGTTCAGACGAGAGTCCACAGGAAAATATTATAGACTGCAATTGATCTAAATGGAGAGGAAATGGAGACTTTTGCTTAAAGGTGAAGTGTGTAATTGCTGTGCCATTAGCATTACCAAATAAAATATATTATAACAAATAATGATGATAATTTCTCCCAAACATTCCCATTGCATACTTCCATTGAAATCATCCTACTGTCAACTCACCAATGGCTCACTTATAACTGTCTCTGTAAATTAACTGGGATGTGAGAAAGTATTTCACCTTTAAGTCTACTGTGGCAAGTGGTGGTGGCGTAGTGGCTAAAGCGCTGTTAATCAGAAGGTCGTTGGTTTGAACCCCACGGCCACCACCATTGTGCCCTTGAGCAAGGCACTTAACTCCAGGCTGTTCCGGGGGGATTGTCCCTGTAATAATTGCACTGTAAGTCGTTTTGGATAAAAGCGTCTGCCAAATGCATAAATATACTGCTTCTCAGATATTTCTTCTAAAAATCCCAGCAATAGAGCACAACAGTGCCCACCCACTTTTTCAGTTGTCTGGGTTCCTGAATTATTTTTCCCATTCATATTTTTTCCATTGGGATCTCATAAAATCATTCATAAAATAGTTATACACCATGAACCAAACCAGCCAGCTATGAGGTGAATCAACATTTCAAAAGCATTAGAAAATTTGAAAAAAGATAAAGATATAAAAACAGTGTACTTAAAGGGATAGTTCACCCAAAAATGAAAATGATCTCATAATTTGCTCTCCCTCATGCCATCCTAGATGTGTATGACTTTCTTTCTTCTGCTGAACACAAATGAGGATTTTTAGGAGAATATCTCAGCTCTGTAGGTCCATACAATGCAAATGAATGGTTGGTCAAAAATTGTAAACTCCAAAATCCACATAAAGGCAGTTTAAAAGCAATCCATAAGAAGAGATCTCAAACGCTGCTCAGATTTGAAGTCAAAGAGATCTCATAAAAGAGAAACCTGTGAACAATAAAATATTCCACTGAGACATTTCATTAGCTTTGATTTATTAGGAGTTTCTGAAATTTTTACCATATTTTACTGACTAACACACTCTGACACACATACAGAAACGGCACCATGGCAACTTTTAGACTGCACCACCAAAATGAACCCTTGATCTGTGTGTTAAACATCACTCTGGTGTCATATTCAACTAATTTCAGAGGATGCCATCACTTTACCCAAAGCAAAATCTTAAAATGAAGAGCATGAATTAAAAATGATTTTCATTGGATGTGATTGGATTCTGCGATCATGTTACAATATCACAGGATGCCAACAGGTCATGCCAACTGAACTGTAAACACTGTCATCAGATTCAGCTTGTTTACAAGAATCCAAACTGCCACGACCAAATGCTTTATCATCAGCACAAAAACATTATGAACTGTCTTTCTGACAGGAGGAATGTAATGAAGCCACTTCACCATCTGACAGCGTTCTGCCAAAATACATAGTGCCAACAGTGTAAACTTTAAAGAAAACAAGACTTAAACTTTAACATTATTATTCTGACTCAGAAGAGGACCGCCAGGGTTTCAGCATGCAATTTCAAACAGGGTTAAAGTAGTCCAGATGAAGACTTCATGGAAAATAGCACTCAGGACAAATCTGTTTGTGTTTCACGGAAGAAATTAATTCAGATAGGTTTGGAACAAGACCAGATGAGGGTGAGTAAATGATGACAGAATTTTCTAGTGATTTATTCCTGTATCAGACTGGTCTCAATCTCCACAGCACTGACTTCATTATCAAACCTTATATCACAGAACATTTACATACAGTATGTGCTAATATGCACTTGCAAATGCTAAATAAACATGAACAATATTTTGTTGTGCCATGTTTTCCCTCTCTTTCACCTGATTAATGTTATTTGCTTATCAATTACAGTCTCCAGATTTCTCCTCCTTTGACATGAGCAGCTGCATTTTTTGTTTCCGTGAGAGGGTCAGTGACTCACTAAAACCCATATTTCAGCTGTGAAGTGAGCATCTGTGAGTGGACTGGCTTTGATCATGATGAGGTCAGCTCCAAGTCATTAATTCATAACACTATCCTTTACTCTCTTTTGACCTTCTGTCTGTTGTTTTTTATCAGCCTGTTCATTTAGAGAAGATGCTGTCGGATTTGTAAGAGGAGATGGAAAACAACAGGAGAGCAAGAGCAGAGAAGAGATGACTTTAATGCTACCAATGTGTACTTAACTGCATTTTCTTTATTGCTTTTTCATACCTTTCCATGATTATATTTGTGGTTCCAATAAACAATATTACTTGAAACTAGTGTGTATTTAATTTTCTAAAAATGCAATTACTTCATTGCTGTGATATGAACTGTAGGATAGATAGTATGTACACACAATAAACATGACAAAGATCTCTTATACAAACATTACAAATTTAAACAAATTAAATGCATCAAATGGGTATAAACTCAAACTAACAAAACATTAATAAGAAATATGCTAGTGCATGTTATGGCTTTTTAAGTAGGCATCATAAATTGGTATAATAGAAATAAACTTGCAAGTTTATTTTAATGTAAAGTGCACGTAAACCAAACCAAGTGGTCTAAGATGTTGGGAAAAAAGCAAGAAAGAAAAAAAGGAAAGGCACACTGCCCTAAAGATCTATGCTCATTGTACAGTATGTTTCACAGCAGGGGCATTTTTAGGCTTTCATCATTACTGGGGAGTCTGGGGCCCATCAAGTACACAAGCTACTGTACTATGATTTTGTAGGTGGGTCTGGGGACATGATTCCCCAGTAGATTTTATTTATTTATTTTTGCAAAAACAGCACCAAAGCATTAATATATGGTGATTTTAGGAGCATCATTTGAAAATGTTCTACATATATTGTGTAACATTAATGAAACTGTGGACTAAAAACATTGACACCTTTTCACATTAAACAGCGTAAGATGAAGTTTATCAAATGTATCTTTCTTAAAAGCTTGCTGTGGCAGTATCATGGTAGAACCTTGGTATTTTTTATAATCTATCATGGTATTTATATTGTAGGCTACTCCAAGGAACATGTCCTAAAAACATGGTACTGGCTTGGTAATGTTTGGTACTTTTAAGCGCATTCATGTAATGTAAGTGTTTTGATATACTTTTATTTAGAAAATGCCTTTAACTGCAATAGACAATCGTTCACAGGCTGCACTCACACTTGCACATGACCTACTTTATCACTGGCAAACGATTGAATGCAGCTGCAGGTTTTGCTCCAATTAACTATAAGTAAATATTCACTTCATTCAGCGTAGTTTTTGTTCTCTGTCTTCTAAAGCATCTTGTTACTGTTTTACTGCATGACAAAGAGCTTCAAATGATTCAGCTCGCATGATAGACAAATACATTGAGAAGAACCGATTCAAAAGGGTGATTATTGTGATGGCCGAGTTCACAATGTCATACTTTCCATACTTCTCTCACTGTTTCAGCCGTACACAGAACACACAGGGTGCATTTTGTTTAACACAAATTGGACACGTGCTAAAATTGGCTCGGTAGATCAGTGCCCCCAAAGCGATGCCGCCCTAGGTGCTCGCCTATGTTGCATAATGGGTTGACCGGCTCTGGGCCAGACTAACACCTTTGATGTATGAAACATTCAGTTTGATGCGGCAGTGTGCAGTAGTATGTTGCGTGTTTCAATCATGCTGAAAGATGAGTGCTGGATGAGGTTCTGCTGTCCAGAGGTCATGTAAACACAGCTGGAGTTCAAACACAGGCATGCTGTCTGTATGAGTGTCTGGGGCAGCAGTGTTCACATTCGTCTCTCCTGTCAGTGTTTTGAATAAATCACTGCATCTGGACTTTGGCTGCAGCTTATCTCCACTAAGATCAGCCTCTTGTTTCAGTAAGAAACCTTGAGTTTCTTCTTATCTACATGCATGTTTTACTGTCTTCATCACCGCATCAAATCTTGGTCATTTCATGGCACGTGTATTTTCCATGTGAGGTGTACACATATAATGACAACAGTGATTGAAAGGAGTAAACTCACATTTCGTAATTTCGTCCATTTTTGAAAATCAGTACAGTGCTGTTTGTCTTCTGTACTTCCACAGCCCCATCAGTAATGCTCAACCTCAGATTTGCTTCAGGAACCCCAGTGCTGTAGATGAGGGGTGTTCAACCTTTACAGACACAAGGAACCCCCACCCTCAGTCAATATATAAAAGCTAGCTTTTCTCTGCAACACTAATTAAGAACATTAACAAACATTATGACCTTAACAGATCGTTTAATGTTGCACATTTAGAAGTACACGTTGAAATTGACAGAATATGTGTTCCTCCCAGGAGCCCGTGGCTCTTCTCTTTGAATGGAGCTGCCTTTGATATTTTCGGAGGTTCCTAGTTTGCTGGTATATGTATGGTCACATTTGACCTTTAGGCTATGGCCTCAAAGGGCATTTTTGGACTTTATTTGCATCAGATAGTGAGTGATGTTTCTGAACGGCCGCACTCAGGAGCAGTTGTAAATCACTGGGACAGAAATCATTCCATCAGTGCAGAAGGTACATTTTTACTTTGTTTTTGTAAAACGTTCTTCCTTTTAACTGTGCAAAGAGAAATGACAAGTGTAGTTTGTCTCTTATGTTTAGTTGAGAGCTGTCACCTTTATCTGTCTGTATCTGTTTACGTGGTAGTGCATTGTTTCTATGCACTTTCTCGTGTAACAGTCGCCGTCACCTGTCAGGGGGGCGGCCCAGATTAACTTAATTGTATTGTCGTATGCAGATGTCATTTCTGTTCAAATGCATACACAGAATAATTGATTTTATTTCCATGAGGGCCATAGCTGATTTTCCCAGCAAACTGTTTAATATGAAATCCTGCAGTATCGCATGCAAAGAGGCGATCTCCTCTTGACAGGGCCAGACAGCTGCCGAGTGGAAGACGGCTTCATTATTGTCTTTGTGTTACAGATGGATGGCAGCGCTGACAGACAAGTACAATAAATTGGCGGCGCTGTGAAAAAGAGGCAAGCTTACGTTATGGGTTTGCAGGAGTCTCAAGGTGTATTTTTAGTCAAATGAGTTGTTGTGTGATGTGTGATTTTTTTTATGTTAAACATATGCTGTCAGTGTTCACTCGTCTGTCTGGAGTCTTTTACAGTATGATTGGAATGTCCATTTACAGAGTCACACCTGAATACACTTTGAAACATACTGAAGGACGAGTTGCACTAGACTGTGAACCACAGCCGTCATCATAGTCTTCTAACTTCTCTATTCTGTGCAGATATATTGCTCATTTAGAGCAGAAATATGAGATAGATTTGATGTACTGTATATGACATATGTTTTCTTCACTGTCTCAACTTAATGATTACAATGAATTAGATTATAAAACCTTAATTTAACTAAAGGAAAGTTTAGCACACATTAGCTGAATAACCGGCCAGTGTCTTTCTCAGGGACAAGATGAATCATCTGTGACTTGCAGACTTTCAAAAATGGTCAAGAGAACGGACGAAGGAAAACTTTTGTGTTTCTTTAAAAAAGGAGAACAGAAGATAAGATATCGCTATGACAAGTGTAAAACATGAGCATGTTTTTAACTGAAACTATTTTCATGGTTTCACCCATAAACCACTTTTGTGTGTAGAACAACATTTTTACAAAACTGTTTAAGCATCCTTCATATAAACAGCCCAAACTGTCATTATAGTTCAGTTACAATATGTGTGTGTTTCAGTGAGCATACAATCTAAAGCAAACATTTTTCATGATATTTTTTTGTTCAGAACTATTAAATTATTTAAAAAATAAAAATGCAATTCACTGCTTGAATACACCTTACACCACGAACACACACAAATCTGTTTTCTGAAACTATTCTGGGGCTTAAAGTATGACTAGTGCAGAAGAATCATTTATTGTTTTTTCTTTAAAAACAAAAGAAGTGAAATTATTTTGTTTTAAAATTAGATAATAATAATAATAACAATTAAAAACATATTTGTCCTCCAAATCAAAGTCTTTTGGTGTATCCAACATTTAGGTCGCTATTTTGTTGTATACGATGACAAAAACCATAAAACAGAGTGGGCACGTTTAGACCCTCAAGACTGAGCCTGAAGTTCAAAAGAAACATCTGATATTTATTTTGACAGTTTTATGAAAGACACATTTTGTTTAGGTCTAGTGTTGTAACCCTGAGAAAACATCTTGATATTTTTTACTCATTTGTTTTCATAATATTTATAAAGAATATTTCTTATCTTGAAAAATGTGTTTGAAAACATTTTTTTTTAATTAATTATTAAGTTGTTCATACTCTCATGTATTTAAGATGTAAGGAAAGTATTATAATACTTTTTACTTGACCACCACGCCACGTTTAAATATGTTTTTGTAGAAAATGGTATAAATGTATTTCAGAAATTAATGAAATCAAATTAGACACAAAGATTACATTTCTAAGAACGTCACACAAGTATTTAAAACTAGATTATTAAAAGATTTGTTATTTTTAACACCTCAGGAAACCTTACTTGTCAATGATCCATAAGCAAAATGGTGCTTGTATTTGTCGTATTTCATGCTTAGATTCTTAATTTCTATTTTAGGGTCTTTTAAGAATTTGAAAACTTGGTCAGCATTCACTTGCTTTGAGTGGACAAACTGACACCGTATCTCCATTAACATATTATCAGTTGTGTTTGGCAGAAGAAGGAAAGCCTTTAGAGTTTGAGAAGACATAAGGGTGAGTAAATATTGAGAGAATTATAATTTTGGGGCAAATTATTTCTTTAAATACCAACATGTTCTACTAACATTAGACAAACAGAATACTGTACAGTCTGCCACAATACTTATAGTATATCTAGATAACATTATATCTATAGTTTCATAAATTAAGCAAACTTAGTTTTTATTATTTTTCAAAAGTGAGTTTGTTCTAACTAAACAGCTTTGATATTTTTTAATCTATTGCATTGACTTTGAGGCATTTTGTAAGTGTGATTTCAGAGTCCAAATACTGCTTGGTGCCACTGAATGGATTTAATTTTAAATAAAGATAAATGTTGTAATGATGACTGACATTTCCATGAGAGGAGCTGAGCTCACCTTTGTCTTGTTTATTTAAGGGTGATTAGATGGGCGCATTTGCCCTTCTGCCTTCAATCGCGACAATAACAGTTTAGTGCCCATTCACAGGCTCCTAATGGAGGGTGTGACAGAGTGTGTGAGCTTCATTCATGAGTTTGATACACCAGCTGGAATCTGTGACCGGCTCCTCTTCTCCTCAACGATCAACAGGATACAGTAAAGAAACAAGTATGAAATCCAGAACGCTCCTTTAGATTTCTGTAATAACACAAATGAGCTGTGCATTGGGAAGACAATAATCCACCTGTCATTCAGACAATGAAGATGCTCTCGTCTGTATACAAGTGTGTACATCACTCCTTTGCAATCTCCTCTCAAAGACATCATAAAATAAATTGTTTTATGAATGTAAAAGTGTTTTCATAGTCAATCATGTTAGGTGCTCTTTCTTTCATTTTTTTTCTTTTCTTTTTCTTTTTTAGAATAATCATAGTGCACTTGCACATTTATAGTACATGCACATTATTTTCTGATCAAGATTCATATTCTGGTTAAGTCTTTATTCTGAATAAGACGCTTACATTCTTCAAAGCTATTGGAATATTCACGTTTACCTGTAACCAGCATATTCTAAATCAACTTACACATGCACTTTAAGTTATATTGATATTTTCTGGAAATACTGGAAATGATTCTGCCAAATCTGGAGATGATTCTGATGACTCCACTGACTTGCTGACAGTAATTTAATCAACTCATTAATTCTAATTAATATTCTTAACAATAACACAATAAAACAATTGTTTGATGAATTGCAAATTCATACTGATCTCACTATGAATTTGGTGACAGCCATTCAAAAGTTCATCAGCTGAAATTGGTCTGTGCCTACTGAAATTCGAAGCAAACCCACCAGTGGCAGAACAGGGAAGTGATTTTGAGTGCAAGGGCACGTGTGAGCTTCAGTTTCCAGTTGAAATGTCAATAATGGTAATCTTCTGATTGGCAATGGTGTTTGATCTCTCATGGAGACAGACTGCCCTCACAGCGAGGGCATGAGTCTCCTTCTGATGGACGATCCAACCTAGTACGTCCTCCCAACAACCTCCTCTGCCGCGAGGTGGAGATGGATGGACCTCGTGCTGGCGCATACCCTGTGAGCCTCCCGAGCGTCACATGTAATGTCCTCACCGCTGTGTTACAAACGTGACGACCTCCGGCACTCTGTTTGTGTGCACAGTCTCATCATATTTGGCAGCTCTGATGATGGGGATGACGCCATGTCCCTCAAAGCTTCAAGCAAGTTGTCCCCTTCCCCTGCCGAGGTTGAGCAACATGCACATGCCAATGAAAAGGAGCTTCTTTGCATCCTCATGAGGGTGGTTGAGGAGCTCAGTCTTGAGTGGTCCCCTCCTGAAGAACCAGAGAAATCTTCAAATAAATGATTCTTGCAGACCAGTGCAGTCAGCAGACTGTGGCCCGGAAGTATGCTCCATTCTTTCCGGAGGTCCACAAGGAACTTGATGTGGTGTGGCGTGTGCCCTACTCTTTGCACACCCAGATTGGAGGGGCTACCGTTCTCACTTCAGTGGATCACGCAGAGGAAAATGCCAAATGCATAAATGTAGGAAAAGGACTATTTGAAGACTACTTCCCCCGGTGGAAGAGGCGGTTACACCCAACCTCTGCCCGAACTGTGCCATAGGATGGAAATCCCACCCTGCACATCCCTCCAAGCCATGTCGACTGATGTCTGCACTGACTGGAAGACCATACACGGTGGCGAGCCAAGCCGGATCAGCACTCCACAGCATGGCAGTCCTCCAGGTTTTTCAACCTAAATATGGACGAGTAAGGCCCAGATCCAGAGGTGTTTTAAGAGCTCCGCACCATGACAGACTTGGCACTGCGAGCCGCGAATGCTACAGGCCATCGGGAAAGCGATGAGCAACCTCATGGTCCTGGGTCAGCACATCTGGCTGACTCTCACAGACAGGTCTAACGTGGAGAAAGCCACCCACCTCGACACTCCAGTGTCACCCGATGGCCTCTTTGGCAACTCTGTGGAAGACATTTCTGAGCGCATCATGGCAGCTCAAAAGAAATCACAGGCATTGAGGTATTTTCTACCTAAGAGGAACAGCGCCGGCTCTCACTCGGCCTGCTCTCACCTGGCCTGCTCTCACTCTACCTCCAGTCAGTGGCTCAAAAAGAACTCCACACCCCACAACTCCTCGCTCAAGTGCCGTCAAATGCCGCCACGGAACCAGCATTGAAGCAGTGTAAACCGTGGCCCAAGCACAGGCACCCGCCATCCGTGCACAATCCACACGCACATGCTTATGTGTGTACTTCCCAAATAAAGAATCATTTCGCAAAAGAGAGAAACGGCATATCCTTATGGTGAGCGTCGCCACATCTTCTGTAGTGAGCGAATCAATAACTTGCTGTCTCACAGCGTGGAAGTATAGCGCGCCCTCACTAGCATGTCAACTTGGGTGTTCAACACAATAGAACCAAGGCTACACATTGTAGGGCCTTGCCCCACTGAAAATGGCAGCAGAGACAGCATGGCCCTTTGTTCTATGATCAAAGGTGAGACATTGAACTCGGTTTCCCAGAATGCATCGCAGCCGGACGGAACTCCCGCCCATGGACTCAATCTCAGACGTCATTGGTCAAAAGCGGCCTATGACCGATGACGCCATCTTCTTAACAAAACTAGCGCTCACATTTGAGATCGTTCTCTCTCTGCATCCAGCCTGACTGTTACACCTACAGCTTCACTGTGCTCTAAAGAGACATATCTACACCAAGGAATTTCCCACCTTCTGGACAAAGAAAGACCAAGTTTTCTAAACCTCACCATTTGGCCACAGTAGAGTAAGATTAACTTAACTTTGTTCCAGTCGTGTAGTGTACAACCGGTTCATTTCATCTTCACTGTGAAACAACAGTGAATTTATATAGAAAACGGAGAAGGTGACCAGCTTCCCTTCTCAATCGTTTTCCCTCAACGTTGACTACCTCTCGTGTTTCTCGCGGTCACCGGACCCGAGAAACAACGCATAGACACGTCTTTCCGCTGACGAGTGTTAGACCAAGGACCGAATCCAGATTGTTTTCTCCTGACCGCTCAATGCAACAGGAATCCAACAGACAACCCTGCTGAAATCACACAGGATTTCACAAGTAGGGCTTGATATCTGGGCAGATTTAGTTTAGAAACTGTGACTTTTCTTATAAACCTAAATCATATATATTTGATTTAATGTTTTGTTTACATTTGTATGTTAACTACGATTGCTGAACGTTTAATGTTTTGTTTACAACTGTACATTTAACTACGATCGCTGATTGCTGTTTGGAGTTATGAGATCGTCATTTTTGGGGAAATGTTATTTTATTGAGTGATCTGAATCAACGATTCAATCGTGCTGTTACCAGCATGTCTCCTCTGTTAAATTGCATGAACCCCTGTTTGTTCGCTCTCTCTCTCTCTCTCTCTCTCTCTCTCTCTCTCTCACACACACACACACACACTGAAATTCACGGAGTGAGCAGCACCGCGGTTTATGTGTGAATCAGGCTGGTGTTTTTCAAATTCTCCCTCCTGTTTCGTTCAGTTCCTTTGTGTGTCTGCTCATTATCACCCACACGTGGTATTAGCTCTGTTATGCTGGATCTGATCCAGCCATCTTGCTTTCCCTACACCTTCACATAATCGTTGGCTCCGCCCTTTCCGGCCTAGCCCTCCATTTTGACTAGTTCCTCACGAGGAGTTTAGTCCGCCATTTTGTGTCTTGGTTACCGACTCGAGACACACATACACACACATACACTAGCATATAGCTCCACCATTTAGTTAGGATTTCCACCTTATGTTTTTGTGTTATATTCATTTAGTATTGACCGTGTTCATTACTGTTTGATTATAATAAATCTTGTTATATTATAATAAGTATTCCTGGTTTGTTTGTTTGAATATTGTGTTGAAGCCAGCCTCTGCCACGTCAAGAACTCCTGTATTACTGTATTGTTAAATTGTTGTTGTTAGAAGCCAACTGTAACCAGATTACTGTTGGGTTCATATGGGAACAATTTGACTAACTTCTTCCCCTTTTGATTATTTTGATTCTCAATCAAAATACTCAATATGCAGGGTAGGATTTTATGAGACTTGATCAGTCACTTACTATCATTTTTTTCTTGTCAAAGAGTGGTGCCCCGAGGATAGAATTTAACGAACTAAATTGTATTATTTAATTTAATTATGAATTAATAAACATTAATTCTTAATTTATATCTGATAGTAAAACTGATCTAACCAACCTGTGAGCCTACATAAATTGGTGCCCGTGTAACATTGATTCTAATCAATGTTTTATTAATTAATAATTGATGGTTGTCTATGATAATTATTCATTATTGCTAATAAACACACCCGCTCCAAAACTGTGAGCCCTACAACATTGTGAATCACCATATTCTGATTAATTCGGACAACATGACAGTAGCGACGATGTATGTACATAAATCGCCAGGGCGGAGTCTGATCGCCACAATTGATGATGGGGCATCATCTCCTCTCCCGCACACGCACGTGACCCCTCACAAACATTTGACTAGTAGAAAACTTGGTAATAAAGCTCAGCTTTGTCCCCAAGTTATTGTACAAGCGGAGACACGCGGTAAACGGTCAGACTCCATTAACCGGCTTCTCTCCGCCCACATCTCACTCACACACACACACACACACACACACACACACACACACACACACACACACACACACACGCACACATACCTTCCTCTCATGTGTTATAGGGTTATTTTGGTTACCATATCTAATCATGTTTCTGTTTAGTTTGTAGGTGTAAGTTGGAACTTTAATGACTGCACTGTATTGATTATTAATTGATATTACTGCATCAATACACTGTTATATTTCAAAGAGAAGTGTTTTGGTTTGTTTGCATACACCTGTGTCAAAGGCTGGCAGGGGATGCCAGTGCTCGGATTCAAGCCTTCATTGTTTCCTTTTGAATGTCGATGTTGTCCTGATGTCGATTTTCCTAAGAGAACAATCTAATATTGAGACTGTTATACTGTCTGGTTATTATTCCCTAATTCCAGGGTGGTGCCCTGGCGATATTAATCCTTATTAATATTCTATTGATTTTGATGATTGATAATTATCTTTGATGATTGTTGAATTCAATAGGATTAATAAGCTAGTGTTAATTCTAAGCAATGTTACATTGATTTTAATAATTAATGATTATCTTTGGTAATAATTAATATCCTATTGAATTTGATACTTGATGGTTATCTTTGGTGATTGTTGATTTAAAGGATTAAAAAGCTAACATTGATTCTAATCAATGATCTATTGATTTTATAATTGATAATTATCTTTGATAATTATTAATTATTGCTAATAACCAAACCTGCTCCTAAACATAGAGCACTACAGAAATACCACTGAGGAGGGACCACACATTTGGAAAACTTTTTTCTTTTAGTCCCTGGTGTTTATCTTCTCTTTTGGTGTGACTAATAGCACATTGCGTAACTAGCCTTAAAGACACATTATGACATTTATCTATATCTAATTATAAGTGATGAGCTTCTATTTTCCCTTTAAGACTTAATTTTTACTCCCCTGACTCCCCTTAGGGTTGGAGCCATTTCTGAATTTATGCACTGATAACCTTTATATGGGTATCACTGCTGTATGTGAGAAGGAAGTTGGGAGGGGAAGGACAGGTGTGAAATGCAGCTTTTCAACTGCTTTTCGCAAAGGTGCTTGGTTTATTTTGAACCTTATTTTGTTGGAAAATAACATAATATTTAATCAATGGTATTTGTTTTGTGATCATTATTGAACTCTGCTTAACATTCATACACCTGCAATACTGCTGTGGGAGAGGTTTAGAGGTACATTAAAATATGTGGAAACTCAAGACTACATATACAACATGTGACATTAAAATTTGTTATCTATGACTTCATGAAACATTCTATGAATATAATTCACACAAGATCAATAAAATAAGCTGTTTTTACTATACACTAGATAATACAGTATATAATGTGTTATAATTTGCCATGTTGATATTTTGCATTCATGGAGCTAATGTGCTAACACACTATATGTGACCATAATTTGGGACGATTACACACTGTTTTTGTAATTTAAAGATTTGTGTATAAAAGGTGGTGCAAATACAGACCAAAAAAACGAAATATAAATAAAAATTATGATAAGAGGTATATCTTACTTTGGAGATGTGTGAATGTCTTTTGGCATGAGACAACACATGAATAAACCAGCATTTCAAACAACAGAGTGAATGGGCACTTAAGAGTATTTTAAGTAGATTTGATTCCTTTTGTATACTAAATTAAACAAAATAATTGCATGATATTTTTCTTGGAAAATGTCTCTACATGAATGATCATACAGATGTAGATTCAACTCAAAGAAGGTAGAGGTATATTTGACAAAAGTCAATGTCTCACTCATATTGGTGCAATTATTTGGAAAATTAAAGCACACCGAAAAAGGCATTTGATGCTGTAAAAGCACTTTTGTTCAGAAAACAGCTGATCCAATTCATCCAATTTAGAATGAAAAGATCAGCAGTTCAGTGCTGTTACAACACATAATTAGGTAATTTTAAAACAATTGGAACAACTAATGATCAAACTCTGTACAGTGTACTGTATGCCTATATGATATTGCTATTTATTTTGTTTTGTTTACTTTTGTTTATATAACAAATAAAAAATTGAGAGATTTGAAGTATAATATGATGAGAGTCATTTTTATAAAGTGAGTCGGGATTAAAACATAAGAAAAGCTCCTTCAGTAGACTTAAAGTTGGCCAGTGTTGAGAAATGAATGTCATGAATCCATCTGATTTATCTGACACTCCCTTCGGTCCTGGTTCCTGTTTCCTCCCACTGTAGTCACTCATTATTCACTGCTGCGGCAAGTAAACACTCTGTAGAGGCATGTAGACACACCTGGTGCAGAGAGAAGTGCACATAAAGATACACGTTCGCCCATTTTCTCCGCAAGGGATAGATGAGGAGGTGGGTGGATAGGGTCTTTCGCTGCTGAATGGAGATTTCCTCAGAAATGCTGCTCCAGAGCACAGTCAAAACAAAAGCTGGCCTCGAACAAATGTGTCTTAAAGACAGGTAAAACCTGAAGACCAGCTGAGCTGTCAGTCATGCTGAAGATGTCTGCTCTTGATAAGTGTGACACGTTTGCTAATCTCCCATCTCCGATGGCTCCTTGCCTTTCACATTACAACTCCACTTATTGTCCAGCTGGCCACAAGAACCTGGAGAATTAATTTGCCTAGGGACATCAAAAACTATTTTAGAGTTGAGTTAAGTCATTGAAACTATAGCTGGGTTTCTATCCACATGTTTTTATGCAAATATTTGAATGTCGCATAAAATGCTGGATTGAAAGACCACATTGCAAATATATATATATATATATATATATATATATATATATATATATATATATATATATATATATATATATATATATATATATAAACACATATAAAGGTAACTTTTAGAGTAGCAGTATTGAAGGTACAAAACCTCCACTGGGGGGTATGCTTGTTTCGGGTACATATTTGTACCCTTAAGGAGACAATATACTAATAGGTATACTTTTTGTTGCCAGAGAAACAAAGCATATAAATGTACCTTTAAGTGACACAATTAGTCCTTATCATACAATCATGTATCCAAAATGAGTTTTTAACTAGAGGTTAAACAGTACAAATGAAAACAACTCGCTTCACAACTCACTTTTGGCACCTCTCCGTAGACACAACACCCAGAAACTGGAGCTCACACGTGCCCATACGCCCCACAACACTTACTAATTTCAAGCATTTTTGCAGCCTTCTCATTCTACCAGAATTATCGTAAATACGAGTTTTGCTAATTGGATTTGCACATGAATACGCTCTCAAGTCGTAATTATTAAATGCGAAAGCATGAAGGGAGTACAGTTTCTGTAGTGAATTATGGTTTTATTCATTTTCTTAAATGCAGCCACCTGCATGTAATCACAACTCTGAGCCAAAAGTTTTAAGAACCAGGGACCCACCGGCCCGCCCTGTTCTCCCGATGGCCAGTCAGCCCCTGATCAGCCCCAAGGTGCATCGGCCCACAAGGAAAATGCCCGGTATGCCAGATTAACAGTCCAGCCCTGCTTATTATGTACATACATGTTGTTGCATTGTATTTAAATTTAAAGTCCATGCATTTAATTACATATGTAGATACACTGTTAACACAAATGTGGGAATTTTGCCGAACTACATGTAGTTACAAAGTAAATATATAGTCTAGTACATATTTAATGTTAGTACATAGTAGTTAAGGCCACCTAATATAAAGTGTGACCTGAACCAGTGCTCAATACAACCAGCATAACGACTCCCTTCATATACACCCAGTGCCAAACTCTACTGTGAAGAACCACAACAGCAAGCATTTATGTAGATGGCAGTGGTTTTCTTGACAAAACAATCTGAGTATGTGTGTGAACATCAAATTGATGTTGACAATGATTGGCAGCAACTTAACAATGTGCTTTCAGGGCAAGTAAAACAACAGCATTTTACAAATGAGAAGAACAGATACAGAGAGTGACCTCCAGGAGCAGATCCAGGTGAAGAGAAGGATTTATGCTGCTGTAATGCCAGACTGAAGCATTCACAAGCAGCTTGTTAGGACTATCGTCCCATCCCGTCCACTCCTTTCACTGCAAATGAGATGGAAAGGCTTGTGCGGCACCGCTCATGTATATGTATCCACAATCCCTGCAGGTTTGCTCAGGCATGGCGCTGATCCCGCTAACAAATGCAATTTGATTGAACATTTGGGTCAAGAGCTTCTTTTTTTCCTCTTTTGTCACTGTCAATCAAATAGCAGGTACAGACACCTAATACACACGCAGACTGCTGCTATATCATCAAGCCTTTCGTCTGTCAAAACACAAGGCTGTGCATTCTGAAATGGGCTGAAATTAAAATGTCAAACGCACCTTCCCTTTGATGGCGTTTAGTGTTATTTTGGATGTAAATCCTGTCAGAAGGTGAGGAATAAATAATATTCTGCTGCATTTGTTCAGATTCCAAATGTCAATACAGTTTGGCGCTACTTGCCGCATAATAACCCACGCATGACTATATAAGCCTTGGTGTTGTTACGTTCTAAAGAATGTTGACAAAACAGCATTTATGTGTCATATGTTCAATTTGGCAACTCGGCTCATAATTTACTTAAAGTGCAAATGGAGGGATTATGAGGATCTAGTGCAGGACAGACGCAACGGCTGGTCTTTCTTTCTCAAGCATAGGTGTGGTCTCTGAAAGAGTGCAGTGTTTTCTTTTACATGTCTTAAATATACATTTGTCAGGCATTAACTGTTAGTCTGTTCACTTTTCAAGTTCTTTCACCTCTCCTGATTAATGTTCTTCATGTGACCTGATTAAAACAGTCTACTGTGTGAATGATTGAATGAAACTTTCAGAAGTAAAACGTGTTCACCTACATATCACATACAACGTGCTGTGCAACAAATCTTAAGGCCAACCATCTATACTAGCAGTCAAATGTTTGGACTAAAGACTTCTGCTTAATGCTGCCTTCACATGCAACTGGAATTATCCCACTTCCAACTTCTGAAGCCATAATTACCAGTACATCATTTGATGTGTATTGTTGTCGAAAAGAATAGGAAACATGGAGGATGGTAGGTTCATTGTTGCATGTTTCATGGGGAACTTATATTTTTAACACTGTAGTAACAGAATCACTGAAACAGGTTCATCATGATAATGGAATGTTGGTCAAATACATGTTGGTCCAATTTTCTCTGTGTAATGTACAATATCTATCAAATAGTTACTGATTTACGTATATGTTTATGACCGAACTGGCAAGTGATAACAAGGCGGCTGCATTTAAGAAAATGAATAAATCCATCATTCACTACAGAAACTGTACTCTCCTTTGCTCTCTATGTTGAAGGTTTTTCTCCCAACTCAGAAACTTGGTATCAAAGTTATTGCAGAGTTTCCCAGTTATAATTACGACTTGAGAGCGTATTCATTCTTTTTTCCATGTTAAATTGCAATTAAGTTGGAATGAAAATGAATGGGGATCTGAGCTTTCAAAGTTCAAACAGTACCACAAATCACCAAAATACTTAATCTTACTATTAACATTTATTGATTCTTATGTGATATATGTAATAAACAGAGCATATTAACACAGAATAAACTTAAATCCCATTATATATCCCTCCTCTTCCCCTCCCCGTCCCTCAACAAATATCCCTGTGGTCAAAGCCTGAATTACACATTGCACACATATAAGCAAACAAACAAAAGGAAATATCTGAGAACAATAAAAAATATAAAAATCAACAAACAAAGAGAAAAGATAGAATTCCACAAAGAATAGAACTTACAATTGCCTCCACAATTCTGCTTCTCTCAACATGGTCCTCACTGAGAGCCCTCCAGAAAGGCCAAATACCTGTCCCATTTCTTACCATACATGTCTATTTTGCCAAGCTTTTTATATGACATCTTTTCAAATGCCACCACCCTGCCCAATTTGGTGAACCATTCTTCAAATGAGGGAGTGTCAATTGAATTCCATCCTCTAAGAATTATCTATCTGCCAATCATTACACTAGGTCCCAGCTTCTTGATTATTTATCACCGCCCCATCACCCAACATACATAGTCTGGGGCAGAATTAAATTTGAGTTTCTAAAACATCACAGATAAAATTCTGGACTCTTACCCAGAATTCTTGAATATAAGCTCAGGACCATAGACCATGGGCCATGTCTCCATCCTCCAACTGACATCGCCAGCAGGTAGGTGTGTCTTTTAGACCAAGCCTAATCAGTCTAGAGGGATTCCAGTAGAAATAATGCCAAATCTTAAACTGAATATGGAGTACCCTTGCATCCCTAGACTCTCCCACGCCCCATTCTCCAATAACAAGTTAAAATCTGTTTCCCATAACCTCTTAAGAGTTAATCCCATCAACAAGACTCTGAATCAATGAGGAATAATATACTGAAGCTTCATGACCCTTTCCAAAGGCTGTGTGCACCATACAAAGAGTGTCTGCAGCTTTAGGGGGCTGCAAACTCTCACCAAAAATAGTACAAAGTAGATGGTGCAACTGCAAATACCTGTAAAATTGAGACCAAAAATTCAAAATTGTTGTGTTATATTTAAAGATAATTTCAAAGCTCTTTTTCATAAAGGTCCCCAAGTGTGGAGATCACAGGACGCCATGTGAGGAGCAGACGTGTGAGCGATAGATCTGCGCACTTTGCTAATTTAAAAAAAATAATTTTCATGTTATAATCCGGTGAGATTCGATAAACCCAGTTACATATTTGTTCTTTGTGGTAAACATGGCAAAGAAGTCAAAATCCTCGGGCACTGGTGATATTAAAAGACACTTACGTGCTTAAAATTAACTCTCTTATGGGCCTGCTGACCGGGGACTTAATTTGGATGGCGTGGCGGGAGAAGAAATTCAGCATCAACTGTCCAAATTATTAGTCGTGCTGACGAAGGTTGTTGCTGACTTGGAGGATCTCGCTGTAATACGTCGATCGATTGTAGGAAACAAAATTCTCTGAGTTGGTTACAAGAGTGGCAGATGTTAAGAAGCAGACCGATTATCTGGAGTCATCGGAGAGGGAATTATCTGATAATTCACCATACTTCGTCGATCAACCCTGATGTTTCTTGTCATCACTTTGGTCTTCTGAAATATTGTTCCATCTCTGATAAAGCATCTTACCTCAATGAAGCCTTGCTGTCATCTGTCGAAATTATTCGCGTCTGACTTAATTTGTTTTCCACAACACAAATACAATTAAATATATGGTATTGAAGGCTGATTCTCACTGTCCTCTCACAATTATACTACGATGTCATCCTCCTAAGGCTCAATCTGACTTTTTTCCACATTTAGTGAACTGTTGACTCTTGCCTGTGCTTCGTCATCTCGTGTCCCATTGGCCTCTTTGATAAAAGGCCAATGGGATTTGACGAGTGGCATTTGCATGCCACTCCCAGGGACATACGGGTATAAAGGAGGGGACATGCATACCGCTCATTCAGATTGTCTCTTCGGAGCCGAGCGGTCAATGGTTCAGTGAGTTGAATTTCCCCCCGCATCCAATCTCACCTCTGCTGGATCCTTACGGTACATTGCAGTGGCTTTCTCCCCTGTCTGCATGGGTGCAATGCATCATCTAGAGTATATTTTAAAATAGTTTTTTCCCTTCTAAAAAACTATATTCTAAAAGAGCGGCACACATCGGAACGTCTTTTTAAAGACACATCGATTTAAAGATGCCCTTCCGGTTGTGTGTTATTCCTGGATGCGGTCGATATCTCTTGCCTTAAGATGGGCAAAATCGCTGTCTTTCTTACCTGGGCACTGCACATGGCGAGACATCTTTCGTGGATGCATCATGTCCTCACTGCGAGGACGGGACCATGGCAACATTGCAGTCGCGGCTCGCTTTTGTCAGAAAGCACGCCACCCCAGCCGCTCCCTGCCACGGTCCTCCTACCTACGGTTATGAGGCCAGTGCGGCGAGCACTGGGGGCGATTTGAGGACCACAATGGGACCACCTCCGCCGGGTAAATACCCACTGACCTCCCATTCCCCGGTACGCTTGTTTCCTCTGATTAGGCACTCGGATGAGTGCACTGGCTCGTCCCAGGGCGAGTTCGACCTCTTGTTCGGTGCCCACGAAGGTGATGAGCTCTCGAGACCACAACCACACTTCACCCCGGAATACGAATTCTATGGACCATGTGGACGAAACACCTTCTCCCCCCTCTTCGACCAATCCGCTGGTTAGTATCAGGAGTCAGGTAAGTGCTTCGATGTTTCTCAACTCAGCACTGCCACAGGGCTCAAGCCCCGTCAATGTGGCCTCCCTGGCTCTGCCCTGCTGTGAGACCCCACCCACCGGTACGTCCGACGAGATTGTCCCCTTGGTCCCCCTCGCCCGGAGCTTTGACGTGTGGCTTGCGCTCTCTAACTCGTCACGATGGCTTACCCGGACCGTCCGACTCAGCTACTCGATTCAGTTTGCCAGGCGCCCGCCCAGGTTCAGTGGCATCCACTTCACCTCGGTGAAGGGCGCCACCTGTGTGAGGTCAGGGATGACAAGGAGCAGGTCGTCCTAGTAGCACCCTACTGGCCCACACAGACTCACGGTCCTTGCGTCAGCCCCTCCCTGGCAAATTCTGATCTGCTGCTAGTATTCTTACAAATACCAAGAGCTCAGCTCATTTTACTCCATTCCTGTTTGAAGTTCACTGGTTACCAGTTTTGTTTTGCATCAAATATAAACTAATCCTGCTTACTTTTAAATCACTTTATGGTCTGGCCAATCAATTTATCCCTAGATCTTGCCTCTCTACTATGGGTGGCAGGACATTCAGTGTAGTAGCACCCAATATATGAAATTCACTACCCCTGACTCTTCGCAGCATTTAGTTTAAATCTCAACTTGAATCTTGTTTGTGTATTATTTTGTTACTATTGTAAAATGTCCTTGATCTCTGGAAAGGCGCTATATAAATTAAAATAATTATTATAATTATAATCTGGTGACCAAAGTTATATAACTGATTATGTATTTTATGTTGTGTTTACTGTTTTTTGAGGATGGAATCAATAAAAATATCAATTAAAACACAAAAATAAAGGTCACCAAGTGTAGCAACACCCCTTCCAATCCATTCTTTCCAGCAAAAGGTGTACTTACTGTAGGGTGCACTGGTTGTTTAGATCAGTTTTACTATCAGATATAACTAATAATGAATGTTTATTAATTATTAATTCAATTCTATCCTCGGGGCACCACTCTTTGACAAGAGAAAAATGATTGTAAGACTGATCAAGTCTCATAAAATTATACCCTTAAGATTGAGTATTTTGATTAATAATCAAAATAATCAAAAAGGGAAGAAGCTAGTCAAATTATTGCCATACGAATGCAACAGTAATCTGGATACAGTTGGCTTCTAACAACAACAATTTAACAATACTGAAGTAATACTGGAGTTCTTGACGTGGCAGAGGCTGGCTTCAACACAAATATTCAAACAAACAACTAGGAGTACTGATTATAATATAACAAGATTTAATATAATCAAACAGCACTGAACACCGCCAATACTATATGAATATAACACAAAACTTAAAATGGAAATCCTAACTAAATTGTGGAGCTATATGCTATTGTATGTATGTGTGTGTGTGTGAGTGTGTGTCTAGATTCGGTAACAAAGACAAAAAATGGCGGACTAAACTCCACGTGTGGAACCAGTTTCAAAATGGAGGATCGGTTTCAACATTGAGAACTAGGTTCAAAATGGCGAACTGAATTCAAAATGGAAACTAGTTCCAAAATGGAGGATTAGATTGTAAAGGGCGGAGCCAACGATTATTTGAATGTGTAGGGAAAGAAAGATGGCAGATCCAGAACAACAGAGCTTATACCACGTGTGGGTGGTAATGAGCAGACACACAAAGGAACTGAACGAAACAGGTGGGAGAATTTGAAAACACCAGCCTGATTTTTATAACATTGACCTTCCCTACCATAGACAGATGTAGTGAAGCCCACCTATCCACCTCACTTGAGAAACTTTTCATTAATGGGTCAAAATTCACTCTAACTAAATCTCACAAATTTGCTGGAAATAAAATTCCTAAACACCAAATGCCTTGCTTGGGCAATTGAAAGGTGCCAGATTGGAAAGCTGTGGCAGGGCAATATGCTGTCAGAGCAATAGCTTCTGATTTAGACCAATTCACCCTATATCCTGAAAATTTGGAAAAATAATGAATAATTCTATGGAGGCCAGGCACAGATCTTTTAGGGTAGGAGACAAATAATAATATATCATTGTGTCAATGTAGTGTCCCAGGAGGACCACGGAGAGATCACCACACCTCCTGCTACAATGCCAGGAAAATCATCCTCTTTACTTATTGCCGCTGCTAATGGTTCCAGGGCAAGACAGAACAATAAAGAGGAGAGAAAACAAAAGAGTTTGTTTTCACTCACAAAAGAGCAATACACAGCAGGGCTGGCGATGGAGGCGATTTGGGGATAGCAGCGGGCTCCCCTGCACGCTCACTTGCTTCCGTCCGGGCTTGAGGTGAGTGCGGCTCGCCTCACGGCCATCCCGTGTTATCTCTTGAGCCCCCGGAGTTGGATGATGATGTCGCCGCTGCTTCGGAGAGCATTCAGGCGTCTGATGCAGAGGACTCAACTGCCATGTCTGAGGCTGACGCACAGATGGCTGACATGCTTGCCCGGGTACACAGGTGGACAGAGCGGTTGCGATCCACCTGTGCCCCGAGAACGCTGCCACCTGGTGGGATCGCCTGGTATTCCCCTCAAAGAACTGTAGGATGACATCGTCGCTGACTTGGAAAGCCTACAGCACCACTGTTCCACCTCCACCCTGCATGCCATGGCTCTCCTGCAGGTCCACCAAGCCAAGGAACTCAAAGAACTGTAACTGGGTAGTCCTGACCCCGATGTGCTGCAGGAACTGCTCTCAGAGCCTCAAAGGTCACAGCGCAGGCACTTGGGCAGGCGATGGCCACCCTTGTGGTCCAGGAACGCCACCTTTGTCTAAACATGGTCGAGATGCGTGATGTTGACAAGGCCCGCTTTCTCAAAGCCCCTGTCTCCCAGCTTGGCCTCTTCAGCAGTATCGTCAATGACTTCGAGCCCGGCACAACGGTTCCTCTAAAACAGTTGCAGAGGCTCCTGGTGCATATGGCATCCTCTGAGACCGCTTCAGCACTGGCTTCAGACTCAAGTCCTGAGATGGGCATGGGTTACATACCGTGGAAAGCCGTCAGACTTTCAACCCTTGGACAGACCGGTTTTCTGCGGACTGGAGTCACCCTACAGCAGGTGTCCAGACTTGTCGTGGTCACCACAGACGCCTCTCAATGAGGTTGGTGCGCCATGTGCAACAGACACACAGCCGCTGGCTCCTGGAACTGCCTAGAGTTGCTGGCTGTATTCCTTGCCCTGCAGAGGTTTCTCCCACTGATCCGGGGAAAGCACGTCTTGATCAGTTCAGACAGCACCGCGACGGTAGCGTACATAAATCGGCAAGGCGGTGTGCACTCTCATCATATGTCACAACTTGCCCGCCATCTTCTCCTTTGAAGTCCCCGGAGACTCAGGTTGCTGCACGCCACTCATATCCTGGGCAACATCAACACAACACCGGACGCTCTCAGCAGAGTGGAGGCTCCACCCCCAGGTGGTACAGCTGATTTGGGGCCAGTTCGCCATGGCACAGGTAGATCTCTTTGCCTCCCAAGACAATTCCCACTGCCCGCTCTGGTACTCCCTGACAGAGGCTCCTCACGTGACAGACGCGCTGGCACACAGCTGGCCCTGGGGGCTGCACAAGAAAGCATTTCCCCCAGTGAGCCTTCTTGCACTGGTGCTGTGCAAGATCAGGGAGGACAAGGAACAAGTCACCTTAGTGGCTCCTTACTGGCCTACTTGGACTTGGTTCTTGGATCTCACGCTCCTCGTGACAGCACCTCCCTGGTAAATTCCCCTGAGGCACCGGGTAACCCTCTGGCATCCGCATCCAGACCTCTGGAACCTCCACGTCTGGCTCCTGGATGGGACACGGAAGATCTGGGTGACCTACCTGCGGTCATAGACACGATCAACCAAGCCAGAGCTCCTTCTACCAGGTAGCTTTACGCCCTAAAGTGGCACTTGTTTGCAAATTGGTGTTCTTCCCGGTCTGAAGACCCGAAGAGATGTGCAGTTCGGTAAGTGCTTTCATTTCTGCAAGAGAGGTTGGAGGGGGCTGTCCACCTGAAGGTGTATGTAGCTGCTATCTCGGCCCACCACGAAGCATTCCTTAGAGGTGCCCGGAGGGTGAATCCTTCCTGGCCAAGCCTGTTCCCCTCCTGGGATCTCTCAGTGGTCCTCTTGGGCCTTCCGGGACTCCCCTTCGAGCCACTTGACTCAGTTGAGCTCAAGGCCCTCTCCTTGAAGATGGCTCTCCTGATAGCACTAGCTTCCATCAAGAGGGTTGGGGATCTGCAAGCGTTCTCTGTCAGCGACTCTTGCCTGGAGTTCGGTCCAGCAGATACTCACATCATCCTATGACTGCGACCGAACTACGTGCCCAAGGTTCCTGTGACCCCCTTCAGAGATCAGGTCATGAACCTGCAATTGGGATTAGGCAGACCCAGCTTTTTTGTTGCTGTGTCCGGTACGTGCTTTGCGTATGTATTTGGACCACACGCAGAGCTTTAGATGTTCTGAGCAGCTCTTTGTCTGCTTTGGCGGATGGTGGAAAAGGAACGCCGTCTCCAAACAGAGGTTGCTCACTGGGTTGTTGACGCTATCTCCCTGGCCTACCAGACCCAGGCTGTGCCCGCCCCCTTGCGGGTTCGAGCACACTCAACGAGAAGTGTGGCATCCTCGTGGGCAATGGTAAATGGCACCTCCCTAGCAGACATCTGCAGAGCAGTGGGCTGGGCAACACCCAATACATTTGCGAGATTCTACAATCTCAGGGTTGAGTCAGTCTCATCCCGTGTTTTGTCAGGTTCGAGCTGGTAGAACTCGTAATACAGAACAGCTGACCGGGTGTTCCGCTTGCACCTAGCACCCTTCACCAAAGTGATCCAGTGCTCTCTCTCTCTCAGGTTATCCACTAAGATCTCGCTTCCTGGATATTCTTCCTCCCTAGCCTTCTCGCCTGTGAATTCAGCTGAGGAATTTGTGACCAGACCCACTACGATCCGCAAGTGCTCTGTACTGGGGTAGGGCTTCACAGGCCTAATTCCATCTTCAGCCAACTCCCTGTGATGTATCTTCTGTGGTACCGCCCCCCTGTCGGCGGACCCGGGTCTCCCTTGGACAGTCCCTCTACCCCGGTCGCTGGGTTTGTAGAGCTCCTCCCTCACCAGGCAGGACCTACCACTGCGCCACTTCCACGTGTGGCTTGACAACCCATGTAACTTATTGGCCACATGTTATCTCCCCCCAGTCTGGGCAGGATGTGGTCTCCGTAGGATCTTTTCCCCCTGCAAGAATAGGAACGGAAAAGATCACCTTCCCTGACACATTTTATAGCGTTAAGATAAAGTGGCCCCAGCCACTTTATGCTCTATGACGAGAAACATAGAGAGAGAAAAGGCCACGGCTGGCCGGCTTGCTCCCATGATAGTCATGTCGCCTGTTCCCCCCTTAGGGGTGTTGGGAACCTAAGGTCTGTATGTGACACCTTTTTCTGGGGGCTTTGGGGAGGGTTACGTGCAGCCGATACAGTTGCTTCTAGCATGCAGTAGCTTGCTTGCACCTGTGTCAGCAGTTCACTTAACACGGTCTAGTGCATGGTGCTTTTAAATGGGACCCCTTGTGTCACTACATTTGACACAACGTCAGTGACAGAAGGGGAACATCGTGGTTACTGTTGTAACCTCCGTTGCCTGATGATGGGAACGAGACTTTGTGTCCCCCTTGCCACAACACTAGACCTACCACTGTAAAAGTCCGTACCTTATTCTCGGCTCCTCAGTGCAAAAACCTGACTGACAGATGCACTCCCACTTCCCTTTATACCCGTATTTCCGGGGGCGGGACATGCAAATTTTTCTCAAGTTCAGAGGTATGCGAGGCACTCAACGACACAATGTCTCATTCCGTCCATCAGGGAATGAAGGTTACAACAGTAACCATAACGTGTTCTTAAATGTCTCTTTGTAAACTTCTAACATAAGTGGAGCCAGGTCTGTGGCATAAGATCTAAAACATTCTGCAGCAAAATCATATGGCCCCTGTGCCTTACCTATTTGCAAGGCTTTAATTACCTCAACAAGCTCCTCCAAAGTAATATCTCCAAGATATTACAAGAAAGAGTCAAGAAAGTCTTTTTGATCACTCATCAATTTAGGAAGTTCTAATGGTACTACGAAGTTGCTAATATCCTTATCGGAAGATGAAGACATGTAGCTGTAAAGATTGAAATAGAATTCTTTAAAGGCTTTATTAATATCTGTGACAGAAGTAAATATATTACCTCCAGAAGACTTCACTGAAGGAATGGTGGAAAAAACATTGTTTTATGTATCTGGCAAGGTGTCTCCCTGCCTTTACCCCGACTCAGAATATGTCTCTCTTGCCCTGAATAATCACAACTACATTCTGTGTCAGCTCTCTAAGTCCACTGGATGACATTTGGCACTTCAGCTCTGTTTCAGCACTTTTAATAATCTTTTCCAATTCTATAAGTTCCTGTGCTTTGATCTTTTGAATGAATGATGCATATGGTAAGATCTGCCCCCTAAGAACTGCCTTAAACGCCTTCCATGCCATGCCCACAGAGGACACTGAGGAACAATTGGTTTCTGCATAAGCATTTAATTCTATCTTTAACATATGTTGAAATGCTGGGTCCTGTAGAAGGGATGTATTAAAGCGCCACATACGTATATGAATTTCTTTTCTCTATTTGTGGCAACATCTCTAAACACACCAAAGAATGATCTGAAACTAAAATGTTCCCAATTGAGTCAGTGGCAAATGGAATAATGGCTTAGATATAAAAAAAAATACATATTCTAGAATATATCTGATGAACTGATTAAAAAATGTGCAGTCCCTCCCAAATGTGTTCAGAAGTCTCTAAATATCTGTAAGATAAAAATGTTTACACATTCTCTAGAGTCTATGCAACTTTGCATCACTATGATCAAGGACCAGATCATTAAAAGATTGAAGTGTCCACCCAAAACCATATCATAAAGGATCCCAGCAACTTGTAGCTTTCTCTCATGATCCATAAAAAAGTTCTTATTGTCAGCATTGGGTGCATAAATATTAGCCAAAATCACATTTTGCCCCTGTATTTCAGTAATGGCTTTTCCTAAATTATCTTTAATCTCTTTGAGACATTAAAATGGTAAATGCTTACATATCAATGTGATGACTCAAGCCAGCACTACAAAACACATGCCCACCCCACAAGATTTTCAGCTTCCTGTGGAGAAATGTGTGTTTCTTGAAGGAACACTATATACATTTTTGTATGCTTAAGAAAAGATACAACCTTCCTTCTTTTTTAGGGTGACACAGCCCATTAACATTCCACATGGTGAGAAACATTTTACCTATATTAAAGTGTGACATATTGACATAAAGATAAATTGTGTAACCAAAGCTAAATTATATAGACCACTATCCAACATTGATGTAACCATTACGTCCTTTACGCGACACTATTGCTACTAGATTGCTAAAGTCCGGTAATTTTTAAATATACATGTATAAATATTATTTTTTGTTTGTTTATTTTGAATTGTTGTTGTTTATTTCCTTTCTTCTTAACAGAAACTATGCCATTTAATTGTACATAAATATGTTAAATAAAATGAAAAATATAAAAATAAAAAAGGCCCCAGTAAACAATAACAACAAACCCACAATGTGAGCAAATGAGTTCATGTGAGCAAGTTAACAAAAGGAAGAAAAAAAAAGATATTGAAAAAAAAAAGGTCATGCAGGAGCCAGTGGGCATACAACAAAACAACAAACCCTCTCACACAGTGTCCTAACCAGATGCAATGCGATGCCGCGACATGATAAAATGTATCTTTTCCATTTTCCATGTTAGTTTTTTCCCTAACCTGCCTCGACACACGATGAACAACAGGGACAAGGCTTTGTATTTTTTTAATGGTTTCTATATCTGCAACGTCGTGCCGGCCAGCACAGTTAACAAATGGGTCTGTAATTATTTTTATTACAGTATATTGGCATCACACTAGCCGGTTCACAACAACTTGATTTTGGCCGAGGGTGTCTCTGTCACACACACCGGTTCAGAGACATACTGGCTCATACCGGCACACCGGTTCAGAGACATACCGGCTCATACCCGCTTCCCTGTTACGTGAAGTACAGTGTCAACATAAAGAATTGTAACAGACTGAATAAGGATGCGATTCATAAAGTAAATTTTTGTGTGTCTGTGATTGTGTATTTATCCCCTCAGGACTTGCCGTAGAAAGCATTACAGAGCTTAAGTGAGAAAATTAGTTGCGCTCAATAAACAGACTGTATTTTTGATTGAATGCAGGCAAAGTTACCCACTCACTACACTGATTTAATGAATGTTATAGCTTGTTATGGGCATGTAATAGCCTTACACCCATCCTTGCCGTCAATTCTCAGCTTAGCTGGAAAGAGCAGTGCAAAGCTTACCATCTTTTGGTGCAGCAATTAGATTTTTTTTTTAATAAAGTCCCAGTTTTTGAGCATTCTGGATCGGCTTTATGAGTATACTCTTTTGACCGTGATTGAAAACGGATGCATTTGATGCATGCCTACAATAATCTTTTAGAACAGTCAATAGCAGACTCGTGCATCTGCGACTCGCACAGCCAAGGGCCGTGTAAATCTAGGTGTTGCGCGGTTAAGCTGTGCTGATGATGCAATTTGTGTCACACATACTGTACGCGGAGCTATCCGCAACGTGAAGACCCAAAGTATAATTTGGCCTTGAAGAAGGGAGGGTTTTCTGGCTTGTCTCTAAGCTTCCAGTTTACTAGTGTCTTTTTCATTTAACACATGTCAGTCTCTATATATTATGACTTGCTATAACTACTCACTTCAGGTAGAGCTAGTCAGTCTGTGTTGCAGTTGTGTAAAGCAGAAGCATTGTTTGATAATCTCCATTTCAAACGCTTTATGATTCAATGGTAAGATTATGCTGGGCATAAACCGTTAAATCCAATGATACAGCCCTATGGAGAAGACTCTTGTGACTCATGTCTTCAGATTGCTTATGCAACCATCTCAATGTTTAGTTTGTGTTATATTGTGGCAGAGTGGCTAAAAACACTTTTCTAATGTACAGTATATACTGTATACAATATTCATTTACTGAATTATGTTTTATGCTTGAAATAAGAACCAACCTGGATCCTTTAAAACAGACAGAGCTTCAGTGTATAATGCAGAATTTCAAGTAGTTTAAGATCCACCAGGCAAAAGTTAAGATATTCACAATGTTGGAAAACAAATTGTTACATGCCAACAATATCCTAAAGGTATTTTGTCTTCATTTACAGTTACTTGTATGCTCTTTGTCCATTTGAATAGGCAGAAACTCAAGCACACATACAGATGCAATCACATTTATTTACACACAGACACAATTTGTTCATGTCACACTATTTGTCAGCGTGAGGCATTGCCATTGAGTGAAAGTAAACAAACAGGGATCATCATTTGTTGCATGGGTGGACATGCTCACGCAAGGAACTTAACCAACACGACCAAGTCAACAGACTCTAAGGTATTTCTGCCAATGCCAAACGCGCTGATCTTTCATCACTCAACACGTCCATCCAACCAGCACCTCCAGCTCTGATGAACATTCAACACTCTCATAACTCAATTCATTTGTCAATGAGCAACAATGAAAAGGAACACACAAAATATATGTACAAAACAAGGAAAGTGTCACAACAGACTTTTAATAGCATGACAAAAGCTTTCTATAAAAATATGTTCAGAAGTTCAGGCAGTGTCAAGTCAAAAGCTCCCATCCAAGTAGAAGTATCACACATCTAGCATCATCTCCTTAACTAGCCTTCGCTATTATTCAAGCTGAAACAATCCCTCTTAAGGCTTAATTTATCATGCAGGATTTTATTTTTTAATGTCTGTGGCAGCAATTTTGCTTAGAAAATGGTCACAATTGTATTTACTATAGCTCAAGCCACCAATGAAAGTAAATCCAAACTCATTTCATAATTACTAAATCTTGTGTACAACTGTTATATTGTGTTATAAAATTAAGACACAAAATAGTTAAGACTGATAATGAAGGGGACTTCATTCAAAGCTTTTAAAGTCTAACAAATTCATAAGCATCACAGCTTTTACAGGGAGCATGCAACTTGCATTTAAACTTTCAAAGTGTTCCAAACAACCTTCTCCACCTTTCCAAGGACACGAACAAAAAAATTTGCCTTGCACAGAGCTGAGTCACTCGGTTCCTGCAGTACTCCTTCAACAGCTTTCTCAACATTGCAATTGACATCTCAGGAACTTCAGTACTGTTGTAACCAGACCATGAAGTTTCAAAGCCCACACCTTAACCTAACACACACACAAAAAACAACATCCTGCTTCTTTGCAATTGTCATCGGTATGAAACTTCAACTTCAACAGAGTGTGATGAATGTGATGTTTTTGTAGTCATGAAATGCACATGTTGAGTCAAGCTGTCTGACAGCCTACTTCATTACCCCACCATGCTCTTTGTGATTCGGTTCTAAGACTACCGTCCTGGGTGTGTACGTCTGCAATTTGTTTACTACTGAGATGTCTGACTTAAAATGAGAAACTTTTGACAGTTAATGAGGCATGGCTGTTTTGAGCTGTTTTACAAAGGTATTGTATACTATGTCAAAGCAATTTCAAAAAATATATATATTCTGTGCCAGTGATTATTGCTTAAATTAATTTCATACCAAATGCAAATGGATAAATATTGCATAGAAAAAGAACTACATATATAATTTTTTTCACACAAGAAATGAGTGGATGTGTGAAATTTAAATAGTCCCATTTGTATGCTACTGTATGTGTGTCGCCAGGACTTCTTACAGAATGAACTACTTACTTTATAAAGCGGATAGTTCTGATTGGACAAGCTGCTTTTGAAAGTCTTGTAGTGTCAAGATAAATGCACACCTGTGGGGCGTGGCCTGCAGAGAAAGTGCGTCAGGCGTGGCCTGGCTTAACAGGGTGTGGAGCATGGGAACAGGGCGGAGCCTGTGGGGGGTAGAGCAATGAGAGGCTCGAGCAGAGCCGTGGAGCAGCGGCGGGCCTGGACCTTGGAGCAGAGGCGGGGTTATGGCATGGAGCAGGCAGAGGCGTGACTGTGACATGGCATGGAGCAGGCTGAGGCATGAATGTGACATGGCATGGAGCAGGCTGAGGCGTGACATGGCAAGGAGCAAGCTGAGGCGTGACTGTGACATGTCATGGAGCAGGCTGAGGCGTGGCTGTGACATGGCATGGAGCAGGCTGAGGCATGGCTGTGACATGGAATGGAGCAGGCTGAGGCATTTCTGTGACATGGCATGAAGCAGGCTGAGGCGTGACATGGCATAGAGCAAGCTGAGGCATGACTCTGACATGGCATGGAGAAGGCTGAGGCTTGGATGTGACCTGGCATGAAGCAGGCTGAGGCATGAATGTGACATGGCATGGAGCAGGCTGAGGCGTGACATGGCAAGGAGCAAGCTGAGGCGTGACTGTGACATGTCATGGAGCAGGCTGAGGCGTGGCTGTGACATGGCATGGAGCAGGCTGAGGCGTGGCTGTGACATGGAATGGAGTAGGCTGAGGCATTTCTGTGACATGGCATGAAGCAGGCTGAGGCGTGACATGGCATGGAGCAGGCTGAGGCATTTCTGTGACATGGCATGAAGCAGGCTGAGGCATGACTCTGACATGGCATGGAGCAGGCTGAGGCTTGGCTGTGACATGGCATCTAGCAGGCTGAGACGTGACTGTGACATGGTATGGAGCAGGCTGAGGAATGAAGCGTGACATGGCATGGAGCAGGCTGAGGCATGGCTGTTACATGGCATGGAGCAGGCTGAGGCATTGCTGTGACCTGGCATGAAGCAGGCTGAGGCGTGACATGGCATGGAGCAAGCTGAGGCGTGACTGTGATATGGCATGGAGCAGGCTGAGGCGTGGCTGTGACATGGCATGGAGCAGGCTGAGGTGAGGCCATGACATGGCATGGAGCAGACTGAGGCATTTCTATGACATGGCATGAAGCAGGCTGTGACATGGAATGTCAATGAAAAGACAAAGCTTGACAAGGAACAAGAGCAAACACAGGGGTATGTAACACACAGACTAAGGGGAAAATAAGACACGTTTGTAGATAAATCAGGTGGGGAACTTTGAAGCTAGGTAGACAGAACAAGAACTATGGAACCCAACTTCAAAATTAAAAGTCCTACAGTATAGCCAAACACTGCTCTGTGAGACTCATTAGTAAAGTCGACTCCAGGCACGTGCACAGATGCGCACTGTCACGGAGAGTCAGTGTATCTAGAAAAATTGGGCTGTATGCGGTGTGTGTCGATTTCCAGATGAGGTGTATAATGTGTCATTACCAGATCTTTAAATAAGGACAATAAACTTTTATCTGAAGTAAATTTTATTGCCAAGGTAGTATAACAGAAAATATACAAGTATTCAAACTGACATTAAATATTGTACATTAACCTCAAGTGACTTATCCAGATGTGTACCATTATTTTGTTGACACTAAGTGTCTGCGTGAGAGAAGAGATAAGCGTATAATAGCTTACAATTATTTCCTTAGTGGTAAGGCTGGGAATATTTGATAGCTCCCATTACAATGTTAGTATTAAGATTTTGTTATTTAACATAGAATTACTATTGCTGTAAATTATACAATTGATTTTACAGTCTCAGATCATTACTGCTTATTTTTAGACATATTATTGTGAGCAAGAGACAGGCACAGTGGTTGTGGTGTTAGGCCTCTGAGAGGAGATTATTTTAAATAATAAACCGTCTCGATTACTGACGTAACCTCCGCTCCCTGATGGAGGGAACGAGACTTTGTGTTGCTGAGTTGACACTAGGGGTCGCTCCTGTGGAGCACGGCCATCTCTGATTTTGAGAAAAGGCCAATGAGAATTTGCGTCTGGAATTTGCATGCCACTCCCCCGGACATACGGGTATAAAAGGAGTGACACTGCAAATACACATCAGGTATCGCATTGAGGAGCCGAGCCAAAGACCCGGCGCTTTCAGCGGATGGTTCAGTATTGTGGCTAGCGGGAACACAACGTCTCGTTCCCTCCATCAGGGAACGGAGGTTACGTCAGTAACCGAGACGTTCCACGTCTGTCTCTCAGTCGACGTTGTGTCGCTAGGGAACAGCTAACTGCTCAGAAGTATAAGGACTGGCTGGCCCAGCCGGGGCCTTCTCTCTATTTTTCTCCCCTGTAAAAGGAACGCAATCGTTCGGCTGGGGGCCAAATACAAATGGTCCAAGATGGGGGGTGTCCCTCCAAAGAGGAGGACACCACGGAGACCACACCCGGCCCCGAGAGGGGGGTTTAGGTGGAATAAACACACGGTCTTACCGGCTAGCAGCGGAAGCACATCGTGTGGAACGGCGCCGTGGTAGACCCTACCCAAAGGTGGGGAGGGGTTACTACAAACACGGCGACCCAGGGCAGAGGACCCTCTGTCCAAGGAAGACGCGGTTTGCCGGTAGGGAAACCATCTTGCGGGATATACATCACACTGGGTTGCCGAAGGGGGAAACCAGCACATGTGGAGCACTTACCTCAGTACGGGGGCGAAGTCTCCAACGGTGTCGCCAAAACAGCCCAACCTGGGAGATGGGGGCGTCAAGGAAACGTACCTTGTCAGCCTCTCGCGACTCGACCAGGTTGAGCCATAGGTGGCGCTCCTGGACCACCAAGGTGGACATCGCCTGCCCGAGAGCCCGCGCCGTGACCTTCGTTGCCCGGAGGGCGAAGTCGGTTGCCGAACGCAGCTCCTGCATTAGACCCGGGTCAGGACTACCCTCGTGTAGTTCTCTAAGTGCCTTGGCTTGGTGCACCTGCAGGAGTGCCATGGCATGTAAGGCGGAGGCGGAGTGTCCAGCAGCGCTGTAGGCTTTAGCTGTCAGAGACGACGTCAGCCTACAGGCCCTGGACGGAAGCGTTGGGCGGTTCCGCCAGGTGGAGGCGTATTGCGGCCATAAGTGCACCGCGACCGCTTGGTCCACCTGGGGAATCGCCGTGTAGCCCCTTGCCGCCCTGCCGTCGAGGGTAGTGAGAGCGGAGGAGCTTACCGCTCGTGTGCGGGCAGTGAAAGGCGCGCGCCATGAGCGCGTAAGCTCCTCATGCACCTCCGGGAAGAAAGGAACGGGGGCGGAGCGTGGCCGTAAGCGGCGCTCCAGCCCCAGGAACCAATCGTCGAGCCGCGAGGGTTCGGGGGGCTGATTGGGTTCCACTCCAGCCCGACACTCGTGGCTGCCCGGGCAAGCATGGCTGTCAGCTCCGCGTCAGCCTGCGACTGAGCCGCCGCACCCGAGGGTGGGAGCTCAGCCAAGTCTTCAGCGTCAGACATGACAAACCCGCTCTCCAATGCCGCGATCGAAATCATCGTCGTCAGGCGCTCCGAACGTGATCGCAGGTCCACTATGAAGCGAGCCGGCAACCGCGCCCCAGCGCTCGGTTGTAGCATACGAGCGTGGCGGGGAGTGGGAGGTCCGTGGGGTTGTACCCGGCGGAGAGGCTCCCACTGAGGTCCCCATATCGCCCCCAGCGCTAGCCGACAGTGCCTCATACCCGTAGGTAGAAGGACCGAGTCGGGGAGCGGCTGGGGTGCCCCGCGCTCTTACGAGTACGAGGCGCGACCGCAGCGTAGCCATGGGCATGCTCTCACAGTGAGAGCATGAACCATCCACGAACGCTGACTCTGCGTGGGTAGCACCAAGGCACAAGAGGCAATGATCGTGGCCATCAGACGGGGAGAGAGAACGACCGCAACCAGGAAACACACACAAACGGAAAGACATCTTGAAAAAGACGCTTCACCGTTTGTGCCACTCTTTCAATGTTTTTTTTATTTATATATATATATATGTGTATTCGAGAGGATAAATGTATATTATTCACTCCGTAACTCTTTTATCAGCTGCTGAAGCGCCCAGGGGTGTATGCTCAGCACAACGTAGTATGCGAGGGGGAGGACCGCTGGAAAGCGCCGTAAAGCCAACAGCTTGCAGAGATGACTGGAACAGCAGAGGAATTCAGCTCTATGACTGCTCTCTCGGCTCCGAAAAAGATATCTGATGTGTATTTGCAGCGTCACTCCTTTTATACCCGTATGTCCGGGGGAGTGGCATGCAAATTCCACACGCCAATTCTCATTGGCCTTTTCTCAAAATCAGAGATGGCCGTGCTCCACAGGAGCGACCCCTAGTGTCAACTCAGCGACACAACGTCGACTGAGTGACAGACAGGGAACAAAAGACCAAAAGGGGTCAAATAAATTGTCCTTGGGGATAGTGTCTAAAACAAGGGAATCTGGCATCCTCATGTTAAAATAGGGCTCTATGTGGGGCTGGATCCGGGGCACAAGGGGTAGTGGCTTACTTGGTGACCTAATTTATCTGGGAGTGCTTGAGGGTAAAGGTGGCCTGGCTTCCTAGTCTGTTGGCTGCGACATGTGCTCTCTTCACCTATGACTCATCTAACCCACACTAGGGGTCCCGGGAGTGGGTCTGGTCACAGATCTTATTCATGCCGTAACCCTACTCGCTCTGTTCCTGGACATACGAGGACACCAGTGTGCATGCACAGGGGAAAATAGAGACTTGCTTACTGAGGAGAGCCACGCTTTACATTTTAATGGCAGCGGTGATGAGGCTGTATAAACATCACATGTGCCTCATCACACGTTGCCGAACAAGGATAGTCACTGCACCCCTCTTCTCTCCTGCCAACTCCAATTGTGGGCATGGCTGAGGAATGGACCTCTGAAGTGGCGGGCGACAATGATCCTAGGGAGGGCATACCATCCTGTCACATTCTCACACAACGTCACATGTGTAAGGTGTCCAAAGCAAAGGAAAATTTGGCATCTTTGCGGTGAAATATGGCTGCTTCCTTGGTGGCCTAACTAATCTGGGCTGCTATGCATGAGAGGAAAGGCAGCCCGGCTTCCTGGCCCATCAGCCGCAGCATGTGCTCTATTGCCCAGCGACTCATCTAACCCAAGCAGGGGGTTCAAGAAAGCTCTATTCCAGGACCTGCGAGGATGCATAGAGACTGGCCTCCTGAGGAGATGAGTGCTCTACAACAACAACACACAATTGCTGTAACTATTGTTAAATGCATTTCGGGGGCTTGGGCGTCTGACATCAGATAAAATTTACAAGTGCTGGCTATTGCTAAATGTAGATTTTCTAAAATTGTTATTCATGTCGGCACTAACAATGTCTGGCTTCGCCAGTCAGAGATCACTAAAGATAATGGGGTTTGTGGTGTGTGAAATTGCAAAAACTATGTCAGACACTGTAATATGCTCTGGCCCCTCCACATCATGATGATGTGGTTTAGATTAGTTTCACTGAACGGCTGGATGTCTAATTGGTGAGAATAGTATAGGATTTATAGACAATCTCTAATAATTTGGCTCATAGTCTTAATAGTGATAGTATTTGACTAACTGTGGTCCAGGTCAGGAAGCAGACAATCTGGTTAACCGAATGTCTGCTAGCTGCCTTGAGATGTCACATAAACTACAACACATAGAGACTGTATCACCTAGATATCATATATAGACTGTGTCTGTTCCCCGAACTACCAAACACAAACCCTTCACAAAATATTTAGAAAAAAAAGAATTAAGGTCAAACTTGAAAGAACAAACAAAACCAAAAAATCATATAAAGGTAGGGCTACTAAACATTAGATCTGTTTCAACCAAAGCACTAATTGTAAATTAAATTATTACAGATGATAGATTGGATGTGCTCTTTTTGACTGAAATCTGGCTTAAACCAGATAAATATATTAGTTTAAATGAGTCTACTCCCCCAGGTTATTGTTATAAACATGAGCCCCACCTGAAGGGTTGAGGAGGAGGTGTTGCTACAATTTATGGTGATGTTTTTGGTGTTACGCAGAGGTCAGGATTCAAGTTTAATTCTTTTGAAGTGATAGTGCTTAATGTGATATTATCTGATTTAAATTAAAATCTATATCGTCTTTTGCTCTTGCTGCAGTATACAGACCACCTGGGTAATATGCACATTGAGATTAGCGTTTATCGCTATTCTCAACTCTCTTGGTGTTAGACAAGAGAGCACCCCCACCCTTGTGCTCTTAAGAGAGCTGATTGGAAAATGAAACACAAGTGGAACAGTATAAAATTAGAGGTGTTTCGTGGTGCATTGAAGGAGAGTGTCAATAGCTACAGAGAGGTGTTTATTCAGTCCTGTTGATAAATTGATAAGGAATCAAACTTTGACTGAACCAGACATTCCCTCGCATCACATTAGTAATGACTTTATAAATTTCTTTACTGATAAAATTTAAACCATCAGAAACAAAATTGGAATTATGCAACCGTCTGACACCTCACCTCAGAATTTCTTTCAAATAAATCATGTAAAATCAAATAAATTATTCATAAACTTTAAACAGGCAGTTATCAAACCACGTATCAAGAAACCAGGCTTATCCTGGAAAGTTAGCTAATTACAGACCAATCTTAAATCTCCCATTTATGTTAAAACTACTAAAAAAGATAGTGTCTTCCCACTTATTTTCTTTTTTCAGAGAAATGGTATATGAGAAGAATTTCAGTCATGATTCAGGGCCCATCATAGTACATAGACTGCACTCATCAGAGTTACAAATGACTTGCTCTTATCATCTGGTCGTGGCTGCATTTCTCTTCTAATGCTTTTAGATCTTAGTGCTGCCTTTGACACCATAGATCATGACATTCTCTTGGATAGGCTTGTGCAACGAGGAGGGGGGCGTGGTCGGGCCGTGACTATGCACGCTTGGTCCCCAATCGGGCTAAACAGCCAAGGAGAGGGATAAATTCAGCCGGATGCGGCAGTTCGGGAGAGAGAGCCACACACAGCTGTAGTGTGTATTTATGCTTGTATCTTTTTGTTTAAATTAAATATTACTTTGAATGCTCAGGCAGTTCCCACCTCCTCCTTGCCTATTTTAAACCCTGTTACAGACCTGTGAAGCACTTTGAGCTTATAAAGGTGCTATACAAATACAATGTATTATTGTTATTATTATTACATATCTTACAGTACTTATCCAGCCATCTCTCTTCACTGCTGCGATCCTTTGTCCATGCGATCATGTTTCAGTTTCAGCCATCCCTGGAGCATCCAGTCAACAAACCCAATGGTCCAAATGTGACATTTTATGACAATCATGTTAACGTTTACACTATCAGTCACTATGAATAAAGCACACTAAGTAGGAACAGTCTGAAGGCCTGTGTTGAGTTTGGTGGATGTAGCTTTAAATCTAGGAGGAGTTAGAGTCAGACATTTTAGTCTCAGAAGAAGAAGTTTAAAAAGAATATCAGTTATTTGATAAAGCCAACATAATGATGAAAATAATCCTCTATTTGGAGGTGGGTGTTTTTAATATTATTGAGTTGAGCTGAGTGGTTGTTGTCTCTGATGAACTTTAGTAATGAGTTGTCAAAGAACACAACTCAACAATAGTGACAATCAACAAACAAAAATACTGAAAATGATACAACTAACTAAAAGTTACAAAACAGACAAAAACAACAACCAATAAATAAACCAATAAATTCTAAATAAATAAATACAATAATAGTAAATAATTAAAAAAAAAACTTCAACCACATAATTTATTCATACTACAGTACATTCGGCAAACCTAAACAGAACTATGTCTGCCATACTAACAGTTCATGTGCAATAATGTGAGATAATCACGATGATTGTGCAGCACAACACTGATATATGACAGTACGTTTTTGAACTGTTCACTGTGAACATCTACCACTGTAAAAAATACTGTCAAAACAAAGAAACTAGAAGGAAGAATATCATGTAAATTCACATTCAAGTGAAGTAGGTATTGCTAGAACTCTTGTGAAACTGTACAGGACAGAAAATGAGACTACCAAGCTTGAGTTTGTGTGTTTGTAAATGCTGCAGATAGTGCACTAGGTGAGTTGTCTAAATGCTATTACAGTAAACACAATACAAAGGCAATCTGCCTTTTATTGGAATCAGAAGTGATATTTGCCTAACTACTTGTGTTATTGCATGTTTGACTTTCTATTAAAATATAACCATGTTACAGCTGCTCAATGTTTTATTGTTTATCTTTTCACAGCTTGCATCTCAATAGTGTCTTTCCATGCATGAAAATGATCTTATTCCTGTAACATCTGTCTCCTTGATAAACTTTTCATGGCTTGCAGAGCTCAGATTTTCAGATTAAACAGAAACAAACACAGCATGAATCAGATTCAGTTTGCTGTGTGACAAGCAGGACACTTGTTGCCTGTGTTTCTCTTGTGTTTATGGATGCTGAACCAGTCTATGCTGATATGTTCAGAAATGTAATATACTGTATAGTAAAATAAACTCACATTAGTATATTTGCAAAGTTTTTAAAATTTATAGAAAAAACACAACCCCCTTAAAAAAAATCAAAAATCAAATGATGAGTAAAAGAGGTCCTTAACCTTCAGAAAATATTCATTGTCAAAGTAAATATTGGACGAGGTGACACTTTTTCTATGTGATTTTCTATTTACTAAAATTTGTGACACATATAAATACATTTCTGATATGTGTGATTTTGTACACATTAATACACATTAAATAAACAACAACATTTAATAAGGCTACATCTGCAACCATGTTGCCCTGATCTTTTATTGTTAAATCAAGTTTTTTTGTTTAATTATTTTAGTATATTTAGTATATTTAAGCAACATTCAGTATCTAGTTTCAGACCAAATGTTGGTTTGTAAAAATAGAAATCCAATGATTTAGCATTTATATTTGTCAAAGATATTTGATGTGCAGTTTTTTGGACATGAGGACGTGACAAAGTCTTCTGACTTTTAACTTTTAACAAGCCTATCAAAATTGTAATCAGGTGAAATTAAACAATATAAATACCGCACACACTTGTAACGGGGTCTTAAATGACACAGAATTGTAGGAATGACACATATTTACATGTGTTCCTGTGTGAGACGCTGCTTTACTTTGAAAAACAGTGTGGGCGACGCAAAAAAGCATTCAGTGTGATCGTCCCCTACTAAACTTAAAACAAATACGTTTTAGTACAATAACCAGGAAGAAAAGAGAAAGGGAGCGAAAGGCTTAAAATGAAAATAATGTATTTCTCATTGGATTAATGTTGTTGCTTTGGCAGTAAATAGTGTTTATTATAATGTAAAAACAATGTAAGGAAATCATGTTAAGTATTTTACTACATCTGTGCAACTGTAATTTTATTTTTGAATTAATGCCCCCTCTCTCTTCCAGAATGACCTCTGACATATGCAATAAAATGTAATGGCATGATGTGAATAGGTGCATTTCCTGGTGTTTAAAAATCCCAATAGTGGGAAACAATTAACATGCACTCGAATGCTATATGATTTTGACAAAATTCAAATTCAAAAACACTTTATTGTCCATTCCCATGGGGGGTACAAATTTGTCTATAGACAGAGGTTCAAACAAGCAAACAATACAACAACAAGACAAACAAAAATAATATAAATTTACATTTATAGGGATAAAAGTCTTCTTATATTTAACCTTTTTCACTAGAGGTATCTTATATCGTTTGCTGGATGGAAGTACCTGAAACTAATCATGAAGGGGAAATGTCCAATGTATTAACAGAAGATTTCCTTTTGACTGCCACAATGTAAAGATCAGAGAGTGGTACAGTATTTGTTGCTTTCAAATAATTTTACCAGCTATTATTATATTTCTTGACAGTTTGTTCATGTTTTTGACATTTAAAGAGTTAAACCAAGATACAATGTTAAAAGTCCTTTTCAACATTAAAGCATCTCAATTTTCTCAATAAATTTAAGCATTGGTAAGGCTTTTTTTAAATACTGTTAGAGTGTTTATCAAAGGTAAAATTGGAGTCAATCTACATTCCAAAATTAAATGATCCCACCTGCTCTACTTTATCTCTGTTAATTAACAAAGGCTTAAAAATTGTGTGTGTCTTGTCAGCACCACAGCACATTTCCTTGGTTTTGCTAATATTGAGTTCCAAGGAACTATCCTCAGTACAGGCTGTGAGAAAATTAACAAAAGTAAAATAACTGTCCAATCTTGTTTCTGACAGAAAACATGACAGAATATATCCATAGATTGTCATTGATCTTTCCCCCAGCTGTTTCAGTCAAGTTTAGCATCCGTGTAAAGCAACATCCGATACCTCACACAACTCACGCGAAAGGTGTGTGTGGGTGTTTTAGGTCCATTTCTCTCGATTTGTGAAACATTTTCAGCAGTTTGTGTGTGTGACGCTAAAATATGGGACAAACGGCATCGCAAATTGATTTTATATGGAACACACATTTTCCCCCTTATTTACGGGATAATTCCTTATTTTACAGGACGTTTGGCATATTTTGTTAATTCATTTTACCTGATACTGCTTCAGTGTGAGGTGACCCTCTCTCTCTCCACTCACTGTCATAAATTCCCTCAGTCGATGATGGTGAAGACAACAGTTGTCAGGGGTGGAGAATGGCAGAATACAAGCGACAATGCACCAATTACAACAAAGAATCTCCAGTTTCACAAAACAGCATCCAATGCAGTCAAAGAGAAACTAACACTACAGTATATTATGGAATTCTGAAGCAGAAAATGAAGTGGATATCCCAAGGGTATACGCAAATATCGATCCTTAAAAGTCGTTACATGCAAACGATCCTGGGAAAAAAGTTTCTGTGCGTATGGCCCGACTACACCACTGATGTCTATGTATGTACAGTATACATGTGTGTTTTATTAAGGAACTGATTGTGAGTATAAAAACATCACTGCATACGTTACAGGTACAGTTGACTTTTGAAAGATAATGAAGGATACTTACAGGAAGGAAAATTGACAAGCTCATTGTTTCCTTCAAGGGCACTAAAGGCCTTTCAAGTACCGTTGCTAGGAGACAATGGTGTCTAGTTCACCATTCTTTCTGTGTCAACATTTCATATCTGCAACGGCAGCACAACCAAACAAGGACAGAGTAAATACACAATAGTCAGACCAACATACTTTCATGATGAACACATTTTATATTGTACCACCTTAATTAATCTTCAGGAAACTCACTACTGGTGTAGTAACAGTGTCATGCACTTTTAAACCCAATATTCACTATAAAACATGCCATGCTCTTTCACAATAAATGGCCTGTAAACACTGCAAGAGCACCAGCAGTATACAGTACTACAGATCTTTGATTTTAACAGGAGCGATGTCATTTTCTACACATTGCTCACTTGCAGCACCGATTGTGTGTTAACATCATGTCATGTTGGGCAATGACCCTGTTCACCAAGGATGCTTTTAACTGATCAAGAATTAACAGTGTGGTTTGAACAATGGTTGTGCAACATAATTATGTTTTGGGAAACAGTTGTAACTAGCTAGTTCATTTCTCCAATGATGGATTGTATTATGGTGGTTATGCAGTGAGTTATGTTGTTGTATGGGAAACAACCCTGGTCAGATCCACAGTACACAGTAGTGCATGGAACAGCCTTCATGTCTCAAAAGAAAAGTAGATAGATTTATTTTTAAAGATTTGTCTTTTTGGCAATTGTTATAAATAAAAATTTGACTTGCAATTGTAAAGAAATGCAAGTATTCTTAATACTCCAGCAAATGTAAAAGAAACTCTATTGTGATTTCCACACTTCATGAAGAAGCACAAACATTTCCACTGTTCTTATTTTTTTTTTCAAGTGTCTTGAATACAAAATAGGCACATTAGAATACCTTCTTAAAGATTATGTGACATATTATTTTCTTAGTAGACTGGCGTAATGACTGCTGAATGTTGGGCTTTTAAATCATGGGCTAATATAGAATTTAAAAACAAGCACATCAATAAAACCATTATTTCACTGCATCTGAGGTGGAGAGAAGCATTGATTTCTTTCAAGAACAAAATTGTCTTAGTGTTTCCAAATTTTTGAAGGGTAGTGTACACCATACATAATGCAGCATATTGCTGTAGAAGCTATTTTCATTATTTCTGCAATATTCCCCTTGACGAGGCTTACCTGTCTATAGCAGCCACTTCTAGCTTACACTATATTCTGCTTATACACACATTATTACACTGGGGATGTAACTTTTTTCTGTAGCTGTTCAATGTGTATGGGGGACATTAAGGCCAATAATGCTCTGTCTATAGACACAGAAGAACATAATACAATTGGAAAGCCAAATGATTGGAAAGGAGATTTCAGGATGGGGAGTTATGGAGAGATTACATTTATTTTCTGATTTTAATATCACCAAAATCATTACATTATTATAATTGTTGCCAAAAAATCTCATAATTTACACACATTACATATGCAATTCATTTATCAATTCGATTTTCATGCAGTCACATACAGTGACGTTGTTGTATTAGTTCACAATTGTGGTTGATTATAAGAAGTTGCACTAATGTACAATAAGAATACTACTCTAAGCTGCCAGTTGTTGACCGCAGAGCATTCCACTCATTTAAGTCAATGGACAAGTTTAATCTTGAATTTAATAGAAATAATCCTTAATACAAAAAATAGATAGATAGCACTGCTAAGGTTGAAATTGTGTACATAATTAATGTGTACATTAATCACAAATGTACAAAGATTCTGAATGTGTTTTATACAGAGGTCTGAAACTAAAAGAGTTGAAACTCCCATTACATACATTCCCTCCCATCCTCATATTGTAATAAAAAGTGTGGGAGCAAATCAGAGTTATAACAGCTCAATTAGTAAAAAAACAAAAGAACAAAAGGAATAAGAATGAAAGATAAGTAAAAATAAAAAAATCCATCACAAATGATGAATGCACTTGTTACAAGGAGGCAGGTCACAGGAGCAGGATCTAAATGCAGGCTTAAAAGTGTTTAATAAAATAAACAAAGTACAAATGAATGGGGTAAACACAGGAACAAAAGAAACATCCACGATGGAAAAAATACAGTAACAAAGAAAACATGAACAATGGTAACAGGTCACGAATGGGAGGTCAAAACACATACAACAACTGACAAGGACTGAACAGAATTAAGGGCATTATATTCAAACTGACTAATTAGGGAGTGAAACACAGGTGAGAACACTAGGAACAGCTGGAAGTGAACAGAGCAGGGGAATATGGGAAGTGTAGTCCGAGGGAACAGATGACAGGCAAAAAACAGGGCAGACAACAGGGAATCTTAACAGCACTAATGTTCTTATAACAGCCTTCAACATTTTTTGCAGTCTCCTGTATATGAGAATGTGAGCTGTATCCCCAGAGAGTGCTTTATATTTATCACATTTGTGATATCACATAGAACAAAACATGTGCTGAAACTAAAGCTCTTTTAACAATATTTGGCCTGAACACACCCTGTAAAAACAATCAGTTCTTTACCCTCTCCAACAACACTCAATGACTTATGAAATGACAGTTTTAATAGGGCGAATGCTTGTAAGTCCCTGACAATGTTGAGTTAATGCTGAGGAAATAAACAAAACAGATGAGAACAAAATAGCACCTAGGTAGCTTGTACATTTTTGAAGAAACGCGAACAGGAAATCCAGCCACCAGGAAAATAACTATCTAGTTAGAAGTAACCCGACTGAAGCTGCTAATGACCATCAGCCAATAGACTGAGCTCCTCTATCCACCAGTGCCACCTAAACACACCATTTCTACCCCTTGACAATTTACTTTTGTTGGTGTAATCTAATGCTGTTGGGTTGATTTAGTCATCTTAAATAAAATTTTTATAAAGTTATTTATATGTTACCACATAATTGCCTGACTAAACTTAGTTTACATTGTAGTATTAGCCAAAAAATTGTACAGAGATTTTAAACATGGCCATTTAATTTCAGTTTGAGACAACAAATTGTTTTTGTTTTAGAAAGTAATAAGTTTCATTCAATATTATACCACATGTACCTGGATCTTAAAATGTTTTTGAACAAAAAATATACAATCTGATGTTGTTTTGATGCTCTAGGCTGCAGCGAATGTCCAGTGTTGTGTATGTTACTCAAAAAGAGTAATCCACTACAAATGACTGAAATTGTAATCATATTAATGACTACTTCATGGGTAAAGTAATCACCTTATGAATTACTTTACATTTAAGTTAAGAAAAGTTTGTTTTTTGACAACAAATTCAAAATAATGTCTATATTTCCTCTTTATTCATTATATGTACCGCATGCAGGAACTCTCACATATGAACATAATTCATGTTGTAAATATATTCTACATTACTGTAATAATATTATTATAGAAATGTGTATAAATGTAATTACCTAAACTGATAGTCAGTAAATGCAATCTGCTTACAAGTATATAAAATGTATTGTGTTGCCCTACTTATTTTCAGCCATTGCATTTTAAACTTGCATTTTTCAGATGTGGCTGAAATGTTGTAGGAAAATTGTAAGGAAAACTCTATGCAGCATTACAGAAATGTTTCATATTACACTTACAATATGTCTTCTAAAAAAGTGTCGTATTGAAATAATTAAAAAAATAGTCTAATGCCTGGATCTTTCCTGAAGCGCTTGACCACTAATTTAACTGTGCCTGTTTTACACTTTCAGATTAACCATAATTGATCCAGTGATTCGTCTTATAGTTTTCCCTTCCACTTTCAGGCATTAGTTAAATTACTGTTAGCATAGGCAGATTGACACCATTTTTCTCTCGGTAGGTGTTAAGCCCTTTCCTTAATTTGCCCAACAATTTGAGAGCTTGACACATTAGCTTTTGTACAGCAGGAACTTCAGTGAGAAGTTCCTCCATAGCATAGCCGTCATTACAGTGAATATTAACAGGGTTCAAAACTTCTTAATGTAGCGTCCAACATATATTCCTCCATATATCAATATGACAACATTTAACCTTGAGAATTCAGTACCTGATCCAGGAATGTAACCGAAAGCAATAAGACTCATCAATAATAAAACACATGTCATCAAGCACTAATTTGAATGTTGGGGGTGGATGTGTGTCTATGGTGAGTGTTGTACAGTCACATTATATACAAGGAGTCATTGGCTTTAAGTCAACAGCAGTGTGTGTGTGTGTGTGTTTGTGTGTGTTTTTTAGACAATGGTCTTATACAGTATATGTGCCTTAGGCTCTATGGAAAACATTAGCACAAGACCCCTGCTTTTGCAGAAACTCTTAGAAAAAAGTGCTTAGACAAAAATGATGCAGGCTCCCTCACATACAGATAGATAATAGACAGATAGACAGACAGATAATAGATAGCACTTCACCTCATTAACCATCCTATTATTGGACACTTAAATGTTTTGATAAATTTAATCATGGCTGACTGTGAAAAGTGAATTTCTACAGTGTCATCAGTAACTGAAAACTACTGTGTTTGAATGATGATGCATCCAGATGTCATTCAAGATGATACGTTATGTTAGGTATCGTAACATGGTCTCCATTTCTTTTGAGTCAAGTCAATTCATTTTTATTTGTATAGCGCTTTTCACAACACACATCGCTTTACAGAAAATCATGCTTTATTAAAATATTTAACTAATATCTATAAAGTCTTAGAGTGATCATTGTGTAGTTATAAATTGTGTATTTGAATAAATAATTGAAAAGTTAAATAATAATTATATTTAGAACACCACTGAGCAAGCCAAAGGCAACTGTGGCAAGGAACACAGAACTCCATAAGATGTTGGTTAATGGAGAAAAATAACCTTGGGAGAAACCAGACTCACTGTGGGGGCCAGTTCCCCTCTGGCTAACATCATGAATATAATGCCAATATTAGTTATTTGTGTGCAGTGCAGGTCATGGTTTAAAATGTGTAATCTAAGTAAGTGTTAAGGGCCAGTGTTTAAACAAACGTTTTTTTATGAACTGTAAGATTAATGACTAATGTCTTTGAAGTCCATGCTGGATTAACTGCAGAAGTTCACATAGATGCATTGTCCTTGTTAGTTGGCTGATGAAGGCTTTTGTTGGCAAATAATTGACAGTCTATGTATTTTATTTCAAGAGTGTAATCCATTAATAGACAAAGGTGATGCACTCAGAGATCAATGAGGTGCATGCAGTTCAACTGGCAGGTCGTTTCTGTGAGGTTCGGTGAGTTCTATCCTTAGTCTAAGGTTCAGGAAGTGGCATATGAAGTATCCGATGTCTTGAGGTTGGAGTTGACATCAGTTCATCTCCTGAAGTCCATCGTAAAAGACTGAAGTGATGTCTGGCTAGCACCAGCTGTAGTTTGTCGTCATCACTCATCGACACGTAGCAGTGGAGTCCAACACCAAACAGTAACAGAGCTGGATCTAGCAGGCTCTGGATATGAATCCCGAGGTTGAGACAAAGAGAATAATATTAGCATAGATGCCCTTCAATTTATTGCAGAGTTATAGATTATGAGAATTGTTTCTGAGAAAAGTTTCTGGTTCTGGCAGACCTAACTAAAGCAGCCTAATTGTGAGTTGATGGATACATTTGGTTTTTAAGCATTTTTTTTGTCTTCACTTGTTTTAAATGGTCCTGTGGTGTGAAATACATTTTTAAAAGCCCAAATATTCCATGTAATCTCTCAATTAATATGAGCTCATAAAAATGGCATGCATCATATAAAAGAAGTAGTGAAATATTGTTTAAAATATACTTAGATACACTTCACTACTCATTTTATTGACTATTGAACTCCTCTATTGTCTTACAGTGGTGTGTATCATCAATAACAGAATTGTGCAAATAATTCAACTTTAAACAAATAAATACATTTTGGTCATTTCAAATTTAAGCATTACAAACTTAATTTTAACAAATTGTGAATATATGTGTATGTACTGTAAAGTATGTATGAATTGTTGATGATGATGTTATTCATATTGTCAGTTATGATTGTAATCAACAACAACAACACAATTACTACAATTATTAACTATGTAATTAATACATCTCTGTATTAATCACATCTGATCTGTGCATTTTATTGATTAATTGAACAGATTTTTCTTCATGATGTTTCTGAATGAACTTTGTCCTGTAATAGAAGAGTAAAGAGAACGTGAAATACATTGTGGTGATATGAACTCTCCCAGTAACTTAACACTTGTTTTGAAACTTCTTAAAGCTCAAATACTGTCGCCAAAGTGCTATAGATTTCACAACAAGAGACACTCATCTTAGATATCATGGCATGCAGGAGACAATGATATCATTTTTTCTTCTGCGCCTTTCTTGTGCTTCAGAGTGATTGTCCAATACCGATCAGTCCCTTTGACTGAACCATGAAATCTGCTAGATACACACTCTCTTCTCATCCAATATTCTCAGGCCATGCAGTTACTCATAGTTGCTCGCCATTTTGTGATTATAATAAGACTCTTAATCCCTGTGTAGCTCTGACCTCTGTCCTTTCTATTTTTAACTGCTGCTGTGAGTTATGATTGTTAAGTTGTGATCTTGTGTGATTCGGTATGTGTTTGTGTTGAGGTGACAGAGAGTCAGAACTATTGAAAACACATTTGCAGGTGTCTGCATCTGTAAAACAGTGGGAACAGAGCCATTATCCTCTCAAAGATTTATTAAATTCAATACTTCTGAAAGGAGACTATTGGAAGGATTTCGAAACATTTTGTTTTAGTATTTTCTTAGAAGTTGCTTTGGTTTAATGTATTAACAGGGTTCACATACTCATGAAAACCCTGCAAATACCAGAGACCTGGTCTGATAAGTCATGGAAAATCATGAAATCTTAAAAGTCACAGAAATGTCTGTACTGAAAATACTGTAAATGTCTGCTGTACAATATTGTTTATATAGTTACATATAGTTTTTCATATATCCATTGGCTAGGTATTGTGTTTTTGTGTTGCAATGGAGTCTTTTGTAAACTAATAAGTATAACCTTTCATATGAAAATAAATAATCTTTCATACGATATATACAAAAGGAAAAAAGCCCCAGAAATCTCTATAAAATTATTTTTAAACTGTCATGGAAATTCATAGTTTAAAATTTGTAATTTTTAGCTTCATTTTATATTCATTTGCTAAACTTTTTTATTTTTTGCTTTGGTTAATGAATATGATTTGAATGCATTTCTTTTCACATTTGATATTTTGTCTAATTTGTAACAATACAAGCTTTACAGCTTTTAACACAAATATCCATGTAAGCTTAAAAATTCAGTTAACACACTTGAGGATTTTTATGTAATTTATTAATTAATTCATCCTTTCACAGTCTCTTTATGAATGTGTACCAGTTCAGATGTCCAAAACAGCATGTAAAATGAAGTGAATTGTCGCCATCTGTCGGTGTCAACCTCCAATGAAAACTTCAAAGAGCCAACACTACAACAAAGTGTTCAATAAACATAGTGTGTATACTGATATAAATACAAAGTTAATGTTTACCCTCAGCATAGACACTAAGTTTAACACCCCCCCCCACACAACAAGCAGATCGGATGTTCACTGCTTGATTTACATGTTTGGGGTCAGAGTGAATGCATTAGCAGAGAGGCATGAAGTGACACATCAGTCTTCACAACAAGCACTGAAGAGTTCAATGCTGTGACCTTTGAACTGTCCCTCCACTGTGACACCCCTGACCCCTCCTTTGCATTCAACTTTCATTATTTACATCATAATCTAAGATTTCCTTTCCTGGAGTTTGTTTTTTACTATGGCATTTTGACAGAGGAGTATTGTGAAATGATTGAATACATCAGCAGCCTTGTTTGTGCAGCTTTTGCATTATTATATTATTAAGATAACAATTTAATGTAGTGCAATGTAAAATATGTTCTTTTTGGGCACTATTTTTTAATCATGGTGAAATTTGTTGAGTAAATGAAAAGCAGCATTCTTTTGTGCTAATTCTGAGGGTACAATGGATAAAGCTTTTAGCCAGTTGAACCGACACTCAATTAATATTCACTCTTGTGCAGTGTTTTACAGCTGCCATCTGATAGTGTCATACAGGAGACAGACAGAGAGAGAGAGAGAGAGAAAGCAGTGTCTGCTGAGCAATGAAGGAGCTGCTCTTTCTCTACTTTACTAGCCATATATTATTATTACATCAAAGCAGACGAATACTTTTCACAGCATTTATCATCCCCTCACACACAAAACACGCATGCACACACACACACAAAGGAAACTATATACATTGATCAGCCACAACATTAAAACCACCTGCCTAATATTGTGTAGGTCCCCCTCGTGCCACCAAAACATGAATTGTGAATAGTGTTGTGCAGTGTGTAATTACAGCAGTACAATCAAACAATGATTGACAGAAACAAATATTTTCAAGAGTATCATTGAGTGGAAGCCACCTTAACAGGGTAACTCAAGATGCCACAATTCAGACCAGCTGTCCTCACTAATCCTTTAACTATTGTGGATTACTGTTGACATATCAAGTGAAATTGAGCGTTATTCATACAGAATCTTGTTTCCAGATAAACGTGCTTGTCTATGATTGTTGTTAGGAATTCCTTGTCTTGTTTCACTGTTGCCCTTTGTCTGCCATTTTTGTCACCTTTGCTTTCCTTAGTTTTCACATTTGTCCCTTGTGTAGCTCCTTAGTCTCTGTGTTAGCCTTCGTGTTCACTTGTCTTTGTTTAAGAACTACACTTCCCAGAATCCTCCTGCCATCTTCACTGCCATTTTGTGTCATTGTTCACACCTGTTTATCATTTGTATTATCACTCCCTGTGTATTTAAGCCCTGCTTTTTGTTCACTCCTTGTCGTTCGTTGAATGTTGTTAGCCTGGTGTGTGTTCCCTGCCCGTGTTTTCTAGTTTTATGTTTATTTCCCCATTGAGGGTTTTCCTTTGTGTTTTGCCTGTTTGTTTATGAAATAAAGTTGAACTGCAACTGGATCCACATCTCCTCGTCTGCCTTAGCTGCTCGTTCATAACAGAACGAGCGACCACACTATGGATCCAGCGGTTCAACGAGCAAACTTCCACCTGCTCTGCTTGAAGCAAGAGGACCGCCCTATAGAGGACCACATCCGCGAATTCCTTAAGCTGGCGGGTATCTCGGATTTCCGGACTCCTCTCTGGTGGTCTTCTTCAGGCGCAATCTGCACCCGCGCTTAAGGAGCGGTTGCCACAGGCAGCAGCGGCTGGATGCTCCACGCGTTAGTGGAGGAGACTCTGCTGGCCTGCGGTTCGCCGTTAACTGTGGAGCCATCGAGGAGAACTCTGCCACTCCTCCCACAGTAATAACCCTCCACTTCGCCTGTGGTTCGTACGTTCACGCCTGCCTTGGTCAGTGAGCCTGCACGGTCCGCTCGTCTGCCCGGCAGGAGGAGGAGAGGAACGGCTTCTGCTCCCCAGTCTCCGCCTGCCACGGCCAGCGAGCCAGAGCCCACGCCTGCCACGGCCAGCGAGCCAGAGCCCTCGCCTGCCACGGCCAGCGAGCCAGAGACCTCGCCAGCTACGGTCAGCGAGCCAGAGCCCTTGCCTGCCCCGGTCTGCGAACCAGAGCCCTCGCCAGCTACGGTCAGCGAGCCAGAGCCCTCGCCTGCCCCGGTCTGCGAGCCAGAGCCCTCGTCAGCTACGGTCAGCGAGCCAGAGCCCTCGTCAGCTACGGTCAGCGAGCCCGAGCCCTCGTCAGCTACGGTCAGCGAGCCAGAGCCCTCGCTTGCCCCGGTCTGCGAGCCAGAGCCCTCGCTTGCCCCGGTCTGCGAGCCAGAGCCTTCGTCAGCCACGGTCAGCGAACCCAAGCCAGCGCATACCACGGTCACCCAGCCAGTGCCTGTCGCCTCAGAGGTCAGTGAGCCAGTGCCTGTCGCCTCAGAGGTCAGTGAGCCAGCGCCTGTAGCCTCGACCGTCCCTGAGCCAGCGCCTGTAGCCTCGACCATCCCTGAGCCAGTGCCTGTAGCCTCGACCGTTCCCGGGCCAACGCCAATAGCCAGGACTGACCAAAAGCCAGCGCCAATGGTCATGCCCGTCCTAGAGCCTGCACCCGTCGAGCCTCCCGAGCTTCCCAGAGCTCCGCCTTCCGAGCTTCCCAGAGCTCCGCCTTCCGAGCTTCCTAGAGCTCCACCTTCCGAGCCTCCCGAGCTTTCCAGAGCTCCGCCTTCCGAGCTTTCCAGAGCTCCGACCTTCCGAGCTTTCCAGAGTGCCGCCTTCCGAGCTTTCCAGAGCGCCGCCTTCCGAGCCTCCCAGAGCTCCGCCTTCTGAGCCTCCCGAGCTTTCCAGAGCTTCACCTCTCAAGCTTCCCAGGGCTACGCCTCTCAAGCCTCCCGAGCCTCCCAGGACTCCGCCTCCCAAGCCTCCCGAACCTTCCAGGGCTCCGACTCCCAAGCCTCCCGAGCTTTCCGGAGCTCCGCCTCCCGAGCTTTCCGGAGCTCCGCCTCCCGAGCTTTCCAGAGCTCCGCCTCCCGAGCTTTCCAGAGCTCCGCCTTCCGAGCCTCCCGAGCTTTCCAGAGCTCCGCCTTCCGAGCCTCCCGAGCTTTCCAGAGCTCCGCCTCTCGAGCTTTCCAGAGCTCCGCCTCCCGAGCTTCCTAGAGCTCCGCCTTCCGAGCCTCCCGAGCTTCCTAGAGCTCTGCCTTCCGAGCCTCCCGAGCTTTCCAGAGCTCTGCCTCCCGAGCTTTCCAGAGCTCCGCCTCCCGAGCTTCCTAGAGCTCCGCCTTCCGAGCCTCCCGAGCTTTCCAGAGCTCCGCCTTCCGAGCCTCCCGAGCTTTCCAGAGCTCCGCCTCCCGAGCTTTCCAGAGCTCCGCCTCCCGAGCTTTCCAGAGCTCCACCTCCCGAGCTTTCCAGAGCTCCGCCTTCCGAGCCTCCCGAGCTTTCCAGAGCTCCGCCTTCCGAGCCTCCCGAGCTTTCCAGAGCTCCGCATCCCGAGCTTTCCAGAGCTCCGCCTTCCGAGCCTCCCGAGCTTTCCAGAGCTCCGCCTCCCGAGCTTTCCAGAGCTCCGCCTTCCGAGCCTCCCGAGCTTTCTAGAGCTCCGCCTCCCGAGCTTTCTAGAGCTCCGCCTCCCGAGCTTTCTAGAGCTCCGCCTCCCGAGCTTTCTAGAGCTCCACCTTCTGAGCTTTCCAGAGCTCCGCCTCTCGAGCCTCCCAGGGCTCCGCCTCTCAAGCCTCCCAGGGCTCCGCCTCTCAAGCCTCTCGAGCCTCCCAGGGCTCCGCCTCTCAAGTCTTCCAGGGCTCCTCTTGAGCCTTCCAGGGCTCCGCCTCTCAAGTCTCCCGAGCCTCCCAGGGCTCCTCTCGAACCTCCCAGTGCTCCGCCTCTCAAGCCTCTCGAGCCTCCCAGGGCTCCACCCCTCAAGTCTCTTGAGCCTCCCAGGGCTCCACCCCTCAAGTCTCTTGAGCCTCCCAGGGCTCCGCCTCTCAAGCCTCTCGAGCCTTCCAGGGCTCCGCCTCTCAAGTCTCCCGAGCCACCCAGGGCTCCTCCTCCCAGGGCTCCATCTCTCAAGTCTCTCGAGTCTGCCAGGGCTCCTCCTCCCGAGATTCCCAGGGCTCCGCCTCTCGAGCCTCCCTCTGCTCTGCCTCCTGAGCCTCCCACGGCTCTGCCCCCTGAGCCTCCCGAGGCTTTCCATGGTTCCTCCTCCCTCGGCTCTGCCTCCTGAGCCTCCCACGGCTCCGCCCCCTGAGGCCTCTGAGCCTCCAGAGCCTCCCTCAGCTCCGCCTCCCGAACCTCCTACGGCTCCGCCTCCCGAGCCTCCTATGGCTCCGCCTCCCGAGCCTCCTACGGCTCCGCCTCCCGAGCCTCCTGCGGCTCCGCTCCCTGAGCCTCCCAAGCTTTCCATGGTTCCTCCTCCCTCGGCTCTGCCTCCTGAGCCTCCCACGGCTCCGCCCCCTGAGGCCTCTGAGCCTCCAGAGCCTCCCTCAGCTCCACTTCCAGAGCCTCCCTCAGCTGAGCCTCCCTCGGCTCCGCCTCCTGAGCCTCCTACGGCTTCACCTCCAGAGCCTCCTACGGCTCCGCCGCCAGAGCCTTCCAGGTCACCGCCTTTGTGGCCTCCTCCCAGGCCTCCTGACCCTGTTCCCGTCCTACGGCTCCGCCCTCAGAGCCTCCCGAGCCTCCTACGGCTCCGCCTCCCGAGCCTCCTGCAGCTCCGCCTCCCGAGCCTCCTACGGCTTCACCTCCAGAGCCTCCTACGGCTCCGCCGCCAGAGCCTTCCAGGTCACCGCCTTCGTGGCCTCCTCCCAGGCCTCCTGACCCTGTTCCCGTCCTGTGGCCTTCCCCCAGGCCTCCTGACCCAGTCCCTGTCCTGTGGCCTCCTCCCAGGCCTCCTGACCCAGTGCCTGTCCTGTGGCCTCCTCCCAGGCCTCCTGACCCTGTTCCCGTCCTGTGGCCTCTTCCAAGGCCCCCTGACCCAGTCCCTGTCCTGTGGCCTCCTCCCAGGCCTCCTGACCCAGTCCCTGTCCTGTGGCCTCCTCCCAGGCCTCCTGACCCTGTTCCTGTCCTGTGGCCTCCTCCCAGGCCCCCTGACCCAGTCCCTGTCCTGTGGCCTCCTCCCAGGCCTCCTGACCCAGTCCCTGTCCTGTAGCCTCCTCCCAGGCCTCCTGACCCTGTTCCCGTCCTGTGGCCTCTTCCCAGGCCCCCTGACCCAGTCCCTGTCCTGTGGCCTCCTCCCAGGCCTCCTGACCCTGTTCCCATCCTGTGGCCTCCTCCCAGGCCCCCTGACCCAGTGCCTGTCCTGTGGCCTCCTCCCAGGCCTCCTGACCCAGTCCCTGTCCAGTGGCCTCCTCCCAGGTTCCCCAAACCTGTCCTTGCCCGGTGGCCAGCTCCCAGACCACCTGAACCTGTCCTTACCCTTTGTGCCCCCTTGAACTTCCTGCCTGCCATCTGTGCCCCCTTGGACTTCCTGCCTGCCCTTTGTGCCCCCTTGGACTTCCTGCCTGCCCTTTTTGCCCCCTTGGACTTCCTGCCTGTCCTTTGTGCCCCCTTGGACTTCCTGTCTACCCTTCGTTGCCCCCTGGACTGCCTGTCTGCCCGTTGTTGCCCCCTTGGTCTGTCTACCCACCTCAAGCTCCCCCCCCAGTCATGGACATTTTTTGTTTTGTTTTATGTCACTGTGATCGTCTGGAATCCGATCCTTGAGGGGGGGGCTATGTTAGGAATTCCTTGTCTTGTTTCACTGTTGCCCTTTGTCTGCCATTTTTGTCACCTTTGCTTTCCTTAGTTTTCACTTTTGTCCCTTGTGTAGCTCCTTAGTCTCTGTGTTAGCCTTCGTGTTCACTTGTCTTTGTTTAAGAACTACACTTCCCAGAATCCTCCTGCCAACTTCACTGCCATTTTGTGTCATTGTTCACACCTGTTTATCATTTGTATTATCACTCCCTGTGTATTTAAGCCCTGCTTTTTGTTCACTCCTTGTCGTTCGTTGAATGTTGTTAGCCTGGTGTGTGTTCCCTTCCCGTGTTTTCTAGTTTTATGTTTATTTCCCCATTGAGGGTTTTCCTTTGTGTTTTGCCTGTTTGTTTATGAAATAAAGTTGAACTGCAACTGGATCCGCATCTCCTCGTCTGCCTTCGCTGCTCGTTCATAACAATTGTGGCCTGATTTTATCTGATCTGATCCACTCTGAAGTCTTTTGTTGTTTTGCTCTTGAAGAAGTTGTGTCTGATCATCTGTGTTCTATTGAAACCAGTGAATTCAACTGTGCAGTGTTTTACAGCTTTTACCATATTTTAGTCATCAGAACTTCATTTACACATAAAAGTAAACAACTCCAACAGTCATATTAAAGCTGAAGTGTGTCATGAAATGTGAGCCAGGTATGTTTTCAATCAGGTTTTCTGAACATTACTCCTCCAATCTGTCATTGCTTGGTTGAGTCGGTGCTGCTGTCTAAGGCTGATCAGGAAGGATGTTCAAACAAATAGAGAAAAACATTGATCTAAATCACAATGTTTACATGTTACAGGGAAATCAATAGTTGTGACTTTGACCCCGTTTACATCTGGTATTAATTGATAAGGTTAGGTACCCCATTATATTAAAGAAGTACCTGTGTTAACCTGAGGTTGATTCTCATCTGTGTCCCTTCATGTTAATCTAAGAAACAAGATAAGTTAAGTTCCCTTTCGATTGTGGTCTCTTGACATAGCTTCAGAAGCTGATGCTAATGGGAAATTCCTTTCTCAATGACCAATTCTAATATTGGTAATGGTGTTTGAGTTTAGGGGTGATTATATAATTAGGGGTACATTTCAAGTCCTTGGGTTGTATTTATCATTTTCCCTGAATATTCACTTCAAGCAATGATCACTTTTATATTTGGGCACATTTCTCTTTATTTCATGCAGAAAAGTAAACCAGTTCCATAAGTTAATTAGGAGAAAATGCATATGTTGTACTGGAAATTGCCATTTTTGTGCTGTCCAATTTGCTAAAAGTCAAGTTTTGCCTTTCAAATTAACACTGCAATATATATTTTTATATATTATTTTCATCATTATTTGTTAAAAATAATCATTAAAACAAGGCAAATGTATATTAAAAACTAATTCACTCATTTATATCTATTAAATTATTAACTTTGTGTGTGTCCAAGAAATCTTTGTCAACTGTGTTACCCATTGACAAACCCCTATAAATCAGCAGTGGTTTGTTCCAAAGTCACATGTCCAACATCATGTGATGTCACATCCTTCAGTGGCGGGAATTTTAAATACAGTGTGCTAAGTTTCTACTCCTCCTCTTCAATTTGTAATCATTATTATAGTCTACACATAGAGTAGATGAATTGCTCATCAACCGTGTTATCAACATGGTCTTGTGTACTTACTTTAGATATTATATTTACAAAAATGTAGAGAAAATGTATAAAAACACGAGTTGATCAAGGTAATGTGGGGACATGTTCAAGGTCTACAGTTAGCACAAGATCCTAAAATGGAAGAAATGTCAGCTGTGTTACTTGTCAACTGTGTTACCCATCAAGTGTAACACAGTTGACAGGGATTAACACGGTTGACAATGTTAGCTGGGTTTCTTGTCATAGTTTATGCCTATATTGAGTATTGTTGATAAAAACTATTGTTATTACACAGCTGAGAAGCAGCGCCAGTACAGGGCTCAGCGTGATGCTGATCCTGAGAGAAGGGCTGCGTATTTACAGAAACACAGAAGGACGTGCGTGGCATGGGGACAAAAAGCTAGGAAAGGTGAAGACAGTGAAAGATTTAAGTGAGAGGGAGAAGAGAAGGAAACAAGCATATTGGAGAAAAGCCCAACACCAGTCCAGAGAGAGAAAGCAAGTGATAGATAACCAGGTTACTCTGAGTCCTGAAGTTGATCCACAGCCTCTGATGTCAAGGTAGAGATTTTGTGAACAACATGCAGAAAATAGTTTTAACAATAGATTTGATTATGAAATTATGGTGAAAAGACTAGAGTAATTGCTGGTCATCCTAATTCTGTCCAGTGAGCATAAATGAAAACACATGATCAATGAAGTAATGCTTTGTGTATCATATCAGACAGAGAATTGCTGGAAGGAAGAAAGTCCAGAGAAGGGAGTCAAAATTGTACAGGGAGATTCATACTTATAGTCTGTTTTGTGATTGAGACTAATTAAGTATTAACAGAATTTTTAAAGTTGTTTTCTCCATTGTTTCAAGAGAGTTAATTAGATTCCTCTGATAGGAGGGAATTTATTGTAATTGACAGTTTTATTATTATTATTATTATTCTCCTTGAGCCTCAATAGCTCAAAAAGTCACTGGTCAAAAATCTTCTAAATTGGTACATTGATACTACATGCCAACAGGAACCCACAAACCAAGAATGGCCCACATTCACCCTTAGGGGCGCTACAAACCATGCCCAAAATTCCCATTTTCTGGTCAAAAATGTTCTAATTTGGTACATTGATAATACAGGCCAGCAGAAACCCACAAACCAAGAATGGCCCACATTCAGCCCTTTAGGGGCGCTTACAGGCATTGCCCAAAATTCCCATTTTCTGGTTAAAAAATTATCATTTTGTACATTGATACTACTAGCCAACAGGAATCCACAAACCAAGAATTGCCCACATTCAGCCCTTTAGGGCGCTTACAGGCCACTTCCAAAAGTCTCATTTTCTGTTCAAAAATGTTCTAAATTGGTACATTGATACTACAGGCCAACAGGAACCCACAAATCAAGAATGGCCCACATACATCTTTAGGGGCGCTACAGACCACTTCAAATGTCCAATTTTCAAACTGATGGCATTTTCACCCAATTTGTCAAATTCGTCGGAAACTTAATGTACATACCTAATTTCTCATTGGAAACAAAAAGCCTCAAGGATCCATTAGGTCCGGTATGATGGATTTTCCTGTACACTGAAAATGTTTAGCTTAGGATTCAGACAGAAATACATGTTTTTGGATTCCTCCATTGGAAGGGTTTAACCCCAACCCTCTACTGATCAATTTTAAATGATTTGCCATTTTGAGGAGGAATCGCATTGCTGCTTGCAGCTATATTTAATTACTTGTTGCTGACACTTGTCAAAATAAAAGGTTTTATTTTAAAGAAAGGTTTCTCTTTTTCTCCTAATGCATCTTGTCAACCGTGTTACTCCTGTCAACTGTGTTACTTTATCTGTCAATTGTGTTACGTGTGATTTTTGTGTCATAAATCTTTAAATGTAGGCTAAAATTTAATAAAAATGATAAAAAGGACATCTCTAGAGTGAACAGTATTACATAAAGCATTTAAAGCATTTAATAACTCTAAATTCAGTGTAATGGAGAATTATGTTGAAACTATATCCATCCTTGATGATAGTATACCAAAGAATATCCGTTATTCAGTTTAAAATTAATCTTTTTAAATCAGTTAGACAGACAACCTCAAAACCCCTGGTGAGTAGACTCAAGAACTTTCAAACAAATGTTTTATCATATGTGTAGTACTTCATTTATGTCTTCTATGACATCACTTTTGTCTGTAACACAGTTGACAAAACAATGAATCGAATATTTATTTTCATTTAAATATTTAAAAAGTAATTCGAGCTTAAGCTTGCCAACTAATGAATTTAGAACAATATGGGGGTATATTATGGAAACAACTAGATTATTTTGCAGAAAATCACAATGATTTTTTCAGTTTTTTGTTGATCTGAAATGTACCCCTAATTATATAATCACCCTTAGGCTCATGTGTGCACATCTCACAAGCAAGCATGTCCAGACCATTCTTCAGTTTCTGTCTCAGTTTAAACTCGGGAAAACACTCACCTTAACTTCACCCTGCATCTGCTGTCATGCCAGGGAGTGATGCACGGGGAATGGAGGCTTCATCCTCAGATGATCCTGAGGATTTGAGGCATTTTTGATAAGGTGGAAGTGGACCAGTTTGCCTCTGAGGAGACCACCCACTATCCCCTCTGGTACTCCATGTCCCAAGCAGTGCAAGAGGTGGATGCCATGGCTCACCAATGGCCTGCAAAATGCAAGTATGCATTTCCCCCAGTAAGCCTTCTATATTCTGTTATCTGCAAAATTCAATTGGACAGGGAAGCGCCATAATGGCTCAGTCAGTCATGGTACAAGAAGATGGTGGAGCTACTTGTCGACCCCCCCCCTTGGGAAATACCGCTGAGGAGGGATCTACTCTCTCAAGCACAGGGCATTAGCTGTCATACCCATCCAGAGCTCTGGAACCTGCATGTTTGACCCCTGATCAGACCCTACCAGTAGTGCCAAGATGAACTCAATCAGTTATTAATACCATCCTGTAGGCTAGTGCGCAGTCCACAAGACGCATCTACACACTGAAATGGTGTGTATTTGCAAGTTGATACTCTTCATGTGGCAAAGACCAGGTGAATTGCTCCATAGCTGAGATCCTCACATTCCTTCAAGGGTGGCTGGATGCAGGTCTCACCCTGTCGAATATCTTGGCATACCATCCTCGAAGGATGGCTCCTCTTTAGTCAGATATCTAATTCTAAAGTTCCTAAAGGTTTCTAAACACCCATCGCCCTGCTACAGTCCCAATCTGGGACCTGAACTTGGTGTTGAAGGAGCACACAAAACCTCAGAGCCTTTAGAATCTGTTGAATTATGTGTGCTCTCTCTAAAGACAGCAGTCTTGTTGGCTCTAGCCTCAGTTAAACGGGAGGGTGATATGCAAGCGCTGTCAGTAGACAGCTCATGTCTGGAGTTCAGGAAGGGTCTCTTGAAGGCCACCTTCAAATCCAGAAAACTCTATTTATCCACGCTCTTCAGGGCCCAGGTCATTCACCTGCAAGCTTTCTTCCCCCCCACCGTTTCATTAGGATGAAGAGCAGATGCTGCATTTGTTTGGCCTGTGACATCAATACTCAAAACACATCTTAATATCAGGTGTAAACAGAGTCTTTGTCACAACACTGTTGTCTTTGTCACTTGTCTCTGTACTGTTAGTCCCTCAGTGAACAATTCCTAAAGCTTTTGACAGTGTCATTACAAAGGAGATAATTTACAGGTAACATATAAGATATCATTCTAAATGGTCAAGGTTTTTTGCTGCTAAAAATAATATTAGGTTTAGAAAAGTGTTTTTAAATAAGTGCAGCCGTGCTCAATGCATTTACTCAGAATGCCAAAACTTTAAATTTCTGACACGGTTTTCCACACAAAATGTTTTATTTTATCCATGCAATGTATGCGGTTACAAACAAATCATATAGCAAAGTGAAATTGCACACAGAAATTTTCCTCTGTCTTGCCTGCACTTGCCGGCATTATTTTACAGGAGATGGCAGTGATGTGCAGTAGCATTGCTACAAATGGCAAACTGTATTAGCTTAACTACACTTCTGAGTAGTGAGGTGGAAGCTATGCTAGTTTTTAAATCAAGTATATTTTCATTAGTAAAGCTATAATTTTTATTAGGTAGCGGCGTAGCTTTGACAAAAGCTTCACCGCTACATCATGTTGTGTACCAGGTGTTTACGGTTGTGTTTTGAACCAGAACTAAAGAAGTCTGATTCACAAAATAATCACTAATTTTAGTCTATTATTTACAATGAATGGAACATTCGTGATATCAAAACCGTCAGAATCTATTTGCAATTCAATCTGAATGACTCAAAAAGCAAAAACAAACACGTATGCTGTTGAATCATTTGGATCAGTTTTTCACTCGCCAACACATTAACGGAATACCGGAATTATACCACAACGGAATACAACAATCAAAAGAAACCAAACCTGCAAATGCATCATATAATTTTCCAGTGATGAAGAAGGTCTGCATGTAAAGACATTTTCCAACAAAAAGAGTCTGAAAACACTTTGTAGCAACACACAAACACGCACTTTGTTTGTTTTTACATGCACTTACATTTTATTTTGCACCACACTGTATACTTGTATAATCTGTATTGCAATACTGTACCATGACTTGATAAACATTGTGTGAAGTCTTTCACATGCTTTAATTGTTGTAAGTTACTTTTGGAGTGCTGTTTAGTTTGTAGTGTAACTTGATACTTTCTCTGAAGAGAAAGTAGCAAGCTTTCAGCTTAGCTTAACTAATGGAGTTTTAAGAACTAAGTTCTGGAGGAGCAAGGTCATTTAATCTGACTAATCACATTGCCAGAGTAAGCGTACATAAACAGACGCTTACCTCTACATGGTGTTGATTCTTCCAGCATTTGGCCCCACCCATTGCCCGCGAACAGACCCATGTAAGTGGCTCGGATCATCGGATTGCAACTCCACCGCAAAGCATTCGCCTTCATCAGAACATCTCTTCTGTCTAAATCATCTCATTTTCAACAGAAGCTGTTGCAGTATCTCATTAGTTTTACAGCATTAACTGCTACCACTTAAGTGCTACTTTCACACTGTTTTCTTCCTAATCTCCATTCATCAAGCAGATAATTGCATGAAGCTGCTTCAGCAACTGGCTGTTCCAGCTCAGTTTACAAGTAAAACAGCTCCCTTTGACTGTTCATATGTTCTTATCTAAAAACATTCCTCCCGGAGCAGTCAATTGCATGAGCCTTCCTCCACAAACGGGCACTAAACCGGCTTCATGCTTCCCGAGCTCTACTACAGCTTTATTCGAACACTATTTTTAATTCAGTCATCAATGCAATTTAATTCAGTCATCAATGCAAAGCTCCCTGTGTTTTCCCGCACAGGTTATTCCTGTCAGTCTCATTAGCTTGCTGCGCAGCTCGTTAAAGGCTTGATCCATTCAGAGATTCCATTCAGTGTTGCCTTCCAACATGATTACATTACGATTGTTTCTCACTTCAAAGCGCCCTTCGTTATGTGATTTATTCAATTCGGAACTCAAGGGCAGTCATACAACAAACAAACTCTTTCCAAAGTGCTGCTACTCTAAATGACAACATCTTCTCTAATCAATGCAGACATTTTAGAGTGAGCTCACTGCCACGGCAGCACTCGCTCTGACATACGTTTCGAATCTTCGCAGCACCAAAGCTCTTTGGAGAAAACTCCAAATGCACCGGAGCTTGAGGAGCTCGGCGTGAAATCAGGAGGAGCTGAACTCACAGCGCCAGCTGATGCCTGGGCTCCGATTCTCCAGGGGTCGAGTGGAGCATTCCCTCCTCACAAAACTATTGCTATACTACACTCACCTAAAGGATTATTAGGAACACCATACTAATACTGTGTTTGACCCCCTTTCACTTTCAGAACTGCCTTAATTCTACGTGGCATTGATTCAACAAGGTGCTGAAAGCATTCTTTAGAAATGTTGGCCCAAATTGATAGGATAGCATCTTGCAGTTGATGGAGATTTGTGGGATGCACATCCAGGGCACAAAGCTCCCGTTCCACCACATCCCAAAGATGCTCTATTGGGTTGAGATCTGGTGACTGTGGGGGCTATTTTAGTACAGTGAACTCATTGTCATGTTCAAGAAACCAATTTGAAATGATTTGAGCTTTGTGACATGGTGCATTATCCTGCTGGAAGTAGCCATCAGAGGATGGGTACATGGTGGCCATAAAGGGATGGACATGGTCAGAAACAATGCTCAGGTAGGCCGTGGCATTTAAACGATGCCCAATTGGCACTAAGGGGCCTAAAGTGTTCCAAGGAAACACCCCCCACACCATTACACCACCACCACCAGCCTGCACAGTGGTAACAAGGCATGATGGATCCATGTTCTCATTCTGTTTACGCCAAATTCTGACTCTACCATCTGAATGTCTCAACAGAAATCGAGACTCATCAGACCAGGCAACATTTTTCCAGTCTTCAACTGTCCAATTTTGGTGAGCTCTTGCAAATTGTAGCCTCATTTTCCTATTTGTAGTGGAGATGAGTGGTACCCGGTGGGGTCTTCTGCTGTTGTAGCCCATCCGCCTCAAGGTTGTGCGTGTTGTGGCTTCACAAATGCTTTGCTGCATACCTCGGTTGTAATGAGTGGTTATTTGAGGTAAAGTTGCTCTTCTATCAGCTTGAATCAGTCGGCCCATTCTCCTCTGACCTCTAGCATCAACAAGGCATTTTCGCTCACAGGACTGCCGCATACTGGATGTTTTTCCCTTTTCACACCATTCTTTGTAAACCCTAGAAATGGTTGTGCATGAAAATCCCAGTAACTGAGCAGATTGTGAAATACTCAGACCGGCCCGTCTGGCATCAACAACCATGCCACGCTCAAAATTGCTTAAATCACCTTTCTTTCCCATTCTGACATTCAGTTTGGAGTTCAGGAGATTGTCTTGACCAGGACCACACCCCTAAATGCATTGAAGCAACTACCATGTGATTGGTTGATTAGATAATTGGATTAATGAGAAATTGAACAGGTGTTCCTAATAATCCTTTAGGTGAGTGTATATTGAAAGACGTACATCGCACAGCAGGTGGTGGTAATACTCCTAAGGAATGAATGGCCACAAATTCAATTATGATCGATCACAAGTCCATTCCTCCCACATTCCATAGGCAATGCAGAGCCAAAACTGTTGTTTACTTTGTATCTAAGCACTAACAGGCTCTCTAATTACAATAACTGTAATTACAACATCATCTTAATTCAACTCAGACATTGTAGCGTTAGATCACTGCTGCAGCAGCACCCAATCCAACTATACCACAGCTATACACAGCTCCTGTCTGAACAGACAGGAGCTTAATTCGGATCTGCAATTAATTTGGATTCCACAAACATGTCTCGCATCCTCACAGCATCAGAGCTTACCTCGCAGCCCCGATAACCATGAAGCAACCGCTTCTACAATCTTCTAATCAGCTCTATAACATGACTTAATCTCCAGGACAAACACTTCATGCAGGTAAAAAATCAATCCATCATTTTTATTTTACAGACAAGTTTTCTCTTCTTTTGCCCGAATTATTGAATTACAAACTATTAACAAGCTTGACCATAGAACCTAATTACTCAAGACTTTAAAGACATTCAACAACCTGTCATAATCTTAAATTCAGGTTTAAAATAACAGGTTTAAATCGATGCCAGATAATTCGGCTTTGCACTTTGCTTCATACTGCACTATATTTCAGTTTTCTGTAGAATTTATTACAGGTCTTTAATATAAACAAGTCATCTTATTCACCACACGACTGCAAATGGCACCCATATACATAGTATCTATTAAATCCAACCCTTAGGCACAAAGTCCAAATTATTTTATTCTAATTATTGTCACCCCGTGCCAATAATAATACAGAGTTAAATAAACATCAGTCTATGGTATACATCTGGTTAAAGGAAATCCAACTCTCAGGCCCAAATTCCAAACAATTTCTTACGTATTATTGTCACTACATGAGTACACCACGTTTTCACCATGTTATCATGTTTACTATTGGCTCAATTCATCCCTAAGCAGCACAATGTGCTATCCAGGTGACGCAACTGCTGCGTATTTCGGGCCTTGTGACTAAACCTCACACAAAACAGCAACAGCACAGTCCAAGTGCCTCTAATTTGGTGTCTTCGGGCCATGTGTCAATCTCCCACTACATGGCAAACAACGCAGCACTGTCAAAGTGCCGCAAATGTGCCATCTTTTGGCCCATGCAACAAACTCCCACTAAACTGCCAACAGCTCAGTGTGCTATTCAAGTGCCGCAAGTGTGATGTCTTTCAGGCCATGTACAAACTCTACACTTCAAAACACTGCAACGCGCCGTTCACGAGCCACAACAGTGACGCGTCTTTCAGGCCATGCATCTCAGCTTCCATGGCTCGATAACCCATATTATTCCACTCATACTAAACAAACCATCGCCCACCTAGTGACCTACAACAGGTCTTCCCTAAACAGCCCACCTTAAGCCAGCATCAATCAATTTTATTCAATCATTGCTGACTATAACGCCATGCTTGAGGACTCAACCCATTTGTAATGCAGAGTTCTTGCCTATATGCAGCATGAACTTTTCACACAAAAACGTCTAGGTTACTGTTGTAACTCCTGTTCCCCGATGGAGGGAACGAGATGTTGTGTCGGTGAAGTGACACTAGTGACACTCTCTTGAGATCCTCAGTTCCCTCTGAGCTTTGAGAAAAGGCCAATGAGAATTGGCGAGGGGCCATCTAACGCTATAACACGCATTGGGGAAGGTGTTCTTTTCCGATCCTATTCTTTCAGGGGGAAAATTCCCTGTGGAGACCACATCCTGCCCAGGCTGGGGACGTCACATGTGGCAAATACGTCACATGGGTACACAAGCCACAAAAGTGGCGCGGTGGTAGGTCCTACATGGTGAGGGAAGAGCTCTACACACACAGCGATCGGGGGTAGAGGGAGCTGCCCAAAGGAGACGCGGGTCCGGTGACAGGGGGACCGTACCGCAGAAAATACAACACAGGGGGCAATCATGATGACCGATACCTGTGGAGCACCTATTCCAGTACAGAGTAATTAGTACCCGTAGTGGGTTTGGTCGAGAATTCCTCTACTGAGCTCTGCGAGCCAGAGGGCTATGGAGGAAATATATCCAGGGAGCACTAGCTTTTGTGGACTCACCTGGGGTAAAAGCGCATGGGTTCGCCCACCTACCGAGTTCTCGGTAATACGTGCTCGGACCTGACGAAACACGGCCAGGACCGACTCAATCCTTGGAGGTTATTGGTCTCGCAAAGGTATTGGCCGTTGCCCAGCCCGCTGCTCTGCCAGCAGAGTGCCAACGCAGTCGTGGTCCTGTCCAGGATCTGGCGGCTGCGTGCCCATTGCACACGGTGCCCCAACCCAGTTTGGAGGCGTCTGTGGTGACCACAACATGTCTGGACACCTGCTGCAGGGGGAAACCTGTCCGCAGAAAGAAGAGGTCTGTCCAGGGTTTGAGTAGCTGATGGCAGAGAGGAGTGAAAATCACACGGTATGTGCCGTGGCGCCATGCCCATCTCGGAACTTGAGTCTGAAGCCAGTGCTTTTGTGGTCTCATATGCATCAACCTGAGCGGCGTGAGGATGCCATATACCCCAGGAGTCTCTGGAAATGTTTTAGAGGGCTGTGAGCAGTGCCCTGACCCGAAGAACCAATCATCTAGCTGTTGTGGTGTATTCATGACTGAGCTTAACATATGTGTGTGCCTATTTAGAGGTCTGTGCAGGTTTTCTCATGACTGCTGAAAGAATATAAGGTGAGGCTCTTCCACAGGTGTCTCCTGTCCATTTCTTAAAATAATTACACTGGAGTCAAAGAATAAGATGATGGATTATGGTGACACGTTTGAAGTGTATTAGCCCCACCTTGTTAGAGGACATGTATTTAAGTGAACCAAAACCCAGAGATGTTTTTAGTTGTTCTGCAGGCAACTCGGCTTTATTGTATGATAATAAAGTCTATTCTTCTGAAATCAAAATCCCAAAGACGTGAGTGATTTTTCACAAATTGGGTAGAAACTTCTAAGGGTTGAGGGAAGGACGGAGGGTTCCAGTCCAACCCCATGGTCACGGCAGCCCGGGGGAGCATGTCAGCCATCTGCACGTCAGCCTCATACTGGGCGGGCAGACGCAGACGTGCCTGTAAAAGTCTTAATGGAAAGGAGGAAGCGAGAACCGGCTTGATGATGTAAATCGTATTTTAATAGTAAACTTAAAAGACAACATAAACACACACATGACGGACATGTCCGTAAACGATCTCTCTCTCCCGCACGACCCTCTGCAGTCAGCCCTTAACCCTCACGGAGGCATAATAAGCTTAATACGGGACCGGGTGCATAGGATCACGACCCGGCCCCGCCCTCCGCCCTGCCACAGTGCCCTATGTAGTCTGCGTACTCTGCATTTAGAGAGTGGCGCTACTGCTGTACAGAACTAATGATCTAAATACTTATGACACTGAAAACTGTAACTACACTGAAATAAGAATCCACACAGGTTTTTAAAGCTTTGAAATAGTGAAAGAAGGAATTAATAAAGCATGCTTTATTATGCTGTAATAATTGCTAGAAATGTTTCCAAACCTCTCTTATTGAAAAATGTATCCAGATCTGACAAGAGTCCTTAAAGGGATAGGTCATCCAAAAATTACAATTCTCATTATTTACTCACCCTCTTGCCACCCCAGATGTGTATGACTTTCTTTCATCCACATAGGTGTGGATGAGAAACAGAGAAACAGATCACTTTCACATTCTTGTTCTTGTGTTTTTGGTGATTCACATTCTTCTCTGCACATCACCCCCTGCTTTCCAGCAAAAAATTACAAATATTGATCTGTCTCTCACCCACACCTATCAATATCACTTCTGAAGATATGGATTTAACACCTGGAGTCTTATGGATTATGTTTATGCTGCCTTTATGTGCTTTTTGGAGCATCAACATTTTAGCCTACAGAGCTAAAATATTCTTTTAAAAATCTTAATTTGTGTTTTGCAGAAGAAAGGAAGTCATAAACATCTGGGATGGAATGAGGGTGAGTAAATGATGATATCATTTAAATTTTTGGGTAAACTATCTCTTTACAGTGATAGCTCAGCCATAATTTAATATCCTGTCATAATTTCTCTACCCTCATGTTGTTCCAAACTAGTGTGATGCTTTGTATTATGTGGAACACAAAATATGTATGACAGAATGTTAGGGACTGACAGTCTCGGTAACCATTCACTTCCATATATATATATATATATATATATATATATATATATATATATATATATATATAAACCATTCACTGAAAGTAAATAGTGACTCAGGCAAACATTCTGTCTAATATCTCCTTATTGTGTTGCATGGAAGAAAGAAAGTCATTCGGGTTTGGAACAACATGTTGGTGAATGATGACAGAATTTTCATTAAGAATAATAATTCTGTAATACATATTCAATATGTATTATGTAATGGAATATAGTGGAGTAAACGTCTATTATATCATTTGTGAAAGTAATGAGTTACTCACTACTTGAGTACTCTTAATTGGATACTTTCTTACTCTTACTCAAGTAATTATTTATGTTAGTACTTTTACTTCTACTTTAGTAATTATTTTTTGAAGTAATTGTACATTTACTTGAGTAAATTACTTGAGAACATTTTTTGGCTACTCTACCCACCTCTGATCCTAATGCATTTTTACCATGTTCTTCAAAATCAATTGAAACTGACAGATTTAATTATTGCCAACACACTCTCATGGCAAAATCGTGTGGATTCGTATGACTTCTCTAAATTTGGCTGATTGGTTTGATATCATTTGACTGCACTAGTTTGAATTCCAACGACTTTCACTACAGCCAATGACGTCGCTGGACATCATTTCCATCTTATACATGACAATTACTTGCTTCTGTCTCACACACAACAACTTCATATCATGTTTACACACTCTACTGATTGGTTAAGTTTAGATAAGGGGTTAGGGTTAGGGCATAATATTAATAAGTATGTAGTTAACGCCTCGTGTTGGAACTCACCCTTACTTCTGCATTACACGTGATGAAGTAGTATGAGTTTATGCGAACAAAATCATGTGAGACCATACGAAATAACCAACTCGTAAATTATATACAACTTTTCAGGAGAGGGGGTTGTTTATTGCTATAAGTTCTGTTAGGGTCCATTTTAACTAAGGCCACAACGTACAACTCTGTAACATGTAAATTAGTACCATGCTCATCTTAATATTGCAGACATTGGCATTGACAATTGACATTGCAGAGTTGGTTCTGTATTGTTTTTCCTACTTCATCACCCCTTCTTCACCTTTAGTATGCTGCTCACTACAAAAATTACATATTCGATGTTCATTCTGTTTGTCTGAATACTTGCATATCAAGTTTTATTTGTTTTTCTTTCACAACTTGTCCTCTTATGCTGCAGTTCTGTTTAAGAATAAATGCAAGCGCTGCATACTGAACCACCAAACAGCCCTTATGGTTTTGCTGAACTGCATGAGATTTATTGTGCATACAGTAGTTGACAGCACAAGAGAAGGGAGTCTGGATAAAGTCAAATATATGTGTTTGACCCCATACCTACAACTATGTGACTCAAGTCATGCTCTGGTCTTTAATCCAAACACTGTTAAACATTGAATGCTCAGAGACCAGCAGCTGATTAGATGTATTTTGATATCAGGTCACTGAACTATCAACAAATGATACAGCAACTACACAGACAAAATGTTCACAAATGTAGTAACATTTAAATTAACAGATTTAATTCAAGTCAGAAATATTATTTAACATGTCTGAATCAACCTGAATACATTAGGTTTCACCAATAAATCTAATATCAATAGTACTTACAGTTTTGTTTTTTTTGGTTACTAACCCTAAAGCACTACATTATTTCAACCCCATCACAGTAAGTTTGGAATCTATTTACTTATAATTTAAATAGATAACTGAATAGAAATTCTGGGAGTTTCATTCAGTTCGAATTTTGATGTGCCTACCCAGTGGTAAAGCCTCTGTTTGGAGACAGCGTTTCCTTTCCGCTGTCCCCCAAAAATACAAAGAGCTGCTCAGAACGTCTAAAGCTCTGTGTGCGGTCCAGATAGGTACGCAAAGCACGTACCGGACACAGCAACGAAGGGGCTGGGTCTGCCTCCTCCCGGGGCAGCGCTTCCAGGTTCAATACCTGGTCTCTAAAGGGCGTGGTAGGAACCTTGGGCACATAGCCCGGTCACGGTCTTAGGATCACATGAGTGTCTGCCGGACCGAACTCTAGGCAAGTGTCACCTACAGAGAACGCTTGCAGGTCCCCGAACCTCTTGATGGAAGCGAGCGCGATCAGCAGGGAAGTTTTAAGAGAGAGGGCCCTGAGTCCAACAGATTCTAGCTGCTCGAAGGGAGGTCTCTGGAGGCCCGCGAGGACTACCGAGAGGTCCCAGGAGGGGAACAGGCTTGGCCGGGAGGGATTTAACCTCCGGGCGCCTCTTAGGAACCTGATGATTAAGTCGTGCTTACCAAGGGACTTGCCGTCTACTGCGTCATGGTGGGCCGCGATAGCAGCGACATACACCTTTAGGGTGGAAGGGGACAGCCTCCCCTCCAGCCTCTCTTGCAGGAATAAGAGCACTGACCTAACTGCGCACCTCTGTGGGTCTTCGGCCCGGGAAGAACACCAATCTGCGAACAAGCGCCACTTCAGGGTGTAGAGCTGCCTGGCTTGGTTGATCGTGTTTACGACGGTAGGTGGTAGACCAGCTAGATCTTCCGCGTCATGTCCAGGGACCAGACGTTGAGTTTCCAAAGGTCTGGATGTGGATGCCTATGTGGATGTGGAGACAACGGGCGAGTTGTGACATGTGGCGGGAGCGTACGCGGCCATGGCGATTTATGTACGCTACCGCAGTGGTGCTGTCTGACCTGACTAGGACATGTTTGTCTCGAATTAACAGTCATCAACTCTAGGCAATTGATATGCCAGCGCAGCGGGGCCCCTCTCCAATGGCACGCAGCTGCGTTCCCTTTGCACAAGGCACCCCAACCCAATCTGGAGGTGTCGGTAGTGACCAGGACGCGTTGGGACACCTGCTGCAGGGGCACACCTGCCCGTAGAAAGCAGAGGTCTGTCCAGGGTTTGAGTGTCTGGCGGCAGGCGGGGGTGATTGTCACACGGTGCGTGCCGTGGCGCCATGCTTGTCTCGGGACTCGAGTCTGAAGCCAGTGCTGAAGCGGTCTCATATGCATCAACCCTAGCAGCGTGGCTGCGGCAGAGGATGCTATATGCCCCAGGAGTCTCTGGAAGAGTTTTAGAGGGACCGTGGTGCCCGGCTTGAAATTGGAGAGGCATTTCAGCACCGACTGCGCACGCACGTTGGTGAGACGTGCGGACATTGAGACTGAGTCTAACTCCTTGCAGAGAAAGGAGATGCTCTGATGCTCGAGGTGAGCTTGTTCTTTTCTCGGTTGACCTGAAGCCCCAAGTGTCTGAGATGCTTGAGCACCTGGTCTCTGTGAGCGCATAGTAACTCTCGGGAGTGGGCCAGTATGAGCCAGTCATCGAGGTAATTGAGTATGTGGATGCTGGCTTCTCAGAGCGGGGCAAGAGCTGCCTCTGTGACTTTCGTGAAGACACGAGGAGACAGAGACATGCTGAAGGGGAGCATTTGTACTGGAACGCCTGGCCGTCGAACGCGAACCGTATGAAGGGTCAGTGTCATGGCAGAATTGAGACATGGAAGTACGCGTCCTTCAGGTCTACCGCTGCGAAACAATCTAGATGCCGGACACATGTTAAGATACACTTTTGCGTGAGCATTTCGAACAGGAGTTTGAGCAAAGCCCGGTTGAAAACTCGCAAGTCCAAGATCGGTCGTAAGCTGCCGCCTTTCTTGGGTACAATGAAGTAAGTGCTGTAGAAACCCTTCTCCATTTCGGTTGGAGGGACAGGCTCTATCGCGTCTTTGAGTAAAAGAGTAGCGATCTCCGTACGCAGGGATTTGGCATGATCGGCCTGTACTATGGTAAAGCGGATGCCCGCAAAGTGGGTGGGGGCCTGGCAAACTGAATTGCGTAACCGAGTCGGCTGGTCCGGGCCAGCCAGCATGATGGGTTGGGAAGTGAGAGCCACGCATCCAATCTCCGTGCTAGGGGCACCAAGGGGACGAGTATTTTTGATGTACCCAGCGGGGCTTTGCAGCGGGGCGGAGCAGGTAGTACGCCGTCGGGAGGCGAGGACACGTCCCGAGGCTCTGGTGCTGAGAAAAGATTCAAAGCACTTACCTTGCTCTGCACACCCGGCAGGGGACGGGTTAGTGACTGAGGAGGAGGTCCTGTAGTGGCGTCCTCTGGACTCATCAGATCCGGCTGGCTGGGGGACAGTCGTGGGGCTGAAGGCGGATCTGGGACCGAGTCCAGCATGCCGGGACTGTTGAGATCTGGTGGCAGAGTGCGTGAGAACGGCATTTGCAGGCCAGATGGCCCAGAGGCAAAGAAAAAATTGCTCTTTTATTGAGAATTTGGGTACCGATGCCCCAGTTAAGGGCCTCCGTCTGTTTCTCCACCTCGGAGAACTGCTGGGTAAAGTCCTCGACAGTGTTGCCGAAGAGGTCGAACTGGGAGACTGGAGCGTCAATAAAGCAAACCTTGTTGGTCTCACGCATCTTGACCAAGTTCAGCCACAGATGTCATTCCTGGACCACGAGGATGGCCATCGCCTGCCCGTGTGACTGCGCTGAGACCTTCGTGGCTCTAAGGGTGAGGTTGGTCACTGAGCGCAGTTCCTGCAGCACGTCGGGATCAGGGTTACCCACGCGCAATTCTTTAAGCGCCCTGGCCTGGTGGACTTGCAGGAGGGCCATGGCGTGCAGGGTGGAAGCGGCGTGTCTGGTGGCGCTGTAGGCCTTCGCTGTCAGCGATGATGTTGTCCTACAGCCCTTGGAAGGGAGTACAGGGCGACCCCGGTAAGGTTTCCGGGTCATAAGTGGAGCGCAACAGCCCTGTCCACCGGGGGAATCGCTGTGTACCGGTGGGACGCTCCGCTGTCGAGGGTAGCGAGAGCGGATGAGCAAGTGGTTTTGTGACGGGTGGTGAAAGGTGCTCTCCACAGTGACGTCAGCTCATCATGCACCTCCGGTAAAAACGGGACCGGGGGTGGCCATGAGCGTCGCCCGGACCCCAGGAACCAGTCATCCATCCGCGATGGCTGTGGGGAAGACGGAGGGTTCCAGTCCAAGCCCACGCTGGCGGCGGCCCGGGAAAGCATGTCGGACATCTGAGCATCAGCCTCAGCTTGGGCATGCTGGCCTGAAGGCGGCAGCCCAAGGGAGTCATCCGCATCAGACGCCGCGCTCTCCGATGCAGCGACAAGCTCATCTGCTTCGAGCTCCAGAGGATAGGCAGGCTGGCTGTGAGGCAAGCCACTGTTGCCTCGAGCACGGACCAGAGTCAACGAGCATGCCGGGGGCGGGTGGTCCGAGGGGAGGTGCCCGACGTAGCCGCACCCGCTGCCATCCCCAGATCACTTCCAGCGCCACTCGCACCGTCCTCAATCCCGTGGGAAGAAGAAGCAATGCGGGGGGCGGCTGGAGTGGCTTGCTTTCTGTTGAAAGTGAGCCGTGACCGCAACGTTACCATGGTCATGCCCTCGCAGTGAGAGCATGAACCATCCACAAAGGCAGCCACGGTGTGATCGCTACCCAGACACACGAGACAACGCCTGTGGCCGTCTGAAGCGGAGAGCACTCTACCGCATCCAGGAACTACACAGGGGCGGAAGGGCATCTTTATAAAGACGCGTGCTAAAAAGGACGTTCAACGCCGCTGTGTATTGCTCTTTTAGAGAAAATTACTGTTTTAGAGGAAATCACTCTTTTAAATAACTCTCTTAGAGTTTGGGTTTCTGCACTGTCGAAGCACCCAGGGGCAATTGCACTGCCGTGCAAAGAAGGAGAAATCGCCGCTGTAATGCGCCGTCAATCCAACAGCATGCACAGCGTCAGAGGAATACTGGAACTGGTGTGATCTCATGCGAACAGCATGCACAACCATCGGCTCAGAAGAAAGTTTCTGAATGAACTCTAGTATTTCCTCGCCTTTATACCCGTATGTCCGGGGGCGGGGTATGCAAATACTCGCTGCCAACTTCTCATTGGCCTTTTTTCATAGATCAGAGGTATATTCGGTGCTCAAAAGAGACCCCTAGTGTCGCTTCTCCGACACAACGTCAAAGAGAGCGACAGACAGAGAACTAAATTTTGGGGAGGTCTAAACCTCCTCTCCTATGTAACTGAATACTTTTTTTTACTGAAATGCAACCGAGGTTGTTTATCATTCCAAAAAAAACTTAGATAATCTATCAAATAGTTTAAAATAAGAAAGAGGACCCTCTAGAGGGAGAGACTGTAGTAGATAATTGAATTTGGGGAAACAATTCCTTTTATAACATTGACCTTCCCTGCCATAGACAAACGTAGTGAAGCCCACCTATCCACATCACACTATAACCTTTTCATGAATGGGACAAATTTAACTAACTACTGTAAATCTCAAAAATTTTCTGGAAACACAATGTCTAAATACCTAATGCCTTGCTTGGGTCATTGAAAGTGTGAGGTTGGAAAGCAGTGGCAGGGCAAAATGCTGTCACAGCAAGAGCTTCTGATTTAGACCAATTCACCCTGTATCCTGAAAATTTGGACTAGGTTCGGAGACAAATAATAATATATAATCTGCGCAAAGTAGAAGTATATGCACCACACCTACTGCAACAATACCCGGAAAATCATCCTCTTTTCTTATTGTGGCTCCTAATGTTTCCAGGGCAAGACAGAACAGCACAGGGGAGATTGTTGGGTTCCCCTACCAAATTTGAAATTAATCCATTAGTTTGCACTGCTGCCAATAGTTGTTTATAAAGCAATGTAATCCACCCAATAGAAGTATTCCCATACCAGTACAGTTCCAAAATCTTATAAAGATAGTCACATTCCACCCTATCAAATGCATCTCGGCGTCAAGTGAGATGGCAATGATCAGGGTCTGATCATTCACTACTGACCACACAACATTTATAAAACGTCTAATATTATCAGAAGAACTACAATCACGAATATACACCACTTGAACTATAAGTGTAATAGATGTAATTATTCTGCTTAATATTTTAGACAGCATCAGGGAAATTGGACGATAACTAGTACATTCATTTGGGTCTGTAAAGGGATTTAGATTGGCAAGGAGGAGGCGAGAACCGGCTTGACAATACAAATAATAGCTTAATGAGAAACTTTAAGAAAGACACAAACACACACATGACAGACATGGCCGTAAACGATCTCTCTCTCCCGCACCATCTTCCGCAGTCTGCCTTTATCCCTCTCGGAGGCTTGATTAGCCTGATATGGGACCGGGTGTGTAGAATCACCACCCGGCCCCGCACTCCACCCTGCCACATTCTTCCCTCGTTCTCTCAGGCCAAGGGACCTGGCATGATGTACATCCCCCGCCTCTTTCCCCTTGGGAGGGGCGTGCCTTCTGCCCTGTCTGCTGGCAGGTCAACCCTGTCTACCTGGATGAGGGAGGGGACAAGGGGAGGGAAACAGAAATAATTAAAATAGGGGGGTACTTCCTGTAACAGTGTAGTACCCCCCCAAAAAACACTGTAAAATTTAAAAGAGAGGGAAAAGGCCTATACGGAGTGGCAGTGAGAGAGAGGATAGAGAGATTAAAAAAAACAGCTTACTAGACCAGTTCTCTGATACACCGTCGCATGGTCCTCGATCACTCCTCCACCCTCTCAGGTAGACAACAGCCGCTCCTTCCCAGGCGGACCAGAGGCAGACCCATGACCCCTGGCGGACAGAACGCCCCCTCCCCGTTCCTGGTGACTCGTAGGGACACTCCTCCGCACCTGGCAGTGGCCCTATTGTTCCAGGTGGTCGGAGAGTCACTTCCCTCCTCCCCTCGCAGACGGTGGTCTTCTTTCGACCCCTCTGCATTTCTGGGGGATGGCAGGGCTCTCCTCCGCCCCTGGTAGCGGCTCCATCGCTCTAGGCGGTCGGGGAGTCCAGTCTCCACTCACTTCGCGGACAGTGGCCGTTCACCGCATCCGGGCGGTCGGGCTACTCCAGCGGCACTCCCCCGGGTGGACGGAAGTGTCGAGGACTCCGCGACGGGCATCCCTCCTCCTTCCCGGGATTCGGCACCAATGTAAAGGGATTTAGATGGGCAAGGAGGAGGCGAGAACCGGTTTGACAATATAAATAATAGTTTAATGAGAAACTTAAACAAAAGACACAAACACACACATGACGGACATGCCCCTAAACGATCTCTCTCTTCTGCGCCATCTTCCGCAGTCGGCCTTTATCCCTCTGGGAGGCTTGATTAGCCTGATAACCACCCGGCCCCGCCCTCCGCCCTTTCACAGGGTCCTTATCTTTTTTAAGAATGAGACTGATCAGGGTTTGTGTCATGGTTGGCAGTAGGTCACATTTCTTTAATGACTCTGTACATTTCTGAAATAAATGTAGCCAGTTCTGTGACATAACATCTAAAAAGATCTTAAAAGGCCCAATGCCTTGCCTATTGGCAAGGCTTTAATTACCTCAACAAGTTCCTCCAAAGTAATATCTGAGTCAAGAAAGTCTTTTTGATCACTCGTCAATTTCAAAGTTTTAATTGTGCTAAAAAGTTGCTAATATCTTTATTGGTAGAAGAAGATGTGGAGCTATAAAGATTGAAATAGAATTCTTTAAAGTCTTTATTAATATCTGTGGCAAAAGTAAATTGAATTGCCTCCAGAAGACTTCACTGAAGGAATGGTGGAAAAAAACTCTTTCAGTTTTATGCATCTGGCAAGAAGTCTCCCTGCCTTGACCCCCAACTCAAAATATGTCTGTCTTTTTATTTTTTTCTCCCCTTTTCTCCCCAATTTGGAATGCCCAATTCCCAATGCACTCTAAGACCTTGTTGTGGCATCGTGCCTTGCCTCAATCTGGGTGGAAGAGGACGATCTCAGTTGCCTCCACTTCTGAGACCGTCAATCCGCACATCTTATCATGTAGCTTGTTGAGCACGTTACCATGGAGATGTAGCATGTGTGAAGGCCTACACTATTCTCCACGGCTCACCACACGCCCCGCCGAGAGCCAAGACTACACATTATAGCGATCATGAGGAGGTTACCCCATGTGACTCTATCCTCCCTAGCAACTGGGCTAATTTGGCTGCTTAGGAGGCCTGGCTGGAATCACTCAGCACGCACTGGATTCGAAATCACGACTCCAGGGGTGGTAGTCAGCATCAATTGGATGCATTTTTATTCTGACTCTGACTCAATCTTTTGGGACTCTGGATTTTTTTCCAAGTCCGGACGAGTCCATGGCATTTGTACCTGCAAAGTGGCACACTCAGTCAACAATACGCCTGAATGTTACTGCGGAGACTGCTGTATAACATCGATTACAAAGGTGGCTGGCACGGCAAACGCATAAAGACAGGTATGTAGCAATGTATTATAATCTAGTAATGTCCAGTTTGTGAACATATTGTTCTTTTGAACCGGTTCTTTTTAGTGAACGAGCTGAAGTATTTCACTAAATCGGACTGAATAATTTGTACAAATTTGAGTCTCGAGTCAACACTGATCCACAAGTTTAAATATTCTTAACCTGTCTCTCGGATGTGCCTGACACTCCAAATCAAAATGAGCTGATAACCGGGAGTAATATGATCCTATAACTGGTGATATCTGCTTTTGCCAACTCTTCTTTGCAATTAACCGCTCCAACTAGTTCACAAATCGGACTGAACGCTTGGGTCCAACAGCTCTCGAGTCAACAGTACAATGATTCTCTAGCAGCAGTTCTGAGAACCGATGAGCTGCTGACATTGAGCATGTGTGTGATTAAGGGGCGAAATGTATGTTTCAGGTGTATTTTGCTGAACGACAGAGAGTGTAACAAATAAAACATAGCCTACTGGAAATATGTTTATGACTTGATTGTATTACCGTTTTATAAACTTATGAAGATCCAGTCTACAGCTCTCGAGTGAACAGTGCATTGAGTCGTTCGCAGGAGTTCGCACCAGTACACTGAACTGAGAATCACCTCTTTCGGACATAATACTGATAACTGCTGATCAGTGAGCAGCTGATGAGCATGCGTGAACCGAGGACTTGAATGAGGGGGCAAAACGTTTTAGCTGAGAGATGTAAACTAATTTTACTATAGAATATTGTGCATGCAGATTATATCTGAAGTGGTGATGAGCTTGATCATGGTTTTTGTAAAAAAGTTGAAAAACAGTTGATTAAGACTAGTTTTATCACTTCCACATTTGTATATTAGTGTCAGTATTGGGTGCTTTAGGTGCCAAACTTGAATGTAGGATGTATTGAAAGATCACTAAATGAAACACTGATGACAATAAACACCATTATTATTATAACTTAATTAAATAAAATGTTACTTATAATCAGCAATATACTCTTACATATGACTTTATTGAATGTGTTTGTGCGTGTATTCTACGAAGCTGGAGTATTAGTATTATATATAGTCAGTGGTGTCGTGGTGACTGGAGAAGTGGGTATACTCTTAATTTATGCCCCTCATTTTTTTTAAATCGGCCCAGCAAAGGATGAACGCCCTGTGACATGTAAGACTAGTCTTGCATATTTAGTTCACCCCAAAATGGGCAAGTAGAATTTGCACACTGTCACTTAACTTCTGCTGCTTGACTTCACGGAGTAAGGATCATTATGAAATTAATATTAGCTCCAGAAGAGGTTAAGATTTTGCAATCAATACTGGCCCAAAGACTATAGGAAGAGACAACTACATAATTATGAATTTTGCGTGAACTATTCCTTATTCCTTAGTCCATTCACACATGAAAATTGGACAACTGTTCTCTAACCTTGCAGGTATTCTACGCTAGTCTTTACTGGGTGTTTTTAGGTTATATTTTCATTTATTCACATGCGATTTGCAGTGAACATTTTGTACATTTTAAAGTTAAATACTTCCATCTGGTGCACTCTGAGAGCAAAATTAAGAGGCTAGTGCTGTGCTCTTGTAAACAGTTTTATGCTCTTAAAGCTGCAGTAGGCAACTTCTAAGTAAATTGAATTGAGAAATAGCACCCCCAATTCTTCCCCATATACATGATGCTCTTCAACCCCAGCCAGGGTTTAATTGACAGCTGTTCACAAACAGAGCCACGGCCTGCCTCGCCAAAAGCGATTGGCTAAAATTTGCTGGATTGACACTACCCGACCCACAGGGCCTCATTTATTAATCTCTATTAATCTCTCACAGGGCCTCATTTAACTTAGATACCATGTTTATATAGAAAACAGTTTTTTCAATGAATAAATACTACCTACTGTAGCTTTAACAATTTCATGCTCTAACCATTCTGAAAATCAGGGTACAAACTAGGGATGTCAGTTTCAGCTTTTTATCTTTTAACGTTACCTGAGACTATAGCTAGCTAGTGAAGGCGTAAGCAGTGTAACGTTATGCCAATTAACCTAGTAACGCTAACATTAATTTTTGTTAATCATCATGATTGTAACATTTGCTCTTGTACACTGATGATGATAAATTGTGTGTCGAGTAGTGTATAAATGGGGTCTGTGTCCTTAATATTGATCAAGCAACAAAAGAGAAAACCATTCACTGTTTGTTAATAGCTTTAAGGATTAATTATATTTAATTCATACAAATAAATATGTCTGCTTGAAAGAATAATGTATGCAAGCAGTTCTAAAGAATGAATATATCATTCATTGAAAAGAAGACTGTTTTACTTTAGGAAAAGTGGTTTTATTTAATTTTAAGATTTTTTAAAGTCACAGTAGTTAAATCTGTATCTGTATTGCATGTTAAAACTTAAAAATCAGTCATATTAATAGGTGCTCTACTTCAACCTACAGTATTAACCAATGTATTAACGTGTTTGACTATAATTAATAATTACTTTTATTTGGTTACATTGCCTGAGTATTTCCTCCATTGCTCACACCTCTAATATATGCATCTCATCTTTTGCAGTTTAAGTTGAAAAGCAGTTTGCGGCAACCTCCTATTAATGGTAGGTATAAGACTAACATTACTTGCTCAATTCTAGCACAAACTGATTTGCATCATTGTCATGTGATATGTGCTAATTGTCTTTATTCTCCTTTTTAGGATTATGAATGTGGCAATGCAAAGAATGCAGTTTGCAATTAGCTAGCAGGTATTTGTTGTTGCAACATTTTAGGCAGGTTCATGGGCACTTAAGGGGCAGTTATCGCTATCCATGTACATACACCAATTGCCCCTGTACCTTTAATACATGGAGTAAGCTATTAAATCACACATACAAAAGTCATGGAAAACATCAAGGTCCAAACCCAGTAGAAGGGTCTACATTCCAGTGTCACGTGTGCTCATGCAGAGAACTAGCAACTGAAAGAGCTTTTTTCCAACACATAAATGGACATGGACAGGATGCACATTTAAAAGTAATGTTTATAGTACATTCAACACACACAAAAACAGGAAACATAACCAACATTCATTGAAAGATTTTAAAGCCAATGTCATCAGTACAAGTCAGTTTCGTCAATCAATCAATTGTGCAGATGAGCCTACAGAGTCTGTGGATGCAGATAATGAAAATGAAACATTAAGTTGTGATGATGCTGCAGAATTGTTCCAGCCAAATTTTATTGACGAGAAAATTGGTTGCATTTTATTAAAATTAGAAAATATTGTTCACATTCCAAAGGTGGTTATTGATGAGGTCCTTTCTGAACTGCACTACATTTTAAGTACAGCATCTTTGCCTGTCATAAAATCTGTTGTTTCGGATGTATTCCAGAGTCATAAATTACAAGTTGAAGAGTCAGTAGTGGATGAGGTTTCAACTGCTCTATGCAAATCCAATCCTTTGGGAATAGCTATTGCAAAGGATGGCCCTCTCGCTACTGCGTATAAACGTGCACAGTACTATACCTCTCATTTTGGGGTTTTAGAGCCAATTGAGTATATATTAGATGCCCAGAGGAATAGGTCATTTCAATACATCCCTATATTACAATCTTTGCAAAATTTGCTCTCTCATCAAGCAGTCCTTGAACACCTTAAAACTCAACAAAACCAGCTATTATCTGGTCAAAAAGAGTACAGAACCATAAGAGATGGTGAGTACTATAAACAAAATCCTTTTCGGTCTGATGAAGGTTTGAGAATAGCAGTAAATCTTTATGTGGATGATTTTGAGATTTGTAACCCTCTTGGGACATCTCGAAAGAAACACAAACTCTGTGGTGTCTACTGGGTTTTAGGTAATTTGCCACCAGGTTCCCATTCAAAACTAAACTCAATCTATTTGGCTGTTTTATGCAAATCGGATGATGTGAAGGCCTATGGCTATAAAAAAGTTTTAGAGCCTCTCTTGCAAGATTTGGTTACATTAGAACAGCATGGTGTCTTTCAGTGGCGGCTTGTCAATAGAGGCGCCGCCCCCATCAAAATTCCAGAAATATACATGAATACAAAATTATATACAAATGGAAATAAAAATTAAAAAAATTAAATAGTTTACTCGTACAATCTGCAGGTTGGTAGTAAGAGCCTCAGAATTTAATAAAAACTGGCTTTAATCGGTTAACTATTTTCTATGTTTTTCAATATGTTTCATGCGGTTTAATGGTTTCTTAAAGATTCTCCTCCGGGCGCAGGTCGCTGCGTCCCTGGCGAATCAGAATTGGATACATGTTATTTTATCCAATCTGATTGGTTCTCATTACTTGTCATTCAACTTAATGCTCTATGCTCTGCGAGTGCGCAGGCGACTCCGCCAAAACTTTGCTAGGATGATCACTTTCACAGAGATAATGGCAGCAGCTAAACCAAACTCTGTCATTGATTTACAAAAAAACCTTTCACAAGGCGTTCGCTAAAAAAAAAAAAAAAAAAACATTGGTGAGAAAGCAGTGGTTCTTGTCCAATACAGATGCGCCGGGCGCTTAGTCCAGTAGAGCGCGAAAGAATCACAGCAGAGGTGAGTTTGTTAATTTGTAGAGTTTGTAGAAATTAGTCAAATTACCAATTTACATTATTGTTGTAAGAGATGCAGAGATGTCCTGCCCACATATCATATTCTACAGACTCAAGAAAACATTTTTGTTTGGTATAAATCCTTACAAAAATTATAATTTTAATATTATACAACAGCATCCCAAAAATAATAAATTGGCAACATAAAAATAAATGATTAAATGAAATATATAGCCACCAAAAACTACTGTCTTGTATGGGACAAAAACTCAAATGGCTCTATTTTTATTTTGAAAGTCATTGCAACTGTGACAACTAGTGGCCTACTCCAGGTTACTACCTTACATTTATACATATATATATTTAATTAACTCTATAGGTCTGTGACACCATCCTGGGACACACTAGGGAGCGTTTCTCCTTCACAGACCACCTTGTCTGTGCCACCTTGTTGCAGGGGACAGGTTTGATGAGTACAAGGATACCTTTCCTGAAGATGCATTGAGCAGCACCATGAAAGCGTACCCGATGCTCAGTGGAAGCAAGCTGAAGACAGAGCTCAGTCTCATCTACAGCAAGGAAGAATTCAAAGCCTGCCATGGTGCTGTGGACCTATTCCAGCTGTTTCAAATCAAATCAAATCAAATCAAAGTTTATGGAGAATAATCTCGAAGAAGTCTTTTCCTAAACTGTGACTCTCCTAAAAGTTCTCATTACCACACCCATGAACACGGCTGAAGCTGAGAGGTGCTTCTCAACCTTGATAAGAATAAAAACTTTTCTCAGAAACACCATGACCCAGGAGAGGCTGAATGCACTGGCATTGCTCTCCATGGGAAAGAGACTTGTTACTGAGATGACTGACTTTAATCAGAGAGTCATTGAGAAATTTGCTGGCCAGAAAGAAAGGAGAGCAAAATTTATGTTCAAGTAGTCAACATGCTTTTTGGTACTGATTTGTATTTATTTTCGGCCACAAAAAAAGCACCCCCCCCCCCAAATAATTATCACCAGCCGCCACTGGTGTCTTTGTTTCTCAGCTTGGTCAGTTTGTTAAAGGTACTGTTCAGTGTGTAAGCACTGACAATCTTGGAGCCCACGGAATAGGTGGATTTGTTGAGAGTTTTTCTGGTGGGTCCATATGCAGGTTTTGTACTGGAGACAAATCAGAGTTTCAGACTAAAGATGTCAAATCAGGTGCTTTCACACTCAGAACCAGAGACCTCCATGATGTTCATGTCCAGTCTGCTCAGGAAAATGCAACTATTTGCTGTGGTGTCAAAAAACAGTGCGTTTTAACAGACCACCTTTCTCATTTTCATGTAAGCACTGGCTATCCTCCTGATATTGTGCACGACCTCTTTGAGGGTGTTGTTCCCGTTGAACTAGCACGCTGTATCAGTTTGTTGATTTCCAAAAATACTTTACTCTTGATGGTCTTAACAAATTGATCCAGACATTTCCATACAAATGGGGGGACAAAACCAATCGCCCCCATCCAATATCACGCTTATTCAAAACTAGCAACAATATAGGTGGCAATGCACATGAAAATTGGGCCTTGCTCAGATTTCTTCCCTTATTGATTGGACACATTTTGCCAGAAGGTGAGCCAGCATGGCAGGTAATTATAGATCTTAAGGACATAGTTGAGTTGGTTGTGGCTCCTGTTCATACAGAGGAAACTCTTGCATATCTTGAAGCCAGAATCTATGATCACAGACTCCGCTATATTGAACTCTTTCCAGACACCAAGCTCCTACCAAAACATCACTATTTAGAGCATTATCCACAAATGATTCGTTGCTTTGGACCTCTAATTGCTTTGTGGACTATGAGATTTGAGGCTAAACATAGCTTCTTCAAGCAGGTCGCACGTCATACGAATTGCTTTAAGAATATAACTCGTTCACTAGCTATTAAACACCAGTTTATGCTTGCCTACCACACACATTCCTCTAGTCTCAAGAAATCACTGTTAGAGGTCACAGATGTTTCAATCATGCCTGTTGATGTCCTTAGTCAAGGAGTAGTGTCTACTCTGAACCAGAGATACCCAGATGTGACTGAAGTTCATATAGCAAAAAATTTGTCTTGCAGTGGTATACATTACAGTGAGGGGATGCTTATTGTACATGGATCTGTAGATGGACTGCCTAAATTTAATAAGATCATTCAGCTGTGCGTTCTGAAGGAGAAGTTGTGTTTTGTAGTGAAAGATGTATGCGCTTGGTATAGGGAGCATTATGGGGGTTTTGAGCTGTCTGACTCACCCACTAGAGAGGTTGCCCTAATTGAACTTGATGACTTGGTGGACCCTTATCCCCTTGTGGAATATATGGTTCAGGGTTTGCGTATGGTAATGTTGAAAAGATTCATCATCGTTAAAGGTTAGTGTCATTGTTAAACAAAAACAGTATGAGCTCTTGATGCCAGACTTATAATCTCAAACTGTTTTTTTTTTTTTTAAATCACAAATATAACTAATTTATTGTTTCTTGTCCTCTTCCCTTTTTTCTGCTCTAGATTAAAGGTGTTCCAAAATGGCAAATCCGGCTGTCCTTCGGATCATTTTTGGTGACGCATCTGACTCTAGAAAACTGCACCTACCTTATGGAATTCCGGCATCAGTGGAAGAACTACATGTGCTAATAAAGACATTATTTCAATTGAAAGAGGATTTCCGGATTCAATTCATGGATTCTGATTTTAATGAGTTCATGAATCTAACTTCAGTGTCTGACATTCAAAACAAAAGCACACTGAAAATAATCTGTAATCCTATCTTGTCACCTGTGGAGCCCTGCATCACTTTGTACACAATAGACTCTTTTGGTGAGACCTCGGCTACCACTTGCTCAGAGCCTGAAACCCCTGTTTCGTCAATAGCCTCATCCTGCAGTGACGATACGCTGTACACATCAACACCACATTCATCCCCAGAAACTCGCCCCTCACGATTGCCCTCCTGGCCAAATGTTTTTCTAGTCCCTAAATTCACCTATGAAGCTGAATTTGAACTACAACAGAAAAACACAGAGTTTAAGACCAATGGAACATACTTCAACCCTGGCCCAAAGCTAAATGGGGTCATCCTTGATGGCCTTGCGCAAGAAATGATGAAATACACTAAGTATCCAAAAGACTACCAGTGTGAAGAGGTAGCAGCAGCTTTGACAATGGCCCATCCATGTCTGGGGCAGCTGGGATCCAAGACAGGATTTTGGGGATGGAAACAGTCGCTTAAGTATAAAATGCAAAACTTTCGTACGAAACTTGGCCGACTTGGACATCCCGAAATCCGTTTGAACTCTTTGAAACACAAACGAGAGGGTCAAGGCAAAGCTGCAGCCAACATCAAGAAGCCTAGAAAGGCTGAAGTTAACTATATTCCTCTGCACCCAAAAGGCGAGACCACAGAAAGCTTGGAGAATGAGAGAATTGCTTTATTGTCAGAGCTGAAAAAGCGTGACAATGAAGTGGTGATAAAAGAAAAAATGGGAAAAACCTTCTCCCACAGACGACAAGAGATTGTGGAGCAGAGGCCCCTGATAGAAGATTTCGTAAACAGATGGCCTGCCTTATTCCAGCAGAGTGAAGTAAGTAAATGTGTACATGTATGTATGTATGAGTTGAAATTTTCTGCACAATTGTATTTACTAGTGCAAAAGGTTTACATAGTCGAATCAGAATTGTCAAATCTGGCCTATACTCGATTGATCATCGAATCGTGTGTGTGTATAATCTTGAGAAGCTGCAGAGCTGCAGTCTCTATTCACTTGTCACTGTACACTGTACATTTACAGCTGAACTGAGGATTATTTTTAACCATTTTCTCTCTGCTCACCTGCCATTCACCAGTCTTTTGCTGAGTTGTGCATGTCTGCTGACAATTACGTGCATGTCACGGTTCTTCACAGGTCTATTCTAACTAGGCTTCTGTTTAAAAATGATTTAATAATCTTTGTGGTTCATCAATGGTGATAAATGATTGGAACATCCTGCAAGGTGCACACAGCCATGCACAACTCGGCACAACACGCTGCTGGTGCTCGTTTTGTTTTCTTCTTCTACCACACCCGTGCAGACTGTACTATGTAAAATCAAACACTAAGCTCCCCCATAGAGCCACAGTGGTGGTAATTAACACATTTTAATGGCTGCATTTTGTTTATTTTTCAGGTAAGCATTTACCTGAAAAATAAAGTTTATGAGAGTTTATGAGGATCACCACCAAGCCACTGCAGTCAAACTTCATGTCACAGCTGGACCACTTCTCAAACAAGCTGATGCAGATATTTAAGAGCAAAGGAGGAGTGAAGGGGCAGAGGATTAAGGAAGTCCTGTCTATCACAGATTCGGTTAGTCGAAATGCATCTAACATCCCTTTGCATGTATTGGGGTGGTTATTGTAAGGTTTTATTGTCCATAGTTGCTTATTTAAACACTTTATAAATGGCCTACTAGTATAGTGCTTTCATCCAAATATTATGTTTTTTTTTATTTGGTTCATCCACTCACACACCAATGTAAAACATGCAAGAAAACTACCAACTTGCTTGTTGGGGGCATTTAGGGGTTAGGCATCCTGTTCAGACTGAAATTACACTCTGATCTTAATTAGACAACCCTGTGTCACCATAACAACCACATTTGGCTAAATTGTGTCTCATTTTTCATCCCTGCTTCAGCGTGACAACGTCAACACCAAGAGGGAGTGTATCCTGAGGTGCCTCATCATCTACCTCAATGAAGATCCAGACACCTTTTTCAAAGAATATCTGGTAAATTCATCACAATATGTTTGTCATGTAGTGTTGAACTGTTACTCCCTCTTACTTCTCCCATGACACACTATTTATATTGACAGAGCCCCACAGAGGTGTTCTTATGTACTGGTGTAGACAAGTGATCGTACATGTTTTTGAGTTTAGGGGGGTGTGTGAGTGTGTCTGCGCTTGGAGTGGGGAGGTTGTTTAGAGTTCTGTTGGCCTGGGGGATGAAGTTGTGCTGTTGATAATGGACAAATGCTTTTCTAGATTTATTTTTGTGTCTGTCGCCATCACCTGTGGAGCCCTGCGTCACTTTATGTCCCCTTATTTCTCTGTCCATCTTTATTAAACACTTGCTGTGTTTTCTGTGTTTGTGGTGTTCAGGCACTGGCGACCGAGGATGCAGAAAGGGACCTAGCAACCACAGTCATGGGGATTTATGTGATCCGAAGTGATGGGGATCTGGAGCCTGAGGACATTGGAGTTGTGATTGAAGGCATCAAAGTCCTGAGCAACTTGGGCAGTGTTATCATGGGCTTCGTAATGCTTTTTGGGCTCATTTATGCCCTTGATCTGAGTTTTCCGGACAACCTCAAATACACCTTCGAGTTTTTCCAGAAGATCATAATGAATTTGGATGGGCACAAGCTGTATTGTTCCAGAGACAACAAATAAAGATACAAAGAAGGGCTGGTACTGGCGTCTTCATTCCATGTGGAACACCAAGCATGTCTCCATTACCACCACTTCCTCTGCAAATGCACTTCATTTTATATAACACATTACTGCCACCTGCAGGCATAAATCAGCACTCATCACATATAGATACTCATTGCATCTTTTCCCCTTTTTTTTCTTTTTCTTTTTTACACAGTTTCACAATTACTAATAATTCACATCAGCCCAACTGTAAAAAAAATCAGCAATCAGTTCATCAATATATATGTAAAAAAAAAAAAAAACATTTTTTTTTTTTTTTATAAGTCCATTCGAACAGGAGCTTTTCGACTCGATTAGTTCTCCGGAAGACAGGCATGTCAGTCTTTGGTACAGGTAAATCAAGTTCAGGAATTTGTTCTGGAGAGTAAAGCATACCTGGAGATAGCATTTCATGATGTTGCAGATCAACAGAGGGCATTTCACAAGACTGCATTTCTACAGACAAGGTTGGCTCATCCAAAGGAGGACATTGCTCTGCAGTCTTAAGCAAGCTCTGTCGATTTCTCCGCAATGTCTGGCCATCTTCAGTTTGAACCAGATATGATCTTGGGTTTACCTCTTTTAGAACTGTAGCTTTCTTTCTCCATCCAGTAGGCTCCTCAACTCTAACTGTATCTCGTTCAGAAAGAGGTTTCAAATGTCGAGCTCCCTTGTCATAATATTCTTTCTGCTTCTCTTTAAGATGTTGCATCTTTTTCAATGATAGGCTGTTGTTTTCTGTTTTCAGGGATAATTTTGGCAGTGTGTCACGCAGTTTTCGGTTCATCAATAACTCACCAGGAGATAATCCACAACTGAGTGGAGAAGAACGGTAACTCAGAAGAGACAGATTTACATCAGACATGCTTGCGGCGGCTTTTTTCAATAGCCTTTTTACAATTTGTACCCCTTTTTCTGCTTTAACATTTGCCTTTGGATAAAGGGGGCTTGAAGTAGTATGCTTAAAGCCATACTGTTTTGCAAACAGCCTGAATTCACGACTATTATACTGAGGACCATTGTCACTTTGCACAATATGAGGAATTCCATGCCTTGCAAACATGCTTTTCATGCCTGGAATCATATCATTCGATGTTGTATGACGGAGCTGTTCAACTTCAGGATAATTGGAATAATAATCAATAACCACCAGATAATCCTTACCATTCAACTGGAAAAGATCAGTTCCTACTTTTTGCCACGGTTCAGTAGGATAAGCAGCTATCATTATAGGTTCTTTAGCCAGTTTATAATGATGACTCAGACAAGCGTCACACTGACTGATGTATTTCTCAATGTGCACATTAATTCCAGGCCAAAAAACAGCTTGTCTAGCTCTTCTCTTGCATTTTTCAATACCAAGATGTCCCTCATGAATTCGACGAAGCATGCCTTGGCGCATTGACACTGGAATGACAATTCTGTTTTTTCTCAACAGCATGCCCTCAACCACACTCAGTTCAGCCCTTAATGGAAAGTACTGTGGACACTTGCCTTTGATCCATCCATGATGAAGATGTTCAATAACCCTCTGCAGTTCAGCATCCTTTGCAGTTTCCTCTGCGATCAGTTTTAACATCTCATCTGAAACTGGTGGAGCTGAATACACCATACTCACATGTCTTTCAACTTCGTCCATATTACTGATCTCCGAAGCTATTGGTGCTCGAGACAGTGCATCAGCCACAATGATATACTTTCCAGGTGTATACACAAGATTCAGATCATATCTTTGTAATTTCATCATCATACGTTGAATGCGAGGTGTCATATCATTTAAGTTCTTTTGAATGATAGATATTAATGGTTTATGATCTGTTTCTACTGTAAAAGTAGGTAATCCGTATATATATCCATGAAATTTATCACAGCCAAATACTAAACCCAAGGTCTCCTTTTCTATTTGAGAATAGCGTCTTTCAGTCTCTGTCATAGATCGCGAAGCATATTCCACAGGTCTCCAGGAATCCTCAAAGGCCTGAAGAAGCACCGCCCCCAATCCATCCTGAGAGGCGTCTGTAGAGATCTTAGTTGATCGTGTGTGATCAAAAAAAACAAGGAAATGGTTCAGTAGTAAGAATCTCCTTTAACTGCTTCCATTCTTGATCATGTACTGAAGTCCACACAAACTCTTGATTATTTTGTAACAACTTTCTCATATGGGTAGTTTTGGCTGAAAGATTTGACAGAAATTTTCCTAGGAAGTTCACCATTCCCATGGCACGCAGAATTCCCTTCTTGTCAGTAGGTGGAGGCATATCAAGGAGGGCTTGCACTTTTGCTGGGTGTGGCTCCACACATTTCCCAGACAGCTTGTCACCTAAGAATGTTATCTCGGTGACTCCAAATTGACACTTTTTCTGATTGAGCTTTAAATCATGTGCTCGAACTCTTTCCATCACTTTTACTAGTCGCTGATTATGTTGTTGAAGGGTGGACCCCCACACCACAATATCATCGATATACACGAACACCCTCTAAACCTTCAATAAGGGTTTCCATGGCTCGATGAAAAATCTCGGGAGCTGACTTGATTCCAAAAGGAAGTCGAAGAAAACAATATCTTCCAAAGGGAGTATTAAATGTACAATACTTGCTACTCTCAGAATCCAATCGAATCTGCCAGAATCCTTGAGATGCATCTAATTTGCTAAACAACTTAGCTCCTGACATGTCACTAATGATCTCTTCTCGGGTGGGTATCTGGTAATGTTCTCTTTTGATGCTATCATTGAGGTCTTTAGGATCTAAGCACACTCTTAAGTCACCATTAGGCTTCTTCACACAAATTATAGAATTTACCCAATCTGTAGGTTGTTCAATCCGTTGTATAACTCCTGTTTGGGTCATGCGATCCAATTCCTGTTTCAAGGGCTCACGCAGAGGTGCAGGGACCCGCCGAGGAGCATGTATGATGGGAGAAGCATCATCCTTCAGTTGTATTTTATAGGTAAAAGGCAATGTGCCTTGACCTTCAAAAACATCCGAAAATTGTTTGACAATGTCAGTTATATTGTCACAGATAGTCTGTAAAACAGCTTCCTTGTTGACTTGATACACTCTTTTAACCAACTGAAGGTCTTCACACGCTTTATCTCCTAACAGAGATTCATGACCATTGGGAACTACAACAAACATCAAACTTTTCATCTTTCCTTTTACTTGTATTTTTAATCTGCATACTCCTCGTGTTTCAATTGGTTGTCCATTATAGGCTTTGAGGGGAATGGTACGTTTTTTAATTAGAGGTTTTTCTTTCAATGCTTTCACATCTCTGATGTTAATTAAATTAACTTTTGCACCTGTATCTAATTTAAAAGGCACTACGGTCCCATTAGCCACAAGAGGAACAATCCACATCGAAGACTTGACTGAATCCTCACTTGATACACATGTTGCAGCATGCTGATTTACTTTCTCTTCAGAAATCATGTTCACATAAAATGAGTCACTCAAATCACTGTCATCTGCCTCCTCCACTATATGCACTATATTTTCCCGCTTCATGTCTTTTGAAAAACACATTTTTGCAAAGTGGTTGGGGCCATTACACTGAGAACATCTTTTACCGAAAGCTGGACACTGTCTGAACTTATGTTTGGTCCCACAGCGCTTGCATGAGAATGTTTCATAGTCATTTTCTCTGAAACTTCTAGAGTTACCTCTTCTCTTGCCTCTGAATGAAATGGCATCAATTTCTGCACTCAGAAATGACATAGTGGCGCCATTAGTCCCATCAAACTGCTTCACTTGCTGTCTCGCTACTTCACTGGACTGGCACAATTTGACAGCATAATCCAAGGTGAGTTCTGATTCTCGTAACAATCTTTCTCTCAGTTTCTTCTCATAGATACCAAAAACAATCTGATCACAAATCATTGAATCTCTTAATTCATTAAAATTACAAGTCTTTGCCTTTATCTTGAGATCGGTCAGAAAGTAATCAAAAGCCTCTCCTTCATGCTGCACGCGTGTTCTGAATACATATCGTTCATATGTCTTGTTCTTCCTTGACAAACAATGAGCATCAAATTTTTTCAGTACCTTATCCAGTTTCTTCTTGTCTGCCTCTTCATCAAAATTAAAGGTGTTATAGACCTCCACGGCATCAGCTCCAGCAATGGTAAGTAACAGGGCAATCTTTCTTTCATCCACAGCCGCTGTTTGTCCGATAGCAACAACATACAACTCGAACTGCTGTTTGAAAGTCCTCCAATGTGCATCAACATTTCCACTCAACTTCAACGATCCCGGTGGTTTAATGGCATCCATTGAGCCTTTCTGACCCCACTTCTGGTACCATGTATTGTTCCAGAGACAACAAATAAAGATACAAAGAAGGGCTGGTACTGGCGTCTTTATTCCATGTGGAACACCAAGCATGTCTCCATTACCACCACTTCCTCTAGCAAATGCACTTCATTTTATATAACACATTACTGCCACCTGCAGGCATAAATCAGCACTCATCACATAATAGATACTCATTACACAAGCTGAATGCAAAGATACAACAGTTGAAAATCAAGCTGTTTGCATAAGAGGACAAAACCATTGATGGAGGGTTTAAGACTGAGATTACTTGGGATTGGACAAGTGTTTACATCCAGAAAATTTGCCCATTTCACCTCCATCATAATTTCTTGACTCTACCTCCTCCGTACCATTCCTCTCTACTTATTTGACTTCATGACTGTCGAGAGGTATTAAAATTGATCTAAAAACAGCTCAATGCGCTGTATTTTTCTTGGATTGTTAGTGGCCAAATTACAACAGCTGAAAATCAAGCTGTTTGCATAATAGGACAAAACCATGTGACGATCTCCTTTGATGGAGGGTTTAAGACTGAGATTACTTGGGATTGGACAAGTGTTTACACCCATAAAGTTTGCCCATTTCACCTCTCCATCATAATTTCTTGACTCTACCTCAGTGCCACTTATACTTATTTGACTTCATGACTTGAGATGGATTGAAATTGATCTAAAAACAGATCAAGGCACTGTATTTTTCTTTGATTGCAAATAGCCAGAAGTCTTTTTTATTTTTTTATGTTGCAAGTGACATTTACGTTAAGTTATTTTAAAATGTCTTCCTTGCTGTTTATTTTTTTATTTTGCTAGTCTTAACCGTGGTCCACAATACTTGTTTTTGTTGCCACCTACAACAACACACCAACCACCAAGGCTCTTTTTACTGTAAATGTACAGTAGTGTGGAATTTGCCATAGCCTATTGGTTTTTTCTTTCCCTTTATGTAAATGATAGTTCAAGGCAAGCAACTACATATACAGAGTTTTTGCAGTGCATTCTATCCAGCTATAGTGTCTTTATTGTTGATGTTTAGGATAGCTGGGCATTCATTGTTTACCAGTATACTGTTCATTCAAGTTAATATACTTGTGTTTTATCTAGTAAAAAAGTTAATGTCTTGATATTTTTATTGAAATATGCTCTCCAGACATGTATTAGGATGCATGCAAATTTGCTTGGAACAATATTTTCTCACTTATGTTGTTTGTTTGTTTTTTACGCAGTAAAAGTATACTTTTCACATGTAAATCCTTAAAAGGGGAATTTATTCCTACCTCATTAGAATTTCCAGAATTTATGAATATGAACACTTCTAAAGTTTCCTGCTGGACACAAGATGTCTCCTACACCCCCATGTTCAGTGTATGTGCACTTTACAGCTTCAGCTTTCTACATCACATTAATATTAATTGAATATTGGATCAGACTTAAATTCCAAATTAGTTGTGATATCACAAATCATGCCAGTAAGCATGCCCGTTAAAACTGGATTTTCACTGAGTTCGGAGACAATTCCCACTTTCAGCTGATGTGTGAAAACAGCATTTCATGTTTCCAACTCTGCACATACATGTTTGATTTTCACTGTGTAGAATAATGTAGAATAGATGACACTTCAGTGATCCCCACGGGGGAAGTTCACACATTATCGCAGCTCTGTTTCGTGAGCTGTGATAATACTTGAATTTCACCTGGGGATCAGTCAAGTTCATTCTATTTTACATCATTAAGCACGGTGAAACTCAAACATCCAACAGGAAGAAAAACATTTTTGAGTGGAGGGGCTCTAAGTAAATGAAGTTCAAATGTAAATGTATTTCAATAAAAATTAAAAAAAAAAACAGGTTTGTCTCATGTGTATGTTAATGGATCAAATGAAAAATGATTTATATATTTAATTGATGATAATAATTTCCTTTCCAATAATTATGTAAGTTTGAGTTGGACAAATGTAAATCAATTTCATTTAGTTAATGTAATTATTTTACTTCAGCTGTATTTGGTAAAAGTTAGTTAGGCTAACTCAATTACATACTGTTGTAAGTATTTGATAAAAATATGTTGGTAGCAAAGAATTCTGGCCCAGATTTGGCATGAAGCCGGCACAGCTGGCATTCATTCGGCACTGGCATGAGGCATGTGAACCGAACATGGCCCGGTTATGGTGTGTGTGTGTGTGTGTGTGTGTGTGTATATATATATATATATATATATATATATATATATATAAATATAAATAGGGAGTGTAAGTGTTAGAAGGTCAAAGCAAGATAGAATAGAACTTTAATTGTTTGATTGTCTCATTTCATGCACAAGATAAGGCCAATCTTCTCACATATTTCTTCTGTCTTAAAATGTCCTAATATGGCAAAAAAAAAAAAAAAGTTTTTAAAAAGTTTTACCAATCAGGTTGCATCTAGAAAAGCGAGCCCAGAAAGCGCGCCTAAAACGCAATGCTTCATGGGTTTGCAGTTTTACCTCATTGTAGTCTTTACACTCAATATATATATATATATATATATATATATATATATATATATATATATATATATATATATATATATATATTTTTTTTTTTTTCTTCAATTGAAACTGTGTAATCTTGCGATTTAGCCGGTTTAGTTAATGGTTTAGAACGCTTCAACCCAAATAAAAAAAATGTATATTGATTCTTCCGGATCCAGCGCTGCCGAAGTTTAAGAAGTGGGCGGGGACTGATGCACTTGAGGCTGCACTTCACTAACGGTTGTGTGGACTTCTCACCTCACCTCAAGAACAAAGCGGGCGAAGTTTGGTAAGTAATAATTTTGAATTTTACATCTCGCAATTCTGACATCTTTTCTCAGAATTGTGAGATATAAATTCGCAATTGCGAGTTATCAGGCCAATTCTAAGGGAAAAAAAGACCGACTTTTTTCCCCTCAGAATAGTTTATATCTCACAATTCTGACTTTACAACACGCAATTGCGACTTAATATCATGCATTTCTGACTTTATAACACGCAATTGCGACTTTATATCAATCAATTCTGACTTTATATCTCGCAATTCTGACTTTATATCTCGCAATTCTGACTTTATATCTCGCAATTCTGACTTTATAACACGCAATTGCGACTTAATATCATGCATTTCTGACTTTATAACACGCAATTGCGACTTTATAACACGCAATTGCGACTTTATAACACGCATTTCTGACTTTATAACACGCAATTGCGACTTTATAACACGCAATTGCAACTTTATAACACGCAATTGCGACTTTATATCTCGCAATTCTGAGAAATAAAGTCAGAATTGTGAGATAAAAAGTCGCAATTACCTTTTTTATTTTTCATTCTGTGGCGGAAACAAGCTTCCATAAACAAGTGAGCAAATGGGTTTATGGGTTTTGATAGTTTGTCTTTCAATTTGAAATTAAATAAGCAGAAATGGGGAAAAAAAACACCTATTCATTTTTTTCGTTTGTAAAAAAAAAAACAAGATTTCAGCTGTGAATCAAAAAAGGAAAATATAGTCAAAATTTTATATTTTTGTTTATTTTTGGAACAAATAAAAAAAAAACAATTTACGGTCCCATTTTCTTATTTCTGCTTTATTTCATTTTAAATTGAAAAACAAACTTATCAAAACGTACACGGACCACCTTGTAGTCTCATTCATTTACGATTTTCTTGATTGTTTTTGTTTGGTGTGTGTGTGTGTGTGTGTGTGTGTGTGTGCGCTTTCTATATTATTAATAATTTATATAAATATTTTTTCAATTTTTCATGTTCTCTTTTGTTTGTGTCAGGTTGAAGAACAAAAGACCTGAGTAAAGCCACGTATGGAAAAGACTTGGATGTACAATGATAGGGGTAACTCAGGAAGAAGGGCATTAAGGCTAGTTGGTAAACTAATCGAAAATGAGCACCATAGGGAAGGAAACGTGAATGATGATACAAGTGTTTGTTGATGATGATACAGAGGAATCTGACATGCAAATTAGTGATGAGGATCTAGTTGATGGCATTGATGATAAGGAAGTACATGAAAATACTGTAGCTTCTGTTGAGGATCTGCCTGATCTTTGAGAACAGTGTAGTGAGATGGATGGTGATTTGCAGAGTTCTCTGGCAGACTGGGCAATTGAATTTGGAAAATCTCTAATAGCTCTGTCAGCTCTTCTCAGTGTCCTCAAAATCTGTCATCCTTCTCTGCCAAAGGATGGACGAACGTTGCTGAAAACAAATACGAGCTACAAAATTAGCAATGTAGCTGGTGGAATGTTCCATTATTGTGGGATTCTGAATTCTGTTCGGAAAATTCTAGATGTAATTTGGTCTAATGTGCCAGACAGACATGTTTTTAAACTACAGTTGAATTTTGATGGTCTGCCCCTCTTCAAGAGTACTTCTACACAGTTTTGGCCAATTCTTGGTTTGTTACAAGGATACACCAAGAAACCAATTTTGATTGGACTGTTTTGTGGTACTTCTAAGCCAAATTAATTGACTGAATATCTTCATGATCTGGTTCAAGAGCTGAAAGTGTTGAAAGATGGGTTTCTGTTCAAGCAGAAAACCTTCTTTTTGAATGTTGTTTCTGTTGTGTGTGATACCCGAGCCTTCGTCAGAGGTGTAAAGTCACACACTGCATATTATGGATGTGACAAGTGTCACCAAACAGGTGTCCGCAAATCTAATAGAATGACATTTCCTGAGGTCAATGCAAGGCGCAGAACTGATGATAGTTTTAGGCAAGCAACGGATGAAGCACACCACGTCCAACACTCACCTCTTACAGAGGTTGGCATTGACATGGTCACTTGTTTTCCATATGATTATATGCATCTTGTTTGTCTGGGTGTAATGAGGCGTCTCTTAGACTTGTGGATCAGCACCACTGGTCCCTTGCACTGTCGCATTTCATCTAGTCAAGCTTCCATGGTTTCAGATAGACTTCTTGCACTGCGAAATTACATTCCAAGTGAGTTTGCTCGAAGGCCACGGGCTCTGGCTGAACGATGTAGGTGGAAAGCCACTGAACTACGCCAATTCTTGTTGTACTCTGGTCCAGTTGTGCTAAGGGGTGTTCTACAGCCTCAGATCTATGACAACTTCATGCTGTTGTCAGTAGGCGTGTACATTTTGGCAAGTCCAAAATATTGTTTGGAGTTGAATGACTTTGCTAAAACTCTGTTGGTGTCATTCGTTGAACACTTTGGCCAGCTTTACGGTGAAGAGTTTTTGGTTTACAATATTCATGGTCTGGTGCATCTCAGTGAAGATGTCAAAGTCCATGGCAATTTAGACCTTATATCAGCATTTCCCTTTGAAAATTTCTTAGGAAAACTTAAAAAATTGGTTCGAGGGCCACTTAATCCTTTGACTCAGGTGATGCTAGATTATCAGAGATGGAAAATGGCAGCTACAGTCCTGATGTTAAAGAGGCAACTCAAAAACTGGAAAATGAGCATATGGATGGGCCAGTGCCAGAATGCTTCTCACGACAAGTTCGTCAATATAAAGTGCTCGTTTCAGATGATGTAGTTGTGAAGGTCAAAGAGAGAGATTGTTGCATCAAAATTGAAAAAAGTTGGTGTTGGTCCAGAACATTGTTGAGGATAAAGGAGTAGTGTACATTGTGGCCAATGAATATAAACAGGTGGAACACTTCTTTACATATCCTATTGACTCAAGAGAGCTTGGAATTTATGTTGTTTCCAACCTCTCTACTAACATCAAATGTTTCATGATTAGAAATATGCCCCAGAAGTTGGTGAGATTACCATTCCAAAACCGATTTGTTGTTGTTCCACTGTTGCATTGAGACAAATAGCCCTTTTGCTTTAGTTTTTCAGTAGGCTAAAGAGTATGTTTCTGTGGTTTTGATTTGTTTTATCTTTAGATGTTTCACATATTTGTTTTTGACAACACCAATGAGGTAGAAGTTGTGCCTTCCATCTGGATAAAAAATGTAGAGTGCATGTGGCCTCCAAATAAAACTGATATAGCAAAAGCTATAAAATTGCAAGAATGTCCTGGAGATGAATGGAAGCCCCATAAGGCCAGAATTATTTTCACATCCCGTAAGTAACATTCTTTCACTTCTTCCTATAAACTGAACTAATGTTATGTATTACTAAAATGCCTCATGTATTACTTAAAATTACTTTCCCAGATGACTACAATGAAGCTAGAAGAAAACTTCCTCAAGCTGTTGATCACACTGACATTGGAAGTGATGGAGGGAACTCACCAAGTCAATTTAAAAGAAAAAGAATGTAGGGGAAATAATGTGTTTTAATGTTTTGTTTTGTTTTGCCTAAAAGCAATCTTTTCCCTGGAGAGGATGATGATGAGATGGAAAGCACTGTGAAAGAAAAAAAGTCAAAGAAAGGATAAGAATCTTCTGCAATTTTAAATTATAGTTTATTTTATCATACCAAATAAAGTCCTAAGATCTTTTGTACTTCTGAGCAGAAAGTTGCCCAATGCTCCAAAGATCGTCAGGCAGCACAAAAGTCCTGCATTAGAACCAGTAAAGCAAAACAGCTCCAAGCTTCACCAAAGAAGCCACAGAGCTCCTCAGGTCCACCAAAAAGGCCACAGCGCTGCTGACCTCCACCCAAAAGACGACAGGACTACTGACCTCCATCGAAGAGGCCACAGTCCTGCGCTTTTCCCAAGTGACGACAGCACTCCTGAGCTCCACCCAAGAGGCCACAGCACTCCTGAGCTTTACCCAAGTGACGACAGCACTCCTGAGCTCCACCCAAAAGGCCACAGCACTCCTGAGCTCTACCCAAGAGGCCATAGCAGTCCTGACCTCTACCCAAAAGGCCATAGCAGTCCTGAGCTCAACCCAAGAGGCCTCAACAGTCATAAGCTCCACCCAAGTCAGCACTATAGCACTAATAAGTTATCTTCAAGCAGGCACATCATCACCGAGCGCTGTACCTCGAGGCACGTCAGCCCTGAGATTCGTCCATTAAGGCATGCCAGCAGTGAGATTCACACGTCAAGCAACACCAGCACTGATATAAGTAGACCAAGTCATGCCAGCAATGAAATTCTTAGATCATGCCATGCCAGCTCTGAGATCCGTAGACCACGTGCACCTTCTCTAGTCCCATTGAAACATACTGAGCCACACCAGTCCAGGGAGCAGACATCTAGTTTGCAAACATGTGAGTATATTTATGTTTATTATAGTTATGTTTTTTTTTTTCGGGAAAAAAAAAAAACAAATCTCTGGGAAATTACTTCAGATATTTTGCCAACAACCTCCATAAATTAATATCTCAAGAATGTTTTGAGATGTTGTAATTTGTGATGTTCCAGAAGTCCTGACGGTGATTAATCCACAATTGTTGTCATTTAGCATGTTAACTTTTAAATTGGATTTGCATTGGAATAGTTTTAGTAAGAAATAGTAATAATACCAGCAAATAGTCTGTTTTAACCTAATTAAAGTGACTGAAAACTAATATTTCTCTTTCTTGTTTTCTTCTTAGCCCTCCTGCGTAATATATTAACAAAACAGGAAATGATGATGGACCAACTGCGAATCATCTTCAAGACCCTGCAAAGTATGAAATCGACTGATGAGTCAGAGACAGACCTCGCTCGAAATTTATTTGTTGCCACTTAAAGATGTCAGTTCTCTTCAGGACATGGAGGAACAACTGCAAAGTAATCCTGACCTCCAAAAACAGTTGGTATGTAGGCAAATGAAAACTGAGGTGCTTCAGTGTTTTCCACAGACTTGCACTCTATTTGTGGTGGCACTTCCCCTGTTAAATGTGGGAACAGTAAAACCGCTTTTCTGTGTGCACACGTTCAAAGCACTCACACACTGACAGCCACATCTCAGATGCACACACATACTGAATTGAGTTCTCTTCTGCTTCTTTTTGTGCTTGGATGAACAAATACAGACAAAATTACATCAAAATGGTCATCTTTTCTAACAGACGGATGTAATTTGTAATGTATTTTTTGAGAGAGAGAGAGAGAGAGAGAGAGAGAAATGTATGTTACCAGTGTCACCTATTAGTATTCAAGTATTTCATGATGAATTAAACCATTGCTTTAAAAAAAAAAAATCATTATAATTTCAGGTACACGCACTGGCTCTCAAAGGTGGGGTGGATGTTCATGAGTGCATCTGGAGGATTATGCATGGACTGGTTACTAACGCTTTGGCCAAAAAAATCAATATGAGAGGAATAAATGGAAAAATTGGTTTCCCGCGCTTACGGGATGTTGTGATTGGTAAGTTGTACTTCATGCCATAAGAGTGGTTTAAGTTTTAAGAATCATTACAATGTATTTAAATTCAGGTTACAAGGGGAGTAGAGGAAGAAAGCAGAGGAGAACGAGATGATGGAAATGTGAGGGATGAAAAGGGGAGGGAGAAAAAAAGGGCAGAGGAAAAGGAGAGAGTGGAGAAATTGGGGGATGAGGAAAGAAAAAGATGAGAGAAGGGGACAGGAAGAAGGTATATGTAGAGAAGCGAGGAGGTAGATGGTGGTGAGCAGGAGAGAGAAAAAAAACAATTCTGTTATTCTTTATTTTACAGTGTCCTTGCTACATGTTACATGTACTTACTGTAATAATAACAGTGAATTATGAATAGTTACATGCAGTAACTTTAAACCAAACCTTGATACTAACACTATAGTAAGTAATTGATACATAATATTACTCTGTTCTTAAAAAACAATTACAACTGTAAAAGGACACCGTAAAACATAGTGTAACCGACAATTCCACTAAAACCGAACGCGGGACATTCTGGTTTGATATATACATACATAGACCAGTTTAAATCGAAAGTGTAGACATACATGACTGGTTCACATGATTCATAATGGACTTATTATTTTCTGCTGAGCAAATTGTGTTGAACCAATCATACCATTGCACTAAGGCCGAGATTTAAAAAAAATAAATAAAAAAAAGTGCAGTCGTATATCTGTACTTATTGAATTGCACATGACTCTGAAAAGCAACTGCTTAGACTGGATTTCTCCTGGAGCCATATTGGAACCTGGTAGGAGGATGGTGCCAGCTCATTACTGATCTGCATCAATTTACAGTCTCTGTGTAGATGTTACAGAATGTCTTTCAATAGGTTCTGGGTTCAGTTTTAATGTAATTGTCCTTTAAAATCCAATAGCCACATTGTCTTTTGATACAGAAACTAATTTCAGACCATGTATGTTTCAGCGGCTGTGAGGCGTAACCGCCTGACGTCTGCGGCCACAGAAAAGGAAATCGATTCCACCATTAAGAGATGGCTATATCTGGCCCCGGATAGGGATGTGGCAGAAGAGAAAGGATGAAGAGAAAAGAGCGTCAGGAGAGTACCACTGGTTAACAGACTTGCGACTTGTGTGCACAGTGCCTCTTGTTCATGAGCTGAATCATATGTTGAAGAGTTGTGTGCAGTGGCTCTTGTTCATGAACTGAATCAGTTGTTGAAGAGTTGTGTGCACAGTGCCTCTTGTTCATGAACTGGATCAGATGTTGAAGAATTGTGTGCACAGTGCCTCTTGTTCAAGAGCTGTGTGATACATGGCATTGACATTCAAGAAGTTTTTTGTTTGTTTGTTAATTGTTTTGTTTAAATGTGAAACAATAAAAATTTGTTAAGAATACTGTTGTTTTTCAGACATTTTTCAGCTGGGCCAAGGGTGTGTATAAAGTGGCTAGATCAAGGTTTAGTTGAGGCTGACATGAATTGTTTGGTCCTACAAAGTCATACATTTGGCTGAGATATGGCTATGCCATGGGCCATATGTGGCCCGAGTTCTGGCAACAAGACCTGGTCCAGTCATGTACCGTAATTCATTGCTGTATTTGGGCCAAGTGAAAGTGGGTTGTGTGGCCCATCACTGGGCCAGTTTCTTTTGCATCTATTTGATATAAATGAGTTAGGCTAACTGATTTACATTCTGTTGAATGGATGTACTCAGTTTGAGTTGGGACTACATATATTTATTGGATGGAAATCCTGCCCACAACTTAATTGAGTTCATCCAATGAATAATTTTTTTGAGTGAGTGGATACATTTAATGTTATAGTTAACAACCCCCTACGATGATCATCTTGGAGGAAAAAAGATCATTGGATAGTACATTTTTGTTGTTACTCGCCAGACGTTTGACCTCATGTAAGCACAATGTAACTAAAAATATATATATTAAGCAAACAGAGATATATAGCCTATATTCACGCAATATAGTATATTGTAATTTTTAATTGAAAGGGACTCGGTGTTCGAAACTACACAACTCTATCACTGGCGAGTAAAATGCTAATTTCATTATTGAAAGTGCGGCATAATTTTATTATGCCTCACTTTATTTGTTGCCAGTGACTAATAACAGACCTTTTTTGGTCGCACAGTGAGTAATTTACTCGCATATGTGTGGTGTATTTACCAGAATAACTTCAGGATTCTCGTATTACCTACAAGCTCTTTATTGTATACATCTTCAGAGCGCTTCATAACTCTCTTAGGAAGAGAGTTATGAAGCGCTCTGAAGAAGTTATGAAGCGCTCTTAAGATGTACAATAAAGAGCTTGTAGGTAATACGAGAATATATATATCTGTAAAGCAGTTCAATCGAAACGAGGAGCCGAGAACCGGCCTAGCGATATAAACAATATTTTAATGATTAACTTAAACAAAAGACAAACACACACACATGACGGACATGTCTGTATACGGTATCTTGTACCACGACATTATATGTATTCTCGTATTACCTACAAGCTCTTTATTGTACATCTTCACAATATTTATTGTATGTATGTGTATATATATATATATATATATATATATATATATATATATATATATATATATATATATATATATATATATATATATATACACACACACACACACACACACACACACACAGTACAGCGCCATCTAGTGTTACATATACTTCAATACACAACATATTCCCTTTTGTACAATAAATCAATTACCATAATACTAGAATATCAGGGAAAACAGTACACAAAATCACTACTCAGTTATCACTGTATGTATAACACCTTAACGGATTCAAGTAGACTTTTTTTTTTTTTTTTTTTAAATATGCATTTCCGACGTTAACTAACTTTAGTCTATAGAACAATAAACATTACAGAATAGTTTTTCACTTTCAAGTATCACTTTCAACATGTTACATATTCAGAAGAATTTCAGCACAAAAGTTCAAAACTTTCTCTTGTCTCTTTTGTTTAATTTTGTTTCTCTAATGAACATATTTAGACCATACAGGGGCACCACACATCCTTTGTGGACGTGCATAACAAAAAGGTAGTACATGTGATCGTACTGTAGGAGGTGTGTATGTTGGAGCAAAAGAGTCCTCCGCAAGAGCAGAGTTCATTTAAAAGCAGAGAATTAAAAGCAACAGCAGCAGATGGAGCAAGATGACTGGCATTCCATATTTTCCCATCTGAAAGAAGAAATGTTGCTCATCCTTTCTGAGCAACCACTTGGTAAGGCTGAGTAAACTTAGGGTGTGCTTCAAGAAGTCCTGGTTTCCTAATGTGTACAAAAGATCCAATCTTGAATTTAGGAAGTATCGCATTACGTTGGAGATCCGTGTATTGTTTCATTTTGTCTTGAGACCTTTGGATGGAAAATTTTACATTGTGTGTATCAATGGGTGGTGTCAAACCTGATACACCCTTGATATGAAGTTTTATCTTCATTTGTCGACCATGCAAGAGTTCAGCAGGTGAAAGTTTAGTCACAGTGTGTGGAGTTGCTCTGTATTTATGCAGGAATTCAGTCACAAATTATTTCCAATCTTTTCCTTCAATGATAGCGGTTTGAAGACAGTCTTTGAATACTCTATTAAAGCGTTCAATTTCACCATTTGCTTGCGGGTAGTACACTGAGCTGCGGTAGTGTTTAACATTGTTGTTTGCAAGGAATGACTCAAATTCAGCTGAAACGAATTGTGATCCATTATCGGTTACTAGATCAAGCGGGTGTTCCTTCACGACTGAAAAAGCTAGTGTGACAGGGCGGAGGGCGGGGCCGGTCGTGATAATACCGGGAAGGAGGAGGGATACGCCATAGTAGAGTTTTCGCCACTACCATCCACCCCAACGGAGTAGCCGCCGACCGCGAGGGGAGAAGGGGCTCCTAACCGACCGCCTGGAGCGGTCAGGGCCGCTGCCAGGAGCGGAGGAGTGCCCTAATGGCCGCTGAAATGCGACGGGAAACCGCTGACCGTGAGCGGGGAGGGGCTCGTTGCCGACCGGAGAACCGCTGCCAGGGGTGGGGAGACCCCTTCTGTCCCCCGAGAACGTGGCATGGCGTTCCGTCCACCAGGGGCTGGAGGACTGCCTCCGATCCGCCCGGAGAGGTGCGGCAGTCGTCCGTTAGAGGGTGGAAGAGTGGCCGAGGAACAAGCTACGGGGTATCGGAGAACTGGCGAGTAAGTGTTTTTTTTTCTCTCATCTCTCTCTCCTCTCTCTCTCACTGCTAATCCGCGTTGGCCTTTTCCCTCTCGTTTACATTTTGCAGTGTTTTTTGGGGGGTACTACACTGTTACAGGAAGTACCCCCCATTTTTTATATTTCTATTTTCCTCCCCTTTTCCCCTCCCTCATCCAGGTAAAAGGGGATGACCTGCCGGCAGACGGGGCTTAGGGCACGCCCTCCCCAAGGAAAGGGGGGGGTGTACGTCATGCCAGGGGCTCCCCTGCCTGAGAGAACGAGGGAGGAATGTGACAGGGCAGAGGGCGGGGCCGGGTCGTGATTATACACACCCGGTCCCTTATCAGGCTAATAAAGCCTCCGAGAGCGATAAAGGCAGATTGCGCATGGTGGTGCGACGAGAGATACCATATACAGACATGTCCGTCATGTGTGTGTGTGTTTGTCTTTTGTTTAAGTTAATCATTAAAATATTGTTTATCTCGCTAGGCCGGTTCTCGGCTCCTCGTTTCAATTGAACTGCTTTACAGCTAGATAAGAACTTAACAACAGTCTTCGTAGTCACATCAGATGCAAAAGCAATTTCAGGCCATTTGCTGAAGTAGTCAATTAGTGTTACTGCAAAGCGACAACCTTTTGGTGCATTATGTAAGGGTCCCACAATATCAATAGCTACTTTCTCCCAAGCAGATGTTGGTGTGGGCACAGGGCAAAGGGGTGCAGTGTGAGTAACAGCGGTTTTGTCATGCTGAAGACAGGTAGTGCAAGATTTAATAGACTGTTCCACTTGACAGTCCATTGCAGGCCACCAGTATAAATCACAAAGTCTCTGTTTTGTACGCACTATTCCTTGGTGTGTAGCATGAGCTAACTGAATGAACTTGGAGTGCATACTAGCTGGTATGATCACTCGATGTGTACCCCTAATGATGAGTCCATCTTGTATAGCTAATTCGTTCCGCAAATGGTGCAATGGAAGGATCCAGGCTTTTGGTATTGCGAGGCCATCCTTTTTCAATGAAACCCCTGACTTGTTGTAGCACGGGGCAAATCGCACATGCAGATTTCAGTTCTTCAAAAGTTACTGTTCTAAATTCAGGAGACAGTACAGCAACCATGTCAGGTTCTTGGTCTAAACTATGGTCTGTAACAGGAAGAGGTAGACGTGAAAGACAGTCAGCTGTAACGTTGTCTCATCCTGGCTTGTATTCCATGCTGTAATTGAAACACATGAGACGTGCTGACCAACGTGCAATTCTCATGCCTGCTCGTCCCAAGCCTTTTGTGGACAGCACTGTATTTATTGTGCTATGATCTGTTTGCAAGGTGAAATGACAACCCCATAGATACGTACACCATTTTTCAATTGCCCAAACACATGCAAGATCGTCTTTTTCTACTGTGGAATATTTCTTTCGGTCTCAGATAGTGTTCTTGAAGCAAAAGCAACAGTGTTTTCCATTGTACCATGACACTGAGTAAGTACGACACCAATGCCGTAATCTGATGTGTCTGTAGTAACTATGGTAGGTGTTGATTGATCAGATAATGTAAGGGCTGGACTAGTAGCAATGATCTGTTTCACTCTATCAAAATGTTCTTGAGCTTCATCAGACCAATGTAAACCAGTAGATTTGCGAAGCAGTACGTGAAGAGGTTCCACTATTGTTGCATAGTTAGGAATTCATTTTGAAAACCAGCCTGCTAGACTTAAGAAAGAGCGCAAGGATTGTGCATCATGGGGCAGCAGTGCTTGAGTCATGGCTAGAACATGCTCTGGGCTTGTTGTAAGCCAGGTGCAGAAATAACATGGCTAAGGAAAGGTAGCTGTGTTTTTCTAAAATGGCATTTGAGTGCATGGTAACCCTGATAAGAGACTGTAATAGGAAGGCACCTTGTAACTGGAATTGGCTTTTTTATGTAACAAGGTGAACATTAGGACATGTAAGAGCAATGTCTTAAAATGCTGTTTGTACAGATATTATGGAAGGATAGACACAGCAGAGCCAGTATCCACAAGTAAATCAACATCCAGCGATTTTCCACATTCAGTGTGTAAGGAGACATTGCAAGAAAGATATTGTCTCTGCCGCATAGGTGGTGGTGTTTCAATGCTTAGAACTGTTAGTTCAGATGTAGCCGGCTCTAGTACATGTGGAAGCAGAACTGCGGTATATGCAAGCAAAATTACCAATTTTTGCACTTAGCCCGTTTAGCTGGGAATTTGGGAAAGTTTGCTACATGTGAAGCAGAGCCACAACGAAAGCAGTGTTTGTCATCCGATTTTTCTGAGGTTCGTTTGCAGATGAGTAATGAGTGAACTTACGTGGTGCAGGTTTGTGTTGCCATCTGGACTTTGCAGCTCCATGTGAGCTAGCATGAATCACTTTAACTGAGGCCTCGGCATTGTGTTCAATAGCTTTAGCTTCGGCCACTGCTGACTCAATTTGTCCCACGATAGTAATGGCTTTTTTGTAAAGTAAGGTCTGTTTCCAGCAATAAACGTTCCCGAATGCGAGGAGTGCATGTTTTCTCTTCAATTTGATCCCTGATCATGTCATCCGCAAGTACACCAAAGTCGCAGTTCACTAGCAGTTCCCGTAGAGCAGCAACATATTGTACAATAGGTTCACCAGACCGTTGGGCGAGCTGATTTTGTGTGAGTTTACAGCAACGGGTGAGGAACTGACTGGCACGTGAGAGAGTGCTCAAAACACAGCTTTTTATTGGATGTTTTTGTGAGACTGAGAAGTGCAAAAATATTTTAGTATTACATTTCGGTCCATTATGAGGGTGGGGCAAATTAGACAAGTCAATTAATGGGAAACACTGCAATTGGATTAGCTACTCATGTGCTGGACTGTCATGTTTTCGATAATGCAGGACACTACTGAATGGTGCGCATCAGAGGGGATTTAGAAGTGGTTATACGCAATGCAGACTTATAAAGAAGTGGGTATATAGTCAGGTTTGGGGAGTAATGGAATACATGTAACGGGATAACGTATTTAAAATACAAAATATAAGTAACTATTCCACTACAGTAACAATTTAAATCATTGGTAGTTAGAATACAGTTACATTAAAAAAAAGTGATTACTTTGCATTTTATTGTCATTTGTTTCATTTAATATTTAGTCCTTTCAGATGGAAAACATTTATACATATAAATGATGCGATCCAAAGTGCATTTGAACAGTGATGAAACACTTTCTTATGATGTGTTACATTCATACGAGCAGACAGAGAAGTACGTTTGATGTTTGGAACAGAAGAAATTGAAATAAACCTTGTGTAAATTGCCAGCTTTACGCTAAGCTAAAATGCCATTTCTAGCATTTTACATGCACATGTTACCAGGCACGATCATATTTTTTTTATCAAGAAAATGTATTGTTAAAGCAGACTGCAACTCTGAAAAACAGTGTGGCAGCGGGGGCGTGGTCAAGTGCCCGTCCGGGAGAGAAAAGCGGTAAGGGTGCTCACACCTGAGCTAAATGATGACTAACACCTGTGTCTGATTGCAGTAACATGAGGAGAGCGGCATAAAAAGGGCAGGAGCGACGGAGCATGGAGAAGGAAGAAAAGACTGTCTCTGCATACTTGTAGAAAGAAGTTGAAAAAGATTAAAAAGACTTACCCCTTAAGTTGACACTGGTTTCCTTGTCCCATCCTTGAACTGTTTTACATTGGTGCAGAAACCCGGGACCATTTTTTTTTTGGTGATGGAACAAGGTCGCCCCGTAGAGTCCTCCCAGCTGGCGGAAATCCTCCAGTCCCTCGCTAATCTCCATCAAGGCCACCAACAATCCCTGCTTGAGCTCCGGCAGGATCAAGATCGGCGGTTCTTCGAGGTCATGCGGGCTCAGGTAGAGGACCGACTCGCTATCCGGAGCCTCCTCAGCCAGGAGGCTGCGTCAGCCCCAGCCGCGACCCCGGACACCCACGCTACGCTGCCCCCGCCCATGTTACAGAAGATGGGGGTGGCAGATGATCCTGAGGCCTTCCTCGACCTGTTTGAGAGGACGGCTGAAATCTGGGGCTGGCCGCCCGAACAGTGGGCAGCCCGTCTAATTCCTCTCCTGTCCGGGGAAGCACAGCTCGTGGCACAATAACTGCCAGCGACGAACCTCCTGGCTTACTCTGACCTGAAGAGGGCCATTCTGCAGCGGGTTGGTCGGAGCCCGGAAGAGAATCGCCAGCTCTTCCGGAGCATGAAGCTGGAGAAGTCCGACCGCCCGTTTGCGTTTGTTCAACGGCTCCGGGACGCTTGTCGGTGGTGGCTGCTCGCGGGGGACCGCGACGTCGAGGGAGTCATCGATCAGGTGGTACTGGAGCAATTTACGCAAAGACTGCCCAGGAGAACGGCGGAATGGGTCCAGTGCCACCGCCCGGCGTCGCTGGAGGCAGCTGTTCAGCTCGCGGAGGACCACCTGGCGGCGATACCGAGGGCAGATGAGCCCTCCCCCTCTCTCTCTCCCCTTCCCCTGTGTCTTCCCCTGCTTCTTCCCCCTGTTCCCTCTCGCTCTGCTCTCTCCCCAGGGCCCGTTCCTGCCCCCGCAGGCGTGGAGGATACATCAGGCCAACTTCCCGGCCGTGGGAGAACCCGCCTAACCCTTCCCCGTCCTTCAGCCGCTCTCCTCCTCAGGTGGTGGCGCCCGCCAGCACAGGTGCGGCCGTGGCGCCTGGGCCGGTCTGTTGGAGGTGCGGAGACCCGGACCACTTCCGGGATCAGTGTCCGCTGATGGAGGTGGGGACGGTGGTGCGGGTCTCCGATGTCCCGCAGGCTGCCCCAGTCGGGCTGGAGCGTACCGGGTCCCAGTAAGGATCCAGGGGGGTACATACCAAGCATTGATGGATACCGGCTGTAATCAGACCACCATCCACCAACGCTTGGTTCAACCCGGGGCTTTGGGCACAGCTAAACGGGTGAGGGTGAGGTGTGTGCATGGGGATATTCACAAGTACCCCATGGTGACTTTAGCAATCAAATTCGGGGAGAAAAACATAGTGTGGAGGCAGCGGTTAGTTCCGCCTCACCCATCCGCTAATCTTGGGTACTGATTGGCCGAATTTTAGAAATGTATTAGAGGGAGTTTGTGCGGATGGGTCCTGCATGAAAGTGAAGAGGTGTGTGATGTGCGATGCTTTGGCAGGGAGGCGGGCGGGGCCATCCTCGGCTGCTCCGAGTGGCGAGGGAAGGGGCGAGGGGTCACCCCTCCTCTCAGGGAGTTCCCTGAGGGGACTTCCCCTTGGAGCAGTCGCGGGATGAAACTCTTAAGCACGCTTTTGACCAAGTGAGAGTAATCGATGGTCAACAACTCCGGCCGGGTGTCGCCATTTCATATCTGTATTTTTCAGTTATTAAAGATCGGTTATATAGAGTGGCGCAGGATGCTCAAACAAAGGAGGAGGTGACACAATTGTTGATTCCACGGAGCCGCCGGGAAATGGTTTTCCAGGCGGCTCGCTATAATCCTATGGCCGGTCACCTAGGGGAGCGGAAAACACTTTTCCGTCTAATAGCCCGTTTCTATTGGCGGGCATTGGCGGCGACGTCCGCAGGTGGTGTGCGGCGTGCGCGAATGTCAGCTGGTAAACCCACCGACCACCCCAAAAGCGCTTTCGCCCCCTTCCATTGATCGAGGTTCCTTCGAGAGAATTGGGATGGACCTCGTCGGGCCATTAGAACGGGCGTCACGCGGACATCGCTTTGTGTTAGTCCTGGTGGATTACGCAACGCGGTATCCGGAAGCAGTGCCTCTGAGCAACATCTCAGCGCGCAGTGTTGCGGGGCACTCTTCAAGATAATCTCCGGGTGGGGGTTCGAAAGAAATCCTCACCGACCAAGGCACTACGTTTATGTCAGCGAACACTTTGCGAACTTTACGAATTATTGGGCGTTAAGTCGATTCGCACTAAGCGTGTACCATCCTCAGACGGATGGGCTGGTGGAACAATTTAATAAAACACTCAAAAATATGATTCAGTAAATTCGTGCACGAAGACGCTAGGAATTGGGATAAGTGGCTGGACCCCTGTTATTTGCAGTACGAGAGGTTCCGCAAGCCTCCACGGGATTTTCCCCATTTGAGCTGCTGTACGGACGGCGCCCACGCGGGTCCTCGGCGTCATCCGTGAAACTTGGGAGGAGGGACCTTCTAATGCCAAAAATGAAATTCAATACGTTCTTGATCTTCGAGCAAAACTCCACACACTGGGTCAATTAACACAGGAGAATTTGCTCCAGGCTCAAGAACGCCAGCGCTGGCTGTATGACAGGGGTGCTCAGCTACGGAATTTGCACCGGGAGATAAAGTGCTTGTATTACTCCCAACATCGAGCTCAAAATTACTCGCCAAGTGGCAAGGACCCTTTGAGGTCACCACGACGAGTAGGGGACCTCGATTATGAAGTTAAGCGTACCGATAGAGGGGCGTGTCAAATATATCACCTCAACCTCCTGAAATTGTGGAGGGAAGGGCGGCCTCTGTGGCGTTGGCAGCGGTAGTTCCGAGAGGGCGGAGCTCGGACCGGAGGTAAACAAAGCCTGCGATCCTAACACCCGGTTCCTTGTGGAGACCACCTCTCACCACGCCAACTTCGCAGAGGTTTCGAACTACAAAAGGAGTTTGCAGGCGTGTTCTCTCCTCTACCGGGCCGTACAGACATCATACAACACCACATCGAGACCGAGCGAGGCGTGAGTGGTGCGTTGCCGCCCTTATACGCTTGCCCGAACATAAAAAGAAAATAGTTCGGGAAGAATTGGACGCGATGCTGGACATGAGAGTAATAGAAGAATCTCACAGCGATTGGTCCAGCCCGGTCGATCCTTGTTCCCAAGAGCGACGGGTCTGTGCGTTTCTGTGTGGATTATAGAAAAGTCAATCGCGGTGTCTAAATTTGGCGCGTACCCAATGCCCGTGTTGATGAACTGCTCGATCGGTTAGGTTCTGCTCGGTTTTATTCGACCTTGGATCTAACGAAGGGTTATTGGCAGATCCCCTTGACACCAATATCCCGTGAAAAAGCGGCCTTCACCACGCCGTTCGGATTACACCAATTCGTGGCGCTTCCTTTCGGTTTGTTCGGGGCACCAGCCACGTTTCAGCGCCTCATGGATAGGATCCTCAGACCGCATACTGCTTACGCCGCTGCTTATCTAGATGATATCATCATTTATAGCAATGATTGGCAGCGGCACTTGCAACATCTGAGGGCCGTCCTGAGATCGCTGCGTGCGGCGGGCTCACGGCAAACCCGAAAAAGTCGTGTGATTGAGCGTGTGGAGGTACGGTATCTGGGGTTCCACTTGGGTCATGGCCAGGTGCGACCCCAAATTGACAAGACACGGCGATTGCGACTTGCCCTAGACCCAAGACCAAAAAGGGGTGAGGCAGTTCCTGGGGCTGGCTGGCTATTACAGGCGGTTTGTACCTAATTATTCGGATGTCACCAGCCCGCTGACTGACCTTACTAAAAAGGGGCTCCAGATCCGGTCCAGTGGTCAGAGCAGTGCCAACAGGCGTTTACAGAGATTAAAGCTGCACTTTGTGGGGGCCGCTTTTGCATGCACCTGACTTCTCTCTCCCTTTTGTTTTGCAGGCGGACGCTTCAGACAGAGGGTTGGGCGCGTGCTCTCGCAGTTGGTGGAGGGAGAGGACGCCCAGTGCTGTACATTAGCCGGAAGCTCTCCTTGAGGGAGACTAAGTACAGCACCGTAGAGAAGGAGTGTTTGGCCATCAAGTGGGCGGTCCTCACCCTCCGATACTACCTGCTGGGGCGGGCCTTCACCCTCTGCTCGGATCACGCCCCACTGCAGTGGCTCCACCGCATGAAAGATACTAACGCCCGGATCACCCGTTGGTATCTGGCCCTCCAGCCTTTTAAGTTCAAGGTGGTCCACAGACCGGGGTGCAGATGGCTGCCGCTGACTTCCTCTCCAGAAATGGGGGAGTGGTAGGCAGGCGGATGACGCCCCGGCCTGAGTCGGGCGGTGGGGGTATGTGGCAGCGGGGGCGTGGTCAAGCGCCCATCCGGGAGAGAAAAGCGGTAAGGGCTCTCACACCTGAGCTAAATGATGACTAACACCTGTGTCTGATTGCAGTAACATGAGGAGAGCGGCATAAAAAGGGCAGGAGCGACGGAGCATGGAGAAGGAAGAAAAGACTGTCTCTGCATACTTGTAGAAAGAAGTTGAAAAAGATTAAAAAGACTTACCCCTTAAGTTGACACTGGTTTCCTTGTCCCATCCTTGAACTGTTTTACATACAGATAAATAGCACCTATGTATTGTTTTTCTATTTAAAAGCATTGAGGACCTGCTTAAATGTTATTTTACAGTTTTTTCCACAATAAAATGAACAATTAAATATAAAGTTTTTTTTTAATAATTTAATTATAGATTGGTTGACCAGACATCCAGATTTATTACACAAGACGATAAGTCCCGTTTTTTTCTTCTTAAATTAAATCTCCCCATTGTCCTTCTTGCTATTGTCTCTGTTATCGCTTGCATGGAAGAAAATTAATTATCTTAGATTTAATTGAATAAATTAATCTAGTCTTCAGCAAATCAGCTGAAATGTATCTGGTTACCATGACAATGATGTCACGCACTCTTTGTTGTCCTGTCAGTCAGTGCAAATGCCCAAAATAATGCAAAAATGCATTTTCAACAACGAGCTGAAAGAATCCGATCCATGTCTTCACACAACATGTGAAAATGTAAGCGGGGTATTTTCTGACTGTTAATTTACCCCATGAGCTAGAGGTAAATTTCCTACGGGATTGAGGCAGGCGCCGCGGACGATGGAGGCGATCTGGGGATAATGACGAGCTACATTCGGCCAATAAATCCCCTCCCACGTCGCTGAGCCGAACCACTGTAGTGGCCAGAATAATTTCCGGCTCCTCAGAAAAATCCTGAATGAACTCTAGTATTTGCCTCGCCTTTATAACCGTATGTCGGGGGGCGGAGTATGCAAATACTGACTGCCAACTTCCTTTTTTCATGGATCAGAGGTATATTCGGTGCTCAAGAGAGACCCCTAGTGTCACTTCTCCGACACAACGTCTCGTTCCCTCCATCAGGGAACGGAGGTTACATCCATAACCTAGAAGTTTTCGAATTATGCCAATTAGCGCAAAATATTTTCATGATGAAAATGAAATCAGAGACTTTTGTTCGTCTTGAGCCAAAGAATCCAACAATGTAAGACACTTCAGTGTGCATCAAATGGTTTAGGATTTATTGGTAACAAAATGTAAACATGATGACTATAGCGATCACTAGCTATAGCCACCTTGAGGCTGATCGGGCCGAAACTTTGATATGCTGTAGTGTTCTGGGGGACTATCTTCCCTCAAAGTTTCAGCTCTCTACGACTTACGGTTTGGTCTGCACAATCAGTTTTAGGGCAGAATAATACAAATAATAATAATAAAAATCCTTACAATTACAATATGTTTCTAGCCCTTCAGGCTTGAACCCTAATGATAATAAAACCATGAATAACAATAGATTTCCTCCTACCGGAGGAATCTAATAATAATAATAATAATAATAACAAAACCGTCAATAACAATAGATTTCCTCCTCCTGGAAGAATCTAATAAAACCGTCAATAACAATAGATTTACTCCTACCGGAGGAATCTAATAATAATAATAACAAAACCGTCAATAACAATAGATTTCCTCCTACCGGATGAATCTAATAATAATAATAATAATAACAAAACCGTCAATAACAATAGATTTCCTCCTACCGGAGGAATATAATAATAATAATAATAAAACCGTCAATAACAATAGATTTCCTCCTACCGGAGGAATCTAATAATAATAATAAAACCATCAATAACAATAGATTTCCTTTTACCGGAGGAATCTAATAATAATTATAATAAAACCGTCAATAACAATAGATTTCCTTTTACCGGAGGAATCTAATAATAATAATAATTATAATAAACCGTCAATAACAATAGATTTCCTCCTACCGGAGGAATCTAATAATAATAATAATAATCAAAATTATTAAAAGAAATAATAAATATGATTTCAACAACTAAATCTACAGGAAGTTGTCTCTCCCCATTTTAAAAATTGAAGAGCATATTTACGTATATGAGCCCATTATTATCCCATTTGTTACCTAATATTACATATTTATACACATATTACACAGAAGAAAAGGCTGCTCATTACCATGGTTAGGTCAGTGTGCAAGTCTTAAATAATAGTAATAATAATAATAAATTAATGTATTTTTGAAAAATAAATACTAGTAGAAACACATCTTGAAACTTTAACTACAGCTGCCACTGTTGACATAAAATTAGGTCTAATAGATTCTACCTTTTAGATTATTTCATATGAAACTATAACATTTTGTCAAAATATAACAGTTACTTTTACTCATGTAAAATCTTGAAACAAATTTGTAAAGGTGATGTGTGTAATTATTAATATAATGTTTTTTGGCGCATAGCACAGTTGCTGTTTTCCTCCTCAGTACTGTTTGGCATGTCAGGGCTGCTACTGTTTGAGAGGTTCGACTTGACTTCCTCCGTAATGCTTTAAACTAGAAAAGTCTCACTAGAATTGAAATTGGTCGCATCAGTTTTGAGGTCTGCGGTCCGCAATATCGAGGGAAGCCCGGTTGTTGCACCTGCGCACCAGAGAGAAGAGCAGATCATTAGCGTGAGCTGATTCCGTTACACTCGTGCGAAAGTGCAGATGAGAAGCCTTTAGGGGTGGCCTATTTTGGTAAAGGGGCCACATCGGATTTTAAGTAGTGCAAAGGGGGCCACATTGTATTACTTTTGAGATACAATGTTCTGCATTGATTTGTTTTTTGTATCTTTTAAGCCCAGAAATAGTTGTGTACTCAATTTTCTGGAGTGTATCTGTGTCTAATGGGACTATTCTGCAATTGCCTTAAGTATTGTATTGATCTACAAAAGGTAGATACTTTTCTAACAGCCATTAAAAAATGAATAAAGGCTGAGCTTTTACCATCTCTACTTCCCTTTTTTTTATTATTCATTAATATTTATTATTCAATTTAACACTCTCTACATCAGGGGTCTGTTTTAATAATAATAAATAATACATTTATAGAACTTTTAATGTTTGTCGCAAAGTGGGCGAGTTTACTTCTTTTTTTCTAAAACATTACACGTTTACATGCTAAAAGGGTCTCCTCGATGGATTGACATTCAGCACACAACTGAATAACACAGGCTGCATGACTATGATGAATGAATACTGCAAGAGTTATATTAACATACAGGTGCGAAGGGATTTCAACAGTTCTAAATTGCACAAATAATAAATACATATACATATTTGTCTCTGGCTTGCTTTTGCTCGCATGTCAATGATTACCCCTCCGTGTGTCAATGATGCCGGGAACAATTTTTCTATTTAATTTAATCACTGAGAAGGTTTACCTGCAAAATTTGTAGCACCAAACATCACAAGCAGCCTCAAGAATGGACACAGAGTGGCTGTATAACACTTTTCCTTGAGTAGAATATTGCACTACAGATCGCTAAGTTTGTTCAAAGGGGAAAGCGAGACGTGCATGGTTTCCAGATTGCACAAAATAAGTATAACTTAGAAGGAATATTTCCAATTTGCGCAAGTATAAATCTCAAACTGGGGGTGTTATGTCTCTTATCTGGCAACCCTGAGCATGTTAAACGCTTGTGGAGACGCGTTAGGTCCCAATGCAAGATAACTGAAATATCCAATAAATTTAAAAAACCGCTTTTACGATAAATGAGCCGCGGGCCACATTAAACCATGTGGAGGGCCTGCTCCAGCTGTCGTGGAATATCGTGATGAATCTCTCGAAGTTGTAAGAAAACTCTCGGAGTCTTGAGTTCCAGATGCCAAAGTTGTAGTTTATTGAACACCAACAAACATGAGACCGGCCAGCTGTCCGTTCTGACTGTCTTAGTCCAAAACCTCCTCTTCTATACAGTTTGTTATCTGGCATTACCTCATTTCTGTGCCCCTTTGTTATTTTTGTAACCAATGGATACTATTTGCCACCATTATCTCACAGAGCCTTTTGATATCTTTTTACTGGTAGAAACTTGGCTTTAGTCTATTTTCAATGTCCTTAGTCTCATTATTTTGTTACAGCTGGGTGCTCTTTGTGGCCTCTGCAGCAACAACAATTTTAGTAACCTCATATGCTCTCTCCGGGGTCACACAAAGGCCAGGAAACTCATATAAGTATTTTGATATATAAGAAACATACTAGAATATTGAAAAATATACTATATATTCCCACCTCTGAGACTTAAAAAAGTCTCACACTCTATTTCCCTCAAACCAGAGTGCAGTCTCACAAGCCAGCCTGTCCCATTCCATCATGTAGCCAAAGTAGGCTACTCAGTCCACTATCCAAGGCCATCTTTATGGGGCTGTACTCTGCAGAACTTGGGACCAAACCTCTCCATCCACACTTGGCTAGGAAGGAGTAAAAGATCCCAGTCCTCTAGCTAGCACTGTTCCTGGGGTTGGGTGACAAAAATCAACTCATTTGTAATAAGCATGTGCATGCAAATGTGAAGCCTTGCGTGATGTAGAATACAATTGATTATCCATTAGTAGAAGATATATATATATATATATATATATATATATATATATATATATATATATATATATACTTAACAAAACATTAGTAAAAGTAACATAGTAATTGTTGGCGCACATTTAAGTTGTTTTGCACGCGTGTTGCTGGGCATGCTGTTTCCTTGTGGCTTAAAATAGTAAAATAATAAACTTTCAAAAGTCTGAACTTAAAGTCGGATATGCCAATCCATTTATTAACATAACGAAAAATAAAACATTTCTTAAATAATAAAGTTAAATCAAGGTAGTCTCCATGATTACACGCCGTGCCTCACGGTCAAAAACCATGCACCTCCCTGTGCACCACACCTGCACTAATTAACCCCGGTCTTAAGTAGCGGCTCGTGGCAGAACACAGCACCACCCCATCCCAATACACAGAATGGCTCCAACACAACCGGCCCCTAATTGTTTATGGCACTACAAGACATAACAATTATAAACATATACATGTATGGAGACATTAATACAACAAAAAACATCTTGCAATAAAAACAAACAAATAAACCCCTCTTTGGTGTGTTTGTTCACTTTTACATTGACTGTTCTACCAATAGGCCTAATTTTGTCACTGGTCTTTCAATTACGCTTGTTTTGGTTTTGATTTGCACAGATCTGACTATGCCTGATTTGTCTGGAAAGGATTTAATAATCCTTCCAATCATCCAAGAATTTCGTGGTGCTGTAGCATCTGCAACCAAAACGATATCTCCTGCTGTAAGATTACGTTTTGTTTTGTTCCACTTTTGTCTTTCCTGTAGAGTAACAAGATACTCTTTTGTCCACCTTTTCCAGAATAAATCTGAAAGATACTGAGCTTGTTTCCACCTTCGTCTTACGTACTGGTCCCTTTGATCAAACAGACCTGGAGGCAAAACTGGTTTCCTTTTCAAAGTAAGAAGATGGTTAGGTGTCAGTGGTTCTAAATCATTAGGATCGTCAGAAACTCTCGTAATTGGTCGGTCATTCAAGATTGCTTCCGCTCGCATAAGACTGTGACTAAGGTTTCATCAGTTAAAGCCTGTAGATTCAAAACAGATACTAAGACCTTTCTGACCAGTCTGATCATGCTTTCCCAAGCACCGCCATGATGTGAAGCCGTGAGGTGGGTTGAACGTCCACTTGATGTTGTCATGTATTAAAGCCTTCTCAATTGATCGGTTGTTTAAGTCTGCAATTGCTCTTTTTAGCTCCTTCTCTGCTCCTGTGAAATTTGTGCCATTGTCGGAGCGAAAGTGTGCTACGGGTCCTCTTCGGCATATGAATCGACGAATAGCACTGATGCAAGAGTCTGTGTCCAATGAGTGTGCCACTTCTAAATGAACTGCCCTGCTGGCCATGCATGTAAAGATAACCCCATAACGTTTCACATAAGAACGTCCTTGTTTTTACCTCAATGGGCCCAAAATAGTCCACTCCCACATTAGTAAATGGAGGCAAGTCTGGAGTAATCCTTTCTTTGGGGAGATCAGCCATTTTTGATCACACATTTTTCCTTTGTGACGTTTGCAAAAGTACAACTTGACAAGATTTTCCTTGCTGCTGCATTGGCTTGAGTGACCCAGAACTTTTCTCTCAATTTGGAGAGGATGTAATTTCTCCCACCATGCCTCGTCAGTTCATGAACATTTTAAGAATTAACATGGAGATGTACTGATCTTTGCACAGGATAACTGGGTGTTTGCTCTCTTCGGGCATTGCAGTCCTGGACAATCTTCCACCTACTCTTAACAGTCCATCCTCTAGAACAGGATTCAGCTTGTATATAGGGCTACACTTTTTTATGAGTTTTCCTGTCCTTAATGCATGAATCTCTTTGTCAAATCTTTCCCTCTGACAGAACTGAAGGATAGCGTTTTCTGCTGCTAATAAATCCTCAGTTGATACACGGTCTCGTCCCAACGACTTTCTGGCTTCCAACATTTTCTTGTCAACATGACAAAGATCAGCCTTTTCAACCATCACAAGTTGCTTTCTTCTTTGACTCAACACCAATAGAGTCTTCTTGACCTTGAGTAACCACGCAACTGCAACCTTCAACCTTTTCCAGTCAGAAAAATATGTGATTAGTTGATTGGTTGCATTATCCTCTTGAATAGTTATTGTGTTTTATTTCATTCCTAGCTTTAAACTGTTGAGGTATTCCTCTCGGTTGGCCAATTGCATCCAGGTAAACACCAGGATCTGGGGCGTACGCTCTTTTCACCCTTGCTTTGTTGTGGACTAAAGGTTTTGGTGCAGTTTGGATTTCAGAGGGGTCCCATTCTACCATAGTTACTTCTTGTATTAGCCTTACTCTAGTGCACAGTCCTTTCCAGCCTTTCGGTAGTGTGGTTTTCAATTGATCTCCCCCACATAACCAAAAATAGTCTGCTATAGTTTCTGTTTGTTCCGCATGGATTTTCCTCGCAGGAGATACTAAAGTTTGATTTTCACATCCTGTAAGGCAATGACCAACAACTACGCCTAGACATCCTGGAGTTATGTTTGCAGTGAAGTTCTGCCCTAATGTCGCTGTTGCATATTGCGGTCCACTAAACCTAATCACATTATTGTTAGAAAACATTTCCTCATCTAAATGCCATATTACTGTGCAATTGCCCTTAAATTGGCATACATTAGTTTCTCCTCTAGTTTTATTGAAGCATTCATACTCCAGTTGGCGATTTATTGTATATGATAATGGGCTTTCTTTTTTCTCATTTTCCACACGTATGTCTAATTTTCTACATTCATCTCCCCACCCTATCATCTTATAATATTTATCATATTCCGGATGACCCAAAAATGCCAAACATTCTGCTGGGCAGAACACTGTTCTTCCTGTGTTACCACAATTTTTGGCATAATACTCAGTGCAATGCTTATAATCATACTGATTCGGGACTACAATCAACTTTTTCAATGGAGAGGGTGAACACATTACACAGTTTGTCATTTTTGCTTGCTTAGCTGTATATCTGGCCCATTTATACCAGTCATTTTGATTTGCGTGTTCTAATAGTTCCTCTGTTCCTGCTGACTCTATGGGTTCCATATCATTTTCTAAATGTATTGGCTTTTTCAGTCTTTGGGTGATTATTTTGTCAGGTATCTTTTTAGGCTGATTATTCGGTTTGTTCTGCTTAGCCAAATTGCTTATCCAGATTCTTTATTTTTCGGGTTCACCTTTGTTTAGTGATCCAGGCGTTCGCTTCTTACTGATTTCTTGTGCTATGTTATCTAGTCTCTGCTCATTCTGGGAAATAATACTGTAGGTCTGAGATGTCAATTGTAGGAAATTTATCATACCATGGTCGTCGTGATGGTCCCTCGCCTGGGGAGTCTGGGCCTTCCTGGATCTCCTCTCTGGTAGGCCCTGTATGGGAGGCAATACCTGTCCCAAATATGTTAGTAACAGCATCATCCACACTAATACCTCCTTGAGCTTCCATTCTTCCTCCATGTCCCACAACACTTCATTGAATGACTGCGCTTGTTGGCCTGTTTCTTTTCTTTCAGTTGCTTCTGTATCTGTTTCAGCAGGACGATCACTTTCTTCTTGTCTTTCTCCTTCACCTTCCTGGTCCTGTTCCTCTGTGACATGTACTTCCATCTCACTTTCTATACTTTCCTGCTCTACTGCGGCACTTACTTCAATCCCTCTTTCTGCCACAGCATGCTCTTCCCCTACTTTCGCTTGTCCTTCTTCTACTTCCTCTTCTCTTTCCTCAGATTCTGTAGCCGGTTCCTGCTGATCTTCTTCTTCCTCGGGTTCTTGTTTTTGTGCTTGCTGCTCTTCTTCATCTGAATCTTGCCTCGAATTCATCGTTGGGAAGTCCATATTCATAGTTTCTTCAATATAGTCCGTCAAGTGCTCTGTACTTTCTGAATTCACTTTCTGGAGTATTTCGTTTTAGGTCAGCTTCATTGGAAAGGCCAACCAAGATCCCCAAGGCTGATTGTAGGGAACCCACTCTGCAGTATGCTTTCTTAGAATTGTTCATCTGGGGATCCTGGTCCTTCTTGGGACGTATCTCTGGTAAGCCCTGTATTGGGGGCAACACTTGTCCCAAGTATGTCAGTAATAACATTCATATTAATATGTCTTTCTTATTCATTGGTATTGTAGGCCGCAACTGTTTTCCACCTTCTCTCCTTCAGCGGGTCATCCTGTCCTAACTTGCTTCAATGATGGCAACAGCATGACTATTTCACTTTATATGCATAAAGAACACTGTAATCACCTCATATGGTTACCTGTTTTATATTAACTAAAATCATTACTTTATGCATTCATTTGATTAATATATTAAATGATTTCCCTTATTACAGTCATTTGCAACACACACATTTGTTGCATCTCATTTCTAGCACTAAATAACACATGGGTCCTCTGCCTCCTCCAGGTGTTCCTTATCTTAAAACTCCCTACTCATTCACTTATCACATACATTTCATTTCCTCCTGTTTCCCAAGGTCTCTCAATGTCTGTATCACATTAATTAATTTTCCCTGCAAGCTAAGCTGTTTTCCATAGTTTCAGACTGCATCAGAGTAATTCAGAGTATTAAATGAATAAAAGAATGATCAAATATATAACATGTCATTGGAGAAATCAGTTTCCTCCCAGTTTGGTCTTTGTTGCATTGGGCCATTTACATTGATCAGTACTTCATCTGGTTTTTTACATAATTTTTTAATCAGTGGTAACACACAATATAATATTATTCCCCTCTCAAGAATTGTTGTTTCAATTATTATACCAATTGTAGCCAACCCTGCACCCTATTTCTTAATTAATTCCATTTATATTGTTACAAACAAACAAGACAAGCAAGCTTAATCTTTAGTCACCACCATGTATCTTCTCCAGTCTAAATTCATTATCATACAAACATTCCCATGTTTGTTTAATACTTCTATAAAAAGTCCAGCACTCCTTTGTCTGCAACCGTTCTCAAAACTTTACCCCCAAAACCAATCTATAATAATCCTCTACACAGGTTATGATCCCCTGACAACACAGTGACAGAATACTTGGTATTTAACACTGTGATAAGTTATTTTAGTAAAGCGGTTATTAAAATGCAGTCGGGTTCAGTGGAACTTTCAATTTTTTGGGCAGGTCTCTTCTAGACCTCCCTTTTGATGCTTCTGATCTAAGAGCATTCATCCACTTCCTTAAACCCCTTTCAAACCTTCTTGGTCAGGTCTCCAGGGCGGTGACGCCCCTGCTTTGGTTGCCTTTTATGCCATTGTCAAGTCTTACCCGTAATTGGGTCACCACCTCTTGCCACTGGTCTTGATACTGCTCAGTCCTCAATCCTTAATTATTTGTTATTAGTAAACAGATATTTTCTTTTTCAGGGAGTATCACCAGAGAACCGACACAGCCAATGGAACATCTACAAATGCTTAAATATGGAGACAATTCAAAACATGGTTAAATTAAAAAAAGCATTATTAAAAATTAATCAATCTATTAAAATTGTCCAAAGTAAAAGTAAAATATGCTAAAATTGAACTCATTTGTGGATCATTCATTTCCATTCAGGTGTTATTTCTGCTACTTTAGTAAATGTTACACAAAACTATGTATCATGGTGGGGACTAACATCAGAACAAAGCCTCTCAAGCTTCTAGGAAGCTTAATTTAAAACATCACCTTAATTCAATAATAGTCTCTAGATAGTTGTTGAACCTACATTTATTCATTTAGATGAATTTTCAATTTAATCTGTTGTCTTCAGTATAAACCCTTAAATATAGATTGCCCTCTAAATATATAAAATCTTAAATCATTGATGAGGAGAGCTGTTTGAACTTTATATCACTCTAACATCATTGTCAAGGCACATCATTTTACATATAAAAATCAAATCAAAATAAAATAAAATAAAACAACTTATGGGTATTTCTCCAAAATCTGCTCTTGTGTTTCTGTTTCAAGCAGACACTTATCAATTTTAGACTGAGAGTGAGGAGTGGGGCATTACACTGTTTCACAATAATACATTTAATTTATTCTTCAACAGTAAAAATAGTGATATTTATAATAACTGATTATATTGCTGATTATAACTAATAACTGATTATTACTGCTTTCAAACTTTCTCATCTCACACCATTTAAAAACAAAAACTACTCTTATCTTACTTTCTTCTGTCCATTCAAACAACATACAAATAACCTTCTAATCTTTAAGACAGAACACAATGTCTTTTTCGACATTCTCTATTTAATCAATACAACTTATTTCTAGCCTTCTGTTCATGCAGAGCTTTACATTTACAACACCTATCTTATTATTATTATATTATAATCCTTTTTTATTGTTAAGTAATATTTTGTTATTAATACTTTCTCCATTTCTTACACTTTCTCAGGTGCAAGGACTTCCATTCTATCAAATAAAATAATATAAATCAAGTTTTTAAACTTAACAGAAAAGTAAAACTTTAAACATAATAAAGTCTTAAAGACAAACATATGTAAAAACATCTCTTTTCTTGTGTTTTGAAATAATTGATCAATAAAATACACTACGTCCTTTAAATTTCTCATGACTCTTAAATTTGTTTTATCCAAATGTTTCATCATCATTCAACAGTTATCATTATTATACCTCTAAAATGATACATTCACGTATTAATTATGGCAAATGGAAATGGTAGTAATAGAAATAGACACTCAATAAACACTTTGTAGCACACACTAACCTCCTTTTTTTTATTTCTTTATTATGAGGGTACTCTCTGGAAAATTTGGGGGAGGAACCAATCCAATAGGTAACTTTATAACTTTGCCATACGTTTGTAATATTTACTCTTCAAATCAATAAATCAGTGGTTAGCTGCTGGATTTAAATTTAGACCCTCAGAACAATTGAGACATGGGCATTGAACCCCATTGATGGCATTAATTTAGACACGGGTATTGAACCCCATTGATGGCATTAATTTAGACACGGGCATTGAACCCCATTGATGGCATTCTGGAAAATAATAAAGTGATCTTATAAGACTGAAATCAACTCTTCCAGAGAAATTTTAATCCACATTATAAATGGCAAATCAATAATGATTACCAGCAGTAATGAGCGCAGGAGGATATATCAGATCAATCACATCATTTTCAGTCTTCTTTGTCTCCGGATTTCCTCCTGCAGCATTAGTAACTTCTATAAAATCATCTTTCTCAGCTGTCTGCAATGGTGAGAAACTAGTTCCAGAATGAGTTAGTGAAACAACACACATAATAATAACAAATGAAACACAGAATAGACACATGAATATGAACTTATTAACATTCATATTTGAGGAAGTTATGATGTTCAATTTAATCTTAACCTTTCTCCATGGGCTTGACCTGCCCCCAAGACTAATTTTTAAATGATCCAAATCATTATTACATTTATTTTCCTTTCATTTTAGTCTCAAATGCAGCTTCTCAGTGTACCCATGATCAGCCAAGACCTATTCTGTGTATACCAACAAAAAATAAAAATAAAATATCTATGTATCTGCTATCTATCTTTTTCTAAAGTCGGGGCCCCTTTCTGTCCGTCTGAAGACATCAAGAGAGGCCTGTTTCCCCTCAAAGTCATCCTCAATGCCTTCATCAGACAGTCCCTAACAAAAATAAAAAATCTCTGCCTATCTTTTGTTGGTTGATCAAGTTTACACCGACAACGCTGCATTTACATTTAAATTGTTCCCCAGACATTTTTAAAATCATAGAAAATTCAAAAACAACTTTCTTGTGTTTAATTTAATAATGTTAAAATAGTATTCTCTCATAAACTGGACCAGACAGAACATAAAACGGACACATGAATGTGAAGTTTTCACATTTAAGGTTTAACTGCATAAGATACATAATATCATTTTCTTATTTTATCATATCTTTGGCCCTCTTTTGCCATTTGCTTTAACAACACTTATCTTAAATACAACCTTGGTTTAAAATCCAATTACTTATTTGACTTTAGTTTTAACACAATACACTAGATTCAAAGCTTTATTGTTTGTCCAGATAATGTGATTTCCCAAATGCAATTCAATCGCTTTAAAGTGATCACTTTTTTATTATCTAAATATTCTTACTCATCACTTTGATATGAAAGGAGTTATGATCTGACACATGTCCATTCAACAGCTGCTCCCTTTCAGTTTAGTTAATCTTACATCAGGCTTCCTTCATGACATGAAAAGAACAGCCCAAGAATAAACATTGTCCAGTCCGCTAAGAGTTAACTTTTTGATTTCATGCACATTTTTGTTTTAAAGCTATTTTTTTGTTTATACTGTATTATATTTATCCTTATACATACATACATACATATATATATATATATATATATATATATATATATATATATATACATATATATACACACACACACACACACACACACACACACACATATATTTACGCAGACATACAAATATATTTTTTATCATTGGTTTTAATTCTACAACCATAATATTTATTAAGTGCCCTCTTTGTTTTTAATCATCAGATCTCTTCTGCCTCTTATATTGATGGAAGTTTGAAAATAGCCTAAATAGATTTTCTTTTATGTAAATTGCATACATCTCATTATTTATGCAGCAAAGGATCAACCTCTCTACCTGGATGGATATTTATAGGGCTTATATAACATACACTTCCATACGCAATCACACTTCAGTCATACTTCCCATACTTTCAAACACAGATACTCTCACAAACACAGAAACTTTCACACTTTTTACAAACACAAGGCCTTTATACACACAGAGCTCTCAAACAATACTATACTAAAACAAACCTATTACTTCTGCCCCTCCTTTTGCTCTCCTCTTTTTATCCCTCTCTCTCCTTTATTTCCATAAAAAACACTCATTATTTACAGTGGTTGATCGCTATATCTGTTAATTATTTTAATATTAAAACTCATGTACTTCCACCCACGGTGGTCACATCCATTTTGGGTCTCTGTTCAAGACAATTTCTACATTGGTGCTAATTCTTCTTTATTTAAAAATCACCTTAACATTTTTGACTGTATTTAATTTGTTCATAACTCCAGAAATTATCCCTCATTCCCTGTGTTTCTATTATTCATCTTTTTAATTCTATATCTTTTCTCCTCTCAGTTAGTCTCCTCTCAAATTCAGTAACAGCTTATTTCCACATTATGATTTCTGTTTCAGGAGGAAAACTGAGACAAGGAAAAAAATCTTGTTCTATTTCTCTGTGCGTGCTCACAGCCCTCCCTTTACAGCTCCCTATTCTCGCTCTAGCAGCCCCTCCCCTACAGATCTTCACAGCACTCAGTCATTCTGTATGAGAGAGAAATGTTACCTGCTACAATTTCTTTCCAGTCAACAAACGGCCACTCCTGTTCTATTTCTCCTAAATTCACCACTTCAGTTAAGGTTCTCATTAACTCCTTCTTTTTTACAGTTAATTTTCTCTTCATTTTTCTCTAGTCTTGTTCACTGCAATGGAAAACATTTTGCCTTTTCTTTATCTTTTTCCCAATTATTCTATTTAGGCCTACTTCTGAATCTCCACTTCCCCTCACTCACAGAGCTGTCCGTTCAGCCGACCAGTGAGTGAGAGCAAGGCAGGGAGTTATCAGAGAAGCAGGTGCCATTTTGCGTCTTTAAACTTTTTCAACAATTGTTTTATTCAATTCACTGTTTCAATTCATTTTCCACTTTTGCTCTCATTTAGCATTTCCTTATTGCACCTGATTCTCTGTATTATTCTGCCTCTGCACACAATACATCATCAACACTGCAATCATGCATTTGAATAAACACAAGAACAGTGCAATTTGTAGGGCCTACCGTAAGCACACATGCACCAACAACATAGTTAGTCATGCACATTATTCATTATCTCAAACATGCACATAGTTCAACATTTCCCCGTTTTCTGCACAGTCCGGGTTCCGTCAAACACTGCAATAAATAACTTAATCTAACACCTGGAGGAATTTTGCGCGAATTTTCACTTCTCCACCCGAGTTAGGATTTTCACCTGTACAGGATTTTCAGCCACTCTTCTGGCAAAACCTTGAATAAATGCACCTAACCGGGAATTTTCACGCGCGTCACTTCTCGACTCACCCCCAGGCTTTTTCTACCTTCTTCAAATAAACTTTCTTAAACTCTCTTTAAACAATCCCACCCCCCAATTTTTGAAATCTGGAACTCGCCTCTATTTTAGCCAATTAGTCCAAATTATTCTATGTCCGGACCGGCAAAAGTCTCAGGGAAGCCACTTACCGAGACTCGCCACCACAGATCACACAAAAACACCTTAAGCAAAGATGCTTACCTCAGTTTCTGGCGCCGGTGTTTCTGTGCGATTCGCGCAAGCCATCCCACCAGCGACCTCTTCCCCCTTGACCTCAATGCCAGCCCCACGAGTTGGGCGCCAAAGATATGTCGTGGAATATCGCGATGAATCTCTCTAAGTTGTAAGAAAACTCTCGGAGTCTTGAGTTCCAGATGCCAAAGTTGTAGTTTATTGAACACCAACAAACATGAGACCGGTCAGCTGTCTGTTCTGACTCTCTTAGTCCAAAACCTCCTCTTCTATACAGTTTGTTATCTGGCATTACCTCATTTCTGTGCCCCTTTGTTATTTTTGTAACCAATGGATACTATTTGCCATCATTATCTCACAGAGCCTTTTGATATCTTTTTACTGGTAGAAACTTGGCTTTAGTCTATCTTCAAGGTCCTTAGTCTCATTAGTTTTGTTACAGCTGGGTGCTCTTTGTGGCCTCTGCAGCAACAACAATTTTAGTAACCTCATATGCTCTCTCCTGGGTCACACAAAGGCCAGGAAACTCATATAAGTATTTTGATATATAAGAAACATACTAGAATATTGAAAAATATACTATACAGCCCGCGGGCCATAAATTGCCCATGTCTGCTTTAGCTGTTTGCGAGATTATCATTAAATCTGCCTCAGCAGTCCTAAATAGCCTATCACTTGGGCGGTCGCTGAAATATCTTCAATGGGAGAACCATAGCGTTGCTATTTCCCTGCTGTCCACGATCCAGTCCGAATAGACCAGTTGAGAAACACTGCTTTAACTCACACACACACTCACTCACTCATGTCAGACCCCCTCGCCTCGCTTCTCTCTGACATTTTCTCCGCTGCATGTGTGTGTGTGTGTGTGTTTGCGTGCGTGTGTGACGCAAGTTGACAAGTCTGACAGGCAGACAAGGAGGAAAGGAGATTTCTTTATGTTTAGAAAACGTTATATATGGTTTTACTAATATCCCCTCAAATAAAAGGAAATAATACTATATTATAAATGTAATTTACATTTTTTATAAATTTCATATACATAAATGTAAGTACAGTAAATCCCAACCTTTGTTTTTGGTTCTTCAAAAAGAAATTCAAATATATTAAGACTATTTTTCATTCACATAATAAGAAAGCAATTAAAACTGTATATGTGTGTCCTTCAATATATTTACATAATGTTTAGCCTTCCCCCCTGGCTGTATTTTTCTCTCTTCATATATGTATTATTGTAGTTTTTACTGTACATTGACTTTGTTTGTTTGAAGCTTAAAAAAAATAAAAAAAATAAAATTTAAATAAAAAAGGGGGAAAGAAGATGCGCACGCGCATGTGAGATTCTCCATCCGGTTGCATTTCTTTCTACCATCATATGTGCCGACTCGGTTACTAACGTAACCTCGGTTCCCTGAGAGGAGGGAACGAGTATTGCGTAAGTAGCTTACGCTATGGGAAAACTCCGTTTATCGAGAAATATTGAAGTCTTTATGTAAAACGCATTGCAGCTGCACAGCAGACAGCAATGAGCGAGGCAGCTCGGTCATTGGCTGTGCTGCGGCAACTTGCTCGAACCAATGACGGGGCGACTCTAAACGCGCGACCATTGAGCGCGCTTCACGCCCGAGCGCTCAGAGCCCGCCAAGATTGGCATGGCTAAGGCTATATATTAGGCTCCCCGTCATGAGAGTTCTTTAGGTTCAATCGACTGAAGCGACTGACCAAGCACAAGCACGGCAGCTTACGCAATACTCGTTCCCTCCTCTCAGGGAACCGAGGTTACGTTAGTAACCGAGTCGTTCCCTCTCGAGAGGTCTCTCCTATTGCGTAAGTAGCTTACGCTATGGGAACACCATGCAAAACACCGTGCTGCTGACTTCGGCTCTATAAAGCCAGAGGCAGATGCCTGAGCCTTAAAGCAAAGTGATTATTCAATGAGCCGGTCAACGGCGAGCTATATAATGGGATAATACAGAGCCTTTGCCCCAAGGTGGCCCATGGTGGGCGCTCATTGTAAAACACACGCACATATCTTATGTACTGATTTTTCTTTTTACTGATATGCATAAAAAACTCCCTAAGTCAGTCAGAGACAGACCTTATAAGGGAGGAGATAATGCTCAGCATATATGTACTCCAGTCCATACTACAGTCAGGCTGATAGAATGTTGGAATGCAATGAGGGGACCTGTAGGTTATAAAACCTGATAAATGTCGAAGGCGAGGCCCAGCCTGCCGCTGCACAAATATCTTCAATGGGTATCCCACTCGACCACGCCCACGAGGAGGCCATGCTCCTCGTAGAGTGAGCTCTGACGCCTAAGGGGCATTGAAGGACCTTGGCTTCATAAGCCAGCGCTATAGCATCCACTATCCAGTGCGATATTCTTTGCTTTGAAACTGCGAGACCTTTAGTGCGGCCGCCAAAGCATACGAATAATTGTTCCGTCTGTCTGAACGGGGCCAAATATACTCTGAGCGCCCTGACCGGGCAGAGTAAATTAGCGTCGCTTTCGTCTGCTGGAGACGATAGCGCTGCCAGAGATATAACCTGTACTCTGAAGGGTGTGGAGAGCACTTTAGGAATATACCCGTGCTTTGGCCTAAGGACAATTCTGCAGTCGTTAGGTCCAAATTCCAGGCAAGCAGCGCTTGATGACAGCGCGTGCAGGTCGCCCACTCTCTTGACTGAGGCGAGCGCCAGCAAGAGCGCAGTTTTGAGCGAGAGCTGTTTAAGGTGCACGGTTCGGAGAGGTTCGAACGGGGCACTCTTGAGTGCGTCCAGGACCGTGGCCCGGTCCCAGATCGGCACCGAGGGGGGGCGAGGAGGGTTCATCCTCCTAGCGCCTCTTAGGAAACGAATGATTAGGTCGTTTTTCCCTAATGAGCGTCCCTTGTCAGGATTGTGCGACACCGCTATGGCAGCCACATAGACTTTGAGCGTGGAGGGTGTGCGGCCCGCCTCCAGCAGCTCTTGCAAGAAGGCGAGTACACTTGGTATCTCGCACGATTTGGGGTTCAAGCTCTTGGTATCACACCAGTCACTGAACACTTTCCACTTTTGGGCATATAAGCGCCTCATAGAGGGCGCTCGCGCCTCAGTGATGGTTCTCAACACTCCACTGGGGAGGTTCTCGGGAACCCGTTGAGGGGCCATGCATGAAGGGCCCACAGATCGGGGCGGGGATGAAGAATCATCCTGTTGGCCTGCCTGAGGAAGTCCAGCCTCAACGGAATCGGCCATGGGGCAGATTGCATCATCTGCATCAGTTCTGGAAACCACATCTGGTTCTTCCAGAGTGGGGCTACCAGGAGCACTGCACATTTCACTTCCCTGATCCGACTGATGACCTGAGGTAGCATCGCGATTCGGGAGAAAAGCATACAAGGGGCGGTTCGGCCAGACTTGGGTGAGCGCATCCGTGCTTTTTGAGAAGAAAAGAGGGCAGTGCGCATTTTCCCTGGAGGCGAAGAGGTCGACCTCTGCCTCGCCAAAGGTTTGCCATAACCACTGAGCCGTCAGGGGGTGGAGAGACCATTCCCCTGGGAGAACTTTGTCTCTGGACAGCATGTCCGCTCCCTGGTTCAGGACGCCTGGCACATGCGCTGCTCTCAGTGAGCACAGGTTGTGCTGTGACCATAAGATGAGCTCCCTGGCCATAGAGTGCAGGGAGCTCGACCTGAGTCCACCCTGGCGATTTATATACGATACTACCGTCATGTTGTCTGTTTGGACCAGGACGTTTTCGTTTTTCAGGTACGGAAGCAGGGCTCTGAGAGCCAAGGCGACCGCTTTCATTTCCAGACAGTTTATATGTAGGCACTTTTCCGGGTTTGACCAAAAGCCGGAGACAGGCCTGCCCTCGTAAAGGGCCCCCCATCCTATTTTGGAGGCATCTGTCGTGATCATTTTTCTCCGTGTGTTCACGCCCAGACTCACGCCGGTTTGATACCAGTCGACAGCTTTCCAGGGGGCGTCAGGACTTCTATACAGCCGTGATTCGCTCTGATTAAAAAGTGGCCCGAGCGCCACGCGTGAGTGGGGACACGGCTCTTGAGCCAGCGTTGGAGAGGACGCATGTGCAACAATCCTAGCTGGAGTACAGCTGATGCCGAGGCCATGAGACCGAGCATCCTTTGAAATCGTTTGACGGGGGTGTGCGCGCCCGCTCTGAATGATGTTGCAAGGCGCCGAATAGCGAGCACGCGCTCTGATGAGAGGCGTGCCGTCATCTGCACTGAGTCTAGCACTATTCCCAGAAAAGAGATATTTTGGCTGGGGGATAGCACGCTCTTTGCAAAATTGATTCTCAGACCCAGGCATTCTAGATGGCTGATAATTCAAGATCTGTGCGTTGTCAACTGACTCTCTGATTGTGCTATGATTAGCCAATCGTCGAGGTAATTCAGTATTCGCACTCCCCGCTGTCTCAGGGGGGAAAGTGCTGCGTCCATACATTTCGTGAATGTACGGGGGGGCCAATGATAGGCCGAATGGTAGTACTGTGTACTGGTATGACTGTCCCTCGAAAGCGAATCTCAGAAAAGGCCTGTGATGAGGCGCTATCGGGATGTGAAAGTAAGCGTCTTTCAAATCCACTGATAGGAACCAATCCCCGGGGCGAACTTGCGCGAGGATATGTTTGGTCATTAACATTCTGAACGAGCGAATCATTAAAGCTTTGTTCAGATGTCTGAGATCTAGGATGGGGCGGAGGCCACCGTCCTTTTTCGGGACGAGAAAATAGCGGCTGTAAAAACCCGCCTCGCTCATAGAGGGAGGGACAGTTTCTATAGCGCCCAGTTTGAGCACCTCAGTGCACAGAACATGTGAAACATCTTTCCTCACTTTCGTCTCGACCACCACTGAAAAGCGGGGTGGTCTGCGAGCGAATTGAAGCGAGTAACCGTGTTTTATTATGTTCAAAACCCATTTCGGTATGTCGGGGATTTTTTCCCAGGCTTTTGCTCGCACAGATATGGGCTGAAAGCTGGCTGGGGGGCGTGTCGCAGTGACGTATGGGCCCCACCGGCAAATCGCCTTGTGCTAACACTGAGCTTACAGCTTTCAGAAGCACGGGCGCGCGCTGAGCAGCTTTGTTGAGTGCCGAGTGCAGGGGTGCGTGTGAGATTACAGGCACGCGTGCTATCTCCATAATGCTCGCAGCATAAGCTGGAGAAATGTTTGAAACTGTATCGACAGTGTTTACGGGTGGGGGTGCATACATTGTAATAGGCACGCGCGCCACTTTCATAAAGCTTCCCGCTCTTAGCGGGGAGTTTCTTGGCTCGCGCGTCACATCTGTGATGCTTGCGGCATGAGCCAGAGAACTGTTTGAAACTGTATGGGCAGCGCATATGGGTGGGGGTGCATATACTGTAGTAGGCACGTGTGCCACTTTCATAAAGCCTCCCGCTCGGGGCGGGGGGTTTCTGGCCATGCATACAGTGTTTGTGTGTAGGGGTGCATGCATGACAGCAGGCACGCGCGCTACCTTTATAGTATTTCCCGCTTTTACTGGGGAAGTGTTTATAACTGTGGTAACAGTGCTTGTGTGTAGTGGTGCATACATGACAATAGGCACACGATCTACATTTATGGGGCGTCCAGCTTGAGCTGGGGAAGTATTCGGCACTGTTTGGACAGTATTGATATGTGGGAATGCGCACTTTAGTGTGGACACGTGACCCCTTAGTGACACAGGCAGAAAATGACTCTTTTTGTGATTTCTGCGTGTTGCCGTTAAAACGGCGTTTGATTGCAGGTGAGCGAGTTCTGTGACTGGCCCATTGACTGCTGTACAGACATTTCCAGCCGCTTGTAAGGGGACTGGGTAATGTTTTACACGTTTTGGAGACAGTGGTCCGGCTTCTGCGAGACACGCACTCTCTCTCTTTCTTCCTATGGCTAGGAAGGCTTACGAGGCTCCGGGTTCAGCACGATCTTGGGCTGAGGTCCCCGTCGCTCAGGCGGCTGCTTTCGGTTAGCGGAATGCGAGCGGCGTCGAGCGTCCGTTTCAGGTCTGGGCTGGGAGACGGGAGGCGCCGCCCTGGCTCGCTGCTGCAGCTGAGGCGGTCTTTGGCGGTTCTGTGACAAGCTGGAGCGCTTAGGCAGGAAGTGACGCGTGACGTGACGTCACTGAAGTCCGCGTGCTCTGGCGGCCTCCGTGAGCGGCGCTTTTTCTTGGGCGGCTCGAACAGAGGGGATGGCAGCACGGTGGTAGCAGGCTCGTTCGCGGCGAAGGCGGCAAAGCGAGCGCGCAGCTCAGTGAGGCCCAGGGAGTCACATTCGGGGCATCCGCCTCGAGTGAGAGCAGCTTCTGCGTGGTCAGGTCCCAGGCAGCGAGCGCAGATAATGTGACGGTCCCTGTCAGGAAGAGGGCCTCTGCACGAGGCACAGGTCGAAGGCATTTTAAACAACGCCTCGAATTTGCTCTTTACTAAGGACAAAAAAAAAAAGCGTCGCAGAGGCGAACACTTGAAAAGTTATTGCTTAGTAAAGGATATAAGGTGATGCGCGCCGGATGGCGTAGCAGAAGGCTTTGAAGGCGGCTGAAGGCGCCGGCGTCCTCGTAGCAGTCCTGCTGTAGGCTTGTCGACGGCGGGCGAAAACACTCCAATAATCCAGAGGATCCAGCGAAGAGAAGGTCTTTGCTGAAGGAGATTAAATCTAAAGAACTCTCATGACGGGGCGCCTAATATATAGCCTTAGCCACGCCAATCTTGGCAGGCTCTGAGCACGCGGGCGTGAAGCGCGCTCATTGGTCGCGCGTTCAGAGTCGCCCCGTCATTGGTTCGAGCAAGTTGCAGCAGCACAGCCAATGACCGAGCTGCCTCGCTCATTGCTGTCTGCTGTGCAGCTGCAATGCGTTTTACATAAAGACTTCAATATTTCTCGAGAAACTGAGTTTTCCCATAGCGTAAGCTACTTATGCAATAGGAGAGACCTCTCGAGAGGGAACTTTAGTTTATATTGTCATGAGTATCTGGCAGTTTTCAGAAATAAACTCGGTGATTGGACGGCGAAGACACTGAGACAGGAACCATTGGAATAATTGTTCTCAAATTTGAACGCTCCGACTTGAAAGGGTTAAAGGTTCTAATCCGTCCATATTAAACTATATGTTTTAATTAACAAAGATCGTATCCGCACCTCAGTTGATGTATATATTGAAAGTGGGGACACCTAGTTTGCATTTTTATTATGGGATTCTACTGCAAAAGACCTCAACCAACTCATGAACTCCGTCCATTCTGTACTCAGACTCAGAACTGTTGGTAATCATTCAACAATGGAGCTTGGATGCCCTCTATTGGATATTTCTTGTAATTGCCAGTCAGATCATTAACAGACAGTTGATTAGACATGGGTTTTCTTGTATTTTTACATTTCAGTTGATATTTTTACTATATTGTATTTATGTAAAATGTTTTAAATATGTTTATTAACATTAAACTTTAGAATTCAATTATGCCAAATCCCTCAAAACATGTGAATATGCACAAAAAGGATGATGACATTTAATGAATTGCTATTGCAACAGTATTTATGATATTAAGAAACCGTTTTTAAAATGTGCAATACCTTGACATTAATCTGTATTTTTTTTAAGCAATTCAGGCTTCATTTGGTACTGTCGTGGAATATCGCGATGATTTTCTCTAAGTCGAAGAAAACTCTCAGAGTCTTGAGTTCCAAATGCCAAAGTTGTAGTTTATTGAGAATCAACAAACATGAGTCCAGTCAGCTGTCCTGACTCTATCCTCTTAAGGTCTCAGTTATATACCTTTGTTATCTTTCTATCTGTTATCTCTGTCCAATGAGGAAGTTACCCTAATCTCTCCCTCATGCCACCAATATGTTTTAATTCTCACTTTAAGTAATTATTGGTGGAAAATTCCCCATCTCTCTATTTTAAAAAAAGACAAAGACATACATTATGCATATGTCTGCAATAACATACATATGTCTGCAAATACATACATACATATTCACGTCATACATATCTACTTAAATGCATTAGTATACGGGACTTTTTCACACAATAAGAGACTCTTTTACATATATCATTCTCCTAGTAATGACGTCAATTTGATCACAAGACAAAGATCACATACATCTGTACTTTTTCACTTAAGGTGACCTGGTGACCTTGTTTGAGCATGTGCTGCAACATTAATACATTATCAGTCAGCAAAAGTGAATACAAGAGATATATTTCATAAATGAACGATATATGACATCAAAAATATGATTATTCTACCATAAATATATGACATCAAAAATATGATTATTCTACCATAAAGGAACGATATATGATATCAAAAATATGATTATTCTACCATAGTACCTGTATCATTAATCCCTGGGAGGAGTATTTCAAATTCCTCAGAAATTGTTTTCAAACAATTCAAAATGGCAACTTCCTTTTGGGCAGAGCCTATGACTATCAGCGCAGAAGTTGTCCGGGTTGATGAGATCTATATGTGTAAAATGTTTGGTGACTGTACCTCAAAAGGGATGTGCTAGAAAGCCCCCCGAACATGCCCATGTTCTAGGTGGTGCCGAAGAGCCCCTTTTGCACCCTCCCCCCCCACCTGTAACTCTGCCACGCCCTAATTTAGCATCTTCAATATCTTGGCATAATGTTCTCTAAATGTGCTGACAGTCTCATGATTCCACTAGGAGGAGTATTTAAAAGTTCAGAGAATGCAATATTAAAAAAATCCAAAATGGATGACTTCCTGTTGGGCAGAGCTAATAATTATAATTCTGAAAGTTGTCCACCTTGATGAGAACTATATATGTACTAATTTTGGTGACTGTAGGTGAAAATAGGGGTGCTACAGAGGCCATCTTACACACCCATTTTAAACCAGTTAACTGTCACTGGCCAACTGGTGGGCCATTTCAATGTGGCTATAAAACAAATGCTTTGTTTTTGTTATGAGGGGTGCGGAAGCAGGACAAGACGGACAAGAGGTGCGGATCCAAACGCGGTTTTTATTGACTTTAACACATAAGAAATAAAAGGTAAACACAAAGGAAAGTCCACGATGGGAAAACTGGAAACTTAAAACACAATGAAACAGATTAAACATGATGAACCAAAACACAAAGAAAACTAAGAACTCGGGTAGGGAACACGGACCAGGCTTGGCAACATACAAGAAACGAACGACAATCGACAGAGACTCAACAAAGAACCAGGGTTTAAATACACAGACAAAGTGGAGACAGAATGAGACACAGGTGGAAACAATGATGAGTGCAGGCAGTGAGGGAGGTCGGGAATTGTGGGAAATGTAGTTTTAGACAAGGACAGTGAAACACGGGGCGGACAACAAAGAAAACGTGACATGGAGCGTGAACGGTGACGGGTGAAAAGGAAAACACGGAGCAGACAAGGAAACATGACAAGAATGTGAATAGAGAAACATAGAACACAAGACAACAGTGAACATGACAGAATAAAAGAAACTACAAAAAGACTACAAAACCAAAACAGGAATTAAACTAAACTTCACGATGACAGTACAAAAACAAAAGACAACAGGGAACATAACAGTTTTATATCAAAATCCCCATCAATGTTCACAAACTTGGAATCAAATTAAAGCTTAAAAACTCAACTTTCATCTTCTGAAGTCTATTTGGTAATTAGAGCATTACAGTTAATACATTTTAAAATGTTATGAGTGCATTTTTAAAACATGCGACATGTTAGCGACAGTACTTATGTTTCATGTTCTCTGCTTAAGAAAAAACAGCATGAATTTTATTGTGATGGTCCACTGATGATAATTAACCACATCAGATTGGTTAAGTAATATTATTATTTTCTAGTTTAAATTCTGTTTATATTTTTGTATCTGTGATTTAGCAGCTTTATTCACCTGAAATTTCCACTAACATTATGCCAATTGTTTTTAACAGAAGTGTATTATAGAGGATAAGCTTTTATGTATGTAAACATGTTTGATGCTATTTGTTAAAATAAATGTATACATAATATTAATGTGAATCTATAAATCTGTCTACTAAGGGTGTAATTGTTCTCGGATGGTTCACCACCCAAGGTTTGGTAAGCATTTGCTGCGTGGTTCATCTCTAATTGAATAACGCATCTGGATCATACACTTTGAAAGAAAATAAAGCGGCAAATGTACATGCGCAGTTATAACCTCTGCTAATTAGGGTTGGGTATTTTTTAAATTTTATCGATTCCAATTCTGGTTATCGAATCCGGTTGTTCCCTTTACAAAAAGATTCACTAGGATGCTGCGCTGAGAAAAGAGCTTTGGGAACAATCCTACATTGTGACCAGCTGTGAATATGTGTGTAACACGTCAATGAACATTGACCAGAATTATAGCCTCGGCTGGTGAGATCATTGGATGCACCTGTGGCCAGGCTATAAATAGAGTCACCAGCGTGTCGTCAGATCCATTTTTTTCAGAGCCCATTCTGTGTGTGTGTGTCTCACAAGCCTGTCACAAACTTTCTTTCCTCTGCTAGGAATTTATTTAGGCAGTGCGCAGTGAACCTTTTCTCCTTTCTCTGCTTTCTATAAATATATATATAAATAGAGAGAGAATGACTGAGAATCAGAGCAAACGATGCGTGTTCCCTTGTTTTTATGCTCTATTGTCGAGAGGGACACGCATCAGTTTTGCTTTGTTTGTTTGGGTGAAGAGCATGCTGCTCTCGCGTTGGAGCGGGGCGGGTGCTAGCATTGCGATCTGCTTTCGGGCGAAATGCTTCGCGCTCGCCTCGCTTACTTCCAAGAGTCAGCACCCACTCTTTCATCTTGGGGCTCTCGCATATATTTGGCTGAGGAACGTGAGACAGGTACGTCCCTATCGCTCGATCTCTCCCCAGATCCAGCTGATCCTTCTTGTAAGCCTGAAGCGTGCCTCGACGCCCCTTCGTTTTACAAGGGGGGTGCTGAACCTCTGAACATTCCACTCCAATAATAAAGCGGCTGAGAAATTACTCGAGGTGGTTACTCGGACTACAAAAACGGTCTCGGACTACGAGGTCCGAGAACCAGGCCCGGGTGGGCCAGTATGGAGTCACTAATGTGACTTGCTCCTCGTCCTCCCTGACCTTGCACAGCACCTGTGCAAGAAGGCTCACTGGGGGAAATGCGTACTTGTGCAGCCCTGTGGGCCAGCTGTGTGCCAGCACGTCTGCCCCGAGGGGAGCCTCTGTTCGGCCATACCAGAGCGGGCAGTGGGAGGTCTCTCAGGAGGCAAGCAGGTCTACCTGGGCCTTGCCGAATCATTCCCAAATCAGACCTGAGTCGCTGCTGGCTCCAAAGGAGGAGACGACGGGTGAGTCATGACATGTGGCGGGAGCGTACGCCACCTTGGCGATATATGTACACTACCGCAGTGGTGCTGTCTGACCTGATTAGGACATGTTTGTCTCGAATTAACGGGAGGAACTGTCGCAGGTCAAAGAAAACAGTCAACAACTCTAGGCAATTGATATGCCAGCGTAGCGGGGCCCCTCTCCAAAGGCCCGCAGCTGTGCGCCCATTGCAAACGGTGCCCCAACCTGATTTGGAGGCGTCGGTAGTGACCAGGACGCGTCGGGACACCTGCTGCAGGGGCACTCCTGCCCGTAGAAAGCAGAGGTCTGTCCAGGGTTTGAGTGTTTGGCGGCATGCAGGGGTGATTATCACACGGTGCGTGCCGTGGCACCATGCTCGTCTCGGGACTCGAGTCTGAAGCCAGTGCTGAAGCGGTCTCATATGCATCAACCCCAGCGGCGTGACTGCGGCGGAGGATGCTATATGCCCCAGGAGCCTCTGGAAGAGTTTTAGAGGGACCGTTGTGCCTGGCTTGAACTTTGCGAGGCATTTCAGTACCGACTGTGCACGCTCGTTGGTGAGATGTGCAGACATTGAGACTGAGTCTAACTCCATGCCGAGAAAGGAAGCGAGGAAGCTTGGCTTGCTCAGCTCGTCATGCACGTCCGGGAAGAAAGGAACCAGGAGGGGGTGCGTGGCTGTGAGCGGCGCACATGCCTGTGGAACCAATGAAATAGCCGTGAGGGGGAGGGGGACGGGATTTTCCAGTCCAACCTCGTGCTCGCGGTACCCGGGGAAGCATATCGGACCTCTGTGCATCAGGCTCAGACTGGGCATGCAGACCCGAAGGTGGCACCGAGGCGAGGCGCGGGGGGCGGCTGAAGTGGCTTTCTCTCATGACAAAAGAAAGCCTACGACCGCAATGCTGCCTCAGCTATGTTCTCGCACTGAGAACATAACCCATTGGAGAGAAATCGCTCATCCCGAGCTCGGGCGGAAGCCAGAAAGCTTGCCGGGGAGGCGGGTGGTTCGCGGGGATTTACCCGGCGAACACAGCCCGTCATTGTCCCCAAATCGTCTCCATCGCCCGCGGCGCCTGCCTCAATCCCGTGGGAAAGAGGCGAGGCGCGGGGGGGCGGCTGAAGTGGCTTTCTCTCATGACAAAAGCAAGCCTACGACCGCAATGCTGTCATGGCTATGTTCTCGCCCTGAAAACATAGACCATTCATAAAAACGCTGCCTGCGTGTAATCACAGCCCAGGTACGCCAGGCAGCTTTTATGACCGTTGGAGGTGGGGAGAAATCAACCGCATCCAGAAACTACACAGAGGCGGAAACACGTCTTTAAAAAGACGCGTCCTGAAAAGCACGTTCAACGCCGCTGTGTATTGCTCTTTTAGAGGAAATCACTCTTTTAAACAACTCTCTTAGAGTTTGGGTTTCTGCACTGTCGAAGCGCCCAGGGGCAATTGCACTGCCGTGCAAGAAAGAGAAATCGCTGCTGTATTGCGCCATCAATCTCTGAATGAACTCTAGTATTTGCCTCGCCTTTATACCCGTATGTCCGGGGGTGGGGTATGCAAATACTATCTGCCAACTTCTCATTGGCCTTTTTACATAGATCAGAGGTATATTCGGTGCTCAAGAGAGACCCCTAGTGTCGCTTCTCCGACACAACATGGAGAGAGCGACAGAAGGGGAACATATCTTTTCCTGCAAGTCAGTCCTGTCACACAAAATATTATGATATAAAAATGTGTATTTGAGGAAATATTGATGAATAAATCTCAAAAACTGTGTAGATGAAGGTGGGGGTATGTATCCACCATTACGTGTTTGTAAAATCTCCTATATAAAGTTAGATTTTTTACAACTATATGAGTGCATTGCGGTTATTCTGTGCTTTCCATCAACTACATTTGACCAAAAAGTTGCTTATATTTCTAATAGATATTACAATACCATGTTAGATACAACCAGGGACATGTGATCAATAAGAAAATAAAAATTGTGTAAAAAACAATGACTTCCATATGACTCAATGTTCAGATTTCAAGAATTCAATCTTTTTTCCCTAGGATTTTTAGAAGTGGAATTGTACGTTTCTGGTAGAATGTCCCATAAACAGTCAGTAACAATAGATTTCCTCCTACCAGAGGAATCTAAAAAGATGCTGATGCTGTAGTGGTTTCTCATGCCAATTTTGTGAAAAATCACTCAGCATCTTTGGGGTTTTGATTTCAGAAGAATAGACTTTATTATCACACAATAAAGCCGAGTTGCCTACGGTGAAACCACAGTACCAACAACAACTGAAGCATCTCTGGTTTGGTTTTACTTAAATACATCTCCTCAAACAAGGTGGGGCTTACATGCATTATCTATCATGCTCTTCATTGACTCTGGTCTTGACCATATTAAGAAGTAACAGAATGTCCTTTGGAAGAGATCAATTCTCCCCCCTAAGTAATGCTATTTATGTTTCTGCACACAAAGTCAAATAGTCAAACATATGTGAGCACATATTCATCACGTCACAGGCCTTTACATACAGTAAACTGCATGTTTGCCCCTCAGACATAACTGTGGTGTAAATCAACAATGTTTTCATTGATTATTCCTGATTAACTTGATAAAAATATACTACATATTCCCTCCTCTGTGACTTTCTATAGTCACAAATTAACATATTTAAGCATGTACGTGCTCCTGGTTTGGTCTTGTTTTTGGTTGTCACAGTTTGTAGATTGCATTAAACAAAATATTCATCCTAATTTTAAGAGTTCTTGCTTGTAGTGTAGATGTCTTCAACCCAGATGCTTTGCGCATCGTAGAGGATCACCCTTTGGGGAGAGGTTAACCAGCACTTACACCCAGGGCATGGTTCTTCATATCTTCTTATATATTCATTGAAGGAATCAATTTCCTCCCAAGTTGGTCTTTCTGTCCATTCAGGGAGTTGCCATTGCCTTGGGCCATTCACATTAATCAAAGTCATCTGCTTTACTGTTGCTTGAATCCAAAATTATTTTACCAATGATCACATACAACAGAATCTTATTCGTTCCACAATGTTATTATCCAGACATTATATTAATTTTAGTTAATTGTTCACCCCATTTCTTTTGGCAATCAGGTCATGTTAATTTTTAGTCACCACCATATATTCTTTTCCATTCTTCATTATTATTAAAATGTACGTGAGTTCAATAAAAGCATAAACAAAAATAATTTTCCAATCGTAATTCTTCATCATGCAAACAGTCCCAGGTTTGCTTAATACTTCTTTAATAATTTAGGCACTTCTTTGTATGTAATGGTTCTCAAAGCTTTACCTCCAAAATCAATCTATAATTGGTCTACACGGGGTGTGATCCCCTGATAACACAGTGATAGAATGCTTGTTATTCATTGCTGTGATAAAATATTTTAATAAAGCGGTTATTAAGACACAGTCGGGTTGAGTGGAACTCACAGCTTCTAGCAGGTTTCTTCTAGACCTCCCTTTTGATACTTCTTTCCTAAAAGCATCCACCCACTTCCTTATACCCAGTTCACCCGTCTTGGGTATGTTTCCAGGGCAGTGGCACCCTGTCTTAGGCAGCTCTCATTTTGCAAATGGAGAGTCTTTACCCATCATTGAGTCGTCACCTCTTGCCACTGCAGAGTTTTACCCATCATTGGGTTATCATCTCTTGTCTCTGGTCTCGGTACCGCTTAGTCCTATTATCCAATCTTTAATAATCTGGTATCAGCAAACAGCTATTTTCCCTTGCTTCAGGGAGCATCACCTGAGAACCATCACAGCCAATGGAGCCATCTACAACTGCTCAAACATTGAGACAGTCCAAAACATGGTTAAATTCACAAAGCATTATTCAAAGTTCAACAATCTATTGACATTGTCCAAATGAAAAGTAAAATGCAACAATTAAACTCATTTACAGTTCACTAACTTCCATTCAAGTTGTTATGTTTTTTCCTTTAGCAAAGGTCATAAATGACTATGTCTCTTGGTGAAGACTAACCATCAGAACAAATCAAAATACAGGGTTGCCTCTGTCAAGCTTCTAAGATGCTTAATGTAAATCATCACTTTAATTTAATAATTTCTAAGTAGTTTTAGAACCTACATTTATTTTACCAGAAGTACATTCAACCAAGTCTCTTATCTTTAGTATGAACACTTCACTTCAAATTGCCCTCTGAAAATAACAAATCTTTAATCATGATGAGGAAAGCTGTTTGAACCTTTCCTTCATATTACTGTATCTAACACATCATTTTCCATATAAAAGAAAATAAAATCAAAAGAAAATTAAACAATTTAGTGATATGGTTTTAGCCCACTTAAAAACTTAAACTGAGAGCGAGAGGGAAAGAATTTGAGGGAGAGATTGCACTCCTTCACACTGTTGTTACAGTTATTCCTTTTTTTTCCCTTAGAAAATCAAAATAACACATTTGTAATTCTACAACAGTGAGAATAGTGATAAATGTAATTTAATAAAATGATATAATCAAATATACTTTATTATATTATCTGCTTTCAACCTTTGCCATTGTAAACCATCTTCAAGAAAACTTCTAGAATTTCTACTTCTCTTATCCCTTCCCTCCTCGCGCAATAAAATTAATGCGCATTTGTATTCAGACCATTGAGAAATTTAAGTTTTCGTTTTAAATCAATAAACTTTCTTATGATTACTTTCTCCCTTTTCTTACGTTTTCTCATGAGTAGGAACTTTCATTATGTCAAATAAACCAACATAAATTAACTATTTAAATTAACAGAAAATAAGTTAAAGATTTTAAACAAAATAAAATAGTAAAGTGGCACAATGGAAGTTCAGACATATATCTTGTGTTTTGCAATAATTGATCAGTAAAATACATTATGTCCTTTTGAATTTCTTACAAGTCTCATTTTTATATCCTAATGTTATCATCATTTAATAATATTATTTTTCCTGTTATTACATTTTATACTTTTATACATTTTATGATCAATTATTCAGTTAAATAGCAGAGACAGATGTCACTGTGCATAAACTGTATACCTTTAAAACAGTTTTTTCATGGATTTACCTCAAAATAAAAAATAGCTTACTAGAGATAGACACTTAATTAACCCCTTGCAGTACTGATTAATCTTTTTCTTTAAAGTGAGGGTAGTCTTTGGAAAATTTAGGGGAGTAAACAATCCAATATGTTACTCTTACTTTACCATTAAGTTTTAATATTTAACCTTCACAACAACAAATTCGCAATTAGATGCTGGATTTAAATTTAGACCCTCAGAACAATTTAGACATGGATATTGAACCCATGGATGGCAGTTGGAGAATCAAACATCCAATTAGTCATATATGACTGAAATCAATTTATCAAGAGAAATTTGAATCCACAATTGAAATGTCAATTCAGTAATGATTACCAGCATTCATGATAGTAGGAGGGCCAATCATATAACCGCCCACATACGGTATTTCTCAGTCTTTTTTCTTTTCTCCGGACTGTCTCCTGTAACATAAGCTGCTTCAATAAATCATCTGGCTCAGCAATCTGCAATGTTGAGAGACTGGTTCCAGAATGAGTTATTGAAATGACTTATACAATGCTGACAACAGAAAGAGTAAAACATAGTTAGCATCAATTTCACACAGAATAGACTTATGAACATCAAATTATTTATGATATACAATTTAATCCTAATGTTTCTCTATGGGTTTCACCTAATACCAATCTCCAGTTTTTCCTTAGCATTATCAATATTTTTTCTATCAAATACACCACATATTGGGACTTATTTCAATTTTATCTGGCATGACTGGTCACAGAACAAACCCAAGAAAAAACTTGTCTGAGTAAATTTGAAACGTAGAGAACATGCAATGATTTAAATCATTCTTAAATGTATTTTCTTTAATTCTAGTCTCAGTGACAACTTTCAGTGTACCCATGATCAACCAATGCCTACACTGAATATATAAAAAATAAAAGAAAAGAAAAATGTCTAATCTTAAAAGAATCTGCTATCTCTTTTTTCTAAATTCGGGGGCCCCCTGTGTTTGACTAGAGACATTATGAGAGACACCGTGTTTAACCTCTCTGTTCATTATCAGGTCTCATTAATCACCCCAGTCAGACATTTTCTAGCAAAAATAATATACACTATCTGTCTTATTTTTGTTGGTTGATCAAGTTTACACCAATAAAGTTGCACAAACATATACATTGTTCTCCAGACATATTTAAACACATCAAAAATAAAACATATAATCCTGGGTAAATGTATATATCAAGACATTATAGTGTAATTTAATATTGTTAAAAATGTTATTCTCTCATATTGGACTAGACAGAACATAAAACAGACACATGAATGTGACATTTTCACATTTAAGATTTACTTGTCATATTCCAATTTCAAAATCTTTCTTTTTAATTTCCCTTTCCCATTTTCTGTGGCTTTGATAACTACTGGTCTCACTACGAGAAGTACCATCCACATTCTATCTAAAGTATTTGGAGCTGACCTTTGGGAGCTGACCTTTGGGGTCACATAGGGAGGTATTTTTAAAAAGGAACCTGTCATTTTACCCTCCTCTGCATGCCTCAGCTTTTCTGGCCTGCCTCATATTTCTCAGTGAATTTTAAACTTTCTGGACATATTTCTTACTTTATTCTTTTTATTTTTCCTGTTCTTAGTTTTTACTCTTATCTTTTTATTTATTTATTTTTTAACCGTTTAATCTAAATGTCTTTCTAAATATTTTTCCTTATCTTCTTCTAATATATGAATTAGTATACTCCATACATGAATACATTTCCTATATGTTTGTCAATTTACCTTTAGGATCAGTCTTCATCTAGTCCTTAGTTTTTTATTTTTTCACTGGCTCTTTCTTCATTTTTACTTAGCATATAAAAATGAAAACTTATTTTAGCAGCATTAATTTAGATAAATCAATACATTTAGAGAATAAATGAACCTCTTATTTTTTTATGTATTTCCTTCTACACTAATCTTCAACAGCAATATTTTGAAACAATTTTCCTAATTTTTTTCACCTTTACGCTTTAATACACAAAGTTCATTCACATCACTTTATTATTTATTTATTTATTTAGCTTTCTCATTTCTTTGAGATTTTACACAGTGGACTTCTAGATTTTACTCTTTCCACTGGAGTTTTACCTTATGTAATATAACAACACTTATCTTATATACAACCTTTGTTTAAATTCCAATTTCTTAGTTGACTTAAGTTTAATGCAATACACTGGACCCAAAGCTTTAATTCTTATTCTTATTACTTATTATTTTATTTTTCTCTTAGCTATTTTTGATTTTTCAAACTGATTTTAATTACTTTACAGTTGTTTAATTTTTTATTTCAATTTCAATTTTTTTATTGTTACTTGTCCCTGTGCTTTAAAGGTTAAACTTTAAGCACAGATATCTCTTTTGACTGACTAGTTCAGAGGTCTGGCATATTTTTCAGCTGCTAGTCTAAAAAAAACCTCAGAAGCTAAGAGTTAACTTTCTGTCTACGCAGCAAAGCTAAGTCTCTCTATCTTGTTCACACACCCAACAATATCTCTTGAATGTATAGATTCTTTGTATGAAGTCAAATACATTTCTATGCTACAGTTTAGGAGTTATGCTCTAGCCCATTCCAATCAACAGCTGCTAGGCTAAGAACAGCCAAGACTAAATGTTTTCCAGCCAGTTGTGAGTTAACTTTTTGATTTCTTTTTTCCTAATTTCGTTTACATCTATATTATTTCACTGTTTTTATTCATTTTCTTGTTGTTTGTTTATACTCTATTAAATGTATCTTTCTATCTATATATCTTTATCATTGGTTTTATCTCCACTTTGCAATATTTAGAATATTTATTAGGTGCCTTCTCTGCCTGTAATTATCAGCTCTCTTCTGCCTCCATATATTGATGGAAGGTTGAAAATAGCCCAAATATATTTTCTCTGCTGTAAATTGCATATATACACCTCACCAGTTATGCAGCACAGGCTGATATTTTGGAACATTTTTAGTTTTCTTTATGTTATCAACGGAAATTTCCTTCCACAGTTTTATGAGACAGCTTTCATTTCCAACATTCATTCAACATATAAATGACACACTTTCATTATTGAACAACTTTACTCCATTCGCTTTGTCTCTTATTTATTTATTGGGCTCATATTACATCCACACAGTGTTCCTTTTATGGTCAACGACTATCACACATTCCAATTCCTGTACCGGACTTATATTTTTATTCAGTCATACTTTCTCATACACATTCACTCTGAACACTATTTGAACCACAATTATTCGTACACGCACATAAATGCTACACTTGTTACAAACACAAGGCCTTTATAAACATTGAGCTTTCAAAAAAAAAATCAAAAATTGCGCAATTATTAGTCCTATTTTCTTTACTTATTTATATTTATTAATTAATTCCTACAGAGCAGTATCCGCAAAGTAAATAAATAAATATTTCTTTGCCTATGCAGTCCTCTAATTATTATCCTGTAGCTTCGTAGGCTACTATAAATGTCCTACAGAGCGGTATCCGCAAAGTAAATAAATAAATATTTCTTTGCCTATGCAGTCCTCTAATTATTATCCTGTAGCTTCGTAGGCTACTATAAATTTCCTACAGAGCTTTATCCGCAAAGTAAATAAATAAATATTTCTTTGCTTATGCAGTCCTCTAATTATTATCCTGTAGCTTATCCTTAATTATACTATTATTAATTCTTAAACTTTATCCGCCATTATTTACTGCTATTGCACCTACACCCTTACCAGTAAATAAATACAGATCATTGCATGCAATTATTTCTTCTGGAATCAAAACCCTTTATTCTTTTTATCCTTTTTGGTTTAGAAGAGCTTTCTGAGCGTTCTTACCACCACAGGCAAACTGGCAAGTAACACAAATGTTTATAAGCAATATATGCTTACCTCTTAATGGTGGCCACCGTGTTTGTGTTCGCTTTCCCAGCCAGCCCACGATGTAAAGACTCTGCTCTCTTCTGTCCCTGTTCGGGCGCCAATTGTAGTGGTTTCTCATGCCAATTTTGTGAAAAATCACTCAGCATCTTTGGGGTTTTGATTTCAGAAGAATAGACTTTATTATCACACAATAAAGCCGAGTTGCCTACGGTGAAACCACAGTACCAACAACAACTGAAGCATCTCTGGTTTGGTTTTACTTAAATACATCTCCTCAAACAAGGTGGGGCTTACATGCATTATCTATCATGCTCTTCATTGACTCTGAGAAGTAACAGAATGTCCTTTGGAAGAGATCAATTCTCCCCCCTAAGTAATGCTATTTATGTTTCTGCACACACAGTCAAATAGTCAAACATATGTGAGCACATATTCATCACGTCACAGGCCTTTACATACAGTAAACTGCATGTTTGCCCCTCAGACATAACTGTGGTATAAATCAACAATGTTTTCATTGATTGTTCCTGATTAACTTGATAAAAATATACTACAATGCCACTTAATTATGAAGATATTATTGGAGCAAATCAAATGAGCACCTGTGACAGTGTTATTTGTAGTTGTAGAGATTAGCTACACATGTGTATCAGTAAATTTGAAGTCACAGAGAAATGTATTTTAAGAGTTGCAAGCTTGTAGATTTTTTTCTCTCTCAAACAAACACAACACAACAATTACACCTTCTCAAATTCTTCATTGCAGGTGCACAAATCCTATAAAATTTTATAAAAATTATAAAAAAAACTTCCATGAGCATCTTCCTAAGCTGGTAGTGGCAAATACCAATAAAGGTATGTTTTTTCTTTCTTTTTCTGAAATCCCTCATCTTTATACATTTGTTTATAGTTTATATATGCACGCTGGTCACTGCGGTCAAGCCAGCCATGATTAAAATCCATATAACAGAAAGACGTGCTTTCTGACTCCTGTTGAGTGTTTTACTATATTACACTGTGCTAAAGCGAGGGGTGCCAAAGTTGCAGTTACTTTGAAGTTTTTTTTTTTTTGTGATTATTTCAGTATGAATAGTTGAAAAGTTTTCCTTTCCTTGTTTTTATTTTAGTTTTTTATTGTCCAGAAAGCTTGTAACCAGTGATGGTCCCCATGCTTCTGCAGAACTCCCAGGTGTCATTCTGCCGCAGCCTCTGCTCCAGCTTACTCCTATAATAATTTATAATTATTATTATTAGTAATAATAATGCATTTTATTTATAGATGCCTCTCAAGACACTCAAGAACACCTTAAGCACACTATTGATTGATAATGAGAATACTGCAATACAACCTAATGCAATTTAAACAAGAGTTTTATAAACAGTCAATTACAGAAAGATGGTGAGATAAGTGTTATGTAACCTGTGTTATGACATGTCACAGTAGATACAAATGCAAATATGTAATTTTTAACTAATAAGACAAAAAGCTTTATTAGGTGTGTGTATCAGTGTGCAGCAGGTGCTGAAGTAGACACTGTTGTGCATTCTGATGGATTGTGCAAGAGTACAACAACATGCCGAAAGTGCGGTTGTACTTTAAGATGCGCATAGCTGTTATCTAAAATAAGAAAAGAAAAGAATGTATAAAAGTGTGATCATTTCAAAACAAGGACATGACATATTTTGATATTTCTTTGTGTTACCAAATCTCTTTCCTTATCTCTCTGATCTGCCACTTGTATCTGGGTTTTCATTTAGATAGATCATTTTAAAGTTTAAGTTAATCTCAATGCCATATAAAACATAAAATGTAAGAAGACATTCTGTGTATGATGTCAAGAGAGTATTTCCCTGTAATTTTGTCCAATACTACATTAAATGAGTTTAAATTTCATATGTTAATAAGCATGGTATGTTTGAAAATGAAACCCTTCAAACATGAAAACGCTAATTATATTAATAACAAACCTATAAAGGAAAGCTTTTTATGATGTGTTTGAACATGAGGAAGTGATGCAAGTGCTAGGATGAATTTTTGAGTTGATTTTGCCTTTAATCTTTTCAAAAACAGTACAGTTAAATTACTTGAAAATGGATACAGTAACAGTCAGGGTCACTCTAACCTATACTCCTTTAATAATGTGAGCAAACCTATAAAGGAAAGCTTTTTAAGAGTGTTTGAATATGAGGAAATTATCCAAGTGCTAGGATGCACTTTGAGTTTTGGGGTGATGTTGCCTTTAATTTTCTCAAACACTGCACTTTTAATTGACCTACAGGATTTACAATTCAAAGTTTATTACAAGGTACATATGAATGACAATGAGATATCCTTGGCAGTAAAGTACCATTTATTATATCTAATATGTAAATGTAATGTCATTTAATTCAGTAAACTTTGGTTATAAAATATTTAAATGCTTTTTCGTCAATATAGTTAGACTGGCTATCTTCTGCACTCAACAGGAGTCAGAAAGCACGTCTTTCTGTTATATAGATTTACATTTTCCAGCGTGCATATTTAAACTATAAACAAATGTATAAAGATGAGTGATTTCAGAAAAAGAAAGAAAAAACATACCTTTATTGGTATTTGCCACTGCCAGCTCAGGAAGATGCTCATGGAACTTTTTTTTTTTTCCTGTTCGGGCGTCATGTTCTGCCAATGGAGAGGTGCCCAAACTAGCTCTTCTGATTGGCCAAAATTATCTGATCTCTGAACAGTGCCCGCCTTCTGCCTCTACAGATCATAGATTGTAAAAAAAAGATGGACGACGCACCTTTGCTTTTTCCATTGTTTTTTTTTATTTATTTTATTTTTTTATTGAACTATAGCATATACAAACAGCATGGCAACAATCATATATCATTGCAATATAACAATGAAATCAGGTGCAAAATTGCATTACAGAAAAAAAAAAAGGCTAGGGTTTGTTTTTTTAAATCATATTCTTCAATTATTTCAAAAAGTTTTTGTGCATATTTACTTTTCATCATTTGCAGGGCCTTTGTGTAAGAAAGAAACGCATTGTGAAATGCAGAAAACCTGGGTTTAACTTTCAAAAAATTTAGATTTGTGTATATAAAATTTTCAAAAAATGAGAATGTCATTAACCAGAAAAACATCTTTGTATCTGTTCATAACAAGTCCAATGACAATCTCCTTATGAGAGAAATCTGAAAGAAGAGGATCCTTTGGGAAAAGCCACTCATGAATGTCAAGCCATAAAGCCTCTACATACATACATTGAAAAAATTAATGATCAGTGGTTTCTACTTCATCACAAAATACACAATTTCTAGTTTCAATTCCAAATCTTTGTCGTACTAATTCACTGGAAGGATAAACATCATTTACATTTTTTTAAATGGATTTCCTTGGCTTTGGGGGTTAATTGGAATTTTAAATAATTAGTTCGTAACCTGTAAATTGTTTCTTTTGAGAAGAACTGGGATATCAAGTTTCTATAACCTACAAAAGGGAATAAAATGTTATCAAATAAATGTATGATAGATTTGTTTGAGAATGTAGTTTCTTTGAAATCGTAACCTCCAATTAAAAGTGATGGGAGACACAGGGTGGTGGAATTAGAGGTTGAAAGGAATCCTTTGATTAAACATATAATAGAGTTGGGGATAGCTTTGATTATAGAATTAAATGTGTTCCGATTACAGATAATATCATATTTAAGACTAAAGTCCTCATATGAAATAAAACATCCTCTGCTATTGACTAAATGAAGCACCGACCAGATACCTTTCTCCATCCAGTCCTTATTATATAGTGATTTATTTCTTATTGTGATATATCTATTATTCCATATTGGGGTCTTATGTGGCGTAAAATTATGATTGTATAAAAGTTTCCAGTACAACAAGACTTGCTGGTGAAACTGGGATAGTTTGACAGGGGAGTGAAATCACATCTAAGTAAAAATTCTATCCCTCCCAATTTTTATTTTTTTTTTTAAAACAAAAGGTTGTTGTTATTTAGAAAAGATTTTAACCAGTTAATTTTCAGAGTACCATTTATGGAATAGAAGTCAATAGCTTGTAGACCTCCCTCCTTGAAATCTTTAGTCAACTTTGCTCTTTTAATGTAATGGACTTTCTTTCTCCAGATATAATCAAAATTAATCTGATAAATTTTTTTAATCACTTTGTTTGGAATTGCCAATGAGTATGCAGGATAAATGCACCTAGATAAACTATCCATTTTAGTTAAAAATATTCTTCCCAATAGACTAATATCTCTTAATAACCACAAATTAAGTTTAGATTGGCACGTCTCAACAATTTTCCACAGATTCATATTTTCGTGTTCAATTGAGTCTTTGGAGAGCTCTTTTCCATTGGTGAGAACTGGCGCTGACATCTTGGGACTTCAGTCTGCGCAGTTGCGATTTCGGGACCAGACCTGCGCAGTAGTGAGCAGGAAGTAAAGCCGCGAAATCAAGTCCCCGCCCTCACTCTCGCTGAATCAATCACAAGCACACGCCCCTGCACTTTTGACTTTTGATTTATGACGGTGTGAAATAATTAATTATAGAAATGTAGATATTACATTTAAAGCTCCAATCTCCTCAGTCCTCCAAAGATCCCGAAAAAAAGTCCGTTGGTGCTTCAGCGACTACTTCACTCAGAGAACCTGTCAATCACAGCTGTCAATCATGATGTCACAGGACCGTTTTTATAGCATCAAATAACTAACTACAAACAAACTTATTTGGAAAACAAACACTTGAAATTACATCAACCTGATAGAAACTACAGTAAATTATAGAAACTATCTTTGGAAAAAAGATATGTGAAGTGTAATTTAATTGTTTAGTTGGTCTCACGTCCCGTTGAATAACATGGGGAGGCGGGGTTTATGACCTATACTAGGACCAGCCACCGGAGGGAGATCGAGACGTTTTGCTTATCACTTTTGCTCCATATTTTACACAGACATGTGGTGCAGAAGGGAGAACGCGTGAAAAAACAGTGTTTGAGACTCGTAGCAGCAGATTCAAGCAGTTGTAGTTATGTAGGCCTACTTGTGTTTGTGCGGGAAAAATATCAAAGAAAAAAAAATATTTGTCAGAAAATATTGTAAAAGTGTGCAACTCTCGTTGGATGCATTCACATACTGATTTGCGGATGAGCAAAATTTGTCCGTGACTTCACATTTTATGATGCGTGTGTGTGAAGGTGTTTTGCACATATTCACTGCAGCAACTGTATCAAAAATGTGAGCGTATGAGTTTCTTAATTTGTGATTCATAGAAAAGGATTTGTGAGCCTGCAATGAAGAATTTGAGAAGGTGTAATTGTTGTGTTGTGTTTGTGGGAGAGAAAAGAAATCTACAAGTTTGTAACTCTTAAAATACATTTCTCTGTGACTTCAAATTTACTGATACACATGTGTAGCTAATCTCTACAACTACAAATAACACTGTCACAGGTGCTCATTTGATTTGCTCCAATAATATCTTCATACTTAATAATAAAATAGAAAAATCGCATTTTACGTCGCAATGGTAAAACTATACAGGGATAGATGACGCACGAAACAAAGAGTTAAATAGCGATACTTTTTTTTTTTCAGTGTTTGAGTCAAAATCTATTTTTGCTAATTCTGTTTTGAAAGTGGATAATTTAATAATATAGAACCGCATCTGATTTTAAGTTGACAACTTAAAAAACCCCTCGGTTAACTCCCAAACACAACAACAACAACATATCCAGGCGATTCAACTGGAAAAAAAAGAAAATAAAAAAGAAAATCGTGTGTCGTTTTGCACAGATCTTGTCAGCTGGTCATCAGTCAGCCAATCAGTTACGATTTCATGGCGCAGCTAACACTGTGTACACATCAATGCAGCTGCAAACTGCACAACATCACTGCAGACGAACGGCATGGCCCGGGTGAGTCACGTCACTTTGTTCTCACACTTTATTACGATGTTTTCCTCCGTGTCACTCATCAGAATGTAGTGTTTCTACAGAATATCTCGCTGTAATGCTTGTGTAACAACATTGTTATTGTCCGCTGTAGATTTGTGACTGTAACTGCTCTTCCACTGAAATTGAGTTCACTTATATAAACGTTTATAAACGCATAGTGCTACACGATGTGTTACAGCAGATAGCGGTTTGCTTTATTTTTCTAACTTGTGTTTGCGAAATAACTTTTCAAACTCGACTTTTACTGAAACGCAGCGGAACAGACCAGTTTAAATGTCATTAAAATGTAAATTATAATGAATAGCGCCATTTAAAATGTTTATGTGATGAAAACGCAATGGGCAAACATCAATACTGCATTTTAAATGTAACAGTAACCGGTAAGACTTGTTTACAATAGGTTTTCATATGTTAATGACATTAATACATGAAGTAACTATTAACAATACTTTTGATTAATGTTAATTTCTACATGTACTACTATTACGTTTAAAACAAATTAAAAGTATTTATAAAAAAAGTAGAACTATAAACAAGATCAATAAATGCTGTACAAATATATTGTTGATTGTAAGTTTATGATACCTAATGCATTAATGGTAAAGTGTTACCAGTAACTCAAAATAATGAAAATTTCTACTGCAAATGGAGTTAATAATGTAAATCAGTGAATTGAAATGGGTGAACAGTAATTTGGTTCTGTGTCTGTCCCTGGCCTTCTAATGGCCTTCAGAAACACTTGTAGGTGCTGAAGAACTGGACCATTACAATTAGGTTTTATAGTGTAACATCTGTAAAGACATTTACAAATTGGTATATCGCACCAGAAACATTTTTGATATTAAAGCACCGGTGACTTTAGAACCAGTCTCTTTAACAGTATTGGACAAAAGCTCATGAATGTACTTTTATTAAAACAGCAAGAAATAATCATATGTTCACAAATATACAAATATGAGAAATAACAACATTTTTGAATCCGAATTCACAAGTCCAGGCAGCTGAGCGACTGACATTTGTTTCTGAATTCATCTCTTAAAGGAAAATACTGGAGGACTTTTGGACTCGGTGAAGAAAGCAACTTTTGTCATCGGATCGGGACTTTTCTTCCTGGTCGCGTTTAGGAACTCAGTAACATGGTGAGCAAACCATGTATTAAATTTAAATGCAAAATAGACTGTCAACAACTTTCATGTTGGCATTTTGCCTTCTATTTCTAAGTTTAATGTTCTGTTTACTTGAATCAGCACTTGTTGATCTGAATTTCATATCAAGGATAAAAACACAAATAGCCATTTCTCAATGTCATGTGAATCCTCTGGAATTTCTATTTGACAATCATAATTACAGTGTGTTCTTTGTATTGGATTTGTATATTCAAAGGAATAATTTACCCAAAAATGAAAACTCACCCTCAGTTTTTTTTAAACCTGTATAACTTTCTTTCTTCCGTGCAACACAAAAGTAGATAGACGTTTAACAGTATGCCCGAGCTGGGGCTGGGACGATCCAAAAATGACAAAAAGCATTATAAAATTAGATCATACAACTCCAAGTTCTCTGTGAGGAACACAAACTGAACTTCAAATCTTGTTTGACAGTCCAGGTCACATTCACTTTCACTGTATGTAAAAGAGCAGCATGAAAATTCTGCTATAAATAAATTATTTTGTGTTCCACTGAAGTCATACAGGTTTGAAAAAACGACATGAGGGCGAGTAAATGATGACAGAATTATTTATTTTTTTGAGTGAACTACTGTAACTATCCCTTTACTATATCGTACATCTGCAGTGGGTCAGAATGACTGAACGAATGCTTTGGCTGTAAAATATACTGGCCATGAATGGTGCTGTGTGTTTGTGTAGGCATCTGCAGAGGTTTTGGGGAGCATCTGGTGATTTTTGGCAGACACAGTGGATGAAGCTTCAAGTGATCTTCAGTGGAAATGAGCCTGCCTTATTTTTTATCGGTAAGCACCTTCATGTGACATTCGCTGGTAGACACTGATCATAAAAACCACAGCTGGCATCTGACAGTTACGCAACACAATCAACATCTACAGACATTCATTGTGAATGTTTTCTGATATGTTAGCCTTAGACTGGAACTGGAACCGGAACTCTACAAATGCAGAATGAATGCAAATTAAAAATCATGCCCATTTACACCTATGTAAATTCAGTTAGAAGGAATTTCCCATCTATCAGTGCAATTCAAGCTTGATGTAGCATCTAAATAAATAGCAGACTGAGTGATGTAATGTGATTTGCGTGAATGGCCCCCAAAGTCTACTGTAGATTGACAAACTCGATTGCAGAATGGATTGCTGTGGACTGTATGCCAGTGAAAGGCTTAATGTTCATTGAGCTGAAAATATATTGACTTCTATATCTTTGAATTATCGAGTTTTCTCAAGAAGTGATGAATTGCACTTAATTGGAATATCATCAATCTTTGGTTTAACAGGGACCATGCTGGTACCAACACTCTCTTTCTGGTTGTTGAATGTCCTTCTGATGGTGGTGGACTCAACAGGAAAACCCAGCTTCATTACACAATACAGGATCCAGATGGACAAAAACAGCCCGGTAACAGCCTTCCTCTTAATCAGTACGGCCTGTTTAAAACTGCACTGACCTTTCACTCGGTTACGCTTGCACGCTCAGACAGCTTTACAGAACATCCCATATGAATGATTTGGAGATTTTAATGAACAGTGCAGTTTTAAAGTTTTAAAATGTGCTCCTAATGTGGTAAAAATTACATGAATATTATTCTTATTTGGACTGGAATGAAGTGTGACACTGCAAAACATTTATATCTGCCATTTTTCTTTAAAGAAATTGTGAGATTCTGTAGTAGCATAATTAAAAACTACAGAGACTGCGAGTCAGAATCGTAACAAAAACGTATAACAGTCAACTGGACAGAGAAAATCATAATTTGAAAGCTTTCCATTCTACCGCAAGACATAATGTGAAGAACGCTCAAATGTGACAGATTCATTCTAGCACACGGGGATAAACACAGAGTCTGGTCACAACCACTTAAAGGGATAGTTCCCCCAAAAATTACAAATCTGTCATAATTGAATCTCCCTCATGACATTTCAAACCTGAATTTCCTTATTCTGCACAACAGAAGAGATAACATTGGCTGAATTTGATTCATTGCTATTGAATTGAATTCAGCCAACTGGGGACATTCATGAAATTATTTCCTTTTGTGTGTTGCAGAAGAAAGAAAGTCTGGTGGGTTTGATGTGACATTTGGGTGAGTAAATGATGAGAGAATTTTTATTTTGCTGTGAACTATTCCCTTCATGAAAATAATGGGCTTTAACTGTTGGTATTACTGATAACACTGATAACATTTGCTGATAGAATTTAAGCACTCACTGCTGTCGGTTTAGATTAACCAGTGTACACAATCTTAGGTTAAAGTTCATGAACACGTTTTTATATTATAGTGTGTATTAGAATATCAGGCTTCTTTAGTAAAGAGACACTCAGCAAATGTTGTTGAATAATATTTCTTGTACGATAAAGAGGTCAAAGTTCACTGTTGACAGATATACTTTGAGGTGCGCTGGTACAGAGGTTAGCTTTTATATTACAGGTTTCTCGTCAAATAAATCTTTAAATCTTTTAAACAAGTTTAAACATGTCCACCAGATGTTTTTCTTCAGGGTATGATAAATAGTTTTGGGTCATGTGGTGTCAAGCCTTATATTTAAAGTATATAAAGAAGGACAGAAACATGTTTGGGGGGAGAATTCACCCCCTTCAAAGCATTCCACGCCAATGGGTCATCTAATGTAGGTATACACCTATCAGCCACAACATTAAAGCCAGCTAATAATAATAGGTCCCCTTGTGCTGCCAAAACAACGCTAACCTGCATCTCAGAATAGCATTCTGAGATGATATACTTTTCACCACAATTGTACAGAGCGGTTATCTGAGTTACCGTAGACTTTGTCAGTTCCAACCAGTCTGGCCATTCTCTGTTGACCTCTCTCATCAACAAGATATTTCCATCCGCAGAACTGCCCCTCACTGTTTTTTGAGATCAGCAGTTACAGAAATACTCAAACCAGCCCGTCTGGCACCAAGCATCATCAATGCAATTATCTAATCAGCCAATCGTGTGGCAGCAGTGCAGTGCATAAAATCATGCCGATACGGGCCAGAAGCTTCAGTTAATGTTCACATCAACTATCAGAATGGGGAAAAAAGGTGATCTCAATTATTTGGACCGTGGCACGATTGTTGGTGCCAGATGAGCTGGTTTGAGTATTTCTGTAACAGCTGATCTTCTGGGATTTTCATGCACAGCAGTCTCTAGAATTTATTTTGAATGGTACCAAAAACAGAAAACATCCAGTGAGCGGCAGTTCTGCAGATGGAAATGCCTTGTTGATTAGAGAGGTAAACAGAGAATGGCCAGGCTGGTTCGAATTAACAAAGTCTACGGTAATTCAGACAACCACTCTGTACAGTTGTGGTGAGAAGAATATCTTCCAGAATGCTATTCTGAGTTCCAGATTGGTGCTGTTTTGACAGCACGAGGGGGACCTACACAATGTTGGGCAGGTGGTTTTAATGTTGTGGCTGATCGGTGTATGTAGGTATAATGCAGAAATACAGATAAGCCTTTAGAGTTTACAAACTTTTTAACGTGAATGCATAAACAAACGTATACAATGTTACTGTAAGGTGCAAATTGGAGGTGTGCATTGAAGAGAGGCATAGCTGGGGCCTGGGGGATTGTGGAGGTGGGAGAACCTTAAATCAGGGTGGTGAGATTTTGTTTCTGTCACAATCAGAGGAAAGAAGAGCTATCTGTAGAGGAATAGAGAAGTGGAACGCTGTATGTGGGCACGCTGTCTCGGGCAGCTCAAAAAGAGCTAAATGGAGATGGAATGTGTGAAAAGGGTCCGCACCAGCCCCGAAAGCTTGCTGGTCTTTATGCAGGAACCAATTACGTCAGGGGACGGAGGACGGGATAATGTTTCGTCACCATAGTAAATTTTTCCCAAACAACAACTACAGTAGCTACCGTCTGCAGTACTTCCGCGCTCTATAACAACAATAAAAAATCCACAAAAATATCAGACATCAAAAGTGTTCAGGTAACACGATTAAACGAGTGCTCTACTTGCAATATGGTATTTACGAAGATCCAAGATAAAATAGAGAGATCGCAAAGGAAAAAATACTCTTTGAGAATGAAGATACAGCACGAAATGATGCAAGCCACCTTCAGTCGGACAACTGACCAAGTCATAAACAAATTGAAAAACATTTAAGGTGGCACAGGTACCATAGAATGACATAACCAATAGCGACAGTGGACAGAGCAATGATGTTTGGACTCGGACACCGACCAGCCTGCTAACAAACCGTGACATTGAATTCAGCCAGTAATGCTCATGCTAAACAGTGAATCGCCGGTGTCCTCTGAAGCTGATATCAGTAAGTTGTTATATTTGCCAACTTTGTTAGCTTTTCTTACAATGTTGTCATCTTATTTTGTGCATTTTGTTGTCCTCTAATGGGATTATTGACCAGCTACTCACTCATTTTGGATCTGTTTAGTAAAACGGTGGGATTCTCAGACAATAATATTATATGCGATGGCAAAAATCCAAATACAACCATCTGCTGCACCAATGTTACCAATGTACAGTTTACAGAACTTAGCAAGTAAAGCCATAGTTCATCCAATATATAATGTCATCTTTAGCGTAGATTTTGTTGAGCAATGTAATAACGATAAGCGAGTAAAGATGCTGACCACCACCCCAGGAGTTTGCTTGTTGGAATCCAGGGCGTGCTGAGTGACTCCAGCCAGGTCTCCTAAGCAACCAAATTGGCCCGGTTGCTAGGGAGGAGAGAGTCACATGGGGTAACCTACTTGTGGTCGCTACAATGTGGTTCGCTCTCGTTGGGAGTTGTGTGTTGATGGCACTACACCACCACAAGGACCTAGAGTGCATTGGGGATTGGGCATTCCAAATTGGGGAGAAAAAGGGGAGAGAAAAACAAGAAAGCTGTATACAAACACACACCATGCACCATGTTTGTTTATGTTTGAGTGAAACTACCACGTGAAACGTGAAACTACCACGTAGACAGTAACCTGTATGTTTTTTTGTGGTAATGCTGGTTAACCAAGTCAAAAAGCCCTGTTGGAACACCAGCATCTTATGTTGTGGACATGCTTTCAAAAACAAAACAAATGCTGTTTTGTTCAGTAATGTTTGAGTTGATGATTGTATTGACGGTAGAACAGTAGTCAATAAAGGGCATCCTCACACAAGTTGACCAACCATCTAGATGTTCTCAGGCAGTGTGGAGTGCCAGAGATATGGCATCATACTCAGAATGATCTGGATGGTTATCAAACTAGAGTCGATCTAGGATATGTGGTATGCGGAAGTTTAAAATTGACAATTAACCTTTCCATACACCTCGTGACCACCACAGGGAGAGCTTACACCCTGTGATCTAACAGCTGTGAACACATGTGAGTCCCCTGGCTCACATGGAGCCTTTTGTTTGTCTGATTTGTCCTTATTAGACATGACCAAATAAAAGAAAACCTCTTTTCAACATTTAGTCCCTTGATAAAGGGGGCTCAGTTTGCAGAGACGTGACAGACGGCTTTTGATGGTGGCAAGTTTTGCACAAAAAATACAGAAATTTTCTTCACTAATAAATTTGGGTACTATATATGTTTCTCGATAGGTGGATCCGGCACGTCTGCATCATGCGGTGAAGACAGTGATGTTTAACCAGGTGTTTCTCTCAGGTCCTCTGGTTGGTCTCACCTACATGGTGATGAAGTGGCGTGGAGAGCCGTGCACTCCGGAGCTGCCCACCTTCCACTGGGTTCTGCTGGAACTAGCCTTCTGTGGGCTGATGGAGGAGATACTCTTCTACTACACACACAGGTCACATGCTCACAGCGCACACATATGTTAACGCTAGAAAGTTCCTGGTCAACTATTAATTAATTAACGGTGCTTTAGGGATGAGAATCATAAGGACTTGGTGTTTTTTTATGATTCTGGTTCCTATTCTGATTCCTCTTAGCAGTTCTTAATGGTCTTATCACACTGTCTAATCACATCTGTGAAAAATGCATATTGAAGAACCATTGAGGGAACCACATTTTTTTAAAAAGATTAACCATTTCCCAACCCTAGGCACAACAAATCATGCAGCTTGTTGAGGAGAGGTGGGATATTATTTTTATTAATGATTAGTCTTATGATTTTCATCAGCAGATGAAGAAGATGAAAGATCAATGAATCGGTTGATCTGGTCCTTGAGTTCATCTCGCTGACTCAATGATCTGGTCACAGCGGTTAGTACTTTCATTTGAGTGCTTAAAATTTGCTCTGTTTAGGCTTGTTCATCATCCATCACTGTACAAGAAAATCCACAAGATCCATCACGAGTGGACTGCTCCTATTGGAGTTGTGTCTCTGTACGCACACCCGGTGGAGCATGTGGTAAGATTACTATAACTGACACTTCATCCACAATCCCTTTGGGCACAGAATCGTTATTGAAATGTCCTCAAATCTTTATTTTCATTTCCTGTCTTGTAGTTGTCCAACATGCTGCCAGCTCTGATTGGTCCAGTTCTGCTTGGGTCACATCTGGCCACGACTAGCCTGTGGTTCACCATCGCTCTACTGGTCACAACCATCTCACACTGCGGTTATCACCTGCCTCTGCTGCCCTCGCCCGAGTTCCATGATTTCCACCACCTCAAGTACGTCCACAAATGAGAGGATGTAATTCATGTCAAATGTAAATAAATAAATAAAAAAATGTGTTAGCATCTTATCAGTACTTAGAATGTGTTCTGTAACTGAACCATGTGTCCTGCCCAGATGAAATGCGATAAGATTCCAATCACATGTCTGTCAACACTGAACACTGGTTTGGACAATACCTCTGATTGGCATTATTGTGTGTAGCTCTATCGTGTTTTGTCTGGACAAAGTGTAAGAAGTGGTTTATGTCTAACCAGATATGACTCCCGTGTTGACATGTAACATCCAATGAGCCTTTAAACCCTGTTCTACTTTCAACTCATGCGGTAACCTTTACTCTAATGAGACAGCAGCCAAACAACATGTTCTTAAACTGTGCTACATCTGTCACTTTCCACCAATAGACCTTTTTCAGTTTGTGTTGACATGTTTCCGCCTTATTAAACAGCGTAAATCTAGCAATATGATAATTTTTTTAAATATTGAGTATAAGTTAATTACATTATGCTTTGTCTTATATTACCCTGGAATTAGTTTAAAAAAATCAATTGCCACAGCTGTGAGGGGATTTCTATTGCAGCTGCTGAGAGAGTGACAGTAAATTTGGCATCTTCTCCCATCTGTCTTAGTCCACCGCTCTCAATTTTTTCCTCATCTGGAAAATCATTCAAACGTAAAAGTGGATTTTTTCTTTTGCTCTTAGAGCAAATGGGTAAGTTAAAATAATATTTGCTGTGATCTCCCATTCACCACTGTCAAAGTTTACCCTGCAAACGTTTACTTCCACATTCCAAAACCTGGAGTATGAAAAAGGTCTATTCAGTACAAATACTTTTAAAGCAATACAGGCACAAATCCCATGTTCTCCAGAGAGAGAACTATTAGATCCATTAGATAATCCCAGAGGAACTGTTTTATCAGAGGTTGCTCTTTCATAGCTCATGGGCCTTCATGCAGTTCTCTGTAATGTAAGGAATAATTGACGATGGACCATTGAATTATGGATAAATAATGAATCAAGCATTTAACAGACCTGTGGTTTATGCTTTGTTAAAGTATCAACTTTGTCTCAGATGTTTCCTTTAAAGCATTTTGGGGGCCCTGAGCAGATTTTCAAGTACACCTATCCAAACAAACCCAACATCAATAACTATGCAAGCTTAACATTTTACAAAAACAAGAAACAAGCTTATTTATTTAAAAGCATAAAAATGCTAAACTATCAACTGTTATTTATCAGAAAAAAGTATAACTACTTCAGAACTACAAAAAAGAAAGAACTTTTTATATTTTTTTAAACAAACACACCAATCACGTGAACAAATTAATAGATATATTTAATTCAGTTCTGTGGAAATGAATAAAAAAGAATTAAATTAACAATTTGAAGGAATGTTCCATGTTCCAAACAGGTTAAACTCAATCGACAGCATTTGTAACATTATGTTGATTACCACATAAAAAAAAAAATTTCTCGTCCCTCCTTTTCTTTAAAATAAAGAAGCAAAAATCTGTTACAGTGAGGCATTTACAATGGGAGTCAATGGAGCCAATTTTTTTACATTAAAATACTAACTTTTTCAAAAGTATAAACACAAGATATTTAATGTACCTTAGCGAAGAGTTAATTGATATGATGGTAGACAATACAAACTTCCATTATGGAATTTATGTACGAATCAAGTGGCATGATTAATTGCAATTAATTAATTATAAAAATATAACAGATCATATTTGTTTTTATAATTAATTGCACTAAATGAACGTGTTAAATTGACAGCCCATTTAGAATGGAATAAAGACACAAAAAGTTTTCAACTGTATGTAGACATCCATCCATCCATCTTCAACCACTTATCCAAAGTCGGGTCGCGGGGGCAGCTGCTCCAGCAGGGGGCCCCAAACTTTCCTATCCCGAGCCACATTAACCAGCTCTGACTGGGGGACCCCGAGGCATTCCCAGGCCAGTGTGGAGATGTAATCTCTCCACCTTATCCTGGGTCTTCCCCGAGGCCTCCTCCCAGCTGGACGTGCCTGAAACACCTCCCTAGGGAGGCGGCCAGGGGGCATCCTTACCAGATGCCCAAACCACCTCAACTGACTCCTTTCGACACAAAGGAGCAGTAGCTCTACTCCGAGCTCCTCACGGATGACTGAGCTCCTCACCCTATCTCTAAGGGAGAAGCCCGCCACCCTTCTGAGGAAGCCCATTTCAGACGCTTGTACTCGCGACCTAGTTCTTTCGGTCATGACGTATGTCATATAGACATGTTCCTGAATTTTAATGACAGAAATGTGAAAATAGGGTTGCAAAAATATATAAATATAGAAATATAATATAAATAACTTGAAAATAAACCAGCTCAAATAATATTTAATTTGACTCTGAAGTGCACAAAAACATTTTCTGAAGGTTAGCACATCTTTATATTGATTTGAGCCGTATTTTGCCATTTTCCTAGAGAGTGCCATTTCTGTCCTTCACACCATCAGGAGTAAAACTCAGAACATTGTTATTGATTCTGATGAAGCATTACCACAATAAGTGCACTGGGATGTAATGTCAGTTTCTCATCCCTTTACCTGCAGGTTCAACCAGTGTTATGGCGTATTGGGGGTGCTCGACAGACTTCATGGGACAGACAACAAGTTTCGTCATTCAAAGGCATACGAGCGACACACTGTACTGCTGAGTCTCACTCCGCTCAGTGAAAGCATTCCTGATGACACCAAGAAATCTGATTAACTGCATAACACAATCCACATAACAGTAACCTTTATATGTGTGTACTAGTGTTTCTCCATTCACAAATCATCAGTGTGGAAAACCTTTTAATGTCTGTCAGGACAGAACAGATTTATCTCTCTTAACTTTGTCCAGAGCATTCGTGCTCATTCTGCATTGTCATCTTGTGAGTGCAGAGTTCAAACTCTGTTTGATGCCCTCCGGTGACCTGCTGTCATTTTACTGCTGATATTCTGATGTGTCAGCACTCTCATGTTGTATCAGAATGGTAGAGAGTAATAAAGTTTGAACTTTATTATAAAGTTGATAATAATGATTTTTTTTATTGCTAATATGTGTGATGATAGATGATACCATTTTAATTAAAATCTAGTAATGATTATTGGAAATGTATAATCTTTCTAAATACTTCTGCTGGATCTCTGGATGATCTGATATAGGTACGGGAGAGATAATTCTGATGCTCACAGTGTAATAACAACAATCACATGATGAAGAGTTTAGCATCACAAGAGTGTGAAGAAAGACACAGTTCAAACAAAATTTAATAAAGAATATTAATCATTTACAAACAACACTGAAACATTGTAATGAAGGCAGTCAACCACATCAGTTGCATTATTAGAGGTGAGACACTTCCCATTTCTGTTCTCTGGACTACCTCTCTCAAACCCTCTAGTGCCGCCAACAGTCTGGTTCATCTTCAGAAAACTCAATGGTCTAGAAACAACTTTTTATTTTCAAGTTAAGTCGAGATCAACACAAACTGAATTCCCAGTGGGTTTGAGTGGGTTTGAATTCCCACTCGTCTCAATGACTGGCGCATGAATCCTCAAAATATTCAGCCTGTATGTTCACCAAATTTGGGTCTGATCATCTGGATATCGATATGTCACTGATTTTTGAGACATGGGTCAAAATGTGTCACAACATAACATTACCTGCCATTAGTTTTTAAAATTGCAATATTTAAACTTTGAAATTAATTAGAGGTGATCACTAGAATGTTAACATATTTCTTTTCATTTGATTTTATCTTAGTTTTATTAAAAATGCTGATGCTACTTTATCATTGCTCCTAAAACCACCTGTCCTCAAACTCAATACTTCAAATACATTAAAACATATTAATCTAATAAAAAAAAATGATATTGTAAAGAAATATTACTTCTATGTAATGACAGAAGGAAGATTTTTTAAATATAACTAAGTGCAGGGTCATTCACCAAATTTTATTGAGGGGGCACCAGGGTCAGCTAAACCCAACCCACCACGGGCATTTATGCAAAGTATTGCTGCAACAAGCATTATAAATCACAGGAAACGGTATAAAATACCTGTTTTAATCAATTGCATTTAATTGCGTTTTTACATCTTCAGGCAGTTTTACATCGCTTTCTTGTGCCCTTGCAAGTACTTTTGTGCACATATTTTCCATAAACGACTTAAGAGGCAGTTCAAAATGTGTCTCAGCTCAATATAGAGTGTACCTCTAAAGGTGAACATGTAGCCTTCCACTGATAAGGTGATTACAGTAAATTTAGTTTTCCATGTTCAGTGTAAGTTACATATAATAAAACTAACTAAATGAACATACTAGAAGAAAATTAACCAAATTAAATGGTTTGTATTTTGTGTCTTGTATTTCTCTTTAAATCATCCATGCAAACTCAGTAGATTTGAAATAGGTGTCATGGCTGGGGGGCTTGGTTGACACTTAAAATTACTCTAAAGTAATATTAGTTATTTTTAACATGTATCTATTACCATTACATTCTATTTTATAAAAATGAAATAAAGGCGTTTTCAAGAAAAGAAATTCATAATCGCAATCCTGATGATTTTGCTGTGAGAGTGTGGTCGAAGCTCTGTATAATTAGGTTGGAGTAATTTCCATGAGACACCAATCAGATGCGTTTCTTAGACAAGTAGTGACAGCCCTTCAAGAGGATAACAGACGTTCAAAAATAAATAATCTTAATAACTATAACCTTTGTTTGAACAAAACTGTCAAAGTCGTCAAAATCCAAGTGGAAAAGTCAGATAGTAAAATATTGTTGTGGTGTTTGTTTGGCATATTGGTGTTTTTCACCCTTAGATGCATGCTTTATCAATGCCTCTTTTTGTTTTGAATATAAACGAAGTAAAAGCCATAGAACAAATAAAACACCTAGAATACCTTAAAGAGCATGTGGGTAGTAACATTAAGCATAGCTGCTCATAAAAACATTGTGATATATGTGTTCAGTGTATTAAGTACAAAACAAGAAATAAGAGAGCACTTAATAACACTAAAAAATAATGGTGTAATAGTCCATTTACAAAGGCATGATGTAATGCTATTTAATGAGACGCAACTTTAGCCTATATTTCATAAATTAATTCCAAGGGCAAAAGTCTTAAGTATGCCCTTGAATTACAACAACAGAATTGTAACTGGTCAATGGAAAGGAGGAGGCGAGAACCGGCTTTTCAATATAAATAATGTTTTAATGAGAAACTTAAAAGAACATACACACATGTTGTGTTTCCATGTTTTATGGGGACTTTCCATAGATATAATGGTTTTTATACTGTACAAACTTTATATTCTATCCCCTAAACCTAACCCTACCCCTAAACCTAACCCTCACAGAAAACATTCTGCATTTTTAAATTTTCAAAAAACATAATTTAGAATGATTTATAAGCTGTTTTCCTCATGGGGACCGACAAAATGTCCCCACAAGGTCAAAAATTTCGGGTTTTACTATCCTTATGGGGACATTTGGTCCCCACAAAGTGATAAATACACGCTCACACACACACACACGCCGGACATGTCCGCTAACGATCTCTCTCTCCCGCAGGACCCCCTGCAGTCAACCTTTATACCTCGGAGGCTTGATTAGCCTAATATGGGACCGGGTGCGTAGGATCACGACGCGGCCCCGCCCTCCGCCCTGCCACAAGAATATTTAAACCTACATTAAAAAATATCTAAATATAGAAATAATATGACACATAAAATATATCAACTTTAGAACAATCAAACCAAACATTAATTTACAAAAGTTAGCCTAACTGTTAGCCTAATCCTTGACACGCTGACGTTCAACCTGTAATTTAGACTCGTAGACTATCATCTAAAAGTGAGTTAGTATCATCTAAAAGTGGATGATACTAACTCACTTTTAGATGATAGTCTACGAGTCTAAATTCCAGGTTGAACGTCAGCGTGTCAAGGAAGGAGGCTGACGATGACTATTTACTTGAGTTTATTAATGAAACATTCACAGATAACAGAGCTCCAAGTATACCAGTCCTTCTCACCTCCAGGTCACCTTTTTTCTCTAATTCCTTTATCCATATAAGGCTTCCTTTTTAAAGTGACATACACAATACTCTGACATCTCCCCCTTTGAAGAACTTTCCTTTCGTAAACAGAAGAACTGGTATCCTAAATTACTATAAACATAGTATATTACCTCTACATCTATTGACACAATGTTATGTTTTAAGTATTCAACTTATGTTCTCTTAAACACTGACTTATTCCTTAAATTGAAGAATTTATCTGTATACCTGACTTACACAACACAGTATAAGTGCTTCTCACCTTTATTAACATTTACTTTTCTTTACTGAACTTCAACCACTAACATTGACATTAGAACATTTTAGTAACTTCAATTCTTATTCTATTCTACAGTATTACAAATTCAGTTTCTGAACTGGTTTACTCACTCTACCTGACCTTGTGACTTTCCATCCTTCATTAGTCTGTGTGAGCAATGAGTCATTTGTTCTAACAGTCTCTTCCTCGCATGTTTCTGAGTGCTCTGTTATTCCAGCATCATCACTGCACTCTGAAGAACGTTGAAGCTGTAAGTGACACCGATTACGCCTTTTCACTCCCCCTTCTGGGCTACTGATCATGTAAGAGCGCTTCGTTGAACTTTGTCCCATGACCGTCGCTGGAGTCTTCCACTGTTTCTCCCCATCCAACTTGACAAGGACTGGATCTCCTGGCTTTAGCGAAGGCAAGTTTCTCACTCCATGCCGTCTATTAAAATAGAATGCATGTTGTTGCTTAGCAGCATTATCTCGTCTCCGTATCAGTCTCTGATCCGGCCACTTTGGAACGAGGTTGCTGTCAAGTGTTGGTATCGTGTTCCTAAGTCTCCGTCCCATCAAAAGTTCAGCCGGGCTCACTCCCGTTGAAGCATTTGGTGTTGTTCGGTAGCTCAGCAACGCTTTTGATCCAAGATGGCGGCGCGGTAGCACGCAGCGGCCACTCCGGATCCACAATGGTGCTATTTTTGTTAAAAAAGCCCGACTTTTGCAACACGGACATCGGAGCAACCGATGTTCGTGTCTACCATCGCCAGACACTACTGAAATATAAGACTCATGCAAAAACCAAGCTGCATGATGACCTGCAGGAGGCGCTACGCGTACTCGGCTTGCTGCGGAGACCAGGCCTCCAGCCCTCGGCGTCGCCTGATGCCGGTGGCCGGGGGAGAGGACGTCATAAGCGGTGTGCGAGAAAGCGGAAGCACGGAAAGAGGGCGGGGGTCCATGCTAGGCTAAAAACAGACAGAAATACAGCTCTCTGCGGTAAGACTCGCGGTGGTGGCTTGTGTGTTTACATCAACACGGAATGGTGAAAGAACTCTATGCTAGTCTCTAGTTACTGTTCATCGCTGTTGGAGCTTGTGACTGTTAGATGCAGACCTTTTTATCTACCACGGGAATTCACCACTGTTTGCATAACCGAGTTTACATTCCCCAGCGCTAACGCTAAGGAAGTGCTCTGTGAACTGTATGGGGCTATGAGCTGAACTGCAGAACGCTCACCCCGACGGACTGTTTATTGTCGCCGGAGATTTCAACCATGCAAATCTCAAGACAGTGCTCCCTAAATTCCATCAGTATGTGGACTTTGCAACGAGAGGGGCGAACGCACTTGATCTTGTTTACACAAACATCCCAGGCGCGTACCGGGCGGAGCCCCGCCCCCACCTCGGCTACTCAGACCACATCTCTGTTATGTTAATTCCAGCATACAGACCACTCGTCAGACGCACAAAACCGCTTCAGAAGCAGGTGAATACCTGGCCAGCAGGAGCCATCTCTGCTCTTCAGGACTGTTTTGAGTGTACTGACTGGCACATGTTCAGGGAGGCTGCAACATATGTCGATTCTACCAACTTGGAGGAATACACAGCATCAGTGACCAGCTACATCAGCAAGTGCATTGATGATGTCACTTTCTCCAAGACCATCACCACACGCTCCAACCAGAAGCCGTGGATGACTGCGGAGGTGCGCACGCTGCTGAGGTCCCGAGACTCCGCATTCAGAGCAGGCGATAAGGCAGCCCTAAGAACAGCTAGGGCCAAACTGTCACGGGCAATCAGAGAGGCAAAGCGCGCTACGCCCAGAGAATCCACAGTCACTTCCAGGACAGCGGTGACACGCGCGCATGTGGCAGGGCATCCAGGCCATCACCAACTACAGGACAACATCAGTTGCCTGTGACAAAGATGCCTCCCTTCCAGATGCGCTGAACGACTTCTACGCTCGGTTTGAAGTGCAGAACGACGTGATGGCGAGGAAGTCAACCCCTCCTCCCAGCGACCAGGTGCTCTGTCTTACCACGGCAGATGTGAGGAAAACTCTACGTAGAGTCAACCCACGGAAGGCTGCTGGACCAGACAACATTCCTGGCAGAGTGCTCAGAGGATGTGCAGACCAGCTAGCAGATGTTCTTACCGACATCTTCAACATCTCTCTGAGCAGCGCCGTCGTTCCAATGTGCTTCAAGGCCACCACCATCATCCCCATGCCAAAGAAGTCTTCAGTGTCCTGCCTCAGCGACTACCGTCCCGTCGCACTTACACCCATCATCATGAAGTGCTTCGAGAGGCTCGTCATGAGGCAGATTAAGACCCAGCTGCCCCCTCACTAGACCCACTGCAGTTTGCGTATCGTTCAAACCGTTCAGCGGACGATGCCATCACCACAACCCTCCATCTGGCCCTCACCCACCTAGACAATAAGGACTCATACGTTCGAATGCTGTTCATAGATTTCAGCTCAGCATTCAACACAATCATTCCCCAGCACCTGATTGGAAAGCTGAACCTGCTGGGCCTGGACACCTCCCTCTGCAACTGGATCCTGGACTTCCTGACTGGGAGACCTCAGTCAGTCCGGATCGGGAACAGCATCTCCACCACCACCACACTGAGCACTGGAGCCCCCCAGGGCTGTGTGCTCAGTCCACTGCTGTTCACTCTGCTGACTCACGACTGTGCAGCAATGCACAGCTCGAATCACATCATCAAGTTCGCCGATGGCACGACCGTGGTGGGTCTCATCAGCAAGAACAATGAGTCAGCATACAGAGAGGAGGTGCAGCGGCTGACGAACTGGTGTAGAGCCAACAACCTGTCCCTGAATGTCGACAAAACAAAAGAGATGGTTGTTGACTTTAGGAGAGCACAAGGTGAACACACTCCGCTGAACATCGACGGCTCCTCTGTGGAGATCGTCAGAAGCACCAAATTCCTTGGTGTTCACTTGGCGGAGAACCTCACCTGGTCCCTCAACACCAGCTCTATCACCAAGAAAGCCCAGCAGCGTCTCTACTTTCTTCGAAGGCTGAGGAAAGCACATCTCCCAACCCCCATCCTCACTACATTCTATAGAGGGACTATTGAGAGCATCCTGAGCAGCTGCATCACTGCCTGGTTTGGGACTTGCACCGTTTCGGACCGCAAAGCCCTGCAGAGGATAGTGAGGACAGCTGAGAAGATCATTGGGGTCTCTCTTCCCTCCATCAAAGACATTTACAAAAAACACTGTATCCGCAAAGCAACCAGCATTGTGGACGACCCCACACACCCCTCACACAAATCTGTACCCTCCTCCCGTCTGGCAAGAGGTACCGAAGCATTCGGGCCCTCACGGCCAGACTGTGTAACAGCTTCTTCCCCCAAGCCATCAGACTCCTCAATACTCAGAGACTGGTTTGACACACACGTGTCCTGAGTTGCACTTTAATTACTGTCACTTTATAACTGTCTGCTACCTCAATAACTGCTATGTGCATAGAACATTATCTCATAGTATGTTATGTTTACATTTTTAGAAACTGTCATCTTTTTGCACTACTGAGTACTGGTCGGCGCTGCACTGTCTATTGTCCTGTTCATTGTCAGTAATTTGTTGTACTGTCCTGTACTTTTTGCACATGTTTGCACGTGCACTTTATATAGGTATATATAGGTAGTTTATATAGGTATTTTATTTCGTTGTGTAGTCTCATGTGGTCCTATGTTGGTCCTTTGTTGTTTTTATGTAGCACCATGGTCCTGGAGGAACGTTGTCTCGTTTTGCTGTGTACTGTACTAACTGTATATGGTTGAAACGACAATAAAAACCACTTGACTTGATTACCGGATCCTTTTGCTGTAGGATAGCTTTTGCTGACTGGACTGCACGTTCCGCATGACCATTACTCGATGGATGATGTGGACTTGAAGTCACATGCTCGAAATCATACTCATAGCTAAATGACCGGAATGTTTCACATGCAAATTGTGGTCCGTTGTCCAACACGACAACTTCTAGGATTCCGAATCTTGCAAATGCAGCTTTGAGTTTAATTACGACTTGTTCCACTGTGGTGCTTGATAAGTGTAAGATTTCTAAGAATCTAGAATAGTAGTCTGAGAGTACGACATAGTGTTTCCCTTTGTACTCACACAAGTCTACCCCCAAGCGCTGCCATGGTCTTTCTGGTAACGGAGTTGGATTCAGAGGTTCTTTTCTCTGTGTTCTTTTGTTTTCAGTAAAGAAAGTGCACTTTTAAATTTTCTGTTTTAACTGAGAAAATAGTCCTGGCCACCATACAGATGTCTGTGCTCTTTCCCTACATTTGTCAACCCCATGTGTCCATGAATTCTTTCAATAATTTCTCCTCGAAGAGACTCAGGTACAATGATACGGTTACCTCTTGTAAGCAAGCCATCCGTCTCAGACAATTCGCTTCTGAATGCATGAAAGTCTCTCACTGATGGATGTACTTTGTGAATATGTTCAGGCCATCCGACTCTAATCAAGTGCTTCACTCTCTGCAGTTTCCCATCTTGTTGCGTTGCATCACAAATCGCACTTATTCTCCCTTTTGACGCAGGCAGGCTTTCCACGATTGCATTAACATAACAGCTGACATCCACTTCTGTGTCGCTGTCCATAGTGCTGCTTTGTGGACTCCGTGATAATGTGTCTGCTACCACAAGTGTTTTACCTTGTGCATACTCAACTGTCACATTGAATCTCATCAATCTGAGAAAAAGTCTCTGGCATCTGATTGGTACATTGTCCAGATCTTTACAATTTATCAAAGGTACCAGCGGCTTGTGGTTTGTAACGAGTTTAAACTGCCCCATTCCACTCAGACATTTACTGAAGCGTTCACACACCCAGACTCCAGCAAGGCACTCTTTCTCTATCTGCGCATAATGACGTTCTGCACTAGTAAGGGTACGCGAGCAGTATGCGACAGGCTTCCAACTGTCTCCGTGTTGTTGTAGTAGCACTCCTCCCATGCCATAACTGCTTGCATCCGCAGATACAGTTGTGGACCTCTCAGCATCGTAAAATGACAAAACTGGCGATGTCATAAGCGCCTCCTTCAGTTTTCGGAAAGCTCGGTCCTGTGCCGAATCCCAAGTCCATGCAGTTTCAGTTCGTAGGAGTTTGTATAATGGGCCTCCCAGTGTCGCGAGATGGGGAATATATTTCCCCATATAGTTAATCATACCCAGAACTCTCTTTAATTCCTGTACGTTATTTGGAGCTTTGAGTTCAGCAATAGCTCTGACTTTCTCGGGGTCCGCTCGGACTCCGTTCTCATTGACGACGTGACCCAGGAATTACAGCTCACTTTTCCTGATCTTGCATTTATCTTTATTTAATCTCAGACCAGCGAGTTCCATTTTTTCCATTACCTTCTTCAACCGTGTGTCTTGTTCTTGCATCGACGCTCCATACACGATGACGTCATCCATATACACTTGGACTCCTTCCAGACCACACAACAGCTCTTGCATTTTCCTCTGAAAAATCTCAGGTGCAATGCTAATGCCAAAAGGAATTCTCTTAAAACAATACCTGGCAAATGGTGTGATGAATGTTGTTAACCTGCTGCTGTCCGGATACAGCGGTATCTGCCAAAACCCACTTGTAGCATCTAGCGATGTAAACACTTTGGCTCCTACGAGTTTTGCGAGGATTTCATCTGTTGTCGGTAGCATGAATTGTTCTCTTGTTATGTTTTCATTCAGTCTTTTCAAATCAACACATAATCGCACCTGTCCGTTAGGTTTAATGACGGGCACCATAGGTGCGCACCAGTCTGTCGGTTGAGTAACCCTCTCTATCACGCCACTTGCCTCCATCCTTCCTAATTCTTCTTTCACTTTCTGAAGCAGCGGCAGTGGTACTCTACGGGCAGTATTAACAGCATACGGTTCTGCTCCTTCTCTGAGTAGAATCTTAACTGGTTCCGTGTTTAACCTTCCGTGGTCCCCCTTGTTAGAGTCGACCTCTTCTATTCATTTAACCAAGCCCATTTCTTTATCTGCTCTCCCACTGAGAAGATTATTCACTGTTGGGCCCTTTACGACATATATGGTCAGTTCGTACTGTTTCGCTTTATGCTTTATGTTACTTCTGAATTGACCCACGCATTTCAGCTGGCCTCCCGGACTGTTCAGTCTGACATTTGCTTTGCACTGTTTATGTTTCTTTTGTAAGCTCTGGAATGTCTGTTCACTTATTATTGTCACATCCGCCCCCGTGTCTATTTTAAATATCACGGGTGTTCTTCCAATCAATGCATTAACAGTCCATGTCTCTGTGCTGTCTTTCCCAGGCTGCTGTACCGATCCAAGGTAAAATGAGTCAGATTCTCTCTCTTCCCTCATGACTTCATGGACTAATTTGTTTTTGAACATGCGTTCCCAGTGGCCTCTCTTGTGACATCAACTGCATTCTGCTCCAAAAGCTGGGCATTTCTCTCTGTCTTTAGGTTTTGTTTTCCCGCATCGGCTACATTTATCCTCACCATTCCTTGTTTTTCCCGGTTGGCTTTCTCTGCTGTGCTCCGACCTGTAACCAGTACGCTGTTTGGGTCGTCTGATCTCCTGCATGCTGCACGTTGGATCCCCCTGCTGGCTGACCTGGTGAGTAACTTCCTCTGCTTGTCTTACCATTTGTACTGCAACATCCAGTGTGAGGTCTTTAATTAGTTGTAATCTTTTTGACAGGTCCTTGTCTCTAATTCCTACAACTAGTCTATCTCTGATGTTCTCGTTTCTGTTAGCACCAAAGTCACAGTTTTCAGACAACTCGTACAGTGCACGAATAAATGTCTCAGATTTTTCCCCTGATCTTTGAGTTCGCTGGTGAAACTGCGCCCTCTCGTGAATAACATTGGTCTGTGGTACAAAGTAGTCATCATATTTTCTCAACACTGTCTCGAAATCATCTTCTTTCTCTTTTTCATTGAAGACAAATGATTTGTAGATATTTTCCGCCTCATTTCCCATTGCGTAAATTAATGTACTCACTTGGACGGTCCCGTCCTCTTCTGTGAGCTTCGCAGCCGTTCTGTATCTCACAAAACGCTGTTGCCACGAAGGCCATTCTCCCGGCCTGTCGAATGTAAAGTTGTCTGGCGGCTTGAACAGTGGCATTTTCAGGCATGTAGTTCACTCTTTACCGCACCACTTTTGACACCATGTCAAGGAAGGAGGCTGACGATGACTATTTACTTAGTTTATTAATGAAACATTCACAGATAACAGAGCTCCAAGTATACCAGTACTTCGCACCTCGAGGTCACCTTTTTTCTCTACTTCCTTTATCCATATAAGGCTTCCTTTTTAAAGTGACATACACAATACTCTGACACAGCGTTTCATAATACTACGATAATAAATGAATGTCTTATATGTAGGCTATAAATAAATAATCTGTCGATGCATTTAAAATAAAGAACTGAACAGGGCATTGAATTTTAAACATAGGCCTCACCACATTGAAATGAAATGTGTTTTAAATTCCATCTTTTTATAATCTGCAGAGAGATTTATTTTTAAGGTTCAGGCCAAAAATGCTCACAGTAAATAATACAATTATTCTTGATAATTCACAGAAAATTAACGAAGAAATTATGGGAGGAAGGGGAACGAGGATGTATAGTTTTTATAAAAGAGAAGAACCCATAGACAGAGAGTCGCTCCACCGTTTATAATAACAGTGATTGGACGAATACTGTGGAAATGTCACCAAGCAAACCATATCTGTTTGTTTTTTGTCTTCAGAAACATGGAATACTGTCTCTTCATCATGCCAGTTATCGCAATTGCCATCACTGTTGGACACATTAAAGTTTTCCCCTAGACAGAGAACACTGTGGTCATACTGTGGTCATCTCGATCCATTCAGCCCCCAGCCGCCTTTCTCAATGGATACAAAATATGCTGCTACAGATGAACCATGCAAAACTGCCTTTCATTACTTAAAAAATTACAGTTTTTATAATGACTGGAAAGGAGAGGAACTGCGGCTTTCTTTAAACATGAAGAAAAGAGAGTGTTACACTGCATAACCAGTCAAAGACACTTCAACACCAAAGGAAATGAACAGCGACTAATAAAAATTTTAAACTGACATAATCTATATTAGACTATGAAAAAACAAAAACGATTGACTGTTCCAATGAGACAGACACAAAAAGGTTAACTGCACATAATTTGATTTAATTAATTAGCTTAACATGCTTTCCCATATGTGCTGGACCTTCCCTGTGAGTGCTATCAAGGCAGCCATGGGACATAGCCTTTAGAGGTGACTCAAATGGACTGACAAAGAAATACATTTAGAATGTGAATAAACATTTCTGCCACATACACATTCTTTGTTACATGCAATAATAATTCAATTTAATTATCAAAGGTAAAAATAGTTTTTTGGAAGTTCAAATAATCAATTTAAAACCCTCTTGGCTCCAATATCTGAGGGGGTATTTGCACCCCTGTCTAAGTGGTGTCCCTTTTTTTGTCAGTGCTGTTAGATATTTATGAAAACATTTAATAAAATCAATCAAAATCAGTCATTCTTCATTTTGAAGGTCCTCGCTCCATATTCCACCTGCTGTGAGGTTAACAAGGTCACAAAAGATCTGGATTTAAGATTTTATTTTAATAATTTTAAGTAATTTTGGGGATAATCCCTGATAGGTGTGTGTCAAATGATTTTAAATGCACGATGTGGAGGCGAAGTGCATTTAAAATGGTTTGAGGCATTCCTAGCCATGGATTATCCTGCATATATACAGTATCTCACAAAAGTGAGTACACCCCTCACATTTTTGAAAATATTTGATTATATCGTTTCATGTGACAACACTGAAGAAATGACACTTACAATGTAAAGTAGTGAGTGTACAGCTTGAATAACAGTGTACATTTTCTGTCCCCTCAAAATAACTCAACGCACAGCCATTAATGTCTAAACCGCTGGCAACAAAAGTGAGTACACCCCTAAGTGAAAATGTCCAAATTTGAGGGGTGTACTCACTTTTGAGAGATGCTGTATATACATTTTGGAACTGGAAGAATAAAGGGCCGTTTTAGATCTGCAGCTCCGCCTTTTCTAAATCAGACGCAGAGAAAAAGTAGTATGACCACACACTTGGTCAAAACTGTTAATTTAAATTCAAAAATAACAATATCCACAGAATGTAGATATTCAGAAGGTTGGCACTCCAGGGAACATATATTATTTGATTTTTGTTCATTGTCATTTTCACATTAATGTTAACAAATCGACTTTACAAAAAGTGACAGTAAAAGTAGCACTTACTGTGGGGGAAAACCATTCAAAACACTCTGGAACCTGCAGATTTTGACCTCTGAGACATCGGTATGGTATCCATCAAGGCTTCACGATTGACTGAATTAATGAAATCGCAATTTGGCCTTGCACAGTAGTGCTTCACTGCAAACAAACAGCGCATGTGTGAGCACGGGGGGCCTCAGGTAGCAGGCTCTAGAAGCGGCAATTCAGCACAGCAACATAATATACACAACACATTAACATTAAAATCATCTTGCAGCACTTTGCCAGACAGCGAAATACGCATTTAATATAGGTCCTGATTTCAATCTCTCACCCTTTATGCAAAACAAGATAAATGCCATTATATTTGCTATGCTGATGAAAGTGGTTAATGTTTTCAATTGCTGCTGGCTCTGTAATTTAATGTTGCTATGGTTACATACAACACATTAATATCAGAGAATATATCGCAGAGCTGGGCCACTTCTATTAAAATAAATGTGAGCAATTGGAACGCTCAAACAAGAGCTCTGAGCTCTCAAAAAGCATGCGCTCTGGCTATACAAGCTATACAAGCCATAAAAGCATGAGGTTAAGAATCACAATTTATGATACCAGAATTTTCCGATTTTATTGCTGATTTGAAATATGCTCTTTGATCGTAATCTTGACTCCCATTTTTTAGATTTTGGTTTTCTCCATTCAAAGATCAAATCTGTACTGGCATGACTGGAAATAGCTTCCCGAGAGCATTCCAAAGATGGCTGACAGTGGACTGACTAGAAAGTGACTTGATTGCTAGAAAGACTTTGTTAATATTGAACAGTGATAAAAAAAAAAAAAAAATGTCTTTCTAGCAAGTCAGCCATTTTTGGAACGTTCTCAGGAGGCTATTTCTTCACCTCACATTATGCTTCTATACCTCATATTACGCTAAATAATGAAATTTTTCCGACTTGTATAGCTAATGCGCATGTGCATTCTAGAGTTGATTAACAGGTGATGTCTGTATCTAAAAGATGATTGGCTCTTTTAACGGTTAGGCGGGACTTCTTTTCTACATCCGTTGGGCACTCAGCGCTCCATGGCTGAGCATTCCAATTTCTCCCATTCATTTTAATAGAAGTGGCCCATCTTTGCTAAATAATCTCTGTTATAATTGACTGTAACTAACTTTGCATTAAAAGGTTTGAACTGCATGCCTTCCATCCAATCAGAATCAAGTATTAGAACAAACCATGTTATAAATGAAAAAGATTTAGCTAGTGAAACTTGAAAAACTAAACGGCTGCCTCATTTAATACATGTGTGAGACAAGTGACAAGAAGCGGTCAACACCTCTAGATCTTCTGTCTGACTGTTGTGAAAACTGGAGGTGAATTATTTTTTTAATTGCCATAAATGCCAGATTCGTTAATATATATAATCAATATTTGACATTATTTTCAGGTCCAGTATTCTAAAGTTGTTGACCCATGTATTGAGTTATGGGAAAGACACCAAATGCGCATTCTGTACGAAAATGGGAAAAGCAAGGTAATGCACCTAAACATACGTAACTACCTCTAAACATATTGAACAGATTCATCCAAAATTATGAAGGAATTCCTTGATAACTTTTTCTCAGTAACACAATGTTTTGTCAGGTAACTAAAACATGTGTTTGATCAGTGACATAAAAGAAAAAATACTTGACAAAAAAATAAGATATAAAAATAGCTGCAAGCAGCGATGTCGGGCCCAAGCACTATGGGTCTATTTCCACCCGGTGGCTATAATGATGGACACATGCATTTGGTCGAGTAAACAAGTGAGACGCCATGTCTAACTTTCTGCTCAGACATAATGGTTAACAACTGTGAAGTGTGTGGCAAATCAAATAAATGTGTAATTATGGCAAGTTTTGGAATACCCTTGAACATCTAATGTTGCCAGCTGGAGGCCTTATGACTGTGACCCACCATAGCCACATTCATGTCATAAGTGTTATTTTATAAAAATAATTTATTTACTTTAATTTTTTTTAATTTCTCTCCTTTTCTCTCCAATTTGGCATGCCCAATTCCCAATGCGCTCTAAATCCTTGTGGTGGCGTAGTGACTCAATCCGGGTGGTGGAGGGTGATTCTTATCACGTGGCTTGTTGAGCATGTTGCCGCAGAGACCAAGCGCGTGTGGAGGCTCACGCTATTCTCCACGGCGTCCAAACACAACTCACCAAACGCCCCACCGGGAGCAAGAATCACGTCGTAGCGAACACAAGGAGGGTAACCCAACGTGACTCTACCCACCCTAGCAACTGGGCCAATTGGTTGCTTAGGAAGCCTGACTGAAGTTACTCAGCACTCACTGGATTTGAACTTGCGGCTCCAGTTGTGGTAGTCAGCGTCTTTACTTGCTGGGCTACCCAGGCCCCCTGTCATTAGCGTTATTAAACAATGCATATGCAATACAGTGCATCCGGAAAGTATTCACAGTGCTTTACTTTTTCCACATTTTGTTATCTGACAGCCTTATTCCAAAATTGATTAAATTAATTATTTTCCTAAAAATTCTACAAACAATACCCCATAATGACAACGTGATAGTAGTTTGTTTGAAATCTTTCCAAATTTATTAAAAATAAAAACATTTAAAATCACATGTACTCACTGTTATGAATGCAGACGAGGGCAGACAAGGAGTGGGATCTAAGTGCGGGTTCTTCATTTTTAATCAAAGTGAAAACAAACAAGCAGGAACAAAAGAAACATCCACGGGGGGAAAACTGAAACTAAAACACGAACACATCGGAGGAACACAGAACTGGGAAAACACGGCAGGATGTAACATAGGAACATCAAAAACATCCAAACAGCGAAACATTAAACACATGAGAAACATTCAACGATCGACAAGGAGTGGAGAAACAGCAGGGTTTAAATACACAGGAGACATGATGATAACAAACGACAATCAGGTGAGAACAATGACACAGGGCTGGCCGTGATTAGGGCCGGGAATTGTGGGAAGTGTAGTTTTAGACAAAAACTGGTGAAACACAAGGCAGACAACAAGGGAATCATGACACTCACAGCCTTTGCTCAATAATTTGTTGAAGCACCTTTGGCACCAATTACAGTTTGTGAGGGCAGTTACTCCCATTCTTCTTTGCAGGACCTCTCAAGCTCCATCAGGTTGGATGGGGAGCATCAGTGCACAGCCATTTTCAGATCTCTCCAGAGATGTTCAATCGGGTTCCATTCTGGGCTCTGGCTGGGCCACTCAAGGACATTCACAGTTGTCCCATAGCCACTCCTTTGTTATCTTGGCTGTGTGCTTAGGGTCGTTATCCTGTTGGAAGATGAACCTTCGCTGAGGTCTGAGGTCCAGAGTGCTCTGGAGCAGGTTTTCATCAAGGACGTCTCTTTAAATTGCTGCTTTCATCTTTCCCTCGATCCTGACTAGTCTCCCATTTCCTGCCACTGAAAAACATCCCCACAGCATGATGCTGCCACCACCATGCTTCACTGTAGGGATGGTATTGGCCAGGTGATGAGCGGTGCATGGTTTCCTCCAAACATGATGCTTGCCATTCAGGCCAGAGTTCAATATTTGTTTCATCAGACCAGAGTTTTGTTTCTCATGGTCTGAGAGTCCTTCAGGTGCCTTTTGGCAAACTCCAGGCAGGCTGTCATGTGCCTTTTCCTGAGTAGTGGCTTCCGTCTGGCCACTTGACCATACAAGCCTGATTGGTGGAGTGCTGTAGAGATGGTTGTTCTTCTGGAAGGTTCTCCTCTCTCCACAGAGAAATGCTGGAGCTCTGTCAGAGTGACCATCGGGTTCTTGGTCATCTCCCTGACTAAGGCCCTTCTCCCCAGATCACTCAGTTTGGCCGGGCGGCCAGCTCTAGGAAGAGTCCTGGTGGTTCCAAACTTCTTCCATTTACGTATGATGGAGGCCACTGTGCTCATTGGGACCTTCAATGCTGCAGACATTTTTCTGTACCCTTCCTTAGACCTGTGCCTCGACACAATCCTGTCTCGGAGGTGTACAGACAATTCCTTGGACTTCATGGCTTGGTTTGTGCTCTGACATGCACTGTTAACTGTGGGACCTTATATAGCCTTTCCAAATAATGTCCAATCAACTGAATTTACCACAGGTTGACTCCAATCAAGTTGTAGAAACATCTCAAGGATGATTAGTGGAAACAGGATGCACCTGAGCTCAATTTTGAGTGTCATGGCAAAGGCTGTGAATACTTATGTACATGTGATGTTTTATTTTTAATATGTTTGATGTTTGTAGAATTTTGAGAAAAATTATTAATTTAATCCATTTTGAAATAGGCTTTGTTGGATTATATATGCAGAAGAATTGCAGTGACATGATTTGAATCTAAGAAAAGCCAACCTTTCCAATCCTGAAATTCTTCACCATCGTAAATCGGCCCCTCAGGGTGAACTTCTGAACTTCCACACAGAGTTAAACCAGACTTTCCTTTGTAAGGCTTCCAAAAGCCCATCAGATTTTGCATCAGAAACATATCATGTTTCATATGCAAACATTTGTTTGCGTACAAAGAAAAATCTGATGACAATGAAATTCATGTATCGTGTACCGTTCTCGAGATATGAGAGTTCATGATTAAGTATGGACTATTTTTGAGCGTGAGATTTGTAAGTCAAATCAGCTATCGACAAGGACAGCCCAGTCGACTATGTGACTCTGAAAAGTCGCTTCTGATTGGCGCAGGACACCCTTAGGGGGTGTGGGCAATTTCAGTTCAAATAGTTACAAACCAGAAGAACATGCCTTTTTGACTTCCCTCTTGGCTTGGCTCTCTTGGCTTCCCTCTTGACTCTTGCTGGACCCTCTTCATCTTGCTCTTCAGTTGCTCTCTGAGCACTCTTCCTCCCATGTGAGATCCAAGGGAACTCAGGACTCGATGTCCCGAGAAGGAGTGAGAAGGCCTCGCTTCACAGCTAACATCATTCACACCAGATAATAAACTTCGACCATACACAAGTCACCACATTGACGGAACGAACTTTCAAGCAAGAACTTTTGACGTAAAGAACACCTGGACATACCAAATACACGCAAGTACACCTCCAGTTTGTGCTCATAGGGCTGGTGTATTAATTAAATATTTTTGAATAATCCGATAACGAGGGCCTTCAAAACGAAGAATGACTGATTTTTATTGATTTTTTTTAAAATGTTTTCATAAATATCTGGCAGCACTGACAAAAAAAAGGGACACATAATGCACACAGAAAATATAGGACACTTCCTGTTTCCCACTTTTTCCATGACTTTATTGCCTCGCCATGGCAACACCATTTGATATATAAAAAATCTGTTCGCAATTTAGCATCTTCAATTACTTGGCATAAGGTTGCCTAAATTTGGTGACAGTCACATGAATCCCCTATGAGTATTCAACAGTTCAGGACCTGCAATTTAAAAAAAATGCACATTCAATCCAAAATGTCTGACTTCCTGTTGGGTGGAGCTAATGACTGTAATTTTGAAAGTTGTCCAGCTTGATGAGAACATTATATAGCAAGTTTGGTGACATGAACATGAAATCCCTAGGAGGATTATTTCAAATTCCAGAGCATGCATTTTTCAAACAATCCAAAATGGCCAACTTCCTGTTAGGTGGATCTTATGACCGTTAGCGTGAAATTTGTCTGGCTTTATGAGATCTATATGTGTACAAAGTTTGATGATGGTAGCTCAAAAGGGACGTGCTACACAGCTTGAGTTTGAGGGTCTGAGTTTGGTTCTTTTAAAGAGGACTCAAGTGTGAAAACACTCTTACACACCATTTTTTTAACCTGTTAACTGTCACTGGTCAACAGGTGGGCCATTTGAGTGTGGCTATAAAACAAATGCTTTGTTTTATATCACAAACTTCATCAATGTTCACAAACTTGGTATCAAATGCTTAATAACTCAACTTTCATCTTCTGCAGTCTAGTTTGCAATTAGAACATTTCAGTGAAAACATATTTTACAATGTTAAAAGAGTGTATTTTTAAAACATGCGACATGAGAGCGACATGACTTAAGTTTCATGTTCTCTGCTTATGATCTGATCCAATGATTGAAAAAACAGCATGCATTTCATTAGGCTCGTTTGAGATGAGCAAGTTCTGCGCATAACCGATCACCGGTGATCACGGTCAGGTGCATGGCGGTTAAAAATCTATCTGACTCGTGTAGTAGTTTCTGCCAATTTTGTGAAATATCACTCAACATCTTTGAGGTTTTGATTTCAGAAGAATAGACTTTATTATCACACAATAAAGCCGAGTTGCCTGCAGTAAAACCACAACAACAACTAATGCATCTCTGGCTTTGGTTCACTTAAATACTTCTCCTCAAACAAGGTGGGGCTTATACTTTTTTAAACATGCATTATCTATCATCCTCTTCTTTGACTCTGGTCTGACCATTTTAAGAAGTGAACAGGAAACACCTGCCTCACCATATATTTTCTCAGCAGTCATTAGAGCACATATATGAGGCTATTCCTGTTCCTGCACATACCTTCAAATAGTCACACATATGTTGAGCACACATTCCATCATGTCCACAGGCCTTTACACACACACAGTAAACTGCATGTTTGCCCGTCAGACATAACTGTGGTACAAATCAACAATGTTTACATTGATTACACCTGATTAATGTACTTAACTTGATAAAAATATACTACATATCCATCCACTGTGACTTTTTAGTCACAAATTAACATATTTAAGCATGTGCGTGATCCTGGTTCAGCCTTGTTTTTGGTTGTCATAGTTATGTAGAGTGTATCAACAAAATATTCATCCTAATTTTAAGAGTTCTCGCTTGTAGTGTAGATGTCTTCAACCCAGATACTTTGCGCATCGTAGAGGGTCACCCTTTGGGGAGAGGTTAGCCAGCACTTACACCCAGGGCATGGTTCTTCATATCTTCTTCTGTATTCATTGAAGGAATCAATTTCCTCCCAATTTGGTCTTTCTGTCCATTCAGGGTAGTTGCCATTGCATTGGGCCATTCACATTGATCAATGTCATCTGTTTCACTGTTGCTTGAATAAATAATGATTGTACAAATGATAACACACAACAGAATCTTATTCCTTCCACAATGCTGTTATTCCAAATATTATATTAATTTTAGCTAATTGTGCACCCTATTTCTTTAAGCAATCTATTTAAATTGCTATAAACAAGCCAGGCCATGTTAATTTTTAGTCACCACCATGTTTTCTTTTTTCCCTTGAAATGCACATGAGTTCCATAAAAGCATAAACAAAAATAATTTTTCAATCTTAATACTTCATCATGCAAACAGTCCCAGGTTTGCTTAATACTTCTTTAATAATTTAGGCACTTCTTTGTATGCAACGGTTCTCAAAGCTTTACCTCCAAAATCAATCTATAATTGATCTTCTACACAGGGTGTGATCCCCTGATAACACAGTGATAGAACGCTTGTTATTCATCGCTGTGATAAAATATTTTAATAAAGCGGTTATTAAGACACTGTCGGGTTGAGTGGAACTCACACCTTCTGGCAGGTTTCTTCTAGACCTCCCTTTTGATGCTTCTTTCCTAAAAGCATCCATCCACTTCCTTAAACCCAGTTCACTCTTCTTGGGCATGTTTCCAAGGCGGTGGAACCCTGTCTTAGGCAGCTCTCATTTTGCAATTGGAGAGTCTTTACCCGTCATTGGGTTACCTCTTGCCACTGGAGAATTTTACCCATCATTGGGTCATCATCTTTTGTCTCTGGTCTCAGTACCGCTCAGTCTTATTATCCAATCTTTAATAATCTGGTATCAGCAAACAGATATTTCCCTTGTTTCAGGAAGCATCACCTGAGAACCGTCACAGCCAATGGAACCATCTACAACTGCTCAAACATTGAGACAGTCCAAAACATGGTTAAATTCACAAAGCTTTATTCAAAGTTCAACAAGCTAATGAAATTGTCCAAATTAAAAGTAAAATGTTACAATTGAACTCAACTACAGTTCACTAATTTCCGTTCAAGTTGTTATGTATTCTCATTTAGCAAATGTCACAAAAGACATTGTCTCTTGGTGAAGACTAACCATCAGAACAAATCAAAATACAGGGTCACCTCTGTCAAGCTTCTAAGATGCTTAATTTAAATCATTACTTTAATTTAATAATTTCTAGGTCATTTTAGAACCTACAGTTATTCTTCCAGATGTACATTCAACCAAATATCTTATCTTTAGTATGAACACTTCACTTCAAATTGCCCTCTGAAAATAAAAAAATCTTTAATAATGATGAGGAAAGCTGTTTGAACATTTCCTTCATATTACTGTATATAACATTATTGTCAAATCACAATATTTTTCTTATAAAATAAAATAAATTCAAAAGAAAAGAAAACAATTTAGAGATATGGTTTTAGCCCACTTCAAAAACTTAAACTGAGAGCGAGAGGGAAAGAATTTGGAGAGAGAGATTCCACTCCTTCACACTGTTGTTACAGTTATTCCTTTTTTTTTATTACAATAACACATTTATGTAATTCTACAAAAGTGAGAATAGTGATAAATGTAATTTAATGAAATAATAAAATCAAATATATTTTATTATATTATCTGCTTTCAACTTTTCCCATTTTAAACCATCTTCAAGAAAACTTCTAGAATTTCTACTTCTCTCACCCCCCATTAAAATAATGCACATTTGTATTCAGACCATTGTGAAATGTACGTTTTTGTTTTTATATCAATAAACTTTTTTATGATTACTTTCTCCCTTTTCTTACTCTTTCTCAGGAGAAGGAACTTTCATTATGTCAAATAAACCAACATAAATCACCTTTTTAAATCAACAAAAAAGAAATGAAAGATTTTAAACAAAATAAAATAGTAAAGTGGTACAATGGAAGTTCCGACAAATGTCTTGTGTTTTGCAATAATTGATCAGTAAAATACATTAAATCCTTTGAATTTCTTACAAGTCTAATTTTTTATATCCAAATGTTATCATCATTTAATAATATGATTTTTCAGTTATTATCCTCTTATACTTATCAGCATTTCATGATAAATGATTCAGTTAAATAGCAGTCACTATGCATAAACTGTATACCTCTAAAATTTTATTTTCATGGATTTAACTCAAAATAGAAATAGCATACTAGCAATAGACACATAATTAACTCCTTGTAGTACTCATTAATCCTTTTCTTTAAAGTGAGGGTAGTCTTTGGAAAATTTAGGGGAGTAAACAATCCAATATGTAACTCTTTGCCATTAAGTTTTAATATTTAACCTTCACATCAACAAATTAGCGGTTAGATGCTGGATTTAAATTTAGACCCTCAGAACAATTTAGACATGGATATTGCACCCATGGATGGCAGTTGGAGAATCAAACATCCAATTAGTCATATATGACTGAAATCAACGTATCCAGAGAAATTTGAATCCACAATTGAAATGTCAATTCAGTAATGATTACCAGCATTCATGATATTAGGAGGGCCAATCATATAACAGCCCACATACTGTATTTCTCAGTCTTTTTCTTTCCTCCGGACTTTCTTCTGCAATATAAGCTTCTTCAATAAATCAACTGGCCCAGCAATCTGCAATGGTGAGAGACTGGTTCCAGAATGAGTTATTGAAATGACTTACACAATGCTGACAACAGAAAGAGTAAAACATAGTTAGCATTACTGACACACAGAATAGACACATGAACATCAAATTATTTATGATAATCAATTTAATCTTAATGTTTTTCTATGGGTTTTCACCTAGTACCAATTACCATTTTTTCCTTAGCATTATCAATATTTTTTCAATCAAATATACCACATATTGTGACTTATTTTAATTTTATCTGGCATGACTGGTCACAGAACAAACCCAACAAAAAACTTCTCTGACCTTTGGGAGCTGACCTTTGGGGTCACATAGGGAGGTATTTTTAAAAAGGACCCTGTCATTTTACCCTCCTCTGCATCCCTCAGTTTTTCTGGCCTGCCTCATATTTCTCAGTGAATTTAAAAATTCCTGGATATAGCTCTTACTTTATTCTTTTTACTATTCCTGTTTTTAGTTTTTACGCTTATCTTTTTATTTATTTATTTTTAACCTTTTAATCTAAATGTTTTTCTAAATAAATTTCCTTATCTTCTTCTAATATATGAATCATTATACCCCATACATGAATACATTTCCTATAGGTTTGTCAATTTACTTTTTAGGATCAGTCTTCATCTAGAGCTTAGTTTTTATTTCTTCACTGGTTCTTCATTTTTACTTGGCATAAAAAAATGAAAAAATATTTTAGCAGCATTAATTTAGATAAATCAATACATTTAGAGAATAAATGAATCTCTTATTTTTTAAATGTATTTCCTTCTACACTAATCTTCAACAGCAATATTTTTAAACAATTTTTCCAATTTCTTTCACCTTTACTTTTTAATACTCAAAGTTCATTCAAGTCACTTTATTATTTATTTATTTATTTATTTTGCTTTCTCATTTCTTTGAGATTTTACACAGTGGTCTTCTAGATTTTAGTATTTACACTGGAGTTCTCTTACGAGAGGTTCTCTCGTATTGCGTAAGCTAGCTTACGCTACGGGAAAGATTCATCTTTTCTGAGATATTGAAGCCAAAAAATTATCCTTAATTTTTGTATCCGTTGTCAACGCAGTGCGGCAGCTGCAGACCTTGAGCGAGCTAGCTAGCGAGCTCATAGGTTGCTCTGCGGCAACTGCTGCAGCCTATAGACGAGCTTGGGCGAACTCGCATCCAATGAGAGGCGTCCGCGCGCTCACTGCATCAAAGCCCGCCAAAATGGGCGTGACTAGAGTGCATATAAGCGTAGTTCGTAGGCTGGAACCCTGATTTTCATCTCTTCAGCGAAGCTCTCCGCATCGCTGACCTGGAAGCCGCGTCGCCGTTTGAGGGGCATCTAGCAAGCGTGGACAGCGCTAGAAGAAGCCGGCCGTCTCAGCCACCTTCAGCCATCCTGCGAGCTACGCCATCCGACGACGTATCCTTTTATTCAGCAAGCTAGTTCTCACGAACTATTCACAAAAGAGTACGAGCGTCTTTTTCAAGATGCCTCGCTCCACTTGCGCCTCATGTCGCGCCCTTCTCAGCACAGGAGACCGCCACATCATCTGCGCTCTCTGCCTGGGACTGGGGCACGCAGAGCTCGCCCTCACTGAGGGCGGATGCGATTTCTGCGAGGAGCTACCGATGTCGACCCTGCGGGCTCGACTCGAAGCGGTCAAAGCAGAAACCGCCGCGCCGCCTTACCCTCAGCCGCGCAGGAAGAAGCGCCGCTCACAAAGGCTGCCGGAAACTGTGGTTGAAGCGACTGCCTCGCCGGAGCCTCTCCCTCGAGCATCGCTTTCACCCTCCCCGCCCCCCCGGGACGCGCAGTTGCCGCCGAGCGGCCGCACTGCTGCCATCTCGGATGACGAAGCGGAGGATAAGGGCCGCTGTTCCATCATGGCTTCGGACAGCGAGGAGTGGACAGGCTCCCAAGCCTCCTCCTCAGCCCAGGAATCCAGCAGGACCCGCACCGGAGTCGAAGGGGAGTTAACACGCCTCCTCACACAGGCCGTCGACCGCCTCGGGCTCGAGTGGTCACCGCCCCCTGAGCAGGCACCCAACAGACTCGACGGCTGCTTTCTTAAAAGCCATCGCCGCTCTACACCCGCGGCCCGGGCCGCTCCCTTCCTGCCGGAATTACATACGGAGCTTGCAAAGTCGTGGAACGCTCCTTTTTCAGCCAGGACCCGTTCACACGTCTCCACCTCTCTCGCGTCGGTGGACGGCGCCACTGAGAGAGGCTACTCCTCCATCCCCCCGGTCGAGGACTCGGTAGCAGCACACCTTTGTCCGCCCTCCGCGAGATGGCGTTCCAAGCCTGTGCTCCCGTCTAAGGCCTGCAGAGCGACTTCCGCCTATGTTGGCCGCGCCTATTCCGCCGCCGGCCAAGCCGCATCTGCTCTGCACTCAATGGCCGTTTTACAGATCCTACAAGCAGACCTTCTTCGGGAGTGGGATGAGAAAGGCAGGCACCCAGAGGCTGTTACTGATCTACGAAGCGCGACAGACCTCGCCCTTCGTGCTACCAAAGCTGCAGCCCAAGCTCTAGGGAAGTGCATGGCCTCGCTGACTGTGACCGAGAGACACTTATGGCTAACACTAGCCGACATGGGAGAAGCAGAGCGCTCCACGTCCCTCAACGCACCGCTCTCTCCAACCGGTCTCTTCGGCTCCGCGGTGAGTGGCATTGTTGACCGCTTCTCAGAAGTCCAGAAAGCCACCCAAGCCATGAACCTCTTCCTGCCGCGTCGCGCTAGCTCCTCTGCAGGCCGCTCACGTGATCAGCCTCCTGCACGAGCCTCTTCACAGCGCCCAGTTCAACAATCTCAGACTTCTCAGCGTCGACAGGGCGGCCGCCCTCGATCGCGCTCAGACAGCCGCCGCAGACCGCCGCCCCCCCGCGGGCCTCGATCTAAGGTAACGCTGAAACCCGAGCAGCCGAAGTCTTCCTAACTGTGTTGAACAAACGACGGCTCAGTCCCGCCGCGGCCGGACCACTGTCAAAGCTTTACCCCCTGTCAGTCCCCTTCTCTCAGGCTACTACAGTGGTGAATTTAGTAGCCAACATGCCGGTGACACTGCCCGCTTGCCTGCACTCAAACGCCGTTTTCACGGCAACCCAAATAAATCTTGTAAAGAGCAAACATGTCTTATGTGTAGAAAAAGTGCCCACAACCCAGTGTTCGCCCCTACACACAAGCATAACACATCCCGTGCCCCTATCAGAGCACGCTCTCATAAAGCGGTTACGAACCGCTCGAGCGTCAGAGTCAATGAAGGCGCCCACAAATGCGTGCGCGCGCCCATTCTCTGCCCGCTCTGTCACACGACCAGCCCTATGTGTAGAAAATGTGCCCACAATCCAGTGTTCACTTCTGCACACAAGCACTGCATGTCTCGTGTCCCCACCAGAGCACGCTCACATAAAGCGGTTACTGAACCGCTCGAGCGCTAGAGTCAATAAATGCGCCCACAAATGCGTGCGCGCGCCCATTCTCTGCCCGCTCTGTTACACGGCCAGCAACCATTCCTCTGTGTGTAAGTCCCGTGCCCATGACTATGCTTGCGCATCACGTAACAGATGTGACTCTTTCCCCATTCATTCCAATCGGAAGTCACTCACAAAACAGCCTGTTCATGCTGTCCGCGAGCAATCATGCATGAACACACTAAACGCGCTCACACATTTTGTTCAGCGCTCTGTGTGCGGCAATCAGAGCGAATTGGCCATTCACCCTCTAGCGTTACGCTTCAAAGCGTGGGAAGCTATTCCAGGGATATCCAAGTGGGTGTTAAGCACAATACAACAGGGCTATTTGCTACAGTTCGATCGCCGCCCCCCTCGCTTCAGAGCGCGGCTCAAAACCACTGTGAACACGGAAGCAGCGTGCATGCTTCGTTCAGAAATAGCAAGCCTTCTGTGCAAAAGGGCCATAGAAAAGTGCCACCCTCTCTGAGCGAGTCGGGGCTTTACAGCCGTTATTTTCTTGTTCCCAAGAAAGACGGCGGCCTCAGACCCATATTAGATCTCAGGGTTTTGAACAAGGTGCTTGCAAAAAGACCGTTCAAAATGCTTACAATCAGGAAACTCCTCGCGCATGTGCGCCAGGGGGACTGGTTTATTTCTCTCGATCTGAAAGATGCATACTTTCAGATTCAGATAAATCCCCGTCACAGGCCATTCTTGAGATTCACCTTCGACGGCCAGGTTTATCAATACACCGTCCTTCCGTTCGGCCTGTCCTTAGCACCCCGTACTTTCACGAAGTGCATGGATGCGGCGCTCGCACCCCTGCGGAGTCAGGGTTTGCGAATTCTGAACTATTTGGACGACTGGCTGATTATGGCTCAGTCACATATGGAGCTTCTGTCTCACAGAGCAGTTCTCCTCAGCCATCTGAACAGTTTGGGTCTTGCAGTCAATTGGACCAAGAACTCACTACAGCCCAGTCAGACCATTTCCTTCCTGGGAATAGAACTAGACTCCGTGGCAATGACGGCTCGCTTATCTACACAGCGCGTTAGCCGCATCTTTTCAGATGAACAGCCTCACGCCTCTGAAGAAATTCCAGAGAGTGCTAGGTTACATGGCCTCAGCCGCAGCAGTACTTCAGCTGGGTTTACTGCACATGCGCCCGCTTCAGCATTGGCTTGGGCCACAGGCCGCCAGCCCATCAATGTGACTCAGACCTGCATATCAGCTCTGCAGCCCTGGACAGTGGCCGAATGGTATCAGCGGGGAGTGACAATGGGAGCTGTATCTCGCCGAAAAGTCATCTCGACAGACGCGTCCAACACGGGTTGGGGCGCGGTCTGCGAGGGCTCTCCGGTTTTCGGCCTATGGTCAGTTCAGGAAAAGCTCCTTCACATAAATTGTCTGGAAATGATAGCGGTCGAGTACGCGCTCGTGCGCTTTCTCCCGGTCATTCAGGGTCACCACGTCCTGGTCCGTTCGGACAACAGATCTGTGGTATCCTACCTAAACTGTCAGGGCGGTGTCAGATCCAGGAACCTCTTCCATCTGACAAAACGCATACTGAGTTGGTCCCAGTGCCACCTGCGCTCGCTGAGGGCGACGCACGTGCCAGGCCACCTGAACGACGGCCCGGACAGACTGTCCAGAGACAATATTCCCCCAGGGGAATGGTCCCTGCACGCTCAAACAGTCCAGACGTTATGGCACCTATTCGGCAGAGCAGAGATAGACCTCTTTGCGTCCAAAGAGAACTCTCACTGCCCAATATTTTTCTCGAAAAGCGAGGACGCGCTGGCCCAGGACTGGCCCAGACGCCCGCTTTACGCCTTCCCTCCCGTCTCGCTATTGCCACAGGTAATGCAGAGGATCAGGGAAACGCGTCACTCGGTGCTCCTCATAGCCCCGCGTTGGGAGAATCAGACATGGTTCCCGGAGCTTACGCAGCTGTCACTGACAGCGCCGTGGCCCATCCCAGTGAGAGCAGATCTCCTCTCTCAAGCTCGCGGCACAATCTGGCATCCCCACCCAGAGCGCTGGGCGCTGCATGCGTGGGTGATCAACGACTACCCGTCGCTCTGCCAGAAGGAGTAATAAACACCATCATACACGCTAGAGCCCCTTCCACGAGAAGACTCTATGCGTCAAAATGGTCTGTGTTCTCAAAATGGTGCACCGACAGAGACCTGGACCCACGGACATGTGGGGTGTCGTCGCTGCTCGTATTTCTACAAGAGCTGCTGGATAAGGGCAGATCCCCATCCACGCTCAAAGTGTATGTGGCGGCCGTTGCGGCGTTCGCTGAACCCCTGCACGGCCAGTCATGGGGTAAAAACGAGCTGGTCATCCGCTTCCTCAGGGGAGCTAGAAGGATGAACCCCCGCGCCCCCCATCGGTTCCTATCTGGGATCTTTCTATAGTTCTCGAAACTATGAAAGCCCCCCCTTTCGAACCACTTCAATCTGTGGATTTGAAATACCTTTCACTCAAAACCGTTTTTCTGACTGCCCTGTCATCAGTCAAACGTGTGGGAGACCTTCACGCGCTGTCTGTCAGCGCTGCGTGTCTTGAGTTTGGACCAAGTGACTCCAAGGTCATTTTAAAGCCTAGACACGGCTATGTTCCCAAGGTGATCGGTACTCCTTTCAGAGCACAGGTCATTTCCCTATCGGCGCTGCCAGCACCGGATAGCGAACGCGACGCCAATCTCCTTTGCCCGGTCAGAGCACTGAGATTGTATACTGCGCGCTCCGCTGCTTTCAGACGCTCCGAGCAGCTTTTCGTTTCGTTCGGAGGGCGCACCAAAGGTCTCGCCGCCTCGAAACAGACACTATCTAGATGGATAGTGGACGCTATTGCTGCTGCATGCGCGTCAAAAGACCTGCCATGCCCGTTGGGCATTAGGGCTCACTCCACTAGAGGCATGGCATCCTCGTGGGCATGGTCCAGCGGAATTTCCATTCACGACATATGTGTGGCAGCGGGATGGACTTCCCCCTCCACCTTTGTCAGATTTTACAATATGGAAGTGCCCGCTCTGCAGGCAAAACTACTAGCGGTTTAATACGCTACAGCTCCCCTGGTGAGCTGCACTGATGGGACACATTCCACACAGACCGGCACCGCCGCTCTGTCGTTCCCGTCCTACTATGTGCTTATGTATTACACAATCAATGACCCGCATTCTTGCCGGCCAAATATTATTTCCCCACTCATAAGGGCTCCCCGGGTCCCCCTTAATTCCCTGGGGCTCATACAGTGGATGCTTGGCGCGCACGGCGTTGACAATGGGTTCCCGTAGCGTAAGCTAGCTTACGCAATACGAGAGAACCTCTCGTAAGAGAACGTATCGGTTACCTAACGTAACCTCGGTTCTCTCTAGATGAGGGAACGAGTATTGCGTAGCCGGCCGTGCTCGCGCCACGAGCGACTTTTCGCTTCAGTCAATGAAAACCAGGGTTCCAGCCTACGAACTACGCTTATATGCACTCTAGTCACGCCCATTTTGGCGGGCTTTGATGCAGTGAGCGCGCGGACGCCTCTCATTGGATGCGAGTTCGCCCAAGCTCGTCTATAGGCTGCAGCAGTTGCCGCAGAGCAACCTATGAGCTCGCTAGCTAGCTCGCTCAAGGTCTGCAGCTGCCGCACTGCGTTGACAATGGATACAAAAATTAAGGATAATTTTTTGGCTTCAATATCTCAGAAAAGATGAATCTTTCCCGTAGCGTAAGCTAGCTTACGCAATACTCGTTCCCTCATCTAGAGAGAACCGAGGTTACGTTAGGTAACCGATACGTTTTACCTTATGTAATATAACAACACTTATCTTAACTACAACCTTTGTTTAAATTCCAATTACTTAGTTGACCTTTGTTTTAAACAATATACTGGACTCAATCTTTAATTCTTATTCTTATTATGTATTATTTAATTTTTCTCCTAGCTATTGTTGATTTTTCAAACTGATTTTAATTACTTTAAAGTTGTTTAATTTTTATTTCTAATATTTCATTGTTACTTCTCCCTGTGCTTTAAATGTTAAACTTTAAGCACAGATATATCTTTTGAATGCACAAATTCTCTGTATGAAGTTCACTTCTCTTCTGTGACTGACTAGTTCAGAGGTCTGGCATATTTTTACAGTCAGCTGCAAGTCTAAAAAAACTCACAAGCTGAGAGTTAACTTTCTGTTCACGCAGCAAAGGCTGAGTCTTTCTACCTTGGTCACACACCCTACAATATCTCTTGAATGCATAGATTCTCTGTATGAAGTCAAATACATTTCTATGCTACAGTCTAGTTTAGGAGTTATGCTCTAGCACATTCCAATCAACAGCTGCTAGACTAAGAACAGCCAAGACTAAATGTTTTCCAGCCAGTTGTGAGTTAACTTTTTTGATTTATTTTTTTTTCCTAATTTTGTTTTACTTCTATGTTATCTCACTGTTTTTATTCTTTTTCTTATTGTTAGTTTATACTCTATTACATGTATCTTTCTATATATATATATATATATATATATATATATATATATATATATATATATATCTCCACTTTACAACCAGAATATTTATTAGGTGCCTTCTCTGCCTGTAATTATCAGCTCTCTTCTGCCTCCATATTTTGATGGAAGGCTGAAAATAGCCCAAATATATTTTCTCTGCTGTATATTGCATATACATACCTTACATTTTCATACACACTCACTCTTCACACTCTTTCAACCACAGATACTCTCACAACCACAGAAATGTCACACTTATTACAAACACAAGGCCTTCATAAACACAGAGCTCTTAAGAAATACAATACAGTTTTGCAATTATTATTATTCCTATCCTAAGTAACCTGCAGGATATATTTTTATTTATTTTTTTTAAATCTTTTATTGCCTATTCAGTCCTCTTATTACTATTCCAATGAGCGGTATTCGCAAAATTGCTTATTCAGTCCTCTTATTGCTATTCCAAAGAGCGGTATTCACAAAATTACCTAGTCAGTCCTCTTATTAATATTCCAAAGAGCGGTATTCGCAAAATTGCCTATTCAGTCCTCTTATTACTATTCCAAAGAGCGGTATTCGCAAAATTGCCTATTCAGTCCTCTTATTACTATTCCAAAGAGTGGTATTCGCAAAATTGCCTATGCAGTCCTCTTATTACTATTCCAAAGAGCGGTATTCGCAAAATTGCCTATTCAGTCCTCTTATTACTATTCCAAAGAGTGGTATTCGCAAAATTGCCTATGCAGTCTTCCTATTACTATTCAATATATATCTTATAATATATAATATTACTTCTTAAACTTTATCTGCCTTTATTTACTGCTATTTCATCTAGACCCTTAACAGCAAATAAAAACAGATCATTGAATGCAATTATTTCTTCTGGAATCAAAACCCTTTATTTATTCTTATTTTCCTTTATTGGTTTAGAAGAGCTTTTTGAGCGTTCTTACAACCAAAGGCAAACTGGCAAGCAACACAAACTTTTATATAAGCGAAAGTTGCTTACCTTTTAATGGCGGCCACCTGTTTGTGTTGCTTTCCCAGCCAGCCAGCGAAGCAATCACTCCTCTGCTCTCTTCTGTCCCTGTTCGGGCGCCATTTGTAGAAGTTTCTGCCAATTTTGTGAAATATCACTCAACATCTTTGGGGTTTTGATTTCAGAAGAATAGACTTTATTATCACACAATAAAGCCGAGTTGCCTGCAGTAAAACCACAACAACAACTAATGCATCTCTGGGTTTGGATCACTTAAATACTTCTCCTCAAACAAGGTGGGGCTTATACTTTTTTAAACATGCATTATCTATCATCCTCTTCTTTGACTCTGGTCTGACCATTTTAAGAAGTGAACAGGAAACACCTGCCTCACCATATATTTTCTCAGCAGTCATGAGAGCACATATATGAGGCTATTCCTGTTCCTGCACATACCTTCAAATAGTCACACATATGTTGAGCACACATTCCATCACGTCCACAGGCCTTTACACACACACACAGTAAACTGCATGTTTGCCCGTCAGACATAACTGTGGTACAAATCAACAATGTTTACATTGATTACACGTGATTAATGTATAATTAACTTGATAAAAATATACTACACTCGCTGTGATATCATTACCACGTATATCAAAAATACTCCCACGAGAGCGAGGCGGCCATAGTTATAGCAGGCAGGTGGTGCAGTTGCTTTTTCTTAGCTGTACGTACTGCAAGCATGATGGGAAATTACTTACTGACGACATTTCTTAATGTTCATTGGCTTAAACAGCCTTGATGTTTTGTTCTCTTTTAAAATATTTTATGTGTATAAATTATATGTGAATATTCCCAACATTCATAGACAGTGTATTTTCTGTATGGGATATGTGATTGGTATCATATTTTTGAAATATCTAAAACATGTGTCTTTATTCAACTAAAATATATGGAATTTTTTTTATTTCCTTATGGGGAAATTAAATAACAGATACATTGAGTGTTTTGTGCATCATACTTATTTTAATTTAAAAGCAACAGAATTTCAATTGCATCCACTTTATTAACAACAAAGCACTTGAACGTGAATCACACAATATCTGCCTTTGATCTCATAGTGGCTACTCCACTATGAGAAGCAAGAACTGTCTGACTACACAGCTCTTATTTCATTTATTCCCCTGACTGAACCAGGCTGCACTCTCTTTCTTTAATGCTTTATTATAACAGTTCACTTAACAGAAGTAAAGGGAACAAAAGAAAAAAGCAAAGAACAAGCAAAAACACATAAATAACTATGTACAAAGGTGTATTAGAATATTCAAGAGCCGTAGATGCAGGGGTGTCTAATATGGGTAAAAGTTCAAGGCTCTACAGCCGTCCAGTCTTTGTTGCCTTGGTGTACCTTACACCCTCCAACGTATCAAGATTGTCATGTCTAGATGTGTTTTTGTTCATGTTGGTTTTCATGTCTTTTATTTTGAAATTCTAGTTCCTGTTTCATGTCATGTGGTTCCCTTGTCATGTGATTTCATGTTTGCCTCCATGTTCATGTGTCTTGCTTTCATTGGTTTATTGTCTTATCAGTTATAGTTTGTCATTGGTTTAAGGTTATTAGTCTTGTAATCTTGTTTATAGTTCTGTCTTTTTATTGGTTTTCTTGTTATTGTTTTACCCAATGTCTGTGTATTTAAGCCCTCATGTTTGCCATTGTCGCTTGTAAAACATTGTTAATGTAACCTTGTTTGTTAGCCAAACCAAGCCAAGCCTCATGTTCCACGCTTGTGGTCAGGGTTTTTTGGTATTCCACGTTTGAAAAATAAAACTGCACTTGGGTTCTCACTATGTCAACGTCTTCATCATTGTCAGCACCAGTGCTTCGTTACAAAGATATTGATAGAGCTCAAACGAAAATTTCCAAAATATGGTATCTTCTTTGACCATCTACATTTATGGATATACTCATTTTACTTAATAAATAATAATAGGTTAAGGACATAACATATTTTCTTTTATTTCCAAAGGTTTATCGTAAAACAAATACAAACATTCTTAGCTTCCAAAGTAGCTAATCTCAATCCCAGTGATCTCCTGCATCAACCTGCTCTCTTCTACTTTCAAGGCGAGGCATTAGACATCTCAAATGAGCATAATGTGAGGGTCTACTGATGAAAATGGTCTTAACCATTTTAGCCAAAAAATCGAACAGACAGATCCTCTATTTTTGTTATGTAATCCAAAATTTTTGATACTAATCAAAAAATATTGATACTAATGAATTGTTATGCTATCAAAATGTGTGTCTCCCCTATTCAGTGGACTCTTCTGAGTATTTTGAGCCCACCCACACCTTGATCTGTGATTCACAACCAGAGCTCTCTTTCAACGCAGATCGTGGCATTAAAAAATGCACATTGGCTATTTGACTAGATCAATCTGGCTAAAAGAGCACTAGTAATTGTTTGAATTATCTTGTATAATTTATGGCAGAAAAAATATTATATGTTTGTTGAAAATTAAAATTGTTGGCTCCAACTGCTTATAGTACTTAGATTGTAATAGGATGGGGGCTTTGGACCAAAATTCATATCTCTGTATTTTTTAGGTTGAATGGCGATGCACGATATATATCTTGATATTTTCTTCAAAGTGAGCTAAATGTTCAGTTGTAAGTCAAATGTGAGATGTGAGCCACATGTGATATGGTAAATGAAGCTTACATCGTGCTTTGTTTTGGGGCAGAACAATTTTCGGGTGGGACACCAGCACAAAGTTTAACACTCTTCGTACTGCTGTTAATGGCTCTGATGTAAATGGTGGAAGAGATCTGAAGTACTTCCTCCATTTGATGCAACCAGTTTATGGCATTCTCTACACCAGGGCTCAACATTAAGCACTGCCATGTTCTTGTCCTTTCGGACAAGTATATTGGTCATCCACTTTTTACTTGTCCAGAGAAAAAAGGACCTGTATTGGTTTCAAAACATGTCAGAGTTTCTGTTGTATGTTTTCAAAAAATTACGACATGGCCAACCTAATAGTATTATACCAATGAAATCAACTAGATTATCTGGGACAGAAATGTAAACTGCTCTGGGTAGATGTTACATGCTCTGGCGATGTTACATGTACGTATGGTAGTCAAATAAAGGAAACCCTCCATCACCATCATTTACAGCAGGGGTGCTCACACTTCTAAGAAATTTGATCTACTTTTCCATCATGTTATTGCAGCAATATATACCATACAAAATATATACATTTATCAAAATACCGAAATTTCAGTAGTCTTTAGTGAAATGTGATGATTTTTGATACCAGCTTCAATACCACAACAAATAATAGCCTAACAATAATTACTTATAAATACTTATTTATTATTTAAGAACAGAAAACAGTCAGTAATAAAATAACAAAAGAAAATAAATAAATAGACAAAAACACCATAGAACAAACAAAAATACAAATTAAGAAAATGTTGCTTTTTAACAGCTTTAAAAAAATACATTAAAAAAAACATTATCAAGTATTCAATTAAACATTCAGAATGATTTTGACAAACTTCTACTGGTCTTCCCTGTATGAATAATACTTTAATACATTTATACTAGAGTTATACAAGTAAAAGGGAATTAAGTATTATCATTCAATCTGTGAATCTTCTGTGATTTTAATACACTTTGGAAAGGAAGCTCACGTCTCCTCATTATTCGTGTCCTGACCGACACACAGGGGTGTTTACTGCTAATAGAAATAGAGTCAGAACCTAATAGTCCAGTAGCCTCTCCAACAAATTGGTCCTTCGAGCCGGATACAGTATTCATTCCTGCCATCATGGAGTTAGATGAAGAGAATAGGGGAGCAACCAGACCTAAGCGCCAAATACGACCACCAGTTCGACTCCAGGATTATGAAGTGCAGCATGTCGGGGGCAGACCTGTGACTGGAAATGTTATATTACCTCCCTAGGAGACACCCAGCCATGTGACACCTCTCCAGTCATTATGGATCTATACTTACAATCTCCATGGCGATGCAGCTCATCACACAGACTCATGTGTAGCATTACCAAGCTTCAGCTATACAGAGTCCAGCAAACAACTACCTCAATCATTCTCCTCAGCCCAGTGGAATAGTTATCCTGCACCTGAGCACCCTAATAATCTCCAAGCCATCCGTAGAGAGAATGCCAATCTGCTTCAGTCGCAGGAATCCTTCCGTGTTGAAATGCTGGAGTTGGAAGAAGTACGTACAGAGTTCAAAGAACTAGTTAATGTTGCCCAAGCACTTCGAACAGACCTTCGAACAGACCTGGATACCGTTAAAAGCCATTACAGTTCTCCCTGTCACATCGACCAGTATGAGCCAGCTATATCACTGATGATAAAGAGTTTCCTGAACCTCCACCTTGGCCTGAACCTGTGGCAGACCTTAGGAAGGGTATAGAGGCTCTAAAGTTATCAAACCCTGGTACTGATACATACCATGAGGTATCAAGGAGTCTGAGAGACTCTCAAGCTAAATCTTCACTTGAATAACATCATTCTCAATATTACTCTCAGAACCCAAGCAGGCTGCCACCGCCTCCAACACCTGAAGAGCTCCAAGAGTTATTATCTCCAGCTGAGCGGCCCTCATATCTGAGAACTTCACAGGCCCAGATCCCAGCATATTACCCTCAACTTAGGTCTAGGCCTGCCCAGGCAAGTCATACAGTCCCTGCACTTAAAGTAAAGTTACTTTAAAGTTACTTGGGCTTTGTGGGAAACAGAGTAGCCAAAATCCAGGAGATAACAGAGAAATGTTCCTGGCGCTATGTGTTTCAGCGAATAATCCCACTGATGACCTCACTAGAAGTAAGATTTTGAATGCCCTCACCAACAGAACAGATGGTCTCATGGACCTACCTTCCTACTTCAAGATCCAGAATTACGGAAGTCTACCTTCTGCGGAGCCTCCATAGTGTCCTCTCAATCCAGCAACCCTGATGTTTGGAATTACCATACCTGGCAGGAACTCCTTAATGCAACTGCTCAAGAAATCCAAGTATACCCTACCTCTAGTTACTATCCTAACGTGGATGATTATCACAAGGCAGAGATCCTTATACTTAAGCGGGCTCAGCAGGAGTCCTTTACCGATGACTACCAACGCTTAGTAGATGGGAAATCGGTGTCTTCAAGAAGTCAACTTCTTAATTTAGCCCCTGAAATCGATTAATCCAGTGATTTAATCGGAGTTGGAGGTCGACTAAGGAGAGCGGAGGACATTGAAGAATCTACTGTACACCCCATTGTCTTGGATGCTTCTCATCCTGTCACACGGCTGATGATTCACCACTATTGCATCATTTAGGAGCTGAGCGAGTGTTTGCAGAAATGCTGCACTGTTATTATAATAATATTATTATTATTATTATTACCAACATAAATGTCCAGAGTGCCAACGTTGGAGAGCACGGCCAACCATCCCTAAGATGTCAGACCTACCCTCAGCCCGTCTCTGCTTCATTTTGTAAGACACTTTTAGTGTTAGAAAGGTCATATACGAGGAGGTGTGAACTATCATGAATATTGATTGTAATTCACACCTGAGGAGACAAAAGACCCATCCCCTGGGCCTATCAATGAGGAATGTGACAGAAAGAGAATGAATGTGAGGAGACTTGATCAAAATCAAGTTTTAAGTTAAAAGAAGTAATCGGAGTATACATTTTCTTTACATAAAGACTTTACTCAATTTTAGACCTACACTATTGTTTAAAAGAAGTCTCTTCTGCTCACCAAGACTGCATTTGTTTGATCCAAAATACAATAAAAAACATTGATATTGTGAACTATTTTTACAATTTAAAAGAACAGTTTTCGATTTGAATATATTGTAAAATGCAATTTGTGATTAAAGCTGAATTTACAGCATCATTACTGCGGTCTTCAGTGTCACATTTTACTCATTAAACCTGAACACATATTTGCAAGCACAAGCTTTGTTGATGATAATGAGGCAGCATAAACACTAGTTAAAATATAATCTAAACATTCATATTATTTTTATATCATATTACATATCATATTTATATAATACAGCATACAATTGAAATGCCTGCTTTAGCCAAAACAGCATTTAAATGTAACTAAAACTTATTAGGACATATTTCAAATTTCAATACTCTCAACAGTCCCACTAGTAAAATATGTACAGGTTTATATAAAATAGCATGTCAACTAATGAAAACTAAATCACTTACTCATCTGAAATTTTATCCTTGGCTGGATCAAGTCTCTCTTCAAAATACAAATGTTCATCGGAGTCCCGCTCTTCTTCTGAGGAACATTTGAACTCGTCATCACTATCCATGAGTTTTCTCACTTGTATATCGTGCTGTCTTTCAAATGCGCAGAAAAGTGAATGAACTTTGTTTTTACAGCACAGTCGGGGGTGTTTACCATTTGCTTTGATCGCCTCAGCACATTACCGTATGAATAGCGCCCTCTGTACGTGGGTGTGATCACATTAGAGATAATTAGCTGAGCCAGGAGAAACTGTTTATCGCTTTGTTTAATACAGATTACATTGCAGGAGAATATTTTTTTTCATTTGAATTGTTTTATTTAAAAGTAGACATTTTAAGCTTTCTTTAGACATATCTTTCAAGTTTGAAGTATTCGCAGAGTTTCAGTTCATTTTTGTGACGTGTTTCAGATATATGCTCACAAAATCAGAGACTGCTGACAGCTCACCCTTTTTATTTTCTTTATTTTACAAAAGCACAAGGTTTTGTTGTTATTGTGAGTGTACACAAATAAAAGTACACCCTTTATATTCTCTAATGATGTCTTACACTTATCAGTATGCCCCAAAATGATGGAGAATTTTATGTTGTTTCCGCTGTAATGACAAAAAAAATCCAGCAGGACGCATCGGTGCATCCGTCGACCCCAGAGGGTTAAATGGATTCGCACCAGTGTTGATCACCCACAAACAGATGGGTTGGTAGAACAATTTAATAAAACCTTTAAAAATATGATTTATACATTTGTACACAAGGATGCTAGGAATTGGGATAAGTTGCTCGAACCTATTTTATTAGCAGTGCGAGAGGTCCCACAAGACTCCACTTGGTTTTCCCTATTCGAGCTACTGTATGGGCATTTGCTGTGCAGCATGCTCAGTGTCATACAGGAAGTGTTGGAGGAGGGACCTTCAAACAGTAAAAATTTAATTCAGTATGTTTTTGATCTTAAAAACTCCACACTTTGGGTCGATTAACACAGGAGAATTTGCCAAGTTCAGGACTATCAAACCAAATTCATTCACTCTGGTCCCATGTGGAAACATCCTCTTACCATCGCAGCTTACTGACAAGACCAAGTTGCAGTCGGAATTTGTGGATGTGTTCTCGAATCTCCCCGGTTGCACAAACCTCATAGAGCACCACATCGAGACCACCCCGGGGGTGGTGGTTCGTAGTCACCCCTGTCAGCTTCATGAACACAATATGGGCATAATAGAAGGCCTAGGATTGATTAACTGCTCGATCGGTTGGGCACAGCTCAATTTTATTCGACACTGGATTTAACAAAGGGTTATTGGCAGATCCCTTTAATCCAATCTCCCATGAAAAAAAAAACCACTTATTAAAGTTCAAATAATACGGATGCAGATAATGTAATTAACTACAAACTCCAAAATTGGAATTTCTTTGTGCGGTCAGTGCCTATAGCTGAGGCACACTCTGGCACAGGGATGCTCATCCCTCGAGTGTGCACGCTTACTGGAGCTAGATTATAATGTGATGGCTCACTACTTATTGAATCAAAATATATGTGTCACTGTGCATTTCTTCAAGGCAATAGCATCTTGAAGGCAATACGCATCTTTATTAATAAGAGAGAGTTTTTTGTAAGTTAAAGATGGATTGAAGTGAACAGATGTGGCAGGGAGAGCTGCCACAGAGACCTGCATCTGCCGCAGGTCTCACTCGACATGCCACTGCCAACAGCAGCTCTCACTTGACCTGCCATGGCTCTCACTTGTTACCTGTGTACTTCAGAGTGATGTCATCTTGAAGAATATTAGGTTTGAAAAACCATCAGAGAAAATAACATTTGATTTATTGACACATATATATTGAGGCAATGTGGACATTTACATAAATATGCCCCTTTCTGACATTTTATGTTTTATTTATTTTTGCTAAGTAACATATTGAAAGACATCAGATATACATATGGATACCAAATTTCAAGTTAATTGGAGCTACGGTTTAGTTGTAGAAGATCTTTGTAGGTTTTCCCACATTTTCACTGTACAGGAAAATCTATCATGGTGGAAATTATGGGTCCTTGAGGCTTTTTATTCCCAATGAGAAATGAGGCATGTACACCAAGTTTCAGAAGAACTGGACAAATGGGGTGGAAATGAAATCATTTTGAAATTGGGACATTTGGGCGTGGCCTGTATCGCCCCCTGAGGCGAATGTTGGCCATTCTTTGCGCAGTACTTCAGAATTATGTCATCTTGAAGCATGTTAGGTTTGAAAAACCATCAGTCAAAATTACATTTGATTTATTGACAGGTATATATTGTTAAAATGTGGACATTTACGTAAACACGCCCCTTTCAGCCATTTTGTATCGTATTCATTGTTCCTAAGTAATGTTTTCAAAGACTTCAATTCTATGACTTCAAGTTTTCAAAGACTTCAATGTGTACTACGGTTCAGGAGAAGAAGAGTTTTGTAGGTTTTCGCAAATTATCACCGTACGGGAAAATCCATCATGGCGGAAGTTATGGGTCCTTGAGGCTTTTTTGTTCCCCATGAGATATGAGGCATGTACACCAAGTTTCAGAAGATTTGGACAAATGGCGTGGAAATACTTTGAAATAATTTTTTTGGCCGTGGCCTGTAGCGCCACCTATGGGTGAATATGGACCATTCTTGGTTTGGGGGTACCCGTATCAATGTGCCAATTTAGAAACTGTTTGACCAGTGACTTTTTGAGCTATTGGGGCAGAACAATAGAATTAATGTACAAAATTAGAATTTTGTTTACCCAAAAATGGGACTTTTGGCATGGCCTGTAGCGCCCCCTAAAGGCAAATGTGGGCCGTTCTTTGCTAGTACTTCAGAGTGATGTCATCTTGAAGAATATTAGTTTTGAAAAACCATCAGACAAAATGACATTTGGTTTATTGACACATATATATAGATTGAGGCAGTGTGGACATTTAAATTAATATGGCCCTGCCTGAGGAATCTAATAATAATAATAATACTGTCAATAACAATAGATTTCCTCCTACCGGAGGAATCTAATAATAATAATAATACTGTCAATAACAATAGATTTCCTCCTACCGGAGAATCTAATAATAATAATAATACTGTCAATAACAATAGATTTCCTCCTACCGGGGGAATCTAATAATACTGTCAATAACAATAGATTTCCTCCTACCGGAGGAATTTAATAATAATAATAATACTGTCAATAACAATAGATTTCCTCCTACCACAGGAATCTAATAATAATAAAACCATCAATAACAATACATTTTCTCCTACCGTTGGAATCTAATAAACAGGGCCCCCTATTTATTAGATTCCAACAGTAGGAGAAAATCTATTGGGGTGCTCAACAAATGTACATAGATAACATAAACCTAAATTAATTTAAATATCTACTCAAACATTTATGCCTTTAGTGTTAAATTTTAATTATTCAAATTATGGCTCTTACATCCCCAGCCCCTAATTGTTTAGGCAGACAAACTATTTACATTTCCAAACTTGATTATCTAGAGCTTTATCTGGTCTTTGGAGTCAATTCTTGAACTTCCATTCAACCTACAGTCAGACAGCTTCTTGTAGAAGACATATCTTAGAGATGGGTCGATTCAGTGTGCTACTTTTTGTCTTAACACACACACTGTGAACATTTCCCTTAGAATCTGGCATTGTCTTGATGATGCGCCCTATCATCCATGAATTCCGAGATGCATTAGAATCCACAATCAGAACTATGTCTCCAATCTCAAAGTGTCTTTTCAGCCTAGACCATCGCTGACGTTCCTGCAGGAGAGTCAAGTATTCCAGCATCCACCAATGCCAGTCATCAGAAGTTTTGGTAATGGGTCTATCATTGATGATTGATTCTACCTCACACAATAAAGTATGTAAGCCATCATCGTTTCATTACAGAATTCAGAACCTTTCTCACAGTGCGAATCTTACGTTCCCAGGCTCCGCCATGGTGAGATTGGCCAGGAGTGTTAAATACCCACTGAATTTCTCTCTTTAACATCTCTTCTTCAATTGTTGACAGATTCAAATTCTGCAATGCTTCATGCAACTCCTTTTCAGCTCCTGTGAAGTTTGTTCCATTATCTGGACAGATTACTGAAACATGACCTCTTCTGCTAATGAATCGGCATATAGCATTGACACACGCATCTGTGTCCAGGAAGGTGCAAACTCTAAATGAATGGCTCTAATGGTGAAGCAGGTAAAAAGTACACCATATCTCTTTACCTTAGAGCGTCCTCTTCTCTCCTCAAACGTTCCGAAGTAATCGACTCCAGTATTAGTGAATGGTGGTTTGTCTGGCAGCAGCCTATCTTCTGGCAAATCTGTCATCTTTTGCACACCAGTCTTTGCATGTAATCATCTGCAAACAAGGCACACATGAACCTTTTTGAGCTCTCTGTCATCATTCGCAAATGACACTGAATGCTCTGGTCGAACCGGCCACTCACGGCTTCAGTAGGGAACTATGTCCTTTGATCCAGTTTTTGCTTCTGATCAAATTGTCAGCATTTAGACCTCTCAAAGCTTGGTCAACAGGATTTTCTGTAGAGCTTACATATCTCCATTGAGAAGGTTTAGAAGCCTCTCTAATTAATGAGATTCGATTTGCAACAAATGTCTTAAATCTCGTGGAGTCATTCTCAATGTATTTCAGGACCATGGTGCTGTCAGTTCAAAAGTTAGACAGTTCAAGATCAATTTGAAGCTCCTGTCTCAACATTCTATCCATTTTGACTGTGATGGTGGCTGCTGTCAACTCCATTCTTGGAATAGTAACCTGTGTAGTGTATTACATATATAATTTAGAGATGTGGATGGAATCAGTTAAAATGCCTGCATTCTCACACCATAATATGTAGGACACTTTGCACGCATTGTGAAAATGCGACATTTAGGAGGGAACTTTCTCACACCATTATATGTAAGGATATTTGGTATGCTAAATTTAGAAGGGAATTTAGGGTCTCGAAATATGTGAGCTATGGACTAAATTAAACTGTCCTTATTGTACCTTATTAGGTAATGAAATATATAACGGAATTAGTCGAGTTCGACAACCATAATAAATTAGATAAATGACAAATAGATTATTTGTCTTAATAGATTCTCCACCATTGAAAATTGTAATACAACATTTTGTTGTATCCGCTCACAATTTTTACTGTAAGGAATTAGCTTTAATGAGTGAATTATGATTAATTCACTTATTGGAGTGATATTATTCTCATGGCTTATTGAAAAGAATATCACACGTATTCAGGTACGGCTTTGAAGCTAAATATTCTAGAAACTGGGATGATATTATAAATCAAAATATACCAGTCACATCGTCTTTGAACACAGACAAACTTTATTACTTTTCTAAACATAAATCTAATCTAACATATATATATACATAAGACAGGTTGGTGAAAAGAGTGATCAGTACAGTGAAAGTTAACTTTACAGAGTCTGTTGACAATACCTTAAGAACCATTTTATCCTTCTTTGAGTCTACATCGATTTGCTATCGGATTACCCAAATTATTTGATTAATGCACCAGTACTTTGAGCACAATATTGGAGATGTATTTGCTTGTCTTTATGGTGTTTCCTTGCATTCTTTGTGTTGCTTGGTTCTTGGGCGGTAGTTTGTTCGATGTTTTGATCTCTGTATGATCGAAGTTATTGTCTGTATGAATGATCATTTTGAAGCAAGGCTGTAGAGAGTGATGAGGTTTCTCGGGACATCGAGTCCCGAGCTCCCTTGGACCTCACATGGCATGGACCTGGTTCAGACGAGATCCCGAGAAGACCACGAGGGAAGAGTCAGAGAGAAGTCTGAGCAGTCAGGAAAGGCCGGACGAGAGACGATGACAGAAGAGCAGAGAAGGAAGAGACAAAGCGTGTTCTTCCTGTTTGGAAATATTTGAACTGAAACTGGCCGCATCCCCAAAGGTGTCCTGCGCCAATCAAATGAAACGTTTCAGAGTCACATGATCGACTAGGCTGTCTTTTCCGACAGTCGATTTATGGTCCTTTGTTAGAGATTCTCACTATTTTTCATCTCAAAAATAGTGCATATTTAATAATGAACTTTATATCTTGCAAATGGTACAAGAGACATGATACTTATTGTCATCAGCTTTCTATATATACCCAAACAAATGCTTACATACTAAACATGATTTTTTTTCATGGATGTTATCTGTGTAGGTAACAAAACATGAAAATCCCTGGTTACAAAATCATATTGGTTTTACACGTCATTGCATTTTATCAAGTTAAGCCTTATAGTTACCATTCTTAGTAGAATGAGATGAATCATACAAAATTAAAGATTATATTTATCAATTGTAGGTGATTGCTCATCGCTACGCATATTTTAAAGAGGTCCATCAGTCTATAATCATTCATTTGTCAGGTACAAACTTTACCACAGTTCAAAGAAATTTTCAGCATTATCTAGCAAGGCTAGATTAAGATGAAATGTCTTGGAGTTGTGCAAATCTGATGGTCCTTGTAGCCTTTCACAGAAAAGTCTGCTTTAACTCTGTGTGGAAGATCAGGAGGTCAGGCGGTGGAGGGGCCTTTCTGACCAATGAGGACGCCTGGGCCATTTGATTTTTGATATGAAAACATATCAAACTGAAAGGCTGGGTTTTTCCTAGATCCAAATCATGTTGCTGGAATTCTTCTGCATATTTAATCTTACACCTGCTTGAATGGAGCTACTCTGGACTTTCCCGTCATAAATTTGCAGCTCTTTTGATCATGGTCATTTGTCAACAACAGGTATGTGACAGTCCCATATCCGTTCTCACTAGCATTTGCAAAGTGGTGCAATTGAAAAGTCTTGACCTGCCCAAACCCCACAGGTTTGACACGTCTACTCACACTGAAGTTTGAGAGCGTCTGCAAATCTTCCAGCCAGGACAGCCATCTTTCAGCATTTTTCTCTACAATTTCCTCATCTTAGCCTACTTTCTCTCTACACATGTCCCTAAGAATGAGCTTTGCTGGTAGCACAAACGGTGCTAGGAACCCAAGGGGATCATAAACAGAGCCAACAATTGATAATATACCTCTTCTGGTGAGTGGTTTGTTTTGCACTTCAATCTTAAAATGAAATGTGTCCTCTGTACACCAGCGAATACCCAATGCTCTTTCCATGGGAAGTAACTCACTGTCCAGATTGAGGTCTTTCACATCAGTGGCTTATTCTTCTTCAGGTATGGACGAAAGTACAGCTCTGATATTACAATTTTGTGAAATGGAACCCACCTTGCTTACAAAGCATTATGATATCCCTTGCAAGAGTGATTTGCTTGTTCTTCAGTTGCCACTGATTTAAGGCAATCATCTACGTAAAAGTTCTTCAAGAGTGTCTGAGTTGCTTCTGGAGTAGTGTCGTTGATTCCATCTTCTGCTGTTCTTTGAAGAGCATAGCAAAAACAACTTGGTGAAGAGGTTGCACCAAACAGGTGTACACACATCCTGTACTCCACTTCGTCTTGCTCTAGGTTGCCCTGTGGCCACCAAAGGAACCTCAGGAAGTTTGCATCCTCACTCGGTACTCAAACCTTATAAAACACTGATTCAATGTCAGCCATCATGGAATATGACCAAGACTCCGATAAGCATGTTGGTGAGGTTGGGCCCCTGAAGTAACTGATCATTCAAAGAAAATCCATGATAAGATGCATTACAGTAGAGGACAACATGGATTTTCTTCTTCTTCTGATGATAAACCCTGTGGTGGGAAATGTGCCACACCCCCATCATCACGGTGCAACTCTTCATCAGGTACCTTCTCAGCATATCCTTTCTCAATTATGTTGTTCATAAATCCAGTGTAATCAAATCAAATCAAATCACTTTATTGTCACACTACCATGTACACAAGTGCAACAGTAGGTGAAATTCTTGTGTGCAGTTCCGAGCAACATAGCAGTCATGACAGTGACGAGACATATACCAATTACAATAAACAACATACTTACACAAAACAATTTACAAATCAAATGTACACATACTTACACAACACAATAATTATATACAATGTACAGTAAACAATACACACAATATACAATACAATAAGGAGTATTATTAAATATATATATATATATGAAGTAGTATATTGAGGAGAATATGATGACAGTCCAGTGTGAGATATAAGATGAATAAAGTGCAGTGCTAATTATTGATCGTGATAGATCAAGTGTTCAACAGTCTGACTGCTTGGGGAAAGAAGCTGTCATGTAGTCGGCTGGTGCGGGTCCTGATGCTGCGATACCGCCTGCCTGATGGTAGAAGTGAGAGCAGCCCATGACTCGGGTGGCTGGAGTCTCTGATGATCCTCCGAGCTTTTTTCACACACCGCCTAGTGTATATGTCCTGGAGGGAGGGAAGCTCACCTCCGATGATGTTTCTGGCAGTTCGCACCACCCTTTGCAGGGCTTTGTGGTTGTGGGCGGTGCTATTGCCGTACCAGGCAGTGATGCAGCCAGTCAGGATGCTCTCTACAGTACTGGTGTAGAACCGTGTGAGGATGTGGTGGTTCATTCCAAACTTCCTCAGCCGTCTCAGGAAGAAGAGGTGCTGGTGAGCCTTCTTCACAACGGCCTCAGTGTGGACGGACCATGTGAGTTCTTCAGTGATGTGGACACCGAGGAACTTGAAACTGCTGACTCTCTCTACCGGTGCTCCATTGATGGTGATGGGGCTGTGTTCTCTGTCTTTCTTCCTGAAATCCACCACAAGCTCCTTGGTTTTACTGACGTTGAGGGAGAGGTTGTGCTCCTGACACCAGTGTGTCAGAGTGTGCACCTCCTCTCTGTAGGCTCTTTCATCATTGTCAGTGATCAGACCTACCACCGTTGTATCGTCAGCAAACTTAATGATGGCATTGGAGCTATGTGTTGCCACACAGACATGCGTGTATAGGGAATACAGTAGGGGGCTGAGAACACAGCCCTGCGGGGCTCCAGTGTTGAGGGTCAGTGATGAGGAGATGTTGCTGCCCATTCTAACCACCTGACGTCTGCCTGACAGGAAATCCAGGATCCAGCTGCACAGCGAGCCGTTTAAGCCCAGAGCCCGGAGTTTCATATCAAGCTTGGAGGGCATTATGGTGTTGAATGCTGAGCTGTAGGCTACAAACAGCATTCTCACATATGTGTTCCTTTTTTCCAGATGGGAGAGAGCAGTGTGTAGTGTAGATGCAATGGCATCATCAGTGGAGCGGTTGTTGCGGTAGGCAAACTGCAATGGGTCCAAAGAGGGGGGCAGAACAGAGCAGATGTAATCTCTGATTAACCTTTCAAAGCATTTGCTGATGATGGGGGTCAGAGCAACAGGACGCCAGTCATTTAAGCAAGTGATTGTGGCTTGCTTCGGTACAGGCACAATGGTTGATGTTTTGAAGCATGTGGGGACTACAGACAGGGAGAGGGACAGATTGAAAATGTCCGTAAAAACACCAGCCAGTTGATTCGCGCACGCTCTGATGACGCGGCCCGGAATGCCGTCTGGGCCTGCGGCTTTACGGATGTTCACCCGTCGGAAGGATCGGGTTACATCCACAACAGAGACGGAGAGTGAATCAACCTCTGTAGCGTCAGCAGCGAGTGCTTTCTCCGCGAGGGCGGTGTTACTGTCCTCAAAACGAGCATAAAATGTATTAAGTTCGTCCGGGAGAGATGCAGCGGTGTTCACAGCGGAGTCTTTATTCCGTTTGTAGTCCGTGATGGTATTAATTCCCTGCCACATGCTTCTAGAGTCAGTGGTGTTGAACTGACCTTCAAGTTTGTGCCTGTACTGGCGTTTGGCTTCACTGATGGTGTTACGGAGGGCATAACTGGCTTGATTACGCTCCTCCGTGTTAGAAGAATTAAAAGCGAGGACCGCGGCATTGAGTGCCGCGCGAACCTCGCCGTTAACCCATGGTTTCTGGTTGGGGTATATCCGTATTGTTTTGGTCGGAACAACATCCTCTACGCACTTCCTGATGAAACACGTTACGCTGTCAGCGTAAACCTCGATGTCGTCATCAGAGGCGGACCGGAACATCTCCCAGTCCACGTGATCAAAACAGTCTTGTAGCGCAGAGTCTGATTGGTCCAACCAGCACTGGATCGTTCTGAGGGTGGGTGCTTCCCGTTTCAGCTTCTGCTTGTAAGCGGGCAAAAGCAGAACGGAAGAGTGGTCCGATTTGCCACATGGGGGCGGGGGAGGGATTTGTAGCCATCCCAGAAAGGAGAGTAACAATGATCTAAAACCCGGTCCCCTCGTGTGTTGAACTTTATGTGTTGGTGGTATTTTGGAGCGATTGTTTTGAAGTTGGCTTTGTTAAAGTCCCCGGTAACAATGAACGCAGCCTCAGGGTGTGCGGTTTCCTGCTCACTTATACTCCCATACAGTTCCCTGAGTGCCCAGTCTGTGTCGGCTTGTGGGGGGATGTACACAGCAGTGATGATGACCGCTGTGAATTCCCTCGGCAGCCAGAATGGTTGACACAGAAGCATGAGATATTCCAGATCAGGAGAGCAGAAAGACTTGATGAAATGTACGTTCCTCTGATCACACCATGATTTGTTGATCATAAAACATACACCACCACCTCTGCTTTTACCAGAGAGGTCTTTCGCTCTGTCCGCTCGGTGCACGGAAAAGCCCGTGATTTCGATGGCCGAGTCTGGAATCTCCGCAGCCAGCCAGGTTTCTGTAAGGCAGATAACACAGCAATCTCTCGTCTCTCGTTGGAAAGAGATCCGCGCTCTCAGCTCACAGAGCTTGTTGTCCAGAGACTGAAAATTTGCCAGTAGTATACTGGGTAGCGGGGGTCGATTTGCTCGCCGTCTTACTCTGATGAGAACGCCGGCTCGTTTTCCTCTTTTCCTTCTGCGTTTCCGCAGCCGGGCAGCCCAGACAAAGGGCTCCGCCGGCGTGTTTGTAAACAGCGGGTCGGCATTAAGGAATTTGAAGTCCGGTTTTCGATGTGAAATTGTAGAACCAATGTCCAAAAGCGTTTGGCTGTCGTAAACAATAAGGCAGACAACATCCAAGACAAAAAAACAAAGAACTGTAAACAAAACAAACAATAAACCGCAGTGTTGTAACGGAGCTCGCAACGCAGCAGCCATACTTGGCGCCATCTTGAGTCCACATGTAATCCTCATTGGAACTCAGGATTCTTTTATAGTCTTTTTTTAAGGTTCTTGAGACGTTGTTCTGCTACATCCCGGTTGTTTGAAGAACGACAAGATCCAGATGCCAGAGGCAATTTCATGCAGTAATGACCATTCAAAAGTTGAGTAGACTTGGTCACAGACATCATGAATGAACTGGTTCACCAGCAAATCTTCAATCTTCTCCACAGATATATGATTCACTGTATAGCTGTGTATACCAGATTTTCTTTTCTCGATGCTCTCTTCCTTTGATCCATTCACTATCCAGCCAAGAGCCGTCTTCATTGCATAAGGCCCATCGTTTCTGCTTTTTATCACCTTCCACGGTTCCATGGCCTTATGAGCATTCACTCCAATCAGTAGCCCCACTGCAGCTTCAATATGTGGAAGACAAACTTCATGCAGGTAAGGCCATTTCTCAATATCCTTTTGTTTAGGAATGTTTCCTTCTTTTACAGGCAAGTGGCGTTGAGTCAAGACATTGGGTAGATTGATGTAAGTATTCTCTTCTAAACCACACACCTCTAAGTCAGACAGCAAGTATCCTTGCACCTGTTTTTGTTGACCCATAGTACAAAGCAGGAAATCAGTCTTCTTGCCCTGCATGTTTAGTCGATGCATGAAGTCCTCTGTACAAAAGGTGGTTGTGCTTCCAGGGTCTAGGAAAGCATATGTCTCTTCTTTGATTTCATCTTTACAGGAATAACGGAGAGGATGCACTCACCATCACCAGCCCTGGTGTATCCACAAGTTTCCTGACCCAGTGAGAGAAGTCATGGTCTTCAGACCTTTCACCTTGGTGTTTTTGTGAGCAATCTGGACATGGCATTCTCTTCTTGCAATCTTTACTCATATGTCCTTGTGTTAGAAAGCCAATGCACAGACCTGTATTTCTGAGAAATTGAATTATTTCCTTGTATTCTTGCTCTTTAAGCTTAACACAGGAATCCAGTGTGTGTTACTTGTCACAGAACAAACAAGATCTTTGGACTGCAACTGGCAAGATTTTTGAGGTGAAAATACTACCTTTGAAGCCACCCTTCTTTAAGCTCTTCCCCTCTGGAAAACTGGACTTTCCTTTTCTCTCCATTTTAACATCCTGGATATCTCCAAAGAGATTGAGCATTCAAGTAAATAAAGATGACTAAATCTGGAAATGTGGCTCTTCTTCTTCATTTTGTTGCTGGATATCAAAGGCTGTGCTTCTCCAGCATTTTCTGAATCTGAAATGAAGTTTTGAAATGACTGTTCTCATATTTGTTGGGTTATTCATCTCATCCATGAATTCAACATCAGCCATGGAATTTCTAAATCCAACAAGGAATAAGGCATAGGTCTTCATTCCCTTACTGTCCTCTGCTTTGATCTGTGGCCATTTCCGAGCTTTTTCAAGGCAAGCTGTAGCTATCTTCAATTCATTGCCACAATGCTGCTGGAGGAGACGTTTAGCTTCTTTGTATCCCGTAGTGGACTCATATGTTCACAACTGCGAACAAGTGCTTGTGGTTCCCCACTTGTGAACTGTTCCAGATAATATAACCTGTCTGTCGAGCTATTGGTCTTGTTCTCAATTGCATGCTCAAAGGCTCTTATGAAAGAAATGTAGGCAAGAGGATCTCCAGAAAGCTTTGGCACATCTCTTTGAGGTAATTGAGATAAGCTCTGCTGCTTGACCAACAATTCAGTTATTTAGTTTTGGCGTTGCATCACTTTGAACAGATATCTGCCTTAATCAATTCACTGTTGAGAGTTAAAACACTATCTGTAATTTGTTGAGATGGTCTCTGGGTAGAGCTTTGGTTTTGGGTGCTTAATGTAGGCTCAGACTTTCTATAAGGATTAGATACTGGCCTAATTTGACGTTCCTTTCTGCTTTTGAATGAATCACCAGCTTGTGACCCAGTCTGTGACCTATAGTAATCATTCATGCCATCTTGACCTTCTTCATACTCTTTTAACACTATGAGTTCAGCATTTAATGCAGCAATTTCTGTATCCAGTTCAAACTGTTCTCTTTTGGCCTTCACTCTCAATTCTTCAGCCTCTAATTCTTACCTCTTTCTTTCAAAAAAGTTATTTCGTTCTTAAATGAAATGTGCCAATCTTAATTGGCAATCCATTACAGAATAAACGGGGGTGCTCAATAAATGTACATAGATAAAATAAACCTAAACTAATTTAAATATCTACTCAAACATTTATGCCTTCAGTGTTACATTTCAATTATTCAAATTATGGCTCTTACACTCACATATGATCCGTCGCGTCACTGTCCAGCTCTAACACATTATCTGTAGCGTTAGAGTCCAGCTCTTACATATGATCCATCGCGTCACAGTCCAGCTTTCACACATGATCCATGGAGTCACAGCCAGCTCTCCCACATGATCCGTCGTGTTACAGTCCAGCTCTCACACATGATCCATCACGTCATAGCCAGCTCTCACACACGATCAGTAAATGACACAGCCAGCTCTCACATATGATCCGTCATGTCACAGCCAGCTCTCATACACAATCAGCAAATGTCATAGTCCAGCTCTCACACACGATCCGTCGCATCACAGCCAGCTCTCACACACGATCATTAAATGTCACAGCCAGCTCTCATATATGGTTCATCATGTCACAGCCAGCTTTCACGCTTGACCGCCAGCTCTCACACACGATCATTAAATGTCACAGCCAGCTCTCACATATGATCCGTCATGTCACAGCCAGCTCTCACTAACACATGATCCATTGCTTCCTAATCCAGCTCTAACACATGATCTGTGGCATAATAGTCCAGCTCTCACACATAATCCGTCACATCACTATCCATCTCTACCACATTATCCGTTAAGTCACATCCAGCTTTCACACTTGATCTGTCGCGTCAAGCCAGCTGTAACACATGATCCGTCGCATCACTGTCCAGCTCTCACTATGGCAAGCCAAAAGGCTCACAATACTCTATAGACTAATCGCGTTTTCATCCAAAACACTGTTTTTAACGGCGTTTTAAATTACCTTGGCGGCGTAAAATAGTGATTGCAAACGGCGTAAAAAAAAAGGGCAAAAAACACAAAAAATGCTGTATTTCACGCCTTTATCCTGTGTGTGAAAAGTGCCGCTATAAACATCGTTTTGGTTGCACAAATATGCGTGTTATTTGCGATGTTTTCCCTATAGTATAATGAGTCAACCGATTCGTTCACAACACTGAATCATTCAAAACATGATTGAGTATTGCTGTGAGATGCGCTATGGCTATGCTGTGATCTTTGTTTGGATTCATCGGATCTATTTTCGCTGCTAAAATAGACCAAAACAGTCATTATTTCGTCTAAAATGTAAGTGACTTAATATTATTAACTTGTTTGTTGAACTGTCATATGAAATCAGTGTCACATTTTCAATCATGAGGTGATGGTAAATTAAGTGATGGTCAATTGTCAGCTCTCTTGGTCGTCAGGTCGTGTGATGTATGTTGCTGAACTGTATTCAAATGTTATAAATATAAAAACACCACATTTTGAAATTTAACTGCAGTATGTCAATTTAGTTTATTTGTGTGTGCTGCGCTCATAGACTTTAGAAAACTGCGCACATTTGTTTGATTTCTCCTCGAGAAGCTGCGCAAGCCTCAAAAGTTTAAAGGGTAACTAAACATCTGCTCAGAGTCTGACTCCACCCACTAGAAATATTTGAAAATGCAGGAAAAGTGGGCAGACCCCGGCGTGGCTAGAGGGAACGAACCGAGTGCGGGGCTGAGCGGGGGGGCACCTGAGACTCGTAGTGACAGATTAATTGACAGCTGCTGTCAGACTCTATGTTATTATTATTCCTCACACGGTCGCAAAACGACATGTACATGAATCTGGCGTGGTGAGTTGGAACCTGCTTACGTCAGCTGTCACCGCTTACGTCACAAAGTACCGCAACAGCCAATAGGAAAATTCAACTGCATTAGCCACCGTTCAACCTGAAGAGGGCAGCACTCAGACGTTTTTACACCATATATTGTAGAATTAAAACACTTTATACACAAATGTCAAAAAAATTACTTGAATCAATGACCAGTACTAATAAAGCCCCATTCTTACAGATCATTAACTAAAAAAAGTTGGTTTAGGGTTTAGTTACCCTTTAAGGTCCTTGCACCCCGACTGACTCCGAAACTGTCGTATTTGTTTATTCATATTCGTCATTTGGTGGCTCTCAATTGTCAAATCCCCTCAAAATATTTGCCACGGATGCGAAAAATGCAGAAAATCGAACCATCCGAATTATTTGTTATGACGGACGGAAGTTTCAGAGGCTGCAAACGTATAAAACGTGAGGTCGTATTTAGTTGTATATATATATAAACGAATAAACTAGTCAGAATATAGGCTACAGTTAAAGCTTTCCTTTAGTTTTTGTGAAATGCTCGCACGCACGCAGCCACGCACACACAAACATGTTTAAATACATTTATGTCCTTAATAAATAAATAACAATACATTGTTGTAACAGCAATATCTCCAAGTTTTGTTTTTCACTGTAAAAAGGTCATGATTTGCCAATGCAAAGAGAGTGCCGCCACCTTTTCCCCCCCACTTCAAGCACTGATTATAACACAAACAAATCATCCTTCTGGCGGCTTTATTTTTTTGTCAAAAGCGACAAATCCAGCGACTTTTACTGGTGTTTTTGGAGACTTTTGTGGTGTTTGGAGACTCGAAAGCACGAATCACTCTGCAGTTAGGCCTACTGTGCGCAACGAACAGCGGGTGCTGCCGTGAGCCCCTCTCCCGTCCAAAAGCACTCACAGGCGGTTAGTCTCTCAGTAGCCTCGCGCAGCAGTCAGAGCAGAGAGGAGACACACACCCCTCCGCATCCAGGCTGCAAATGAATCGCGCATGCCCGCCGCCGTTCCCGCCCTGGCTTACAGAGCGGGGTATAAATGTAAATGTTCACTCACTCTCACACAAAAATAAATCACTGCATTTAAATTGACTCACGACATAGCTTTCCATTCACTCTAGTCTAGTCTCTTGCCAAGTTCGCTTGTGCCAGCTCTCGCTAGTCTTATCAATCTCGATTTACATAGGCCTTTACTACAAAACCCCAACAGTCTTTTTAAAGACTAAACCCACAAACATTCTTTTTAAGATTAGATCAAATCTCAGCCCTAGCCAGTATTTTTTTAACTGCTAGGCAGTAGCTACACTTAGCTAAAACTACCCACACGACTAAGACACACACACACACACACACACACACACACACACTGACGAGGACTACAATCGTTAAGTATTAAAATAAAATCTGAATTGTCTGCAAAATAATTATTTTGTTCGTTTAATTAAAGATTGTGCCTAAGTCCCGACTGATTAGCCCCTGATACGTCTCTCAACATACACCACACACACAGTTACATATTGCCTAAACTTTATTGAAAACACATCAAAATGGAGAAATTTCTTGTGAGGATCAACAAGCCAACCGACGCACCACCAGCTGCAAAAAAGCTTCGAAGGTACGATGAAGCATACCTGCAATTTGGGTTTACAGTCACGGCTGATCTGTGTCGTGTGTGCCGAGGTGCTGGCAAATGACAGTATGAAGCCCTGCAAATTAAAAAGGCACCTCGAAACAAAGCATGCTGGCATTAAAAATAAACCAGCTGAAAATTTTAAAAGAAAGCTTGATGGCCTCCATCAGCAACAGGCAACCATTTCAGTGCACAGCACTGTGTCTAAACTGTGTTTGGAGGCATCGTATGTAGTGGCCAAAAGGATCGGTAAACTGGGTAAACCGCATACAATCGCTGAGACTCTCATTTTGCCAGCAGCGCAAGACATGTGCAGAATAATGATAGGCGATAGTGCAGCAACCAAACTCGGTGCAGTACCACTGTCCAATGACACAATCGCTAGGAGAATTGTATCAGGTATGTCAGGTATCTGCAGGACAAGGCGATTGAGGAGGATGTCCTGTTTTGCCGGCCTCTTCAGTCGCACACTACAGGAGAAGCCATTTTCAATGTCCTTGATATTTTTATCCGTGAAAATGGTTTGGCTTGGGACCGATGCGTTGGCCTATGCACGGATGGTGCGCAGGCAATTACGGGGCATGAGCGTGGCCTAGCTGCTGGAGTTCAGCAAGTAGCTCCACTTGTGAAATGGACACATTGTATGGTCCATCGCGAAGCACTAGCTGCTAAAAAATGCCGGTAAACTCTCGCTTGTTTGGGGTCCTCTGCCAGGAGATGGGGTCAGGGCACGAACAGCTGCTTCTGCACACTGAAGTTCGCTGGCTCTCCAGGGGGCGGGTGTTACAGCGGTTGTATGAGCTGCGAGAGGAGGTGAAGTGGTTTTTGACAGAAATCAAATCAGATCTGGCGAAACATCTGGATGACACTATGTGACTTGCGTCTCTGTCCTATTTGGTCGATATATTTGACCGCTTGAATGGCCTCAAACTGTCTTTGCAAGGCCGCGAAACTCATATTTTGCTCCTTGCAGACAAAGTGCACGCATTCACACAAAAACTAGACCTCTGGCATGGCCGCATCAGTCGAGGGAACTGCGACATGTTCCCCAGCCTTGCAGACTTTATCACTGATGCAGGCACATCACACGATTTCTCCTCCCTATTTCAATCAGCGTCTGAGCACCTGTCAGCAATGAGAAAACAATTTGCGAAGTACTTTAAAGAGGATTATCGCTATCAATTGATATGCAGGAACAGCTTATTGAGCTGAAGAGTGACAGTAGACTGAAGGAACTCTTTAGCTCCTGCCCTCTTTCGTTATTCTGGGCAGCATTGATGCAGGAATACCCTGAACTCTGTGATGTCGCCTTGAAGATTCTCCTTCCTTTCGCGTCAACATATTTGTGTGAGGCAGGATTCTCAAAAATGACTGCACTCAAAACGAAATACCGCAATCGTGCACAAATCGAGGATGATTTGAGGCTATGTTTATCAGACATGCTGGGACACAGCTGGCCCCAAGGGCTACGCAAGTATGCATTCCCCCAGTGAGCCTTCTTGCACGGGTTCCGTGCAAAGTCAGGGAGGACGAGGAGCAGTTCACCCTTGTGGCTCTGTACTGGCCCACTCAGACCTGGTTCACGGACATCATGCTCCTTACGACAGCTCATCCCTGGCAAGTTCCCCTGAGGAAGGACCTTCTTTCTCAGGGGCAGGGCACCCTCTGGCACCCACGTCCAGACCTCTGGAAACTCCATGTCTGGCCCTCCAAGGTAGGTAAAGCCATGCGCTCTTTCTCCCATGCGCGTTTCGACTTGTGAACTCTGGATGCTCTTCCTCCTAGCCCTCTGACTCATGAATTCAGCGGAGGAATCCATAGTCAGGCACAGTATGTGTGCTGACAGGCCCTGTACTGGGGTAAGTGCTCCACAGATCTCGGCTACCCTAGTGGCCTCCTGTATGTATTTTCCACGATACGGTCTCCCTTCTCTGTTTCGGTAGACTCACGTCCAGACTTCCTTGGCAGAGTCTTCTCTTCCCGGTTGCTGTGTTTGTAGAAACAACTCACCCAGGATGAGTCGGACCTACCACCACACCTTTCCTATGTGTGGCCCCTGTAGGGCCCATATGATGTATCTTCCACTTTCATACCCTCCCCCACAAGAAGGGCAGGGTGTGGCCCCAGCCGAATTTAATTCTTGAGTGGAGAGAAAAACTTAGAGAGAAAAGGCCGCGGCTGGTGCGGCCTGCATTACAACGTTCATTCTATGTCTAAATAGTCTATATACTAAGGTTTGTGAAATGAATGAATGCCATATGGTTTTAACCTTGTTTCTTTTGTCAGTAGTACAATAAACAAGCTATCTGGATATAAAACAAAAGAAGCGACCAGGTTATTTTATTTCAACTTTTGGACACGTTGGCACGTCTTCTTCCCCCATCTCAGGATTATGGGGAAGCAACTGACGTATTGGGGCATCTGGAGAGGCTCCATGCAGCCCCAATGTATCTGTTCTTATAGGGATGCGTTCTTATATGCGTTTCCTATAGGGAACCCTAGTGTCACTATTCGACACAACGTTGAAGTGAGTGACAGAAGGGGAATGTCTCGGTTACTGTCGTAACCTCCATTCCCCGATGGAGGGAATTAGACGTTGTGTCTCTCTTGCCACAGGCAAAACTCTACCGCTGTAATGTCTGGGATCTTGTCTAAGATTCTGACTGAATCTGCATGGGGGAGTGGCATGCAAATTCAACTAGCCTATTGCCAACTTCTCATTGGCCTTTTCTCAAAGATCTGAAGGTGGATCAGGCTCCCAAGAGCGACCCCTAGTGTCACTGTTGGACACAACGTCTCGTTCCCTCCATCAGGGATGTTTTACAATCAAACCAAGATGTGGCAAACTTTAAGAATTTTTTAATGATAAAGCATCTCTGAGGAAATGTCCATCCATTGGCTTTTTGTTCTCCCAATTCTATCAAATTTGCTTCAAATTCCAATGTTGTTTAATACATTTGACAACTATTTTAACAACTACAGTATTTATTTTATAAATAGTTTTGACTCTACACAGTTTCAACCAGGAACGAATATAGAAAACACATTATTTGTTTATGACCCAGCTGAGGATATGAATAAATTCCATGTTATCTTGAAAACATACAGTACATTGTTTCTATATATGTTATTTTACTGTAAATGTACCACACAGTTTGCTTTATAGATTGAAAACTTAAAGCATGAAAAACAAAAAGAATCATGCAAATAATCCTCCCCCTCTGAATGTTTAGCTTACTCTTCAGTTTAAATACCATTGCAGCTAATCAGAGTGCAAGTATGTGTAATTCTTTTGGGTCTTTCTCATGGGGATTTTTTTTTGGCTTGAAGTAGTTGGCATTATGTTTTAAGGTCAGTCAAGCAGCGTTTGTCTCTGTTTTTTGTTTGTTTGTTTTAACTTTTTTCAATCTTTTTTCATGGTAAGACTCACAACCTTTTTTTCTAATCTATCCAGAAATCAATAGCACCATTCTCCATTTCTTTACTGCTCTTGGTATATAGCTGTTACATTGTGATCCCATTGCTATCCTATGAATTTGAAGAGGAGATTCCATAGATACAGTACTTCCAGTAGGCGGGGCTTTCTAACATGTTATGATTCAGACAAGGAATTTAACAGTTAGCTGATTCTTCTATAATCTCAAGCACAAGGAGAATGGGAAATTATGACGATGACACTGCCTTCCTGGGGCAAAAGGGACCATTTTTTATCATCCTTTTCTTTCTCTTGAATGCCATCTACATTTCCACTGGTTTTCATGGGCTCTACATAGTTTTTGTTGGAGCTTCACCTTTGCATCACTGTCAGGTAATGGATAGAAATCTAAGTAAAGAATGGATAACAGCCAGTATACCCAAGGAAATGGAGGATGGAAAGACACAGCCAAGTCGGTGCTGGAGATACAGCCTAGACACTGTTAAAAACTTGTCTGCACAAGGTTACTCACCCCAGGATGTTAACCTCACAGACATTATGCAAGAGAAATGTGTGGATGGATGGATCTATAGTGCAGATATCTACCACTCAACCATTGTCTCAGAGGTAAGTAAACTGAAGATTTGCAAGCTCCTGATTAGAAACTGCTAATACCAATAGTCTGTTGCATTCTCCACAATTCACAACATCATAAAGATGACACATTAGACCAAATACAATTGAACAAAATTATTTTGAAATAAAAGAACATAATAAATAAAAGTATGCTATTTCCTTTACAGTGGAATTTGGTGTGTGACAGTGAGTGGAAAGTTCCCTTTGCTTCCTCAACATTATACATGGGCTACTTGTTGGGGTCTTTTGTTTCAGGTCAGCTTTCTGACAGGTATTGTTATGTCCAAATATCTTAATGCTAAAAGAATTTCTGTCATAGTTCTGGTCCTTGCCGTTATTAATTTGACTGTTTACTGCATTATTTTATTGTTATTATTTTGCAGAAATTACTATGCCAAATAACTGAGCATAAGTAAGTAATATGATATTAGCTGTTTGCTATACTGAGGAACCAATCTGTGTAAAGTGAAATAGATCTTGATAGTTCAATTTTAAGACATATTTTGTTTGCAAATTGTTTTGTATGTTTTCTACATTTTGTCAATAATGTTTGATATTTGTCATTGCTGATATGCATTTACCCCATAGTACTAAACCATTCTAATTTTAGTCTCCAAAACTAAAGATACAGGGACATTATTATTGTTGTTGTTGTTGTGGTGTATCTATAAAACATGGATTCATCAAAACTGAAAATTGAAATTGATGTAGATTGATGTCTTGTGTATCAGGTTTGGCAGGAAGAAGGTTCTCTTCACATCTCTGGCAGCAGAAGCTCTAGTGATCCTCGCACAGTCTTTTTCACCATCATGGCTGTTGTTTTGCATTCTGTATTTTTTTGTGGGTGCTTTCCAAATATCCCTGTACATCACAGCATTTGTACTTGGTAAGCAGAATCACAAGTAATACTAGAAATCTTGTCATATACTGTACACTAGTGGCCAATAGTTTGGAATAATATCAGATTTTGCACTTATGGAAAGAGATTGGTACTTTTATTCACCAAAGTGGCATTCAACTGACCACAATGAATAGTCAGGGCATTAATAATGTGAACATTTACTAATACAATTTTTTTTTAATTCAGAACTTCTTAAACTACTTCAAAGAGTTCTCATAAAAAATACTCAATGTCCAGCAATGACAGCTTTGCAGATCCTTGGCATTCTATCTGTCAGTTTGTCCAGATACTCGGGTGACATTTCACACCACGCTTCCTGTAGCACTTGCCATAGATGTGGCTGTCTTGTCGGGCACTTCTCACGCACCTTACAGTCTAGCTAATCCCACAAATGCTTAATGGGGTTAAAATCCATAACACTCTTTTCCAATTATCTGTTGTTTAATGTATGTCTTTCTTTGCCCACTCTAACATTTTATTTTTGTTTTTCTGTTTCAAAAGTGGCTTTTTCTTTGCAATTCTTCCCATAAGGCCTCCACCCCTGAGTCTTCTCTGTTGTACATGAAACTGGTGTTGAGCAGGTAGAATTCAATGAAGCTGTCAGCGGAGGACATGTGAGGTGCCTATTTCTCAAACTAGAGAATCGAATGTACTTATCCTCTTGTTTAGTTGTACATCTGCCCTTCCACATCTCTTTCTGTCCTTGATAGAGACAGTTGTCCTTTGTCTTTGAAGACTGTAGTGTACCTTTGTATGAAATATTCAGTTATTTGGCCATTTCAAGCCTTGTATTACCTTCAATCCTCAAAACAATGATTGACTGATGAGTTTCTAAAGAAAGCTGTTTCTTTTTTGTCATTTTTGACCTAATATTGACCTTAAGACATGCCAGTCTATTGCATAATGTGGCAACTAAAAAACAAACACAAAGACAATGTTAAGCTTCATTTAATGAACCAAATGGCTTTCAACAGTGTTTGATGTAATGGAAAGTCATTTTCTAGTACCAATTTAGTATGATTACTCAAGGATAATGTGTTGGAGTGATGGCTGCTGGAAATGGGGCCTGTCTAGATTTGGTAAAAAATGACTTTTTTCAAATAATGATGGTGCTGTTTTTACATAAGTAATGTCCAGACTATACTTTATGATCAGTTGAATGACACTTTGGTGAATTAAAGTACCAATTTCCTTCGGAACAGTATCTTCACAGTATCTTCACAGTATCCTCTGTACATTACTCCAAACCTTTGGCCGTCAGTGTTTATTCATAAACATTTTCAAAAAATTATAAACTGCCACAATTACAGATTCTAAAAACAACACAACTCATGATGAACTCTATAATATTCAGTTACGACCATGCATTTTAACAGGCACTGAAGTATTAAGTAAATCCTTTCGAGTTCTCTTCACTACACTGGGAGCCTTTCTACATTACTGCATTGGTTACATGGTGCTGCCATGGATTGCTTTTGCAGTCAGAGACTGGAGATATCTACTCCGGATTCTGTCTGTACTAACTGTGGTGTACATTCCACTGTGGTGGTAAGGAACACATTCATATGACTCTTTGAAATGAATTTCCTTTTTAGATTTTCTTAACAGGAAGGGGAATAGCTTTTAATCTTCCATCTTCCCTACAATAGTTTATACTGTGTTTTCATTTGCACACCTTTAAACTTCACTGTTTGCTGTAACTAAACCCACAGGTTGATCCCAGAGTCTCCTCGATGGCTTCTTGCTCAGGGGCGAATTATGGAATCTGAGGCCATTGTGAGGCAAGCAGCAAAGAAAAATAAAGTCACAGCACCAGATGTCATCTTCAAAGAGTCTGAGGTTTGACTTCTGCACCAACTGAGTTCTGAGACTTTGAGCGTTAAGGGAAGTGTTACAAAAAGAAAATCCATGTTGTATGATTATTACTAGGTTAAAGAGACTACATCACAGATTGGCAAGTACAGCATACTTGATATTGTGAGGACCAGCAATATCCGCAAAACAACTTTTATGTGTCTACTATTGTGGTGAGTAATTCATTTCATACAATTATAAATATGTCCATATGGGGCAATATGCTTTGTTTAAACAAAGATTATATTGATTATCAATCATTGAATTAGTTTAAGGTAAACTGTGTTATCTTCAAATGATTAAGGCTTCAAAATGTATTCAGACACTTTTGGACACTTAAAGGAATAGTTCACCCAAAAATGTAAATTCTCTGATTATTCACTTACCCTGATGCATGGTGGATTTTTCCTGTTCCTGACGGCATGCTGCATGAGTGTTTGTATCCTGCTTAGCATTGCTTATTCTTATTCTCATACGTTCGTCTTTTTATTCTTTATATCATTTTACCGCGTGTTTTTGTTTTTTCCCATTTTCTACTGTTTCATCTGTTTGTATTTTACCAGTTGCTGCTGGCGCCTAGCTCGAATCTGTGTTTGTTTTCTGCAAGCTTTTTTTAGTATCGCTTATATATCTGTTTTCAGCCTTTAATCTTTAGCATCTGCCATTTTACAGCATGCATCCGCATTCATTGCTTTTTATTTTTATCGCTATTATACAGCGTGCATTTTTTGGCATGCACACGATTTTGTCCTCTGTGCTACACGGTTTATTGCATCAATCTCAATGCACCGCTTATCAAGAACAACCAACAACAACAAAAAATAGTGTGAGGGATTCACATCAATCCCAAACCCTAACTGCTCAGGTACAACCAACAACAACAAACAACTGCGGTAAGTCATGGCATCCGCTCGTGTTATTTCTTCCTGCATTGCATATCACGTGTTTACAATAGCCTCTTCTGTAAGCAGTGAGGGATTCACATGTGATAAATGTAAAGACTTAATCGGGCTTACGGAGAAGGTTAATGAGTTAGAGACATACATCCAAACGCTAGTGGAGGTCAGTGAGAAAGAGAATCCAGTAGATACTGTTTGGATATGGACAGTACAGAGCAGGTGATGCCAGTCGGAAATCACTAAATATGATGTTAAAGAGTTGTGTGAATTTGGAAAAATTATGTCAGACACTGTAATATGCCTCTCTGCTCATCATGGTGATGAGGTTTATAGTACATTAGTGTCACTGAATGGCTGGATGTCTGATTGATGACTGGAGAATAGAATAGGATTTATAGACAATTGGAAGAGTTTTTGGGGTAGACCTGACCTGCTAAAGAGAGACAGACTCCATCCCTCCAGGGAAGGTGCACTCTCCTCTCTAGTAATTTGGCTCATAGTCTTAATAATGATAGTATTTGACTAACTGGGGCCCAAGTCAGGAAACACACAAACTGGTTTATCCGAACGTCTGTTAGCTGCCTTGAGACTTCACACAGGTCACAAACTACAACACAGGTCACATAAATTACAAAACATAGGGACTGTATCACCTAGATATCTCATAGAGACTGTGTCTGTTCCCTGAACTACCAAACACAAAGCCCTCACTAAATCATTTAGAAAAAATTTGATTAAGGTCAAACTTGAACAAAACAAACAAATTAAAGATAAATTTGATGAAGATAGGGCTACTAAACATTAGACCTCTTTCTACCAAAGCACTAATTGTAAATTAAATTATTACAGATCATAGTTTGGATGCGCTCTGTTTGACTGAAACCTAGCTTAAACTTTTAGATCTTAGCGCTGAATTTGACACGATAGATCACGACATTCTCTCTCTCAATATTTAAATGAGGAATTGTCAAACCAAACAAAAGTAAAGTTGTTGTCTTGTGAAAGGTGCCATACAAATAAAATTGTCTTGATTTGACTTGACTTGATGCCATCCCAGATGTGTATGGTTGTCTTTCTTCAGCAGAACACAAATTAAGATTTTTAGATGACGACAGAGCTCTTTCAGGTCCTTATATTGCAAGTATACAGGTGCCAGCACTTTGATGGTCCTAAAGTCACATTTAGGCAGCATAAAAGTAATCCACATGATTCCAGGCGATCAATGAATCTTGATGAGTCTTCTGAAGCAAATCGATAATTTTATGTAGAAAAAAGTAGATAATTAAAACATTTTTAACTTTAAATCGGTGCTTTCATCCAGGGCTTTGATGCTGTTTGAAATGACCAAAGTCTCGCATGACGTTCATTTTTCTGTTGTAAATAAGCTCTGCTTCTGAATTTTCGTGTGAATTCACCGATGCCCTTAACAATTTTTGGCTTCTCTACACACCTCTGAGTGCACCATTTGGGACATGGTCAAACAGCTGAGGCATTTCACAAAAACTTAGGGTATGGCAAAAATTCCTTGGATAACCTACCTTTGGATTTTGCAAGTAAACAAAATAAAAAATTACAATTTCCTCTGAATTTTATTTCTAATTTAAGTATGTGGCCACTTTGGTCCTGCTCACAAATATGTGTCAGTAATTTATTGATTTATGCTATTTAATTATTTGATCAAACATTCCTTTTTTTCTTTATTCTTTCATTTATCTATTTATGCCTTAATTTTAAACTATATATTATTATATATTAGATTAAAAATAGGCCTATGCCGGTTAATGGATATAAGTTGACCTTTATAATTAGACTATATTCTATTAAAATATAAATACAATTAAATCTTAAATGATTATGGTCACATTGTAAACGCCTGCACATAGTGCATAAAGACATTAACTGTATTAAAATGTATGAGGTGCAGTTTCACGAGTGTCCTGCGTAGGCATAGTCAGATATGTCCTTACTCCAGAACACTAGATTTACGACCAATTTTAATTACTTAAATTATGATGCCTTTGGGAAAAAGCCCATAATTCTAAGATGATTCCTATGGACATTTCTATTATATAATTGGGCTTGTAATGCTTTGGGGAAACGTGGCCTATACAGACTGAAGTGATGAGCAAACTGCACCTAAATGAGGCATATATTTTCCCGGTTTCATCTGCATGCTAGTGTATGGCAACTGTCATACTCTGTCATACGCAAACACCGCCCCTGTGGTCAAAGTCAGTTGCCTTCAAGTTCACACAGGTGTGCAGATTAATCACAAGTGTAGTTTATCTCATTAACTACAGACATTAATGTTTAACATCCAGAAAGTGTCCAGATTATTTTTGTCTTAATTTTGAACACTATATCTATTGTTTTATCATTTTAATACAAACAAACTTCTTCTTATGAAATGTCTTTGCTTTATGAATATATTTGTGCTAAAATGTCATCCACAAAGGGCAGGATCTCAGATTTCTATTGACAGCTAGATTGAAAATGTACTCCACTCAGAGGCCAAGATATTTGATGAAAAAATTAGAGTAGTACATGAACTGAAATATAGACTGAATGTCTATGGACGAGCACATCTGCAAGGGCTAAAATGCAGTATAGTGTCACCTACATATTTTGATGGAAGGTGATAAAAGAAAAAATATTTTAGTACTTGCTGCCATCTAGTGGATTAAAATAAGACTTTTTGGAGGGAGACAGGGTGAAGAGAACGTCTTGGCTACTGTTGTAACCTCTGTTCCCTGATGGAGGGAACGAGATGTTGTGTGGATGAAGTGACACTAGTGTTCGCAAACACCTCTGATATTTGAGAAAAGGCCAATGAAATTTGGCGAGTGGTATTTGCATGCCATTCCCCCGGACATATGGTTATAAAAGGAGCCGGCTTGCTACCACTCATTGTTGTGGCAGGAGGGAAACAACGTCTTGTTTCCTCCATCAGGGAACAGAGGTTACAACATTAACCAAGACATTCCCTATCTTTCACTCAATCTACGTTGTGTCGATGTAGTGACACTAGGGGTCCCTATACAAAATGCCACATCCAGCTGAACTTTGTTACCTGGACTGGCTGTACAGGTGCAGGCAGGCCACTGTGTGCCTAGTAGCAAGTGCACTCAGCCCCCACGTAACCTACCCAAAGCCCACGAACGTTGCAAGGTCCCTTGTACCCAGAAAAGGTGTTACAATGGGAACAGGCCACACCAGCCACTTTGACCTTTTATTTTTCTCCCACTTTCTTTTTTTTTTTTTTAATCATTCAGCTGATTTGTATTAGATGAAATCTATTCATGTCGGGAAGTTGTTGTTTTTTTTCCCAAGAGGAAAAGACACTGCAGAGACCACTTCCTACACAAAGGGGAGGTTACCATGTGGAGAATATGTCACATGGACTTACCAACCGGTAGTGAACATGTGGAAAGAAGCCCCCGCAGTAGGTTCAACCTGGAGGGGAGGAGCTCTACAAACGTGGTGGCTGGGGCAGAGGAGGCTCTGTCCAAGTGTAGACATGGGTTAGCCATCAGAGAAACTTTACCGTGGAATATACATCACATGGGGTTACAATAGGCAACCTCACACGTGGAGCACCTACCACAGTACAGGGCATACCAGCTTAAGTGCTGGGACATCGATCTTCTTCGCCAAACTTGCATGCCGCAGGCTGAGGAGGAAAGACATCCAGGGTTCACCAGTCTCGGGAACTCACTTGAGGAAAAATGTTCAGGCTTCCCCTCGGTGAGGGGACAGGCACTGTGTGCAAGAGGTACACATGGTCAGCTGCCCGCCTCTTACCTGTTTGTACCTGCCAACACATAGGATAAATCTGGATCAATCTGGAGATTATAAAACCTTGCAAAGGTATTGGGTGTCGCCCAGCCTGCTTCTCTACAGATGTCTGCTAGAGAGGCGCCGTTCACCAAGGCCCAGGAGGATGCTGCACTCCTAGTGGAGTGTGCTCGTTCTCTCAGGGGGGACAGCACGCACTGGGCCTGATATGCCAAGGTGATGGCATCCACAATCCAGTGGGCCATCTTCTGTTTGGAGACAGTATTTCCCTTCTACTAACCCCCCAAACAGACAAAGAGCTGCTGGCTGAGTCTAAAGCTCTCCGTACGGTCCAAGTAGATACACAAAGCGCGTACTGGACACAGCAATGTCAAGGCAGGGTCTGCCTCCTTGGTGGGAACCTTGGGCAGATAGCTCGGTAGGGGTCTCAAGACCACGTGAGTGTATGCAGGACCGAAACCCAGGAATGTATTACAGAGAGAGAACACTTGCAGGTCCCCAACCCTTTTGATAGAAGTGAGTCCAGTCATGGGGGCCATCTTCAGAGAGAGGGCCTTTAGTTCAGCTGATTCAAAGGGCTCAAACGGGGCTCCCCTTAGGCCCAGCAGGAACACTGAGAGATCCCATGAGGCATGGTCTATGTGGATTCAACCTTCTAGCGCCTCTAAGGAACCTGATGATCAGGTCGTGTTTCCCTAAGGACTTACCGTCCACCGCGTCGTGGTGTGACGCTTCAGCGGCCACGTACACCTTCAAGGTGGAGGGAGACAGCTGACCCTCCAACCTCTCCTACAGGAAGGAAAGCACCAAACCGACTGCGCATCTCTGGGGGTCTTCACCTCGGGAAGAACACCAACTGGTGAACAGATGCCACTTCAAGGCATATAGCTTCCTCGTAGAGGGAGCTCTGGCCTGAGTGATAATATCTACCACCGCCAGTGGTAGTCCACTTAGGTCTTCCACATCTCGTCCAGGGGCCAGACATGGAGGTTCCAGAGGTCTGGGCACGGGTGCCAGATGGTGCCCCGTCCCTGAGAAAAGAGGTCCTTCCTCAGAGGAATTCGCTAGGTAGGGGCTTTCGCGAGGAGCATGAGCTCCGAGATACAAGTCTAGGTGGGACAGCATGGTGCCACCAACATGACCTGTTCTTCGTCCTCCCTGACCTTGCACAAATTCTGGCCTCGGTCAGAGAGTACCAGAGTGGGCAGTGGGAGGATTCCCGGGAAGCAAACAGGTCTAACTGTGCAGGTCCAAATCTGATGAACCACCTGGGGGTGGAATCTCCACTCTCCTCTGAGCGTCACTTGCCATGACAGCATGTCCGCTGCACTGCTGAGATCGCCCGGGATGTGAGGAGGAGACGGCGGGCGAGTTGCGACATGTGACGTAAACGTAAACCGCCTTGTCTGTCCAGACCAACACATGCTTGCCCTGGATCAACTGCCGAAGCCTCCGCAGGGCCAGCAATACTATCAGCGACTCGAGGCAGATAATATGCCAACGCAGACGAGGTCCTGTCCAGGAACCTGAGGATGCATGCCCATTGCAAACGGCGTCCCAGCCTAACTTGGAGGTATCTGTCATGACGACGATGTGCCTGGACACTTGCTGTAAGGGGACTCACAGAAATGCAAGGTCCGTTCAAGGGCTGAACACACGACAACAGATCGGCATGATAGCCACACGTGCCGCGTCACCATGCCCATCTCAGGACTCGATCCTGAAGCCAGTACTGAAGTGGTTTCATATGCATCAACCTAATCAGCGTAACCACCGTTGGGGATACCATATGCCACAGAAGCCTCTGAAATTGCTTCAGTGGGACCGCCGTTCTTCCCCTGAATGACTTTAGGCAGTTCAGCACAGACTGTTTGTGAGGCATGCTATCATAGCGACCGAGTCCAACTCCATCCCGAGAAAAGAGATGCTCTGCGCTTTTCCCAGCTGACCTGAAGCCCCAGTCGGCTGAGGTGTCTGAGTACCAGGTCCCTGTGCGCACACAATAGATCTCGAGAGTGAGCTAAAATCAGCTAGTTGTCGAGATAAATGAGGATGTGGATGCCCACCTCCCGCAAATGTTCTATGAGCGACAGTCGTGAGTACAACGGCCGTTAACATTGAGTGTGTGACCCAGGGAGTGAGGAAACTAGTGTGGTTTAAAAGTATTGGTACCACAGCCCCTCGGGCATGCGGCAAAATGAAAACAAAAGGAAACAAAAGATTCTCCTCCCGGCCCTCCACAAGGGGATGGAGGGGTCTGTGCAACACCTCCAAACTTAGAGCGGGTCTCCTCACCCCTGGGTCACCCATCTCAGGGGCGCTTCAATGCCTTTCTGGGGTTCTTGCCGGATTTTGGGATGGGGCATCAACTACTTGCAGAGGGCTCTACACCAGCGTCGAGCAGTTTGCTCAGGCTGCAGTGGAGCCATTGATGCTGCTGCAGGAGGATACCCATGGTGATGAGCAGATGGGTGTAGGACCTTGAACCACGCAGAATATCTGCAGGGCAGAATATACTGGATAGCATCCGTCTACTTCTTAACCGTCAAGAACTGCTGAGCAAAGTCCTCGATGGTGTCGCCAAACAGGGCAGCCTGGGAGATGGAGGCATCAAGGAAACAAACCTTGCCGGCATCCTTCATCTCGACCATGTTAAGCAACAGGTGGCACTCATGGACCACCATGGTGGACATCGCCTGCCCGAGAGCCTGCGCCGTGACCTTCGTCGGTTGCTGAGTGCAGTTCCTCCATCACTCTCAGGTCAGGACTACCCTCGTCTAGCTCTCACAATGCCTTAGCCTGGTGGACTTGCAGGAGGGCCATGGCATGCAAGGCAGAGGACGACGTAGACTTACAGGCATTGGACGGGAGTCTCTGGTGAAAGGGACAAGGAATCTCTGTGTACCCACTGGCCATCCCACCATCTAGGGTAGTGAAAGCAGAGAAGCTCTGAAGCTGGATCTGTGCAGTATCAGGTGCCTGCCACGACGGGACGGTGACCAGCTGGGGTGGTATTCCCTCTAAAGAAGGAAAGCCGTGACCGCAATGTTGCAATGGTCATGTTCTTGCAGTGAGAACATGAACCATCCATGAATGCTGTTTCCGCATGGCTACGGTCCATACACGTGAGGCAGCGATCGTGGCCATCAGAAGCAGAGAGATATCGACTGCATACAGGACCTACACATAGATGGAAAGGCATCTTCAAAAAGACACTTTCCGTCAGTACTCACTCTTTTAGAGGAATATTTCTCTTTTAGATATACTCTCTTATTGTGGCTGTCGAAGTGACCAGGGGTGTTCTCTGCACTCTGTGCAATAGTGGGAGAACCCGCTGCAATGCACCATATATCCAACAGCTTAAAATGCTCTTTTGAGATAAATGGAAATGCAGTGGAGTACATAGACACAGCTCGGCTCCGAAGAACAATCTTAATGAGTGGTTGAAAGCCGGCTTGTTTTATACCCGTATGTCTGGGGGAGTGGCATGCAAATTTCACTCGCCAATTTTCATTGTCTTTTTCTCAACTAGCATAGGTGTTTGGGGCTCCCAAGTGCTACCTCTAATGTCACTACACCGACACAAAATTGATTGATTGATTTATTTATTTTATTCATCATCAGATTGTAAATGTATACAATGTTATTAATGAGTAATTGGTGCAAAAAATACCATTTGGGAAAATTGTATATTATACTGTATATAATTTTTTATTCCATAAGAAGAAATGTACATAATCTATGATGCTTAATGCATTTACAGAATAAAATCCTATTTAATTTATTAGGAATACAAGATGTGCATCAAAAATGTAATGTGACTGAATTTCATAACTGATCAAAACAGCGGGCCTATCTTTGCCTTTGAAATGTTGCACCAGTCATTCTAAAATAACAGTGTCTAGAAAATTCAAAGCCTGTATAGAGTTTGCAGAGCAAATAAGTTGAATACAAACTAGAATTGTGCTGAAGAGCAGTGTGGCAGTGTGTTATTCACCACATTCCCTTTGTTTGTCATATAGGATGGCCATCAATATTGGATATTTTGGATTGTCCTTGAATACCTCTAATCTTAGTGGTGATCCATTCCTCAACTGCTTTCTGTCAGCTGTTACTGAGGTTCCTGCCTATATTGTGGCCACCTTTCTCTTGAGGAACTGTCCACGGAGACCTCTACTCTCTGCCTTCCTCAGCATCGGAGGAGGATTTCTGCTTTTGATCCAGCTGATTCCTGAAAGTAAGAATTCTATACAGAATACAGAATTATAAAGAGCACTTGATCTTTTTTTTCATACTGCAATAGCTGTGGGTGATAATGCTGAAAGAAATGAATAATATTTAATATTTGGTAGAGTATAGAATTAAAACTGTGAATGCAGCAACAATTTAGGAAGTGTGACAATTGCAGTCACATCTGTTGCATACTTTGCAGAAAAGTACATGCAATCAGTTTATTGATATCAGTTTAATAAAGGATTATTGTGTGTCAAGTGTAGCATACATTCTTTTCAAGTAAAAAGGACTTTGACCCTTTCAGAGAAAAATAAGTAGACAAGCCCAAGACATTTATACAGAGAACTGTGAGAAAGTTTTCAGTCCACATTCATGACTGAGCTTTTTCTTACATTCAATATGAGAGTAGTAGTGTAATTTTCTCAGTTGTAATTTTGCTATTTCTTAGGTGGGATATATTGAAAAACATTTATGTTGAAATATGTTTACAAGAAAAAGTTTCCAACAAATGCTAGAGAAATTATGATGAAATAAGGAAATAATTATAAAACTCTAATGATATAGCTCTTTCACAGGTCTTCATTCTTTGTCACTGGCATTAGAGATGGTTTGCAAGTTTGGCTTTACCATGTCCTTCGCTGTGGTGTACATTTACACAGCAGAGCTTTATCCCACTGTCCTGAGAAACCTGGGAATCGGCATGTGCTCGTCAGCTGCCCGCATAGGCAGCATCACTGCACCTTATGTCATATTCTTAGGTAAAACTATTTACATTCCTCCACTTCACACCAGCTGATTGGCCTTTTTCTCCGCAAATTGGAATGCCCAATTCCCAATACGCTCTAAGATCTCGTGGTGGTGTAGTGACTCACCTCAATCCAGGTGGCAGAGGATGAATCTCAGCTGCCTCTGCGCCTGAGAATGTCAGTCCGTGCATGTTATCACGTGGATTGCTGAGCGTGTTCCCGTGGAGATGTAGTGCATGTGGAGGCCCATGCTATTCTACGCGGCATCTACTCACAACTCACCACGCGCCCCACCAAGAGCGAGAACCACACATTATAGCGACCACGAGGAGGTTATCCCATGTGACTCTATCCTCCCTAGCAACCGGGTCAATTTGGTTGTTTAGGAGACATGGCTGGAGTCACTTAGCACGGATGATAGTCAGCGTCAATACTCGCTGAGCTACCGAGGCCCCTTATTGACCCATTTTGATAGGTTAACCTTTTCATGACAAAACTACTTTTTTATTTCTGTTGTTGTTCTGTTTTGCTGATAGATTTTAGTGATGACAATGAATTCTCATCTCTATTCAAGGTACTTTCAACAAATATCTACCTTACATCCTGATGGGAAGTCTAACAATTTTGTCATCAATATCCAACATGTTTTTGCCTGAGACATTTGGAAAATTACTGCCAGAGACTTTGGAACAAATGCAAACTTGTAAAAGGTCAGTTTTTTTTAATCGCCGTTACGTATTTGTGTGGTTTTTGTTCTAGATTTGAGTTCATGTTTTTTATTTTATGATGTCTTTTATTCTGAAGTTTAGGTCATGTATTGTCATAGTTCACTGTTTCCTTGAGATCCTGTCTTGTCATGTCGGAGCATGCTTCAGGATTGAAGATGTTAAGTGTCCAAATACCTTTTGGGCAAATTGTAGAGTCTTATTCACCACATTCCCTTTATCTGTTGGATAGGATGACTATCAATATTGTATATTTTGTTTTGTCCTTGAATAGCTCTAATCTTACTGGCATTCCATTCCTCAGCTGTTTTCTATCAGATGTTACTTAGGTTCTTGCCTATATTGTGGCCACCTTTCTCAAGAGGAACTGTCCATGGAGACCTCTGCTCTCTGCCTTCCTCAGCATTGGAGGAATATTTCTGCTCTTGATGCGTTGTGTCATATGACCCTAATGTCATCATGTGACCATAGTGTATCAGGCAGCGACAGTGCATCATACAGTTCTGGGAGAACTATGTGTGTGTTTGTTCCTCCTTCCCTTTGTGTTTGCCATGTGGAACTTATATATTTTATTATATTTTTCAAAAGTGTCAATAAATCTGCTTGTAATGAGTTCAAGCTTGGAGATGGAAGGGAGTAAATGGATATCAGTGATGCTGTCAAGTAAGGCTCTTTATTTCTCTGCCTTCAACACTCTGTGTGCACTCTTCTCTGTGCTTTTCTCAGTTCAATCAGATCAGTGTAACACAAACTTTGTCAACATAAACTTCTCTGAGTCTTCAGCTTCACAATAAAATAAAACACTCAAAAAGACACGCCAGTCACTGGTCACTCGTGTTGTTCCCTCTCTCCCGTCTGGCGGTGGCTCTCCCCATGCTCACTGGAATTAGAGACAGGTTTTAGACATAATTTAGCTCAGGTGCATCTGTACATACCGCATTCTCTCTCTGGATGGGCGATCAACCACGCCCTGCTGCCACATATCCCCACCAAGCTGAGGGTGAAGGCCCACCACAGCAGGTAGTACTGGAGAGTGAGGACCACCCACTTGATGGCCAGAAACTCCTTTTCCACGGTGCTGTACTTTGTCTCCCTCAAGGAGAACTTTCGGCTGATGTACAGCACTGGGCGATCCTCTCCCTCTACCACCTGCAAGAGTACAGCCCCCAGTCATCTGTAAGCGTTCATCTGTAATAGGAAAGAGAGAAAGAAATTAGGTGAATGCAAAATCGGCCTCTGCAAAATGCGGCTTTAATCTGCGTGAATGCATGTTGGCACTGCTCCATCCACTGGACCGGGTCTAGAGCCCCCTTTTTAGTGAGATCAGTCAGCGGGGTGGTGACATCCGAATAATTAGGCACAAATCTCCTGTAATAGCCAGCCAGCTAGAGAAACTGTCTCACCCACTTTTTGGTCTTGGGACTCGGGCAGGTCGCAATCAACACAGTTTTGTCAATTTGGGGACGCACCTGTCCATGACCCAAGTGGAACCCCAGATACCATACCTCCACCTACCCAATCGCACACTTCTTGGGGTTTGCTGTGAGCCACGCCCGCTACAGTGATCTCAGGACCACCCTCAGATGCTGCATGTGCCACTGCCAATCATTACTGTAAATGATGATATAATCTAAATAGGCAGCAGCGAAAGCTGTATGCAGTCTGAGGATTCGGTCCATGAGACAATGAAACGTAGCTGGGGCCCCAAACAAACTGAACGGAAGTATCACAAATTGGTGCAATCCAAACAGCATTGAGAAGACTGTTTTTTCGCTGGAAATTGGTGTCAAGGGGATCTGCCAATAACCCTTTGTCAAATCCAATGTTGAATAAAATTTAGCTGTATCTAACAGATCGAGCAACTCGTCAACGTGGGGCATCGGGTGCGCATCAAATTTAGCACAACCGGGCTGGACCAAAGGTGTGGGATTCCTCTATTACCCCCATATCAAGCATCACATCCAATTCTTCCCAAATTATTTTCTTTTTGTGTTCGGGCAAGCGATAGGGACGGCTACGTACCACCTCTCCCGGTTCGGTCTCGATGTGGTGCTGGATGAGGTTTGTACCACCCTGTAGAGGGGAGAACACATCTGCAAATTCTTGTTGCAACTTGGCAACCCCTGCAAGCTGATACGGTCAGATGTGGTCTCAGCAAGTGACTGGAGGGTTATGATTAGGTTTTGTGTTCACTTCCGGCCCGAGCTCCGCCCTCTCCATAACTACCGTAGCCAACGTCACAGGGACCACCTCCCTCCATAATTTCAGGAGGTTGAGGTGATATACTTGACACGTGCCCCCTCTATCGGTTCGCTTAACCTCATAATCGAGATCCCCCACTCATCGTATGACCTCAAAGGGTCCTTGCCACTTGGCGAGTAATTTGGAGCTTGTGTGGGAAGTAATACGAGTACCTTATCTACCGGTACAAATTCCCGCAGCCAAGCTCCCCTGTTGTACAGTCGGCTCTGTCATTCTTGAGCTTGGAACAAATTTTCCTGTGTTAGTTGCCCCAAAGTGTGGATTTTTGCTCTAAGATCAAGAACGTACTGAATTTCATTCTTCCTATCTGAAGGTCCCTCCTCCCAAGCTTCGAGGATGACGTCAAACACCCTATGTGGACACCGCCCATATAGCAGCTCAAACGGGGAATACCCAGTGTAACTGCAAATAACAGGGGGTCGAGCCATTTATCCCAATTTCTAGCATCCTCGTACATGAACTTATGATTCAAGCTCTAAAGGGTTTTATTAAATCGTTGTGGGTGGTAAATGCTGAAGCTTGTGTTGTGTCATAAAAGTTGTGCCCTGATCGGTGAGGATTTCTTTCGAATCCCCACCCGGGAAATAATTTTTTGAGGTAGCCGGTGGAATCACCAGATGATATTCACAACATGCCGTCCACCACCTGCGGACATGTGCTATTAAGCGTTTCAGTGTCTTCCTTTCCCCTTGGTGACTTGCCATCAGATTATAATGGAACACCATTTCCCGGCGGCTCCACAGCTGTGTTATATCTTCTTTTGTTTGAGCATCCTGGATCACTCTATACAACTGCTCATTTATAATCGTAAAATTAGGATAATAAATTTGACATGTGACATGTGACATGTGGCTGGAGTTATTGACAATCAATCACTCTCACTTGGTCGAAGGCATGCTTAAGGGTTTCATCTCTCGAATGCTCCAAAGGGAAATCCCCTGAGGATGGGAGGGGCCGCAGCCTCTCCCCCCTCATGTCATCTTGACTTTGAGCTGACGAAGACGGCCCTGTCTCCGCCTCCCCTGCCAGAGCATGGCACAAATCACATATCGTACTACAACTAACCGCAGCTTCTACTCTATGTTTTGTTCCCCAAAATTTAATAAGCAGGGTCACCATAGGGTATTTGTGAATATCCCCATGCACACTTCACCCTCACCGTTTTAGCTGTGCCAAATGCATCGTGTTGAACCAAGCATTGGTGGACCGTGGTTTGATTAAAACCTGTGTCCACCAATGCTTGGTGAGTACCCCCCTTGATCCTTACCAGTATCCGGTATGCTCTGGCCCGGTCGGGGGCACTATAGAGGTAGGGGGCGCTGTCCACCACCTCATACAGGGAACTGGCTTCGGAGGCGGAGCTCCTCACCTCCACGGTGCGGAAACGGGCTCTGGGGAGAGAGCAGAGTGAAAGAGAAGGGGGGAACACACCAGGGGAGGGGAGAGAGAGACAGACAGAGAGTAGGGCTCTTCCGCCCTCGGGTAAGCCACCCTATGGTCCTCCGCGAGTTGGACAGCTTCCTCCAGTGACGCCGGGTGGTGGCACTGGAACATTCCGCCATTCCTTTTGGCAGATGAAGGAATATTTGCTCCAGTCTCACCTGGTCGAGCACTCCCACAGCGTCGCAGTTCCCCGCCAGCAGCTATTGCCGGCACGTGTCTCTGAGCTGTTGGGAGAAGGCACGAGTGGTCGGACTTCCCCAGCTTCAAGGACCAAAAGAGCTGGCGGTACTGTTCCAGACTATGACCAACCTGCTGCAGGATGGCCTTCTTCAGGTCGTCAAAGGCCAGGAGGTTAGCCGCTTGCAATTGTTGGGCAGCAAGCTGGGCTTCCCCGGACAACAACGGAAGGAGCCTGGCCTCTAAAGACCAGCAATCCTGGTCTTGGTGCAGCTCAAGCAGGGATTGTTTGTGGCTCTGATATAGGCCGGTGAGGGACTGAAGGATCGCGGCCATCTGGGAGGACACCGTGGGGCATACTTCCATGTCCCGGGTTTCGGCACCAGTGTAACAATTCAAGCTCGGTCATAGATAAGCGTCCTTACCGCTTTCTCTCTCTCCGCACGTGCGCTCGACCACGCCCCCGCTGCCACACTGCTCTTCAGCACAATTCTAGTTTGTATTCAACTTATTTGCTCTGCAAACTCTATACAGGCTTTGAATTTTCTAGACACTGTTATTTTAGAATGACTGGTGCAACATTTCAAATGCAAAGATAGGCCCGCTGTTTTGTTCAGTTATGAAATTCAGTCACATTACATTTTTGATGCACATCTTGTATTCCTAATAAATTAAATATGATTTTATTCTGTAAATGTATTTCCATCATAGATTATGTACGTTTCTTCTTATGGAATAAAAAATTTATCCAACTCAAGCGAGTGTATAAGTGTTTTTAATGCGCATTTTGGAAATTGTATTTGCATCTTGGTGTTTCCATCCAGCAGTTTCTATGTGATATCCCAAAATGCACATAAAAATACTTAAATGGAAACCCAGATACTGTCTGTTCATTATCTAAGTCAAGTTGTAGTCAAGTCATGTTTTATTGTTTTTTCAGTCTTGCCTTCTTATTTATTTCACTTTGGATTCACATTAAACTGCACTCGGGTTCACTTTCACTACGTCTCTTCAAGTCTTGTCATCATCTGCTTCCTTGTTTGCCCTAACTTTACAGAATACTCAACCTCCAATATGAACCCAGCAGTTACTGTAAGCTAGTGCATCTCTTCCAGGAGAATCAACCCATTGAGGAGAATGTTGTGGACTGCTTCATTTAGCAGATTTCAAGGAATTCGTCCCTGAAGGACTTTTTCCATTGTGGCTTTGATGAGCCACTATATTCCTTGTTACCTGGAAGCACAGTTGGTTTGACTATGGTGGAGTATATCGACTTTGCTCTTCTCTTGAGTGGTTCGTCATTTACTGTTGGAGTGGTTGATGAGGAACTCTGAACTCTTACAGTGGACGCCACATCAGAGCCTGCGCCCATGCCTGCCACGGACCATGATCCTGCACCCATGCCTGCCATGGACCACAAACCTGCACCCACGCCTGGCATGGACCACAAGCCTACATCCACTCCTGCCACCAACAAGGTCTCGCCAATCATTGAGTCAGCACCAGAGGTCAGAGGTGCCACACTGCCCCATTTACCTTGGCATGTCTCACCATGACATACTGTAAAGAATGTCTTGCCTTGTGTCGCCATGCCAGTCTGCTTCGCCATACCATGTTGCCACATTTGCATCCCCATGCCTTGTCTTGTTAGGCCACGCTGCCAGGTCTGCCAGGCATCGCTCCATGGCCTGCCTCAACAGGCCATGCTCCACCATGGTTTGTTTGCCAGGCCACACCTTCTCACAGCCAAGCCCATGCTCTGCTCGGCCAGAACCCCCATAGTTTTCTGGTCATCCACCGGATTCCCTGTGGTCTTTTGGTCATCCACTGGATTTCCCGTAATCTCCTGGTCATCGGCTAGATTCCCTGTGTTCTTTTGGTACCGATCCCCTTCATCCCACTTCATCTGTAGCACTTGGTCCACAGCACCATCAGGCCCCTTGGTGCACCTGCCTTAAGGTCCAGGTCCAAATCTGTCACTACCTTCATGGTTCAAGTCCACCATTGCCCCAAGACCCCCAAAGCTCCTTAGAGAGCTCTAGTTAAATTTATGGTTTTTGTTTTAGGGCGATGAGAGGGGATTTGTTACTTATTTTTGTGGTTTTTTTGTTCTAGTTTTGATTTCATGTCTTTCATTTTGAAGTTTAGTATTGTCATAGTTGTTGTTGCTGTTTCTTTGAGTTCCTGTCTTGTCATGTGATTTTACTGTTTGTAATGTGACCCTAATGTTTCATGTGTTATGTTCTTATTGATGTTTGTTTTATTAGACTTATTCTATGTTTATTAGTTCTGTCTTGTTATTGCTGTTGTCTTTTGTATTGTTGTCTTGTAAGCCCATATCTATGTATTTAAGCCCTCATGTTTGCCATTGTCCTTTATCAAGTATTGTGACTGTAACGTTGGTTCATTTTATTTTAATTGTCTAAGTCAAGTTGTAGTCAAGTTATAATCAAATCATGTTTTATTGTTTTTTATTTTTTATTTGTTTTAGTTTTGCCTTTTTTTTTGTTCTCTCACTTTGGATTCATAATAAACTGCACTCTCTTCAAGTCTCTTCGTTGTCTGCTTCCTTGTCCATTTACCTCAACATTACAATTGCTCAAGCCTTCCTCCACATATTGAATTGAACAATAATAATAATAAACATGTTCTGGATATTTAGTAAAACTGTTCATTGAAAACTGCTTGTTTTTTTTTTTTACAGTTTTCTAAAGAGAGATGACCATATCTTGGAGGAAGGGAAATCAACAGTCAATATGAAGGAAGAAAAATTAAATTAATCTTCACAGCAGGAAATAAATACAACTTCTTTTCTCTATAAATTAAGATGCAATGTGTCAGATGCAATAGGATCCAAACATAGATTTTTTTTTGGAGGAGTATTTTAGTATCATTGTATATTTTGGTGTTCTTTTTTCTACCAATCTGTAAGCAGCTATTCTAGAGTCTATGAATGCTATTCTACGTGTGAGACTGATCACCTCTTGCCGTTTCATGTTTGCTGTTGTTCAAAGCAACTAAACCACTGAAGTTATGTGCTAGTGTGGAGCCTTCCTTTATGAAAAAACAATACAAAACAGAGGAAAACATGGTTAGGAAGACATTAGACTTATTCTATGGGGCTGGGCCTTGAGTTTAGCCTGAAATATGGTACTTTTTATGGGCAAACATGTGGTGAATACAACCTCTGATGGTGATGTGAAGAGTTTTAAGGGATACCACAACTTTAAAAAGACTGACAAATCTATCCATACAAGTGTAAACTATCACTATAAGCTGAAAATATAAGCTATGGACTTCATGTCTATTGATCAAACGTTTTGTATTAACATAGTTAAAAATAACAGATATATGATTTTCTCATGTTATCATAAGAGCATCTTGTTTTTTAATTGTAACTTGCAATATTAATAAATAAATAAATAAATACATAATAATAATAAAAACAGTAGCCCAAACATCATTAACTTCATTTTCCAAAAGTAGTTTATGCTCATTTGTGCTGATGAATATTACAAACAAAAATTGCAAGAACTTGCTAAAAACCTACTGAAAAGAGTTCAATCTGACTGGCTAGCTGCTGTGTTCCTTGCATGATTATATTGATTTTATGATCAGATATGCATCCTAAGCTTTTTAAACTGATTTGGCCATGTAATCTGCTAATCTTTGCCTTGCTCAACATTCAAAAACAAAACAATACTTCATCCGGGGCTGTAAGTATTGACTCGTGACCCGAATGTATGACGTAATAAAAACAGCCGTAAAAATAATCAAATGCAGTTTTGTTAAACAAGCACCATTTATGCACAAGGAACAAATTTCTTTGTTTGTTTGTTTCTTTCATTGGTTTTTTTTTTTTGTTTGTTTCTTTCATTCTCTCTCTCTCTATCTCTCTCTCTCAGTATATGAGTATATATATATATATATATATATATATATATATATATATATATATATACTGTATATCTTGGAGGAAGGGAAAACAACAGTCAACATGAAGAAAAATAAACTTTTCATCACTTACAGATGAAAAGAGCCATCTAAACTGTTCACCACTATTTAATTTAAATTCAGCATTTTGAATGTGACGTCTCTTCAGCTACTGATGGTTTATGGAATCGAATCGTAAATCTCTTTTCAAACATTGGGCCGAATGGTCCTGACCACGATACAGGTACAGTAGCATTTCCACTTGAGCACGGTTTGGCATGGTTATTTTGTAATCCATATCAGTATAAACAAATCCTCTATGCTTTCACTGGCCATTTAGTGCCTGAAAAAATATATTACCAAAATTAATACAAATGCTTAAATGAAATAAGAAGAATCGATGGATGTACAGACACCGAAACCAAAAGAATACAGACACAAACAAACGTGGTCTTTCTCATGGTATGCTGGACCATTTTTATCCTCATCAATTATTTGCAGGACAGATTGTTGTTTTTCAAAGTTTCAGTGCAGTGCAGTGCAGTATGCTCAAAACTCAAAGATTAAACAAATATATCCATTTATTTTTGCTGTAGGTAATACAGAAATGTATCGAGTTAAAAATTTACTCATTATTCACTTACGCTGATGCCATCTCAGAAGTGTATGATTGTCTTTCTTCAGCAGAACACAAATTAAGATTTTTAGAAACATTTTGAAGCTCTTTAGGTCTTTATAATATAAATTCTGTAAATTGGTGCCATCAGGCTGCTGGATATTTGACGGTCCAAAAGGCATATTTAGGCAGCATAAAAGTAATCTACACAACTCCAGTCGATCAATTAATGTCTTCTGAAGCAAAGCGATTTTTTGTGTAAGAAACAAATCGATAATTAAAATGTTTTTAACTTTAAATCGACGCTGGAATGAGCCATTTGAAAGTGAACATTAACACAAAGTTAGTCCTAAATAAAAATAAACTGTTTTGAAAATTGTACTTTGGGGGCAGTTCTTCAAAACACATGAATATTAATAATGTTATGCAGAGTAAAAGATTCTTTTAAATTACCTGTTTAATATTCAGTAATTCTTAATTACCGATTCAAGCCCTTAATTAAATATGTCACATAATATAGTAATTTCATCTCTATACCTGCTACTGTCTGCTTGGGATTTTATTAGTCAGTAGTAGATAAATACATTGATCAGCACTTTAATTAAGAACATGATTGATGAGTTTGGTAAATTTTTTCCTCAAATTTTTAAAGGTTCCAGGTTCTAACCCAGATAGCAAAAAATGTCCGCACGGCTTCGTTTTGCCGCCGTCCCCAAGCTGTCGGCTATAGGTGCGTTCAGACGGCGGGCCGCCCGCTTCATTTTCTCTGGCGGTTGCCTCGCGGCAATCGACCGCGGCCGGCCGGCGGCAAGCCGCTTTGAAATACGAGGACAGCTTAGACTCTCAAAATCGACCAGCCATGTTGGCTATTATTATTTTTTGCTCCAAAGCCATTAGGGTTTATAACAGATTCTTGACTCTTGATTCCATGATAAGGTAAGGTTTAGGAAATGACATTTAAATTACTTTGAAACTCTGAAGCGATTATACAGTAATATATGTAAAATATATTGAATTATTTATACACAGGTGAAAATTGTTTACATTTATTTGATTGATGCACATTGAGACAGGCACCAATAAACCAAAAATAATTCCTTTTTGTAAAACTTACTTGGCAATAAATATCTTTCTGATTCTGATTAGGTTTTAAAATAGATATTTAATACAGGGTATGAACAATTTAGCAGAATAAATTGATGAAGTTAGACTTTTCACCAATGCCTGTATCAGTGAACAGTGAACGACATCTGCAACATGGCCAAAATATCGGGTAGCCTATACTTTAATTATCTTTTATTAATTTGCAACCATGGTGATATCTATCATAAACATGAAAATCCCTGTTTTGACGTGAAGGATAAACTCAATGAAAAAGCGAAATTATCCTCTGGTTTCACAGTTGCGCAGAAATTTCGTTTATGTCTACATTTTTTCCAACCTCGATTTTTTTTGTTATTTTACCTTTTACAGGTTTTGCAATTTGACCTGTACAAATGTTTAAGAAAGTGTTAAAGTCCCTGTAAAGGTAATACAAAAAATCTAAACACATTATAAATGTTAAAAATGTATTGCTAAAACACATGACAAAGACTGAACAGTGAAGTTCCGCTGTCGCCAAATCTGTTTCCGGTTTACTTGCGCGTCGCCCAAAATGCCTGTTTTTACTCGACGTCTGCAGAATCTTCCGAAAATACGCGTCAGCGATGTTCATCGCATTGTTGATGCCTGGTCCCCTGCTCCGACAAGCAAGAGGGACAAGGGCTTTAAACTCTACATATCGAGTTATCTGCACAACTACAAGGGTAAGTATTTTAATCTAATGTGGGGTGCCGGCAGATAGCGGCTAAGCTAGTTCGCCACGTGTTCATTTTTAATGTAACGTTAGTATAGAAGCTTGTTTTTTCTTAGTTTTAAAGCAGACTGTTTGTTAATTTTTGTGATAATTGTGATATCAATTATATTAACTTGGTCTCCTCTCAGTTTCTAATAAAGATCAGGGCACAGGTGAAGTCACTGTCAGGGCATTGTGTTACAGGTCCATGAGAAAATCAGATAAACCTCACAGTTGAGTGTATGGTGAAGTTAGAATTAATAAGACCGCAGTTATAGGCTTGTTACTTTAATAGCCCGATGTTCCTGGGGACTCGGCTAAGGTTATTCATGATTAATGTAACTCAAATGAAAACAGTTATTGTAGGCAGGTAAGTTTCCCTAGCTGGTCCCCTCTGTGTAAAATGCGTTCTTATTCAAGTTTTCAACTCAGTCATTCGTTTAAGATGCAATCTTGTGTTATAAGTATTAGGCTATCATGATTATACAGTGAGCAAGCTATATAAATAAGTATTTAATATAATAAGTGTAGAGCAACAACCGAGGGTGTAAGGTAAAGGCTGAATATTGTAGATTTATTACAATATGTTGCATGTTTGAATTAAAATACCTGTGGATATGCAGGAGCACACACTCTACAAAGGCCTGACTGGAGATTTGCCTGATCTATCCGTCCTTCAGGTGAGTAGGGATATAACAATAGCACATTTCACTGTACAGTATGATATATCAACCAAAATCTGTATACCAATATTTCGTTTTCTTTTTCCTCCCTTTTACAAACAAATATTCTGCTTCAAAGAAAAAAAATGAAATTGATGTTATCATAAGGGTTCTTCATTATGAACTTGTATGCCATGCATAACATACTGTGGATAGAAATTACAGGGAAAGTTACTGGTATGATAATTGTGGTTATATTATATTACTATTATATTTAGTGTATTGCTAATCAATATATTGTTACTTCCCAGATGACAGCGGCTCGCTTCAAGAGCAGGTGAAGCAAGTTGGGACAATGTTGAAGACATTTGCTTGTACTGGGCAATCAGGTACAACTTGCAAACAACACCTGTGGTTGTTGGTTTAATTCCCACTGGGGCCACCTGTACATGTAGTAGACCTAGATATGAATGTCATAGTTTAGTATTTGAAGGTCCAGGACTGACTACTTTATTCTTTTATTCTGGGAACCCCTGTAGGTGCAGATCAAACCCTAATGCTGCGACGTCTTGGGAGTTTGGCGATGTTGTGCGTAGCATGGACATCAAAATGGACACTATGCTGCAACATTTCAGTGCCAATGTGTCTGTTGGAGGGTTATCCCTGACAGGGGATCTGTTACTCCCCCCTAGACACCCAGGAACATTTGGCATTGCTTGACAACAGTTTGAGGCAGGATAAAGAGCTCCAGCAATGATTTGTAAGTGTGCCGATTTCGTTTATAATGCCATAGGGTAATCTAAAAAGTACAATTAAGATCGTACACTGCATATTCTACAGTCTGAATCCACAGCCTGTCACATTTTAAATTTATGAGAAGCTTCAGAGAAATTTAATTTGTAACATGTTTTTTTTGTATTTTCAGCTTCGGTTTTTGGCAATCAAATGTGGGAGGGACCTAAAGACAACCGTGTGGCGAATGCTTCAGAGTATCTTCTCTAATCACCTTTCCATCAATACAACCTGGACTGGTGTAGGGGATAAAGCATGTTTTAGAGACATGTTCCTGAAGACCATTGTTCAAAGTAAGTTGGATATTTTTTTTATATTTAAGTAGATGTGTATGACCTTATTCCATTCAAATGGAATGACAGATCTTTATTTTCTACAGGAGCCATCCGGAAGAACCCGGCAACACAGGATGCCACTGATGAGGCGATCCAGGTTAACGTTACGCGTTACCTGAAAGGAGCATCTGAACATGAAGGTGGAAAAAGGCGCCGCACAGCTGAGAGGGACCCACAGCCGACCCCTTAAACCTAGGCTGACTACTGACACCCCAGCATCACTGACAACTGGAACCCTTTCTTTATCCTGCAGTCAGTAACATCAAGACCCCTAAAGAAGCCTGCTAAAAGTGTCAGACTACACTCACCCAATCCACACTGTTCACTGTGGAAATTGCTCTTTTTTTTTTTTTTTTTTCTCGTGACCCTGCTTTGAGGGCAGCTCCTTGGATGAATATGGGATGGTTTGTCCTTTTATACAGGCGCACGAGGAATCACTGAAGATATGCCAATTTGCACTGCCTCATTCTGGGGGTCGGGAAAACCGGTGATTCTTAGCCCAGAAGTCCCCAACCTCTCCAGACATTCTGATTGGCTGTGTTCTCTACAGCCAGATTTTCTGCTGTTAATTATATTTATTCCCACTTGTTGTCATGTGTAAGTTGAATGTCAAAATGTATATTATACCTGTTATCCTGCACATTCCTTGATACCAAAGATCTCAATTATTTCATATACAATTTGCTGCTTATTTCATTGTTACAGTGCTTAACTATTCTATTTTTAAATATAGCTTGTAAATCCTAGATTATACATCTAATACTTGATATTTGCACATTATCTGGTATCAAATATTCTACTTACCGTGACTTTAGTATTGGCTTATTTAATTCCGTCAGTGCTTAACAATTCTATTATAGTTTGTAAATCCTATTTCATACCTCTGATACTTGATATTGCACATTAACTAGTACCAAAAATTCTACTTTCATTCCATCACAGTGTTTAACTGTTATTCTATTGTTACATATAGCTTGTAAATCCTTGTGCCACAGGTCAGCATTGCAGTTATAATGGTATATTCTACTCCAGAGCTTTACTCTAAATTATTACCACTTAACCTATTGTTAGAAATGACTTGTAAATATGATGTTATACCTCAATTTATTTGGTATCCTGCACTTTCTTTGGTACCAAATATCCTCATTGCTTATGTTTACTGGTAATTCTTTTCATCCCAGAGCTGACCTCTTTATATTATTAACAATTATTGTAAGTGTTACAATAGTGTTTTTTAAAAAAAAAGAAATTGGAAACCTGCATGTTCTTTTTGTGTGTGTATATATAATGTTTGTATTTTTCTGTTATTTATATTTCAGTGATCTGACATCTTGTTTCAATGACAGTTACTGTACTTTGAAATGTGGAATTAAAACGCCAAATGGAAATTTGTCTGGTTTGAGCAATCATTATTCTTGATAAACTGCATGCTATAAATATATATATATATATACAATAAGCGGCGGCAGATCGCTCGAAAAAAGCGTTTGCCTCCGACGGTCCGCCTTCGATATAGCGGCGGCTGGCCAGCGGGCCGTCCGCGTATCGAAGGCGGTAGGAAGGCGGCTGCCGCTTTTAAAAAGCGGCTGCCGCTGGCGGACCGCCGTCGAACGTGTTTGCGATATCGCCATTCTGCCGCTTCTACTGCCGCCGGCGGACCGCCGACTTCTTGCTATCTGGGAAGTCACCCAAATATAACTTTTTATTTTAATAAACCAAAATTGCATCTATCCGTCAGTGGATAGGTGTTATACTTAAAATCAGTGCTTGAAGTAGAAGAAAAGAGTGCAGGTAAATAAAACTTCACTTACGCAAACATCCCAGATAGCAAAAAATGTCCGCACGGCTTCTTTTTGCCGCTGTCCCCAAGCTGTCGGCTATAGGTGCGTCCCACTGGCGGTGATCCAGCGTTTGCCGCCGAATTCGTCACGCCCATTTCTTGCGAGATGCCACCGGCGGTCAGACGGCGGGCCGCCCGCGTCATTTCTCTGGCGGTTGCCTCGCGGCAATTCGACCGCGGCCGGCGGCAATTCGACCGCGGCCGGCGGCAATCGACCGCGGCCGGCCGGCGGCAAGCCGCTTTGAAATACAGTCACAGCTTGACTCTCAAAATCGACCAGCCATTTGGCTATTATTATTTTTGCTCCAAAGCCATTAGGGTTTATAACAGATTCTTGACTCTTGATTCCATGATAAGGTAAGGTTTAGGAAATGACATTTAAATTACTTTGAAACTCTGAAGCGATTATACAGTAATATATGTAAAATATATTGAATTATTTATGCACTTAGGTGAAAATTGTTTATATTTCTTTGATTGATGCACATTGAGACATGCACCAATAAACCAAGAATAATTCCTTTTTGTAAAACTTACTTGGCAATAAATATCTTTCTGATTCTGATTAGGTTTAAAAATAGATATTTAATACAGGGTATGAAAAATTTAGCAGAATAAATTGATGAAGTTAGACTTTTCACCAATGCCTGACTATCAGTGAACAGTGAAAGACATCTGTCCCCGTTTTGACGTGAAGGATAAACTCAATGAAAAAGCTTTCTCCCCTGGTTTCACAGTTGCGCAGAAATTTCGTTTGTCTGTAATTTTTTTCCAACCTCGATTTTTTTTTTTTTTTTTTTTTTTTGTTATTTTACCTTTTACAGGTAAGGGATTCATTTGCAATTACGACCTGTACTAATGTTTAAGAAAGTGTGAAAGTCCCTGTAAAGGCAATAAAAATTAAATAATCCAAACACACTATACATGGTAAAAATGTATTGCTAAAACACATTGCACTGTGGACTGTGAAGTACTGAATTGTGTAGTTAAACCGTTAAACAGTTTTGCACCAGTGCTGTGTTCAGGATTCTTTTGGGCGGGGCTAAAACGGTGGCTCGATGACGCACTGGACCCACCGAGGCAGGCCCCTCCCGTAACAATATGACTAGAGCACATTCGGTTCAGTTTGCCATTCATGATCAATCAGAATAATTTCACAATGCAAGGTTTATTAGGGAAAACATCTAGTAACATTTATCACTTTGTTATTAAGTATCTGAGAGACATAGACTTAGACAAAAGGATTTAATTTTTTTTTTTTTTTTTTTTTTAAGCTAAGTTCCAATATCTCTTGATTCACACTCCAGCCCAGTCGGTGGCGGTAATGCACCGTTAAGTTGGTTTGCCAACCGCCATAAAAACAAAAAAAAAAAAAAGAAAGAAGAAGAAAGAAGAAGAAGTTTGCCATTCAGTCACGAGTTACAGTCAGACTCAGTACTAGTTTCAACAGCCTACAGTTAGCAAAGTCATCGACTACCATCGTTTAAGTAAGTACATGTTTCCTTTTTGTGTAACGCAATATTATGTTTACATTGTTTTTAAAATATCTAAGTTAGTCACCATTGTTCTTGCAGTATGCTGCTAGTCCAGTAGCTAGAGTGGCTAGAAAGTGTTAGCTAACACGTGCTGTTTTGCCCTCCTTACAGTACACACTGAGGTTAAGCAATGTTGCTAGTAACATTACATGTAGAAATGTTATTAACTACATACAGTAGTTAGCCAAAGCTTTACATCTAGAAAGACTAAGTATAACTTGTGTGTTTTTTTTCTAACAAAACAATGATGTATATAGGTTGTTGATGTATATATGTATAACGCCATAGGGTTATCTAAAATTAAGATTGTACACTGCATATTCTACAGTCTGAATCCACAGCCGGTCACATTTTAAATTTATGAGAAGCTTCAGAGAAATGTAATTTGTAACCCTTTTTTTTTTTTTCTTTCAGCTTCGGTTTTTGGCAATCAAGTGTGGGAGGGACCTCAAGACAACTGTGTGGCGAATGCTTGAGAGTATCTTCTCTAATCGCCTTTCCATTAACACAACCTGGACTGGTGCAGGGGAAAAAGCATGTTTTAGAGACATGTTCCTGAAGACCATTGTTCAAAGTAAGTTGGCTATTTTTTTTTATATTTAAGTAGATGTGTATGACCTTATGCCAATCAAATGGAATGACAGATCTTTATTTTCTACAGGAGCCATCCGGAAGAACTCGGCAACCCAGGATGCCACTGATGAGGCGATCCAGGTTAACGTTACGCGTTACCTGAAAGGAGCAGCTGACCGTGAAGGTGGAAAAAGGCGCCGCACAGCTGAGAGGGACCCACAGCCGACCCCTCAAACCTAGGCTGACTACCGACACCCCTGCTAAAAGTGTCAGACTAAACTCACTCAATCCACACTCTTCACTAGAAATTGCTGTTTTTTTTTTATTTTTCCCCATCTCGTGACCCTGCCTTCAGGGCAGCTCCTTGGATGAATATGGGATGTTTTTTTTTTTTTTTTTTCCTCTCATGACCCTGCCTTCAGGGCAGCTCCTTGGATGAATATGGGATGGTTTGTCTTTTTATACAGGCGCACGAGGAATCACTGAAGATGTGCCAATTTGCACTGCCTCATTCTGGAGGTCGAGGAAAACCAGACCCCAACCACTCCAGACATTGTGATTGACTGTGTTCTCAACAGCCAGATTTTCTGCTGTTAATTGCATTTGTTCCCACTTATTTATCATGTTTAAGTTGAATGTAAAACTTTACATTATCCTGCACATTCTTTGATACCAAAGATCTCAATTATTTAATATACAATTTGCTGCTTATTTCATTGTTACAGTGCTTAACTATTCTATTTTTAAATATAGCTTATAAATCCTAGATTATACATCTAATACTTGATATTTGCACATTATCTGGTATCAAATATTCTACTTACCGTGACTTTAGTATTGGCTTATTTCATTCCGTCAGTGCTTAACGATTCTATTATAGTTTGTAAATCCTATTTCATACCTCTGATATTTGATATTGCACTTTTAACTAGTACCAGTTAATTCTACTTTCATTCCATCAGTGTGCTTAACTGTTATTCTATTAAAAATAGCTTGGTTATACTATTTCATACCTTTTGATATTGCACTTTCACTAGTACCAAAAATTCTACTTTCATTCCGTCACAGTGCTTAACTGTTATTCTATTGTTAAATATAGCTTGTAAATCCTTGTGCCACAGGTCAGCATTGCAGTTATAATGGCATATTCTACTCCAGAGCTTTACTCTAAATTATTACCACTTATCCTATTGTTAGAAATGACTTGTAAATATGATGTTATACCTCAATTTATTTGATATCCTGCACTTTATTTGGTACCAAATATCCTCATTGCTTATGTTTACTGGTAATTCTTTTCATCCCAGAGCTGACCTCTTTATATTATTTACAATTGTTGTAAGTGTTACAATAGTGTTTTTTACAAAAGTGTTTTTTTTTTGCTTGTTTTTACCAAAATTTAATTGGAAACCTGCATTTTCTTTGGGTGTATATATGTTTGTATTTTTCTGTTATTTATATTTCAGTGATCTGACATATTGTTTCAATGACAGTTACTGTAATTTGAAATGTGGAATAAAAACGGCAAATGGAAATATGTCTGCTTTGATCAATCATTATTCTTGATAAACTGCATGCTATAAATAAATATATATATATACAATAAGCGGCGGCAGATCGCTCGAAAAAGCGGTTTGCCTCCGGCGGTCCGCCTTCGATATAACGGCGGCGGAGCGGCTGGCCAGCGGGCCGTCCGCGGAACGAAGGCGGTAGGAAGGCGGCTGCCGCTTTTAAAAAGCGGCTGCCGCCGGCGGACCGCCGTCGAACGTGTTTGCGATCTCGCCATTCTGCCGCTTCTACTGCCGCCGGCGCGCCGCCGGCGGACCGCCGACTTATTGCTATCTGGGATATAGGCTATGAAACACTTGCATACGCTTATGTAAATAACTCACATGAACATGTATGGAAAGCTCTAACAAATACATATGAAATGCTTGCACTCACCAATCCGCAGACCGATACACCTATACATTACACTCAAATATACATACAAACTAGATGAATGCACATTCACTTAAAACGCTCACGCATATTCAAACTCAATGCGTGCATACATCCAGATAGCAATAAGTCGGCGGTCCGCCGGCGGCGCGCCGGCGGCAGTAGAAGCGGCAGAATGGCGAGATCGCAAACACGTTCGACGGCGGTCCGCCGGCGGCAGCCGCTTTTTAAAAGCGGCAGCCGCCTTCCTACCGCCTTCGTTCCGCGGACGGCCCGCTGGCCAGCCGCCGCTCCGCCGCCGTTATATCGAAGGCGGACCGCCGGAGGCAAACCGCTTTTTTCGAGCGATCTGCCGCCGCTTATTGTATATATATATATTTATTTATAGCATGCAGTTTATCAAGAATAATGATTGATCAAAGCAGACATATTTCCATTTGCCGTTTTTATTCCACATTTCAAATTACAGTAACTGTCATTGAAACAATATGTCAGATCACTGAAATATAAATAACAGAAAAACACAAACATATATACACCCAAAGAAAATGCAGGTTTCCAATTAAATTTTGGTAAAAACAAGCAAAAAAAAAAACACTTTTGTAAAAAACACTATTGTAACACTTACAACAATTGTAAATAATATAAAGAGGTCAGCTCTGGGATGAAAAGAATTACCAGTAAACATAAGCAATGAGGATATTTGGTACCAAATATAGTGCAGGATATCAAATAAATTGAGGTATAACATCATATTTACAAGTCATTTCTAACAATAGGATAAGTGGTAATAATTTAGAGTAAAGCTCTGGAGTAGAATATACCATTATAACTGCAATGCTGACCTGTGGCACAAGGATTTACAAGCTATATTTAACAATAGAATAACAGTTAAGCACACTGATGGAATGAAAGTAGAATTTTTGGTACTAGTGAAAGTGCAATATCAAAAGGTATGAAATAGTATAACCAAGCTATTTTTAATAGAATAACAGTTAAGCACACTGATGGAATGAAAGTAGAATTTTTGGTACTAGTGAAAGTGCAATATCAAAAGGTATGAAATAGTATAACCAAGCTATTTTTAATAGAATAACAGTTAAGCACACTGATGGAATGAAAGTAGAATTAACTGGTACTAGTTAAAAGTGCAATATCAAATATCAGAGGTATGAAATAGGATTTACAAACTATAATAGAATCGTTAAGCACTGACGGAATGAAATAAGCCAATACTAAAGTCACGGTAAGTAGAATATTTGCTACCAGATAATGTGCAAATATCAAGTATTAGATGTATAATCTAGGATTTATAAGCTATATTTAAAAATAGAATAGTTAAGCACTGTAACAATGAAATAAGCAGCAAATTGTATATTAAATAATTGAGATCTTTGGTATCAAAGAATGTGCAGGATAATGTAAAGTTTTACATTCAACTTAAACATGACAATAAGTGGGAACAAATGCAATTAACAGCAGAAAATCTGGCTGTTGAGAACACAGTCAATCACAATGTCTGGAGTGGTTGGGGTCTGGTTTTCCTCGACCTCCAGAATGAGGCAGTGCAAATTGGCACATCTTCAGTGATTCCTCGTGCGCCTGTATAAAAAGACAAACCATCCCATATTCATCCAAGGAGCTGCCCTGAAGGCAGGGTCATGAGAGGAAAAAAAAAAAAAAAACATCCCATATTCATCCAAGGAGCTGCCCTGAAGGCAGGGTCACGAGATGGGGAAAAATAAAAATAAAAATAAAAAAAAAAACAGCAATTTCTAGTGAAGAGTGTGGATTGAGTGAGTTTAGTCTGACACTTTTAGCAGGGGTGTCGGTAGTCAGCCTAGGTTTGAGGGGTCGGCTGTGGGTCCCTCTCAGCTGTGCGGCGCCTTTTTCCACCTTCACGGTCAGCTGCTCCTTTCAGGTAACGCGTAACGTTAACCTGGATCGCCTCATCAGTGGCATCCTGGGTTGCCGAGTTCTTCCGGATGGCTCCTGTAGAAAATAAAGATCTGTCATTCCATTTGATTGGCATAAGGTCATACACATCTACTTAAATATAAAAAAAATAGCCAACTTACTTTGAACAATGGTCTTCAGGAACATGTCTCTAAAACATGCTTTTTCCCCTGCACCAGTCCAGGTTGTGTTAATGGAAAGGCGATTAGAGAAGATACTCTCAAGCATTCGCCACACAGTTGTCTTGAGGTCCCTCCCACACTTGATTGCCAAAAACCGAAGCTGAAAGAAAAAAAAAAAAAGGGTTACAAATTACATTTCTCTGAAGCTTCTCATAAATTTAAAATGTGACCGGCTGTGGATTCAGACTGTAGAATATGCAGTGTACAATCTTAATTTTAGATAACCCTATGGCGTTATAAACGAAATCAGCACACTTACAAATCGTTGCTGGAGCTCTTTATCCTGCCTCAGACTGCTGTCAAGCAACGCTAAATCGTCCTGGGTGTCTAGTGGGAGTAACAGATCCCCTGGCAGGGATAACCCTCCAACGGACACACCGGCACTAAAATGTTGCAGCATAGTGTCCATTTTGATGTCCATGCTTCGCACAACATCGCCAAACTCTCCAAGACGCCGCAGAATTAGGGTCTGATCTGCACCTACAGGGGTCCCCAGAATAAAAGAATAAAGTAGTCAGTCCTGGTCCTTCAACTACTAAACTATGACATTTATATCTAGGTCTACTAGATGTACAGGTTCGCAAGTTGTACCTGATTGCCCAGTGCGAGCAAACGTCTTTAACATTGTCCCAACTTGCTTCACCTGCTCCTGAAGTGATCCGCTGTCATCCGAAGCTACAAAATGAAAGGCAATGGTATGGTAATTTTGGACCTACATCACACACAAAAAAGTTAAATTTAAGAAAGAGTGCATGTTCTCACCTGCTGGTGCATTGCTTTCCCTCAGGGCTTGGTTCTCATCCCTCAGGGCTTGGTTCTCATCCCTCAGGGCTTGGTTCTCATTCTGGAGTCTCTGGAAATCTACATTTAAAAAAATACAACAACTAAAGGCACTTTTTTCAATACTGTTAAAACACTGGACACTAAGACATAGGCCTGGAAAATACCTTCATAGCAGAAAACTTCATGCTGTACACGAGGTGCCAGGGGAGTCCAAGGGCCAATACCTGAGCGATGACTTTGTCCTATTGAAAATCATTGACATTTAAAAATGTGTGTGGAGTTATTGGATACATGTAATGAATTGGACTTAAATGTAACACTTAGTTTAGCGCAACGTATTACATACCTCCAGCGTTTTCACCCATATGCTGCCAGGGTAAATGTGCTGCTGGGGGTGTAAAGCTTAGTACTTGACGAGCTGGGGGAGCAAACATAACAGCTTTAATTTCACTACAGAGTATTGCATATTCTGTAATGAAACAATAATTGAACTGTGCAAAGCAAATGGAATGTACAACACACCTCGACACCTTTCATCCACAAACTGCTGCGGTGAGTAACCCGTCAAGTGTCCTAATGAAAAACAGATGATGATTAAAGGATTCCTCTTCTTAAATAGAAGCAATAGTTTCCAAGACAAAAAAACATCACAAATTACATTACTTACTTGTACTCAAACTCTTGGCTCTGTGAAGTGGAGTCTGGATTACTGGGGAGAAACCTGGTTCTGAGAAAGAGGAAACTGACATTTTAAAATCTAACAAAGTGTATAGTTTATTGGCAGGATCACAAATCAAACTTCACAGCACTACATTTTACATACCAGCTCTGAAATCTACAGATGGCTCAACATTTTCCTGGTTTTCTGGAATCGATGCAACCTCTGGAGCATCGGGCAGCACTGAAACCTTGTTACTGGGAACAAGGTTTTCAAAGCTCAAAAGAGGTTGCTGAAACGACAGCACTGCTGGTGCATCTGGAAGACAAGACTCCTCTTCATCAGAAGAGGCCTGGGGTCTGTACTTGGAAGTTAAGCTTCTCTTTCGCTTTCCCTTCTTGTCATCATCCGTCGTTTCAACGCTGGAACCTGTTTGGAAGCGCACCAAATATCTCATTGCCTCTTGCCAAGATTCTAGAGCAGGGAATAATGAATGAAAGTCAGTTATCCACCATAAACAGACAAAGAAATTACACAGATGAAATGCAGGAATATCAAATGCACAAGTCAGACCCATTTACCTGCTCCCTTCATAAACTTAAAATGATGTTTCTCCCAGGTGCTGTGTGGAGACGTACAGCGGATGGCTAAATTGTTTCCCTTGTCTTTTTTGCGGAGGTCAAATGGGGGCCAATAGCACATGTCATTGCTGAGCCACACTTGCGGAACCACTGCAAATGGCAGATCATCCTCGTTGATAAATTGAACAATGGCAAACAGCATCTAAAATAGAAGAAAGATAGCATAAAGTATACATTTTGATTAATTTTCAGAAGAAAAAAAAAACAATAACATTCAAAATGCTCACCCCTTCAAAAAAAAACAAAAAAAACAAGTGTCATTTTTACAAGTGGATCAACGGAAAACCAGCCTTTCCATCCGGGCAAGGAAGAAGATAATATTTCTTCTGAACATTTGCTATATGGGAAAAGCGGAGTGTATCTGATAGGCCAGATAAATGAAAAATGCCCAGCTTGGAAGATTCCACAGGGTAAGTAAATAAATCGACCATGTTCCGAACCTCTTGTAGATGACCAAAGTGTTGTCCATTTCATCAACGACTACATTCTCTATAACAACTATGTCCTTATTTTCCAACAGGACACAGTTGTTTCCCTCTGAACGTTTCACAACAAAGTCTTGAAAGTAATACTCCTCATACTGCTTTTTCACAGAAAGACCATTGAGGAGTGGTCCATGGTTGTGCTCCCTCAAGGGCCTTGTTTTGGAGATGTTTGTTCTTCTGTGCTGACTTCTCTCCGACAATCGGCGAACAACCTGCTCCAGTGGTTGTGTAGGTTTGCGTAACAGTTTCTTCAGGCGTCCAAGGAAGTTTTCAAATGGGAAGCATGAGATGTTATCAAGAACACCATACTTTTTTGCATCTTGCCAGAGGTGCACCAATCCATGCATGTTGTATGTCACATGTTCCTTTCCATAAAGCTTGCTGCAGTGATCAACAAAGAGAACCAATATTCCGTGTGCATAGTCTGCGAGGTCAGCACACAGGGATACATTCAGTAGGATGGTGATGCCAACTGAAAGCAGCATGAAGTTGTTGTACACTTGAGTTGGTACAAGGCCTTTTAAGCTGACTGGTCCAGTGTACAAGAGGAACTGCCTGAATTCTGTAGCTTTCCAACGATCAACATCTTCCATGGATCGTTGCTTCCTGTTGAACTCGCACGGAACATGAGGTGTGAAGGTCAGGAGTACTCTGGAGAGCTCTTTTACCATGCTGGGCGAAAATCTTGTCAGCCGCCGTCCCTTTAGCCAAAGATGCAACAACTTTCTTGTCACTCCAAGGCATACCAGATGCATATAATCCAGTGGGAACTGGGTGACCAAACCAACAGACAACAATGCCAGTGGCGTTTCTCCACACTGATGACTGTCATCAGAAAGTTCATCACGGACTGCATTGTCTAATCTCAGAGTAGCATCTGTTTGTGGAAAGGTCATCCTGTTCTCGTAGTGGACCCCCTTTTGAACACACTTGTCACACCCATAATATCCACTGTGACCTTTGACATTTCTAACAAGTGCACGAGCAGGGGCGTCACAGATGAACGTTGATATTTTGAAAGGAAGTGATCTCCCTTCAAACAGAACTCCTTCCGTTTCAAGTCGCTGTGCCTCTCCTACAAAAGGATTCAAAAAGTGAAGGCTGCTTGGCTTCTTCTTCCCATAATAGAGACCAATGACAAACGGAAGTTTGTTTTGCTGGACATTACCCACGTATTGCTCAATTAAACCAAGAACTGGCCAGAACTGGGCATTTGAGCTTTTGAAAAGTGGAAGTCCATCAACATTAACTTGCATTGAAACTGACGTCAACTTCTGCAATTCGGGAGACACTAACAACTGCGATAGTATCCCACTTTCAATTCCAGAGTGATGGTATACACCACCTGAGAGTTCGGTTGTTTTAACACAAGTCACTGTTTTCAGAAGGGTTCTTGGGTCTTTAGGAAGGGTTGGATGATCCTTGGACAAAATGGTTAAAAGCTTACCAAGTGCCACATGGGGGATCATGTTGTCAATAGCCCACCCTGCCAATTGTGTCCTTAGGCAATCCCCTTCCTCTTCACTATCTTCCGTGCTTGAGGAAAACATTTCAGAAGGTCCATATACCTCATCATCAGTTATTTCCTGTGCTTCAGGGATTACAGTTTGTCCATGGCTTATTGTAGCCATTCCATGTTGATGTTCATTAACAGGAGGATTTACTTGGTCAAAGTCGGGAATAACAGCAAGTAGAGCATTGTTTGCAGCTTCAATTTCCTGTTTGTCCCTCTCAACTCCTTTCAATATTCTTCTCCTTTTGGCCCAGTAACTAGACATTGTGACTAATGATGCATTTACCTTTAAAGCAAAAAGAATTGTCCAACAGTAGGTCTCTTGGGTGAAGATGACAGGTTATGCTCTGGTCAACGTATCTGCAAGAAAATGTTAACAAAACCACATTGTTAACGTTTTAGGAATATAGCTATGCAGTGGGGAGAAAACTGAACAGCCATATATGGAACAGTGAAAATGTTAAACATACAATTTATTCATTCAGTGTAGTGTTTCAAGTGAACACAGCATTGTCCTCAAACATAAAAAGTACAACAGTTCAGAGAAATAGAACTCATCATAATCCCCTTAAATCCTAGAAGTACAGAAGCAACACAGCACGTGTTAGCTAACACTTTCTAGCCACTGTATCTACGTTATGAACTGAACTAGCAGCATACTTGTTCGGACAAACATAATAATTTACAAAACCTATATACATCATTGTTTTGTTTGAAAAAAGCACAAGCTATACTTAATCTTTCTAGATGTAAAGCTTTGGCTAACTACTGTATGTAGCAAATAACATTTCTACATGTAATGTTACTAGTAATATCGCTTAACCTCAGTGTGTACTGTAAGGAAAGCAACACAGCATGTGTTAGCTAACACTTTCTAGCCACTCTTTAGCTACATTGTGACCTGAACTAGCAGCCTAATTGTTCGGACAAACATAATCATTTACAAAACCTATATACATCATTGTTTTGTTAGAAAAAAGCACAAGCTATACTTAATCTTTGGCTAACTACTGTATGTAGCAAATAACATTGTAATGTTACTAGTAATATCGCTTAACCTCAGTGTGTACTGTAAGGAAAGCAACACAGCACGTGTTAGCTAACACTTTCTAGCCACTCTAGCTACATTGTGAACTGAACTAGCAGCCTAATTCTTCGGACAAACATCATTATAATTTACACAACCTATATACCTCATTGTTTTGTTAAAAAAAACACAAGCTGATACTTAATCTTTCTAGATGTAAAGCTTTGGCTAACTACTGTATGTTGAAATGTTATTTGCTACATGTAATGTTACTAGCAACATTGCTTAACCTCAGTGTGTACTGTAGGAAAGCAACACCGCACGTGTTAGCTAACACTTTCTAACCACTATAGCTACATTGTGAACTGAACTAGCAGCATTCTTGTTCGACAAATATAATCATTTACACAACCTATATACATTATTGTTTTGTTAGAAAAAAAACACACAAGTTATACTTAGTCTTTCTAGATGTAAAGCTTTGGCTAACTACTGTATGTAGTTAATAACATTTCTACATGTAATGTTACTAGCAACATTGCTTAACCTCAGTGTGTACTGTAAGGAGGGCAAAACAGCACGTGTTAGCTAACACTTTCTAGCCACTCTAGCTACTGGACTAGCAGCATACTGCAAGAACAATGGTGACTAACTTAGATATTTTAAAAACAATGTAAACATAATATTGCGTTACACAAAAAGGAAACATGTACTTACTTAAACGATGGTAGTCGATGACTTTGCTAACTGTAGGCTGTTGAAACTAGTACTGAGTCTGACTGTAACTCGTGATTGAATGGCAAACTGAACCGAATGTGCTCTAGTCATATTGTTACGGGAGGGGCCTGCCTCGGTGGGTCCAGTGCGTCATCGAGCCACCGTTTTAGCCCCGCCCAAAAGAATCCTGAACACAGCACTGGTGCAAAACTGTTTAACGGTTTAACTACACAATTCAGTACTTCACAGTCCACAGTGTAATGTGTTTTAGCAATAAATTTTTACCATGTATAGTGTGTTTGGATTATTTAATTTTTATTGCCTTTACAGGGACTTTCACACTTTCTTAAACATTAGTACAGGTCGTAATTGCAAATGAATCCCTTACCTGTAAAAGGTAAAATAACAACAAAAAAAAATCGAGGTTGGAAAAAAATTACAGACAAACGAAATTTCTGCGCAACTGTGAAACCAGGGGAGAAAGCTTTTTCATTGAGTTTATCCTTCATGTCAAAACGGGGACAGATGTCTTTCACTGTTCACTGATAGTCAGGCATTGGTGAAAAGTCTAACTTCATCAATTTATTCTGCTAAATTTTTCATACCCTGTATTAAATATCTATTTTTAAACCTAATCAGAATCAGAAAGATATTTATTGCCAAGTAAGTTTTACAAAAAGGAATTATTCTTGGTTTATTGGTGCATGTCTCAATGTGCATCAATCAAAGAAATATAAACAATTTTCACCTAAGTGCATAAATAATTCAATATATTTTACATATATTACTGTATAATCGCTTCAGAGTTTCAAAGTAATTTAAATGTCATTTCCTAAACCTTACCTTATCATGGAATCAAGAGTCAAGAATCTGTTATAAACCCTAATGGCTTTGGAGCAAAAAATAATAATAGCCAAATGGCTGGTCGATTTTGAGAGTCAAGCTGTGACTGTATTTCAAAGCGGCTTGCCGCCGGCCGTCGGTCGATTGCCGCCGGCCGTGGTCGAATTGCCGCCGGCGACGCGGTCGAATTGCCGCGAGGCAACCGCCAGAGAAATGACGCGGGCGGCCCGCCGTCTGACCGCCGGTGGCATCTCGCAAGAAATGGGCGTGACGAATTCGGCGGCAAACGCTGGATCACCGCCAGTGGGACGCACCTATAGCCGACAGCTTGGGGACAGCGGCAAAAAGAAGCCGTGCGGACATTTTTTGCTATCTGGGCAATTATGAAACACTCACGCATACACACAAACTTAAAACAAGCATATACACCTATAAAACGCTCACACATACATTCAAACTCTATGCATGCATACACTTACAAAACATTTATGCATACACACAAACTCTATGCATACATATGTAACGAGATAAATATTATAGGTTGAGGGTAAATCCTGCAATAATGGGATTGCGCTTCTTATTGGCTGCGCAGGTGGCGCTATAGGCCACTGTGTTCGAACGATATGCAGCAGAGCTAAAGAGAACTGCTGTGGGTGAGTCGTTTCTGTGGTCGCTTCACACTAAAAGTTAAAAATATATAGTTTCATATAAAATGTTTGACACTTCATAAAAGGATTGCTCACACCCAGATAGCCAAAAATATCCGCACGGCTTCTTTTTGCCGCCGACCCTAAGCTGTCGGCTATAGGTGCGTCCCACTGGCGGGGATGAAACGTTTGCCGCCGATTTCGTCACTCCCATTTCTTGCGAAACAGCTGGCGGGCCGACTGCTTCATTTTCTCTGCCGGTTGCCTCCGTATAATGGACCGCGGCCGGCTGGCGGCAAGACGCTTTGAAATACAAGGATTTCTACTCTCAAAATCGACCAGCCATGCTGTCTATTTTTGCTCCAAAGCCATTAGGGTTTATAACAGATTCTTGACTCTTGATTCCATGATAAAGCAAGTTTTAGGAAATTACATTTAAATTACTTTGAAACTTTATACAGTAATATATGTAAAATATATTGAATTATTTTATGCACTACATTTCTTTGATTTATGCACATTTGAGACATGCACCAATAAACCAAAAAGAATTCCTTTTGTAAAACTTACTTGGCAAAAATATCTTTCTGCTTCTGATTACGTTTTAAAATAGATATTTAATTAATGGTATGAACAATTTAGCAGAATAAATTGATGAAGTTAGACTTTTCACCAATGCCTGAACAGTGAACAGTGAACTGCAACATGGCCAAAATCTTGGGTATACATTATTTATTTTTTTATTAATTTGCAACCATGGTAATATCTATCATAAACATGAAAATCCCCGTTTTCACGTGAAGGATAAACTCAATGAAAAAGCGAAATTATCCTCTGGTTTCACAGTTGCGCAGAAATTTCGTTTATGTCTTTAAATTTTTTCCAACCTCGATTTTTGTGTTATTTTACCTTTTACAGGTAAGGGATTCATTTGCAATTATGACCTGTACAAATGTTTATGAAAGTGTTAAAGTCCCTGTAAAGGCAATAAAAAAAAATCTAAACACATTATAAATGTTAAAAATGTATTGCTAAAACACATTACAAAGAGTGTGAACTGTGAAGTACTGAATAGCCTACGTGCACAAGCGTAGTGACGAACTTCCGCTGTCTCCAGAAGTCTGCATATCTGTTTCCGGTTTACTTGCGCGTCGCCCAAAATGTCTGTTTTTACTCGATGTCTCCAGGATCTTCCGAAAATAAGCGTCAGCGATGTTCATCGCATTGTTGATGCCTGGTCCCGTGCTCCGACAAGCAAGAGGGACAAGGGCTTTAAACTCTACATATCGAGTTATCTGCACAACTACAAGGGTAAGTATTTTAATCTAATGTGGTGTGCCGGTGTTCTGACGATTTGTGCTGCCTTGTCGAAAAATGCTACCCAAGCGCGAATCGATCACAGAGAATGTCGATTCATTCTCTAGCTACTGTTTCCATAATGATGTAAATCTCACAATATTAAGACGTCGTTATTTCATTTAAAACAGGGTAAGTGTACGGGGAGCATATTTTTATATTTTAAATGAACCAGCAATTATCACATTTGATATAACAAGTAAAAATGACATTATTGTATATTATATGAAATACAATTATAATAAAATTATAAGTTATGAGTACTGTATACTGTACTGTTTTTATTTTTAAAACTGTCTGAAAAGTAAAAATTATCATAAAATATTCATCTTTGACCTGTCAAAGCACACCTTTCCTAACTGAAACTTTCAGTTATTCTTGTTCAGCTGGCTGACCGTACAAATATTCGTATGGTAGTTAGCATTTTTTGACACATGAATATTTACCTTATGTTCACTGTCATTAGAAAAAACAATACTACATAATAATGTCTTCAAGATGTAGGCCTAAGGAGTTGCATATTTTGATAGACCAACGTGCCCTATCAAATAATGCTCCCAGTGCAAATTCACTTTATTTTACATCACTACTCACTCCATATGCACCTTATGAATATGGAGAGTATGTTGAGATATTTTGTAATTATGCCATCAAGATGTCAGGAGCAGCATATTCTGTAATAGCATCTTTAAAGGGTAACTAAACCCTAAACCAACTTTTTTTAGTTAATGATCAGTAAGAATGGGGCTTTATTAGTACTGGTCATTGATTCAAGTAATTTTTTTGACATTTGTGTATAAAGTGTTTTAATTCTACAATATATGGTGTAAAAACGTCTGAGTGCTGCCCTCTTCAGGTTGAACGGTGGCTACTGCAGTTGAATTTTCCTATTGGCTGTTTGCGTTACTTCGTGACGTAAGCGGTGACAGCTGACGTAAGCAGGTTCCAGCTCACCACGCTCTTGGTACGAGCTACCACGCCCATGGCAGTATAAAAACCATCTCGTTTCGTCAAAACCACTGTAGCGAGTCAGGAGTTGGAATTGCGAGTATTGAAAACGATCAGGATAGAGTATTTTAGCATCTATTTAGCATAGCATTTATATAGTTATTTAGATTATTTCGTGTAGCCTAGGTAGTTAATTAGCATATTTGTTAGTGTACACACTAAAAAATGATGGGTTAAAAATAACCCAACTTGGGTTGTTTTATAACCCAACCGCCGGGTCACTATTGCACCAGTCCAACAGTAGTTAATTTGACCCAGCAAGATGGGTTGGTTATTTTTAACCCAACAGATGAGTAAAATATTCTACCCAAATGCTGGGTCAAATTAAATACAATTCTGGGTTGATTCAACTACATATTTGTTATATAGTGTACCCAAATGCTGGGTCAAATTAATTACAATTCTGGGTTGATTCAACTACATATTTGTTATATAGTGTACCCAAATGCTGGGTCAAATTAATTACAATTCTGGGTTGATTCAACTACATATTTGTTATATAGTGTACCCAAATGCTGGGTCAAATTAAATACAATTCTGGGTTGATTCAACTACATATTTGTTATATAGTGTACCCAAATGCTGGGTCAAATAACCCATATGCCAGATTAATTCTAGCACATTACAGTACAATTGAAGAAAATAAATGGCAATAGACTACCCATAGCTATAAAACTGTTAAACTACAAACCTAGAACAGAATACATGCTAGATTTATGCATATATTATGCAATAAACACTTAAACCATACAAAAACAAAACAACAATGGAATCTTTGAAACAACATATTTTATTACTTTAATATCAACAATATAGTGGAACTGGTGCATTTAATATCACTTAAGTAGGAAAACATTCAATTATGAATGAACTGGCTGAACATTTAACAGTCAATGGGAGCCATTAGCTCTACTTGCAAGCAAGTATTCTACTGTGAATGAACTTGACCATTTTAGATTCCCCTCCTGGCATGTCATATATAACAGTCTGTATGAATTCCCAGACATGTTCACACTGCTTCGGGTATTTTACGTCAAAGACATAGAATGCCTTAAAGCAGACATCAATGGCCTGAAGCAGTGTTTCTTGTTCCAGGACCTGTCCAGCTATTATGGCAAAGGCCTGAAATGCACTCTGCTCATTTCCCAGCGTCAGGATGTGGGGGTATGGCTTGCATGCCTTGGCCTCATGGAGGTACTCCACCATGTTTATTTCAGGCTAAAAAAGAAAGAATACAAGAGAGCAAGTGAGAGAGTGCGAGTGAGTAAGGACCAAATGTCAACCGACTACTATAGTTGAATTAAAATATAGACATTGTGAGGACCATTTTCCTGGTCCTCACTAGATAAATTATTGTTTTATGATAAAGTCTAGTTAGCTTTACAATTTGGAAAGATTTAGTGCATCTGTAATGGTCTACATTTCATTGCACATAATGAAATATTCCGAACCTTTTTTGATTAAGTCTTGATGGTTATGGCATACAGCTCACATTACAGAAAACTATTTAAAAAAGAATTCAGACCTCAATTGACCTAAAAATCCATAAATCAATTGATGATCTATCATTACAATAAACATGCTCAGAAAATGCGTGCGGCCCACCTATCTGACTATCCTATCTGGTCGATAGGCAGCCGGGTTAGGTGGTCAGATAGGTGGGCCCGAACTGCGCGCCCAGGGTGCTTTGATAGTGACCAACGCGTTGTAGGCTTGTAAAACGGCTATTTTCAGAATACTGTCAGGCTATATTTGATGCCTGTCCCCAAAAGTGTAGTAAAACAAACCTGGATATGCATGTGTGCGTGCACACATTCTTGAGCTCAGATATGTTGATAAAATGAATAAAGATTCCCCTTTAGATGTGCTTGAGGACTTACAGGCTTATGGTCGATGAAGGCCAAGCTGCATTCCTGGATGGTGTGGCGAACCACTTTCGCACCGCGGCCACGGCTAGCTTTGTATGTTGTAGGTGGAAGCAAGGCTGGTATCTGCCTAAGGGCGAGATCCCCAACGCCATCTGTAGGAAGACTAGGTGTCAATACGATGTGGAATTGCATACCTGTGATTTTGTCATTCAATATCAAACTAAAATAAAGCTGATTTCCATGCAAAATAAGCGGGGCTTGCATGATTTCATAATCCCCGCAATTTCATCGCATAAAATTGCATAAATATCCCGCATATTCCATCGCATTTTTTAAGAAAAAGTGCCGCATAATCAAGGATTTTTGCCCGCAAAAATCACAAAAAAAACTCAGCATTTTTCTGGACTGGTTAATGTTATTAGGTACACTAGTACTGCTGTGTTGACTCTGCTGTGAAAACTTGGAATTTTTAGTACCCAATTAACATAAAGAGGCTGACAAATTTATTTAACTCTATTCCTATGATGATGTCACTCACTATTCTCAGAGCTCATGTTGTTTTTCATTGTGTAACATGTTCGAGAAGGCTGTGAATTGTTAAAATACAAGTGTTAATAACTAAAGCAAATGTACACTTTTTATTTTAGTTAGCTACAGTAATTATAGCGGCCAAAATGATGTGAAATTGCACTGTTTTTGGTCAAAAACCTTCAAAAATGTTGGACAGAGGAATGCTTAACCCCCCCGCTGCTACTGTTGCCCACCCACATAAGCCCCCTAAAACCCCTGGGAAAACTCTGCATTTACAAGATCTGCAGACAAGAATATATTACCTGGTGTTAATCCATCCAGGGGCAATGTCAGCTTCCCCTCCTGTCTTGCCAGGAACAGGATCTTGTCAGCATAAATGGGTAGCCACGTTTCAAACAATTTTGAAGCAGCATCCCCATGCAGGACAAGAAAGTCCTGTGCAATCTATAAAATGGAAATTTTTACATTTTTAAAACCAATTCAATGTGACACACTAATAAAAGGTTATAAACAATGCATCCTCATAGGTAAGATCATATTTCCCTATACCTACCATACCTTTGGTCATTAGGCGAGGGAACTCTTCGAGGATCTGATCGATGGTCCAATTGTTGTCCCTAATCCACTTGGCCCTGTAGACTGCCGTGTTCTCCATGTAGGACTCTATCTGGCTGAGGGGCTGAGAATTGTTTCTCAACCATTCTTTAAGCTGTGATGCACGTTTGTCTGATATGGTACATTCTGTAAAAAAGAACAAGAAAGTTGTCAGTCACTGAAATATGGATGTTTTGCTTCATCAAATAATTTTTCAGTTTAATAATTACCTGGTATAAGAGCCCTTGCATCATCGGGCGTTTGTGGTGGTGTCGGTGCCGTGCTTCGCGGCCTGCTGGTTGAACTTCAGCCTAGGGCCAGCTCTTGGGATCAACTGGTTGATGGTAGCCTCATCTAAAAGAAGAAAACTCTCCTCATCAATCCCCTCCTCTGAAAGACAAAAATAGAAAACACAAAGACATCTGTTTTTACAACAGAGGAGTACAAAACTAAAATGTATAGGTAATTAAATGGAAGATATAGTAATAAACATGCATATTCCATCATTTGTTATTACAAAATAGAATGAAGCACTGAAAGTCTACAAAAGACATGTGCCCTATTCATCTATTTGAGTCACTTTGACACATTACATGGAAGCTATTGAAAAAAAGAGGAAATTGTATTTCATAAGAATTCATGTCTTAAAAGGGCTTGAGTAGCAATGCAGACTTGATATGCTGTGGATGGGAAAACAAATATTTCTTACCTTGAAATCTTTCAACAAGGTCTGTCAGCTGCCACTCTGTCAACGTGTCAGTGACAAAGCTGTCCATTGATCTGAAACAAACACAAAAAGAGGTTAAGCAAATATACAATTGCTATTGTATTAACTATTCAGATGTCACCATGCAAATGCAGACTAGCAGCAGAATGTAATCCAATGTGAAGATAACAGCCATTTTATTTAGCATCACAAAATATAGAAAAAACAATCCTCCCTCTCTCCCTATACAATTCATATGACAAATTCCATACATGTAAATTGTCTATGCTGCACAAGAATGTTTGTGGCTGCTCACAGCATAACCTTCAGGGCACGACTGTCAGTATAACAGTGTACAGCAGTGGTTGCTGTACACCTACAGCAGTCCCAAACTTTTTATTACATATTTCTCAACTGGCCCTTGTCCTTTGCCAGGCCGCCATTTTATATAAAAATTTGTTCTTATCTATTGTGGGTCACCACATTAAGTTACTTAAATAAATGCACATAAATGCATTTAGTCAGACATATCAGGTTATCTCACTGTTTTTACATACTTTAATCAGTCTAACACTGTGTTATGCCTTCGCATTTCACATTAAAAACTTTGGGGAAAAAGCGCGCTCATTCATAGCCAGTTAAAATAACATAGCTAAGTTAGCCAGGCCACCATTTTATTTAAAAAATTGTTCTTATCTATTGTGGGTCACCACATTACTTAAATAAATGCACATAAATGCATTTAGTCAGACATATCAGGTTAAGGTGGGGGAGAAAGGTCCTCGACTTCAAAAGACTGCGCCGTGGCAAAGCTACTTGCGTCACTCCAGTCACTCTCCATTTTAGAGTCTGACAGCAGCTGTCAATTAATCTGTCACTACGGGTCTCAGGTGCACGCAACTACAAATGTTTCATTTGTGAGTAAGAAAGAAAATACATTTCACCAAGTGTTCACACACATACAAATGGATGAAAAGCGCATGTTAACAAATTACGTTTATTTTCATATGACTCGATCGCTTTATATTATGAACAGATTGAATTTAGGCTTTTATTCACATATAAACATTGATCAGCAAACATGAACAGAAGCTCAAGCGAACCTGCTTGACGCACAAGAACAAACCTCATTGGTTCTCACTGAAGCTCAAATGTGCTGCATAACTCGAGAATGAACGTCATTGGTTCTCAAACGCATGCTTGAGCTTCCGTTTACCATAACTGACGTGTGAATTGATTAATGTTTATATGAACGAAAGAGTTATGGGTTTGTAACTACATGAGGATGAGTAATTAATGACAGAATTTAGATTTTTGGGTGAACTAACCCTTTAACCCTTACAGTTGGGGGGATCTGATGGCTCTGTTATGCTGTAAGGGCATTAAGCTGGGATGGTTTGTGGGGTATGGCATCACCTTTATGCTGAAGCAATGCACAAGCTACTTATAATCGTGCCATGTTAACATCTTGTGCAGATGTCTGGACAGTACTGATGCCTCCACTCTGAAGATAATCTTCGGCAAACTGCAAAATTACATTTTAGCAGATAACGATCATTTTAGTTACTTTTACAAGTAAATGCTATAAAATTGGTAGTATTAGCTACATAATAACATTTGTACAAACACATTTACCCTTAACACTAAAATGCCACAGCTGCTGGAGTCCTGCTGCTTGTTGTGCTGCATTGTGTGAACCATCCAATTTTCTCCCTGTTCACCACAGCCTCTCTTCTTCAAGAAATTCCTAATTATATAAAAAAAAGAGAAAAATAAAATAATATAACAGAGAAAGCATCAGGCAAATTCTCATAACATATAAGGCATCAAACTTTGTAAAATTGCAACGGTCAGCTTAAAATCTGATCAAGCTGTATGTTTTTAAAGCTAAAACATTCTCACAAGCACGGTTACCTCCAGTTCCGAAGTAATTTTCGCTCATAGGCACCTTCGTTTGCCAATGGATCTATCAGCAGAAGGACCTTGTCAGACATGTTGACGATCTAAAAATATTTAGGGAATTAATTCATATAAAAATATTTAGGGAAAAAAGTTATTCTCTCATCACATTATATGACATTTATATTTATTTAAGAGATTGTTGTTTTCAAAGCGACTATGAGCTCTGCATGTAAATAATATTGCAGTGTAGAATGAGCAATGAAAGGTAACCAAACCACTAAAATCCAGTGACTCCCAATGTTTACGGGGCACATCCACTCTTCTTCCAATGGAAATTTCATCTGAGGAATGGTTTTGAAATTTGTTATAAATAAAATTTGTTATTGATAATTTATACTGCTAGATAATAACTGTGACAAATAAATTACCTTTCTGATTCCCTGGAATTTATCAGAAAACAATGAACTAGCAACAACAGCACAGAGCTGGTGAACAGGTTTCTGTGAAAAACAATAATATTTTATTATGCAAAATTGGTAACACTTTACAATAAGGTTCATAGTTAACTACATTAGTTAACATTAACTAATAATGAACTGCACTTATACAGCATTTGTTAATCTTTGTTAATGTTAAACAGTAACAAATGTATTGCTCATGGTTAGTTCATGTTAGATAATATATTAACTAATGTTTATTAAATTAACCTTATTGTAAAGTGTTACCAAAAGTACAGTGCAAAAATATCTAAAGTGAGAAAAATATCTATAAAGTATGAAATATAATAAAGTATGAAAAATATCTAAAGCTTAATAAATACAAGTCCCACTTGCCTGTTGTTTTTTAATGAGAAGGTGCACGTATGATAACCTGCATTGAAAAAAATACATCAAACAAACATTTAGATTTTCTCTTTTGATACATTTTCAACACTGCAGTTTGGTCTCTTACGTCATCAGCCAGCCACTCAGTCCCATGCAGTGTACGGAGAGATACATCATACAGTTTATATGGTCCAACAACTGCTTCCACCTGGCCACAATCTTTTGCAGCCCACATCCTTCTAACTGTAAACACAACGTGAATGTTAAATCACTTACATATTTGACTGATATATAGATATTACCAACAAATTTGGATTCTTTAGAATGTAAATTCACTCTGTAGCATTAAGATTTCCTAATAATGCAATGATGCCTGATGGCCAAATCCATCAATTACAAATGGTATCCACGTACTTTTGTCAATATAGTGTATTTGAGAACCAGTGACCAACAGGTCAGAAGAGCCAACAGCCCAACATGAACAGTTTGAACAGGCCAAACCCTTTCAAGCAAACAATAAACTTGGGTACACTCAAAAAAATGATATGTTGGCTTTAATTAACTTTTTTGCTGAGATTCATACGCTAAATGTTAATGTCTGTGTGTGCATACATAAAATATTTTTTTAGAAGTTTCTTTTTTTTTTTTTTTTTTATTGATTTGGAAATGTGCATTTCATCAAAAAAGCTAAAAATGGTATGCTCTACAATGTCAGTGCTGCTATAATCCGTAAGGTAAATTTAACTCAGAAATTATGCTCTCAATGAGTTCAGTGATTCAGGTCAAATGATTGTGAAATATTGATTATGTCAAAAAACAAATCAACACCATCAGATCACGTTTTCTATTTGTTCGTCTGGCTGTTATAACTCACTTACAGCAGGCAAACACCATCTAAAGTTAAGAGCCAAGAGCCCAACTAAAGCAGACACTGATCTCCATAACGGTGACTTAAACATTCCGGTTTTCTCCTTCAGTGATTCTGCTTGTTATAATCAGGTGTCTTCAATAATGCTCAATCATCACTCAATTATTCACTTACTTCTCTCATTAACTTTAAACACTGCTTCAGTGTTCATTTAACACTGCTCAGAGTTTAACTGGGTCGCTTAAAATGACTTAATTCCATGATGCTGAAGTTACATGAACAAATTATGTTTGTTTAACGTAACCCAGTTATGTGGGACCTGTAACCCTGTTGACATAAAAAAGTTAATTAAAGCCAGCATGTCATTTTTTTGAGTGTAGGCCAAACAAATGACCAACGGGTCAAACATGCTAATATAGAACTCAGTAACTACAACCTCTTTCTTCTGCATGTTCCTTTGTATTCAGCGATGAGCCTTGTGGATGCTTCAGGATTCAAGATTGTTATTTGTTAGAGTTATACAACATAGTAGTGTAAACTACATCAAGTAGTTAGCCCACCTATAGTGTAGAGATTTTGCTTTTTACCTCGTGTGTGTCATCAGGGCTCTGAATGTTTTGCTTTGTGGCAAAATGAACAACTGAAGGCCTCTGTGGAATGGAAATGTCTTTAGTCATCCTTTCCAAATCCTGTTCAGTGGTCAAAGAAGGTGGGCTACAGGAAAACGTACAGGCCATGTTCTCTTTCGGGATCTTGTGTGATTCCTGCCTGGGGACTGGGCCATCATCAGTTTTGCTCCTCCTGTATGGCTTGATGTGGTTTACATTGTACTTGCTCTTTAAAGTTACACCTTCAGAATTAGACAATGTAACAAGCTTGCCACATATAGACTCAATGGTATAGGGTCCAGTAAAATCAGGCTCAATTGTTCCTTCTTTCCTTCCCTGCTTCCTCATGTTGAATAGAAGCACCTCATCTCCAACACCATACACAGTATTTTTGTACTACTTTTGTACTCTTTTTTTTTTTTTTTTTTTTTTTTTTCTTTCATAGGCCTGCTTCTGTTTTTCCTGAGACTGAGATGTTTTCCACAGTTGTTGTTTTTGCAGTCTCCATTGACTTTTTTTTCCCATCCAAAAATGTACCGTAAGTTTTCTCCTCAGGAAGAATTATGTTGGAAAGCTGAAATGAAAAGCATTTTTTTTTCTTCTAAAAATGTAAACCCACAGGAATTCTAAGTTATTAGGGTTGACGATTTAAAGTGTTAATTTATTTTGTTATAGAAAATAACACAAATTAAACTATTTAATTAATTTAACGGATTCATTTATTTAATTTATTTATTTTATGGAATATAAAATATCTTTTTAAGAATGTTAATAACCAAACTGTTTTGGTCTGTATATCTTCCAATTCAGATGCAGCTTCTGAAAAATAACACTTGGCAGTTGTAGCCTAAAGGTTTGTGTAATACATTCTGTTGAATCAAAATATTTCTTTCTGAAACTACTTCTTGAAATGTCTATTTGATGCTTTTCTCATTTAACTTTAAATTATCTTTTTGGGGGTAATTTTTCAGCCAAATTTGATGTGCGATTAATTAGATAAATCGGCACATCATATATTTAATTAGATCTTTAAAAAATGTAACCGCTTGACAGCCCATATATATATATATATATATATATATATATATACATATACGATTTTTATAGTTGATTTTGAAAACTAACTTTGCTAAATACTGTGCTAGAGCTCTGACAGCTTAAGAAAATGCAATTACAATTATTTTTACAATTATTTTTAAGAATCTTGCAGCAAACTTACCAGCATATCAACAGGAACCTCAGATGGGAAAACTGCCTCCCTCCCGTACATCAAAAGAAAAGGGGAGTGTTTTGTGGTGGTGTGGAACGTAGACCTTAATGAAAATAAAGTAGCATCCAAAAAGACATCTCAGTTGTTCTGCTTCTCATTGACCAATTTTGTGAGAGCTCTAAGATGTAATTAAGAAATGCAAAATAAACAAAATTAAGCCTATCCTAGGAATAATTAAAAATGTCTTTCTCCAACCATGCACAGCATAAAACACTGATATTAATTATATAAAATAGGATATTATATACAGTGAAAAAATAGTAATACATTTAATGTGTGAATAATATAAATTATACATGTTTAAAAGCAGTTCTTTTACCTGAAATCGAAGTGGTATGTGAAAAGTAATGTAACAAAACAAGCCTGTATCATAAAGCTGTACTAACAGCTTGGGGAAAAAACTTGCCTCTATGTTGTCATTTGTTTTCTCGTCCAGGCCATTGGTTTGGGGGTGATAGGCAGCTGTGACACTTCTTTCAATCGACAACAAATTACAGAGGCTGCTGTTGAGCTGAAACATAAAACAGTTACAGAAATAAAAAAAATAAAAAAAACAAGCAGAAAGGACAAATAACAATACAACAATAGTATTTGAAATATGCACATACTTCGTTCACAAATTCTCTTCCCTGGTCAGAGAGGATTCTTTTGGGACAACCATGTCTATATATAATCGAGCATATATGGCGTCCCACTTCTGCTGCTGTTTTGCTCTTTAATGGGAAAGCCTCAACCCATTTTGAAAAGTAGTCTGTGGCTGTCAGTATATATTGGAAGCCATCCACAGTCTTTGGGAGAGGTCCTGTCAAGTCGATTCCAATAAGCTCCCAGACAGCAGACACCTAAAAAGGTAAAATCAATATATTTATTCTTACGTTTTCAATTTTGTTTATTAATAGCTTGTATAATATCAAGATACCACTGCAAAAATGTACCTTTATACACTCTAATGGCTGTGGAGCAACCAACTGTTTTCCAACCCTCTGACATTCACTGCATTCCAAGACCTTTACGAAACTAGCTGTTAATATTTTAGCTACACAACCGTTTAAAACACAAACATAACTCAAACACATACCCAGTTGTCAATATCGATGGACATGCCAAGCCAGTAAAATCTGGAGCTTATTGCAGTGCGTGTTTTCAGGATGCCTGAATGCCCTCCAATTGGAGAGGAGTGGAACTCTTTGAAGAGCTTTCTTGCATCTTCTTTGGACTTGATGACTCTTCTACATCCAAAGAAGAGATCTCCTTCTGCAGTGAATATTGATTCAAGAACTACAATCATTAAGGCTTTCTTACCAAGACACATTTGCCTATTTCAGAAACTGTATTTCAGATACTCACCCTTTATTGTGAATTTGGAAGCGTACCTCCTTAGGTTTAATTTTTGGGACTTATTATACCCAGATGGGTATTTTCCCAGAGAGACGAAATCAAACACAACTGCCCACCTTTTCTCCATAGCTGTAGATAAAAGGCTAACTTTATTATTGTATATAATCAAACTGTAGGTGATATATGGTATCACTTTACTTGAAGGGGTGTGCATAAGACTGACATGACACCTTCATAACCATGACATGACACATGTTATGAATATGAAGTAGGGTTTATGCATGTTTATGACAACTGTCATTAAGTGTCATTAGCTCAATAATGACATTTTAAATGCAAATATGACATTGTTTAAGATGTCTTTATGACATCTTGACATAAACCATAACATCATAACCTGTCAGTGTCTTTGTCATGACAACTTAACATTAAATTAAGTTAAACTGTCATGTGGTTGGTTTTGACATTGGCTGTCATGAGGCATTATAACTGAGCTTGATAATTTTGCCAAAGTTATGCCTTTTGCAGTACAGATATTTGATCTCTTCAGCCAGGTGGGGGTCTTTAAAGTGGCAGATGAGTTCTGGCTAGGAAGGACACCTGCCCTTAAAATGCAAAACTGATCTCGTGTCGTAAAACTTTAAAACATAAAAGCCTTGCAGTAAAAAATTAGGATAGAAAGGCTCAACAACCAACAAAAGCAGGTAAGTTCATAAGTTCATATGGTAAGTTATGTCAGGTTTTTATGATTAGCAAACTTAGTTGGACAGTTTCATTCAGAGAACTGATGACTAACAGTAGAACTTAGCCTACTAGTCAACTGTTGTTTGTTAACGTTTTACATAATGTTATTAATATGCAAATGAAACACAAACAAACAGATCCAACATTGAAATGGCTGTTTATTATTGAATCAACAAAAAATTACAAAGAATGCAATGTTCTTTTACAGAACTCGGCATTGCCCATCTATGGCGCGAATGCATTTGTTTGGCGCCATTTGTACTACGTCATGTGCTCGCGTGAAATTGTAATGATGTGTAAATGATCCACGATTTGATCTTTAAATGTTATTTGTCGTTTTTTTTAATCGAGACGTTCTATGAAACAAATATCACGCATTTTAAATAATGATATTCAAAATGTAAGCACATTTCAATCCTTGAAAACATACAGGTTAAAAATCAAGAATTTTCCAAACTTTCAAAACTCTGAAAGTAGAACACACGATGAACGTAGGTCATTCATAGCTAATTGCTATATTATGCTGAAAATAAGGTGTGCATGCTAACATTTACACGTTCACATGTCAAATTATGTAATAAAAAAAGGATTAAAGATATTGCAATGCTCACTGTCAAGTCTCCAGAGCAAGGATGCATAGATTTATGGGCGTGGTAACGCAGAACAAAACTGTGAGTCTGCACATGCGCATAACCAGTAAGTAGCACATATCGATGGGTAGCACAAATCGTCAGAACACCTGCAGATAGCGGCTAAGCTAGTTCGCCACGTGTTCAATTTTAATGTAACGTTAGTATAGAAGCTTGTTTTTTCTTAGTTTTAAAGCAGCCTGTTTGTTAATTTTTGTGATAATTGTAATATCAATTGTATTAACTTGCTCTCCTCTCAGTTTCTAATAAAGATCAGGGCACAGGTGAAGTCACTGTCAGGGCATTGTGTTACAGCTCCATGAGGAAAGCAGAGAAACCTCACAGTATGAGTGTATGGTGAAGCTAGAATTGATAAGACAGCAGTTATAGGCTTGTTACTTTAATAGCCCGGTGTTCCTGGGGATTTAGCGAAGGTAATTCATGTTTATAATAACTCTTAAATGAGTGGCTAAAATTGGCAGGTGAGTTTACCTTGCTGGTCCCCATTTGGGTTACTGTATGCCTTCTTGTTCATGTTATAAGCTTGTTACTTTAATAGCCCGGTGTTCCCGATGTTCCTGGGGACTCGGCTAAGGTTATTCATGTTTAATGTAACTCAAATCAAATGAAAACAGTTATTGTAGGCAGGAAAGTTTCCCTAGCTGGTCCCCTCCGGGTAAAATGCGTTCTTATTCAAGTTTTCAACTCAGTCATTCGTTTAAGATGCAATCTTGTGTTATAAGTATTAGGCTATCATGATCTATCATGATTGGGCAATCAGGTACAGCTTGCAAACAACACCTGTGGTTGTTGGTTTAATGTGTCTGTTGGAGAGTTATCCCTGCCAGGGGATCTGTTACTCCCCCTAGACACCCAGGAACATTTGGCGTTGCTTGACAACAGTTTGAGGCAGGATAAAGAGCTCCAGCAACGATTTGTAAGTGTGCCGATTTCGTTTATAACGCCATAGGGTAATCTAAAAAGTAAAATTAAGATTGTACACTGCATATTCTACAGTCTGAATCCACAGCCTGTCACATTTTAAATTTATGAGAAGCTTCAGAGAAATGTAATTTGTAACACGTTTTTTTTGTATTTTCAGCTTCGATTTTTGGCAATCAAATGTGGGAGGGACCTAAAGACAACTGTGTGGCGAATGCTTCAGAGTATCTTCTCTAATCACCTTTCCATCAATACAACCTGGACTGGTGTAGGGGATAAAGCATGTTTTAGAGACATGTTCCTGAAGACCATTGTTCAAAGTAAGTTGGATATTTGTTTTATATTTAAGTAGATGTGTATGACCTTATGCCATTCAAATGGAATGACAGATCTTTATTTTCATCACTGACAACTGGAACTCTTTCTTTATCCTGCAGTCAGTAACATCAAGACTCCTAAAAAAGCCTGCTAAAAGTGTCAGACTACACTCACCCAATCCACACTGTTCACTGTGGAAATTGCTCTTTTTTTTTTTTTTCTTTTCGTGACCCTGCCTTGAGGGCAGCTCCTTGGATGAATATGGGATGGTTTGTCTTTTTATACAGGCACACGAGGAATCACTGAAGATTTGCAATTTGCACTGCCTCATTCTGGAGGTCGGGGAAAACTGTGATTCTTAGCCCAATACGACACGCAGACCCCAACCACTCCAGACATTCTGATTGGCTGTGTTCTCTACAGCCAGATTTTCTGCTGTTAATTGTATTTGTTCCCACTTGTTGTCATGTGTAAGTTGAATGTCAAAATGTATATTATACCTGTTATCCTGCACATTCTTTGATACCAAAGATCTCAATTATTTCATATACAATTTGCTGCTTATTTCATTGTTACAGTGCTTAACTATTCTATTTTTAAATATAGCTTGTAAATTCTAGATTATACATCTAATACTTGATATCTGCACATTATCTGGTATCAAATATTCTACTTACCATGACTTAAGTATTGGCTTATTTAATTCCATCAGTGCTTAACGATTCTATTATAGTTTGTAAATCCTATTTCATGCCTGATATTTGATATTGCACATTAACTAGTACCAAAAATTCTACTTTCATTCCATCAGTGTGCTTAACTGTTATTCTATTAAAAATAGCTTGGGAATACTATTTCATACCTCTGATACTTGATATTGCACATTACCTGGTACCAAATATTCTACTTCATTCCGTCACAGTGCTTAACTGTTATTCTATTGTTAAATATAGCTTGTAAATCCTTGTGCCACAGTTCAGCATTGCAGTTATAATGGTATATTCTACTCCAGAGCTTTACTCTAAATTATTACCACATATCCTATTGTTAGAAATTACTTGTAAATATGTTATACCTAATTTATTTGGTATCCTCAGGGTGGCCGCGGGTCCTTAAAAAGTATTAAAAAGTCTTAAATCACTTTTCCTAAAAATAAGGCCTTAAAAAGTATTAAATTGTCTTAAATTCAGATTGGATAGGTCTTAAATATGTTTGTGTCACGTCACCGCAAAGATGCAGGCAATCGTTCTTCCAGCCGGGTCGAATATTTTTTACAAGGTAACGTAATCTCATTTGCACATGACCTATCCCCTGACCAATCGGCTAACCTAACCTTAACCAATCGAGCTGCTTCGTGGGCGGGTCTTGGCGTGGCGGGATTCGTAATTTCGCCACAGGTAATATAGCAATGGTTGATAGCCACTTAGAAATATGGGGAAATGTAAATTCAATTACAAATGGCTTGAAAAAGAAGAGTATTCTTGGTTAAGGTCGGTGCCTGGAAATATTTATGAAGCGAACTGCATTATGTGTCGGAAGACTTTCAAACTTGGGACAATGGGGCTCAGAGCGGTGGAATCGCACGTACAGAGCAAAAAACACAGAGACTATGTAAAGACACGCCAGCAGCCCGCCATTGCTAGCTTCTGTTCCAACATTTCCACCGCTAGCAACGATGTTAACGCTACAACGCAGGATGTTATGATGGGAAATCCACAGCCAACAATGCCAGCTGACCTCCGCGCAATTTGTGGCTCTACGCCAACACTCCGAGCAGAGGTGATTTGGGTGCTGAGGACTGTTACAAGCCACAATTCATACAGGTCTAATGACGGGGTTGAAGAAGTGTTCAAAGCAATGTTTCCAGATTCCGGGCTTGTACAGTCATTTACCTGTGGAAAAGACAAGACCAGATACGTGGCTAAATTTGGATTGGCGCCATATATAAAAAAAGAGCTCATCACCGAAGTTCAAAAATGCGGTGCGTTTGTAATTATGTTCGACGAGACACTGAACCAGACAACCAAAAGCAAACAAATGGACTTGCATGTGCGTTATTGGTTAAATGACCACGTCCAGTCAAGGTTCTATGGAGCACAGTTCATGGGCCATGCAACTGCCCAGGACCTACTTCAGCATTTCAAAGTAAGTCTGCCATAACTATATTCATTAACTAACCTCTTGTATATTTTGTGTATCATATAATTTAAGCTTTACTAATTTGTCAAGTGAATAACCACTATGGATAGGGCACTACACGTTAATTAGACAAATTAAAATGAAAAATGTATTAAAAACAGGCAAATTGAGTTTTAGAATGGTAGTAGAGTCTGGCGTTAACCTGCCAATATGTAATGAATTTAACATAGGGGTGTCTATACTTATGCCCCCTGTATTTTAAGGAAGAACATTTTATTTATTCATTTACAGTATTTACATTATTCATTCACAAAAGAAAATTAGTGTCCTTAAAGGTTGGATTTTTCCTTTTTTATTTTTTATTAAGGCATTAAGATCAATTTCCAAAAGAAGATTTTTTTTTTATTCCTCTTTAGCATAGGTTCATAAACTCATGAGCAGCACTGTACACTATGGCTATATAAAGAGAAAGCATGCGAGCAATGCACAAATAGAAAAGAGAAGAGTTGCAGAAGACCACCTTGAGCAGCTCAAAAAGAAGAAGATCATACTGATTGAGGTAGCAAACAGCCTAGAAAAAGACACAGACAAACTGGCAGAGCAAGCTGAGGGTAAATCAGGCACACTCATGGCCCAGCTAATCACCAAGTCAAACATTCTCAGAAAAAGATACAAAGAAAAAATCACAGAACTCAAAGAGGTTGAGAAAGAGCTGGAAGATAAATCAGCAGAACTCAGGCATATGCCATAATGTCTCATCAGGCATTTTCTACAGACTGCCAAGCACAGTGAATGTGTGATGAACAGCTTAAAGACAGGAACCGTCCCAGCACCAACCGTGGACTGACGGGTGAAATAATTCTAATCCTAATCATCTCTTACATTAGTTACTAATGTAAGTAACGCTGCGTTACTGTATTACCCGAATGTGATTGTTTTTTGTCCAAGGTAGGCTTTCTTATATGCCTTATACAGGCATGCCTCTGTTTCAAGTGTTCATATTGTGCACATGCACAGTGTTATACATTGGTAAGTACACTCTTTTGGGAAAGCTTTCTCAAGTGCCAAAGTGTTTTGTTTATTATTATATAAAAGGATTGTTTTCCAAGTATATTCACAAAAGCTCAGGAGTAGACAAAATTATTTGTCATGTAGACATAAGAACACGTCACACACACACACACACACACACACACACTTATTCCCACACACCTCCATAGAAACACTCTTACACACTGCTGTCTACTCTCTGTCCATGATGAGTCCTCCACAAACTGCAATCCATCCATCTGAGTTTCTCCCTCTCTGTCACACACACACAATCTATTATTTAAATGTCTTCATTTTAAAAGCAGCTGGAATTGTCATTTATTTGTTATTTTATTTATTTTGTTCAAAAGGAACTTTTTTTTATATTTACTTATTTTATACGTATTTGTTCATTGGACCTAAATGTTTAGAAAATATTGTACTAATAAATATAATTTAGGACAGAAATGACATTGTTGTGTTATCCTTTCGCATTACACACATTTAGTCAATGTTCTTAAACTCAATTGGTTATTATCATTTTACCATACTGTTCATTTTGAACAGACAGTGTGTTTACTTGGAAATATTACTGTATATTTTCACTTTTGATTTGTATTTCCATCGTAAGTTTGGTCTTAAATTTCATTTAGAAGTGGTATTAAAAAGTCTTAAAAGTCTTAAATTTTAATTGTTATTACCTGTAGCCACCCTGATCCTGCACTTTCTTTGGTACCAAATATCCTCATTGCTTATGTTTACTGGTAATTCTTTTCATCCCAGAGCTGACCTCTTTATATTATTAACAATTATTGTAAGTGTTACAATAGTGTTTTTTACAAAAGGGTTTATTTTTTTTTTACCAAAATTTAATTGTAAACCTGCATGTTCTTTAGTGTGTGTGTGTGTGTGTGTGTGTGTGTGTGTGTATAATGTTTGTATTTTTCTGTTATTTATATTTCAGTGATCTGACATCTTGTTTCAATGACAGTTACTGTACTTTGAAATGTGGAATTAAAACGCCAAATGGAAATTTGTCTAGTTTGATCAATCATTATTCTTGATAAACTGCATGCTATAAATATATATATATATATATATATATATATATATATATATATATATATACATACATACATACATACATATACATACAATAAGCGGCAGCAGATCGCTCGAAAATAGCGTTTGCCTCAGACGCCCCGCGGAAGGTCCGCCGGCCCTGCCAGAATCTGAATGCCCCTCGCGTGCACGCGCATTACGTCAGTTGACGAGACAGTGGTGCAGCGGGTTTAAAACTTTTCTGTCTAAAAAGCGTTTATAATCAATATTTTTCACACAATTAACCAAAAGTCAACGTAGTAATTTATTATTTAAATGCATGATAGTGTGAATTAAAAAACATTATGTAAATTAATTTTGATGAAGTAACAACGAAAGCTGAAACTAAGCAGAGGCTTCGACAGTGCAAGCATTACACCATATGTTGCTAGCGTTGCAGTTGTGAATAATCTGTTTGTGTAATGTGCATAGATATATGTTTATTATGTCAAATGTGTACATTATGCAAAAAAGTGTAATATGTATATGATGTGTAAGAGGACTGCACATTGGTGGAACAAGCATTCAAGGAATTTCACTCCTTTCACAGATAAAACAATGTAAAATTGAACTGCATTGACATGCTATTCATATAGGTTATGGTGTTATTCTAGTCATTTTATATGTAATATTGACTATATGAACTCTTATCATTGGACCTAAATATGAACATCATACAAATGTATATTAATTAATCTGTATCATTATGGTTTACACCATAATAAACATACTAAACATTGATGAAATGTGTGTATATACAACAAGACCGTAAATAAGAGTATAAGTAACATATTGTTAGATAGTAAGGCACACAGACAAATCTGACAATTGAAGTGAATATATGAGGGTAAGTTAAATAAATGAGCCATTATGTTTGTGGATAGCATACTCACATTTTCACCAAAGGGGAAAGGTAGATCCCAAAATTGCTAAAGGATTTAAAGATTTTACTTTGTAATATATTTAAACGTTTATTCCCACAGTGCAAGTATTTATTTGCTGAAGTACTGCAACAAGCTAATTTCTGCTTATTTTTTGTATAAAGATTAATATGATCTGTTATAATATCCTTTGGCTATGGCATATCAATTGTAATATCCGTTAACCATAACAACATGGGTTTACCTGTGGGCAGAATTATTTCGACAATCTCATCTGAACACCTGCTAAAATTATATTGCACTCCCTCAACTCAGCATTTTGAGGTCACATCACATTTATGTTGGTGACATATCAATAGGTTACTATCGTAACCCCGGTTCTTTGAAACATCGAGTGGAGAGATCCACCTATGGGAAGGGCATCCGCACCTGACCTCTGCAGAAGCATCCAATTGCACCAAGTCTGGCCTGACAGACAGAAGCGCGTGTCCAATGCTCGGTAAGGGACCCGCCCCTTACCAAGTGCATAAAACACTCGTGACGCGCTATCTTACCTCAGTGAGCATATTCAGCTTCTCGTGCAGCAAGCGGGGCAAGCTTAGTGGATCTCTCCACTCGATGTTTCAGAGAACCGGGTTACGATAGTAACCTATTGTTCTCTTTCATCATCTCGTGTTCGAGATCCACCTATGGGAGATATGGACAGCTCCCCGATTGCCCAATACACTACAATGAGGCCCTGAAAGCCAGAGGACGGTCACCTCGAAAGGCGGTGGATGACACGTCACACGGAAACCACCCCACAAAGTGAGGAAGCCACTTTAGCAACAAAGAATAGCATATGGTAACATGCATTCGTGAATAAACCTGACCGCACTCTCATGGTGAATATATGGTGGCAGGTGTAGAGTAGAAACATGTTTAGTGACTTTAAAGTGCTGGACTAGGCAGCCCAGACTTAAGGAGGGGTGGAGGGCCTAAGAGCACAAAGCTACAAAGAGCCGACACCCAGGACAGAATGAGCTACCGGGGTTCTGGTGACATCTAGCCGGTAGTATCTGGCAAACGTATGGGGAGAGGCCCAGCTTGCAGCGGCACATATGTCCTGCAAAGAGACTCCCTTAAATAGAGCCCAAGAGGCAGCCATACCTCTAGTGGAGTGAGCTCTGATGCCCTCTGGGGGCTGCACTCCCTTTGATTCATATGCCAAAGATATAGCTTCCACAAGCCAATGAGAAAGGCGTTGCTTGGAAATGGGGTTCCCTGAGTGCGGGGGGCCCCAAGAGATGAAAAGCTGGTCGCTTTTTCTAAACGAGCTGGTCCTGTCTAAGTATGCCCGCAGGGCACGTACAGGACACAAAGCGTTCAACCTCTGATCCTCTGTGGAGGAGAAAGGAGCTGGGTGGAACGCGGAGAGCTCAATCACCTCACACGTGAATGCCGGGAAGCATTTTGGCATAAAGGTCGGGTTGGGCCTGAGAAAAACCTTATCTCCACTGAGAGAGAATTTAGTGCACGAGGGATGAACAGAGAGTGCATGCATATCACTGACCCGCTTGGCATGCAGCGATAGCCACTAAATAGACCTTAATAGTGGAAAAGGATCTTCCCTTGTCCATAAGGTCCTGCAAAAAGCATAAGATGTCGGTGATTGAGCACTGATATGACGTTAACCGTCGCCCTTCACACCACTCTTCGAACACACGCCACTTACAGTCGTAAAGAGACCGTGTCGAAGAGGCTCTGGCACACTGAATGGTGGCCACAACACGTGGGGTGAGCCCCAATGTGTTTAAGTTGGCCCTCTCACGGGCCAGGCCCTGACCGGGTGTGGGTGATAAATTTCCCCGTTCGCTTGAGACAAAAGGTCTGTGCGAAGTGGGAGGGGCCATGTCTGGGCATACAGCAGAGGGATAACCTCTGAGAGCCACGGCGCCTTGGGCCACCTGGGAGCTATCAAAATCATGGTCAAGCTCTGTTCCCTCACCCTGGCCAGAGACTGCGTTATGAGGCAAAGGGGAGGAAATGCATAAAGCAGCACGTTCAGCCACGGGTGGGCCAGTGCGTCCACGCCGAGGGGGGCGTCCTCATCCCGTAGCGAGAACAACATAGGACAATGCGCGAGGCGAAGAAATCTACGGTTGGCTGGCCGAACCTCCTCCACAGTAGACACACTATCTGAGGATGGAGGCGCCAGTCTCCGTAGAGCGGGTTTCCCCTTGACAAGAGGTCTGCGCCCCTGTTCAGTATGCCCGGGACATGGGTCGCCCGTAACGACAGGAAGTGCTCTGCTCCATACTAACAGCCTGTGAGCGAGAGCATGCAGCTTGGAGGAGCGCATCCCCCCCTGGCGGTTGATATATGCTACAGCTGTCGTGTTGTCGCAGCGCACCAGCACATGATGCCCCTGCATGCGGGGCAGAAAGTGATTCAGAGCCTTCCACACAGTGAGGAGCTCTAAATAATTTATATGGGCTGAGTGAAGTGTGCTTGGCCACACACCATTCACTGTTCTGCCCTCTTGCGTGGCTCCCCATCCTGTTAAGGACGCGTCTGTCGTCACTACTTTCCGCAGCATAATCGCCCCGAGAGGGGTCCCATGCGCGTAGAACTCTGCGTTCCTCCAGTGGCGCAGCTGCTGCACGGCGCCACTGTGACAGAGCGCGGAGATCGCTTAAAGGGCTGAGATGAAGAGTTAAAACCCACTTCATGAACGCCCTCATTCTCAGAAGGCCCAAAGGCAGGACATGTATAGCCGCAGCCATAAGACCCTGTAGCCTGAGACATGCGCGATAAAGTATTCTCGTTCCTTCTTTGAATTGTGAGAGGCAATTCATTAAGGAGAGAACACGCTCTTGTGAGAGACGCACGCGCACTGGAACTGAATTCAGCTCCAGACCCAGAAAAGTAACTCTCTGCGCGGGAGTGAAATTGCTCTTGCTCACGTTCACTCTGAAGCCGAGCGCTGTGATGTGAGTGAGCACACGGGCAGTGTTTTGCAATACGATCTCTCTCGAATCGGCTATAATCAGCCAATCGTCTATGTAAGTCAGGATTTTGAGCCCCGCTATTCTCAGCAGGGCTAACCCTGCTTCCGCACACGTACAAAACACTCTTGGACTGAGTGCTAGGCCAAATGGAAGCACTGTAAATTCGTAACATATGCCTTGGAAGGCGAAATGAAGAAACTTCCTGTGTGGCGGGTAAATGTTGATGTGGAAAAACGCATCTTTCAGATCGATTGACGTGAACCAATCGCTCTGTTTTATTGCATGAGAGAGAACGTTGTGGGTTAACATTCTGAAATTGTATTTCCTTAAATGTTTGTTCAACACTCTGAGATCCAGAATAGGACGAAGTGAACAGTCCTTTTTTGGAATCAGGAAATAACGGGAGTAAAAACCCTGTTGACATTGATGCGGAGGCACCGCTCGCACCGCCCCCTTCTCGAGAAGAGATCTCGTCTTTCAGAATGTGCGCGGAGCTCTCTTCTGTGTGAGAAAAGATAACTCAGCTGAAACGTGGGGGTTTCCTGGCAAACTGAAGTCTGTAGCCCTTCGAAATGAGAGCCCACACTCACCGGCGAGTTGCCTAGGGCAGGCAATACAACCGGATTGTTCATTTGTGATACAATGGCGCCATCTAGTGGACAACTTAGGGGCGACATGTAGAATTTCAGAGGAACAACAGTACTTGGCAGAGCTTTCGCTCTCAGTGTTTGATATTTCTGTTGTTCTTGTTTTTTTGTTGTTTTTATTTTTGAAACACACACAGGGAATTGAACCTTTATTGAATGTGTGTGAAGTGGTTTGTGCAAACTGTGAAGAGACTGTGGTTGAGCACTTTTCAACAGTGGTAGGGCACTCTTGGAGAGTGAATTTCCCCCCAGTTCTGGAACTGGAAGCTAGGAGGGGAATTCTTTTATGGACCACACCTGAACTTGTGACATGTCCATATTGAATTGGGGTTGGGCACCCGAACGAGGGAAAAGGGGCCCTCGAGCTGAGGACTTCCTCCTTTTGGGTAAAGGGGGGGAAAAACTCAAGCTTGTGTCCACTGGGCTGGTCGCCTGAAAACCTGGACCGAGAAGCCCCTGGAGCTGAGCATCAGGTAGGCCTCTTCCTCTTCCCGTCCGACGGGGTAGAGTGGGTGGGCTTTTTCGCTGCAGCTGCCGCGAAGGATGTCTTACCCCAGGGCTTAAGAGGATGGTTGGGCTGCTGGCTAGGCTGCTGGCTGGGTGGCCTACTGCGAGCCTTAGGCCTGGCTGTGTTATGGTACGGCCGTCCTGTGGCTGGGGCCTGAGGGGGCCGTGCGGGGGGCTGGTGTGGAGTGGCCTTTCTAGGCAGGCACAGTTTAAACGCCTCATCCTCCTCCTTCTTATCATCGCACCGCTGTTGCATAAGTGCAACAGCAGGGCCAAAAAGAGCCTGGCCTGGTTCCACTGGGGCTCCTGCTATGCGTCTTTTCTCGCTGTCGGGCAGACCAGAGAGATTGAGCCAGAGGGCCCGTTCCCCCACAACACATAGGGCCATGGAGCGTCCGCCGGCTTGGACGGCCTGGCGGGCGTTACGAAGGACCAGGTCGTTCATGGTAACGATCTCCTTCCACAGCGTCGGCGATGGCACGCCTTTCTCCAAATGAGTACTCATGTCCTCCAACAGCTCGGCCTGGTAGGCCGAGAGGAGGGAGGAAACATTTAGAGCCCGTATCACGAGAGCCGAGGCCTTGTACGAGGCCTGGAAGACAGATGCTGAGAAGCGGTCCATCTTATTAGGGAGAACTGGCTTAGGAGGGGCCAGTAACCCTCCCTGCGAGGGGTTAAGGTGTCTGGCGATCAAGGGCTCGATGGTGGGAGGGTCGCCCATGCCACACGCTGCCATATCCTTAACCTCCAGACCCGCTAAGCCGTGCTTAAGATCTAGCGGGTCCTTCCAATAGTGTCGCATGTGCTTAGCGCACGCAGGGAGTACAGGCATGAGCTGCTTCCTAGGACCGGGAGGGGGACCTAGGAGTTTGCCGTCATACACATCCCTCTCTTGGTCGGCGGCGTTCTGGAGGGCCGGCCATTCCATGCCGAGACGAGCGGCCGCCGCTCACACACCTCGAGAAGGACCGCGTGCGGCAGTGTAGCCGAGCCGCTAACCGGGGAGCTTGGGCGGACGGGGTGGTTTCCTCGTCGTCCGAGCCCTCAAGTATAGCGGGGTCCTCGTCCTCGCCTGAGCCGGGCGGCTCGTAGTCGAACGAGGAAATACCGGGAAGGATTTCCTCGAGTAGGCCCTCGTTAGACTGGTCAGCCCAACTGAGCGCAGGCATGCTCTGGGAAGTCCCCGGAGCTGTAACGCTTTCACCTACTCCAGCGTCCGAGTCGTAATGTTCGTCCGTGCTTTGGGAGGATGCAACTTTGAGTCTTCATCGAAGAAGCTTCCTAGGCAGGGCGAGGCAATGGGTGCAGTTCTCAGGAAGTGAAAGCGCTTCCTGCGCGTGTCTTAGTCCCATGCACACCACGCAGAAGGGATGGGCATCCCTCGCGGCAATGAGTGAACCGCAGGCGGCAGGGCATGCACACGACTGCACGTCCAGTGGGTTAGTGGGACCAGAGAGCTTGTGATCCATCGGAGAGGTGAAAGCTGAGAAACAGGCGGGCAGCCTGAGTAAATCCAGGTAGCGAGCGTGGGTGGCTTGCAACCCGAAATAATCGCAACTAAACGCAACCGTCTGACAATCACGCCTGGCGGAGGCTGATCGAATGGATATTTCCTCCTGTTGACTGTGGTGAAGTCAGCGAAAACCGTAGAGCTGCGAAGCAAAGAGGTCGCGAGAAGCGAATAACAACTGAGGTAAGATAGCGCGTACGAGTGTTTTATGCACTTGGTAAGGGGCGGGTCCCTTACCGAGCATTGGACATGCGCTTCTGTCTGTCAGGCCAGACTTGGTGCAATTGGATGCTTCTGCAGAGGTCAGGTGCGGATGCCCTTCCCATAGGTGGATCTCGAACACAAGATGATGAAAGAGAACTTCCTATGAAGGCTGTGTCCTCAAAAGGAGTTAGACTGTAGCTTTTTAATAAAATGGGTTTACCAGGGGGGATTATAATTTTGGCAATGTTCATGATACAACATGGCGCTGCAGATGGCCGCCTCGGTGTGGAGCTCTTCAATTCTTTTGTTGTTTTTGTTAGTTTGTCCTGTGTTTAGCAATCTTTTACCAATCAGTTTTACCAGGGACGAACTGCTGAACATTCGGCAGCACATACCAGATAATCTTTTCCCGGTTTTTCAATATTCAGACGTTTTGCTGGACATTTTATTTGGAGGCGCTGCTGTGTTGTTTAGATGCGCTACGAGACGCAGGCGAGGGAGACGAGCTGGCGCGCTGGTTAAACTCCGTCAGCGCGGCGTTCGCACAGCGCTGCCGAGCATTCATCTCGCAAATCTCCGCTCTCTTCCCAACAAAACGGATGAACTACATCTCCTCACACATACTAATAAGGACTTTTCAAACTCTGCTGCACTGTGCTTCACTGAAACCTGGCTGAGTGAAGCCATTCCGGACTGCGCATTACATCTGCCGGGCTTCCAGCTGTTCAGAGCGGATCGCATCGCGGAGTTAACGGGGAAAACGAGAGGCGGTGGAACATGCTTTTACATCAACGAAAGTTGGTGTACAGATGTAACAACACTAAAGAGGATGTGCTGTCCTAATCTGGAAGCGCTCTTTATTAACTGTAAGCCGTTCTACTCGCCGCGGGAGTTTTCTTCGTTTATTCTGGTGAGTGTTTACATTCCTCCTAACGCGTCTGGGAACTTAGCGCTGCAACAGCTGGCTGATCAAATCTCAGACACAGAACAACAATACCCGGACTCAGTCATTATTATTCTTGGGGACTTTAACAAAACAAATCTCACACGCGAACTGCCCAAATACAGACAGCACATTACATGCCCCACCAGAGACAGGAATATATTGGATCACTGCTATACAACATTAAAGGATGCATATCGCTCTGTCCCACGTGCAGCTTTGGGTCTCTCTGATCACTGTCTGGTTCATCTTCTCCCGACCTACAGGCAGAAATTAAAATCAACAAAGCCAGTTGTAAGGACTATAAGGAGATGGACTATTGAAGCAGAGCTGGAACTACAAGCCTGCTTTGACTGCACTGATTGGAGTGTTTTTGAAGCTGCAGCTACAGACCTGGACGAGCTCACAGATACTGTTACATCATACATCAGTTTCTGTGAGGATATGTGCATCCCTACTAGGACATTTTTGTCATTCAACAATGATAAACCATGGTTCACAGGGAAACTCAGACAGCTTCGTCATGCCAAAGAGGATACAGGGGTGGGGATAGAGTCTTGTATAATCAGGCCAGGAACACACTGAATAAGGAAATCAGAGTGGCTAAAAGAAGCTACTCTGAGAAGCTGAAAAGCTAGTTTTCAGCTAACGACCCTGCATCAGTGTGGAGTGGCCTGAAACAACTTACTAATTACAGGACTCCTACCCCCAACCCTGTGGCGGACCAACGACTGGCTGACGACCTGAATGTGTTTTACTGCAGATTTGAAAGGCCCGATTTCACACCCCACATGCACTCAGACCTTCATTTCACACAACCATTAACACCTCCTGCAACCCCCCTCCTCCCCCCCCGCTACACTACCTGTACTCAAGATCTGTGAGGACGATGTGTGCCGTGTCTTTCGGAAGCAAAGGACAAGGAAGGCTCCAGGACCATATGGCATCAACATGGGTTTGCATCATATCCTGCAACATCTGGACAGACCGGGGACATACGTAAGGATCCTTTTTGTGGACTTCAGCTCGGCTTTCAACACAATCATACCAGATATACTCCGGACTAAGTTAAACCAACTCCCTGTTCCCACCTCTACCTGTCAGTGGATTACCAGCTTTCTGACGGACAGGCAGCAGCTTGTGAGGCAGGGAAAATTCACTTCCACCACCTGTACCATCAGCACTGGTGCCCCCCAGGGATGTGTGCTCTCCCCACTTCTCTTCTCCCTGTACACCAATGACTGCACCACCAAGGACCCCTCTGTCAGGCTCCTGAAGTATGCAGATGACACCACTGTCATCGGTCTCATCCGAGATGATGATGAGTCTGCATATAGAAAGGAGGTTGAACGGCTGGCTTTCTGGTGCAGTCAAAACAACCTGGAGGTGAACACGCTCAAAACAGTGGAGATGATTGTGGACTTTAGGAGGAACACCCCAACATTGTCCCCCCTCACCATTCTAAACAGCACTGTGGCAGCAGTGGAGTCATTCAGGTTCCTGGGCACTACCATCTCACAGGACCTGAAGTGGGAGATACACATCGACTCCATTGTGAAAAAGGCCCAGCAGAGGTTGTACTTCCTTCGCCAGCTGAGGAAGTTCAACCTGCCACCAGTGCTGCTGAAACAGTTCTACTCAGCAGTCATTGAGTCTGTCCTCTGCACTTCAATAACTGTCTGGTTTGGTGCAGCTACTGAAATCAGACATCAGAAGACTACAAAGGACAGTTCGGTCTGCTGAGAGGATTATTGGTTGCCCCCTGCCCCCCCTTCAAGAACTATACACTTCCAGAGTGAGGAAAAAGGCTGGTAAAATCACTCTGGGCCCCACTCACCCTGCCCACTACCTTTTTGAACTGTTCCCTTCTGGCCGGCGCTTCAGAGCTCTGAACACCAGAACCGTCAGACACAGGAACAGTTTTTTCCCTCAGGCCATCCATCTAATGAACAATTAAATTGCCCCATTGAGCAATAATTATGTGCAATACACAGTTTAATTGTAATTTATATTATCCAACATATCCACTTCTGTCATTACTTACATTGCTGTGTACATAATATACTGTTTTTTGTTCTTTATATACAGATTGTATTAGATTTGCACTACGTGTGTGTATGTGGGTATGTATGAAGGTGAGTGTATGTACGTATATGTATAATTATTTATTTTGTGTTCTTTTTAGTTTTTAATTACCTATGTCTTGCTGCTGTTTTTGGTATTGTTTGTATTGTTGTTGACTGGAAGCTCCTGTCACCTAGACAAATTCCTTGTATGTGTAAGCATACTTGGCAATAAAGCTGATTCTGATTCTGAAGTATGGTGGCCGGAGAAGATATTTGTAAACATTGCTGTGTGAAATCTTATTGATAAAGAATGATTAGACTTAAATAATCATACACATATATTATATCATGTGAAAGCCCTAGTTCTTCTCTTTAATATGTTATATACAGTTCAGGTGTGTGATGTTAATGAATGTAATATGAATATGGATATGAACATCATATTCTGGCACAAAATTTAATTTTCAGAAAGGCCTTAACCCTCTGGGGTCTGAGGGTATTTTGGGCCCTGGAGAAGTTTTGACATGCCTTGACATTTGTGGTTTTTTCAGTTGCTTAAAAACATATTAATGGCTAAAATCTGATTACACAATAATGTTTATTTCCTATTTTTGTTACAAACACATATCTATAAAACTACAGAATTACCCCCCCCCCCCCTTTTTTTTTCTTAATTTATTTGTATTTATATTTATTGATTGATATATTTTTTAATTAACCCTTTTCTTCAGTACATACTGAATAGAGATGTACACACACATACAACACAACCTCACACTTACACTTCACATAATATCATGCAATATCTGTTTTGTTTGTTTTTGGTTTATTGGTTTGTTTATCTCGTATTTATTTTGTTAAAAGTATTTCCATACTTTGTTCTAATAAAGGGACAGGGGAAAAAAAAATAGGTTTATATGCTATAATATATTTAATTTATTTTCTTTGCATGTAAATTATGCATGTAATTGGTATAGTTAATGCTATTATTGTTATTGTGGATGGGGTAGTAGTGGCGGTAGTACTGATAGTTATGTTAGAATAGAACAATCTATGATCCCTCCCACCTGCCTCCCTTATAAAACCCAATTCCAAAAACATTCTATTTATACACTCATAACTTATACTATATTAGCTGTCTGGGTCTGGGGGCTGCTCTAGTACTGTCGGTGGCTGCGTTTGGCACTGTAATGAAGACTCAGGTTGGTTGGGATCCATCAGCGGTTTTATTGAATAATCAGAACTCAGGAAGTACAGGCAGGGTCATGGGCAGGCAGACAGAGTGTAGAAGAAAGGCAGAGACCTTACCAGAGCAGGCTAAGGGTCTGGGCAGGCAGCAAACAATTGTGGTCAGTAACAGGCAAGAGGTAAACGGGGCAGGTAGCTAACAATCGTGGTCAAGGAGAACGGGCTAGGTTGGTACACAGAATATCTCGAGATCAGGTTTAAACTTGCTTGGAAATGTCGCCGGAGCAAACAAGACTTCGCAATGGAGAAATTCACAGACACTGTTAAATAGGGCAGCGTAACAAGAAACAGCTGGGGAATAATCAGACCTAGGTAATCAGTACTCGGGTGAATGCGATCTCCGAAGGCTGGAGGAGGAGGCACCTTCACCGGTGTTCGTGACAGGCACATCTTGCATAGGCATTGCCTGTGCAAATTTTGGTTTGCCTGGCCCCTCCCTTTGCCCCATCTGCCGGCGGTCCTTTCTCTTATTTTAACTTGACTGTATCGGAGTGCTATCTGGGTTGGATGTGGTGTCTCTGGCTGTGGAGACAACTGGTGCACACCACAATTCCAGCAAAAAATTGAAAACCAAAATGTAAACCAAACAATGATTTCTGGTCATCTGCCGGGTCACAACCAGACCAGGTGAGCTTGATTTGGAGGTGCCTGTCGTGGTGCCCCAGTATCCTTTGTGGAGGAAGACAGCGGCGCACAGAAGCTTAACCGCTGGTATGGATTGCCGGCAGCGGGGGAGGGGGGATTAGAGTTGGGGTTGGTGTCTGTGTCGGGCGGGTCTGTTGGATGTGCTCGCCGGCGGTGGTTGAGCTCCCAGACCTAGAGAGTTTCATATATCGGCAATCATTTTATTGACTAGTCTAAAATTTCATAAAGCTGAGATTATATTATTATTATCACCACTACTACTGCTATTATTGTTTTTATTATTATTACTGCTACCACTACTACTACTATTATTGTTATTATTATTACTAGTATTATACTACTACTACAACTATTCATATTATTATTATAACTGATTGTTCCATATCAAAGTTTAAATCTATATCTTTCTCTTTCTCTATCTTACCAACATCACCAGAATGTTTTTTTTATTAATAATAATGAATACTATTATATGACATTAAATTAACCTAGACCTTAAACTTATCACAACACATTTAGACACTACTATATCAATACACCTATAATTCAGTTTTTTTTTTCTTTTTTCTTCTTTTTTGTGTGTTTTGTTGTGTGTGTGTGTGTGTGTGTGTGTGTGTGTTTGTGTATATATATATATATATGTATGTATGTATTTCACTGGTCCCTTACTTGTATAAGCTGTTATGTCTTGTTAATTTGTGTTTTGTTCTAATAAATTAAAAAATAATAAAATAAATAATAATAAAAAATAAAATATATATATATATTATTAATAATAATAAAAAATACAAAATTCACACATGAGAGACAAATACCCTCCCCTGGGCCTATCAATGAGGGATAGAGAATGAATGTGAGGAGACTTAATGATCCAAATCAAGTTTTAAGTTAAAAGAAGTAATCTGACTATACATTTTCTTTACATAAAGACTTTACTTAATTTTAGACCTACACTACCGTTAAAAGAAGTCTCTTCTGCTCACCAAGAATGGATTTATTTGATCCAAAATACAGAAAAAACATTGATATTCTTAACTCTTTTTACAATTTAAAAGTACCGTTTTCTATTTAAATATATTGTAAAATGCAATTTTCTATCAGCATCATTACTGCAGTCTTCAGTGTCACATGATCCTTCAGAAATCATTATAATATGCTGATTTTCTAATATGGGCATATTTAAAGTGCATTTTACTTATTTAACCCTAACACATATTTGCAAGCACAAGCTTTGTTGATGATAATGAGGCATTATAAACACTAGATAAAATATAATCTAAACATTCATATTATTTTTATATCATATTACATATCATATTTATATTATACAGCATACAATTTAAATATCTGCTTTAGCCGAAACAGCATTTAAATGCATTTAAATTTCAACTAAAACTTGCTTATTATGACATATTTCAAATGTCAATACTTTGAATCCTAGCTGGCAAGTCTGGAAACAGTCCCACTAGTAAAATATGTACATGTTTATATAAAATAGCATGTCAGCTAATGAAAACTAAATGACTTACTCGTCTGAAAGTTTATCCTCGGCTGGATCAAGTCTCTCTTCAAAATACAAATGTTCATCAGAGTCCCGCTCTTCTTCTGAGGAAAATGTGAACTCTTCCTTAATATCCTGGAGCTTTCTCGCCTGTGTATCGCTGCAAACGCGCAGTAAAATGAATGAATTGTTTATATCAAACCTCTGAACACTGTTGGGGGCGTTTACCATTTTCCTGATCGTCTCAGCACATTAGCGTATGAATGGCGCACTCTGCAATTGATATGATAAGTGTGGGTGAGAAAACAGATCAATATTTGTCATTTTTGCTAGACAGCATTGGCGATATGCAGAAAATAATGTGAATCACCAAAAACACAAGAACAATGTGAAAGTGATCTGTTTGTCTGTTTCTCATCTACACCTATCACATTACTTCTGAAGATACTGATTTAACCACTAGAGTCTTATGGATTCTTTTTATGCTGACTCGTGTTTGTTTTTCAGCTTTAAAATGTTGCCACCAGAGTATGTGAGCGGAGTGGAGCAGCAACAATTTCCCCTCCTTACTCAAAGCATTCTTTAATCACTCCGCTCCAGCTCCACTCTGGGTTGTCCGGTCCTCACTTACACTCGCATACCTGGTTTAGAGAAACCCTGCTCCGTGTTCGCTCCATGGCAAAATTAGCACCTAACTACCTCTCCAATGTAAAGTTATTTCAGTATGCTTTTTAATATCACAACCTTCCATGCAGAATGTGTATTAAATAAAAAATAAATACACAATACTAGAAAAAAGTTACAATGTGCTTTATTAGAACACTAACATTAGCCCAAGACTAAATTAAATAATTTTTATATCTTACTTTTGAAACATATCGGCAGCATTCTCTGGGTTTGATCAATTAAATAAATTGCTAGATGCAAAAAACAAAACAACAACAAAAAAACATTAAATTAAAAATATCAATTACCAAATGTATATAAATTGCCAGAACAAAAGCAAAACATTAAATTAAATCAAATTAATAAATTAAAAAAACATTAGGTTTATGTATTATTGCCTAATTATTGCCTATTGTTTTCTATTATTGCACTTGTTTTAATTAATATTGCCCAATAATTCAGTGAACAAAAAAATAAATAAATACATTTTCAGAATGTTCTACACTTTTTTTTAATCAAAACTAGATAAGACTGTCAAAACTATATGTCTAATGCAGAGTTCACTTTTAGAAAACCTTGCATTTTTAAATTGCATTTTTTAAATCGTTTTTAAATCCCACAAGGACATTGTATATAATGCTGAAATATAATGCCTTCATTTGCTATTTCAAATCTTTTACAATCCTGTGTGGATTCTTATTTCAGTGTAGTTACAGTTTTCAGTGTTGTAAGTATTTAGATCGTTAGTTCTGTACAGCAGTACCGCCGCTCCCTAAATGCAGAGAACGCAGCCTACGTAGGGCACCAACTCCGGTCGTGGAACACTCACTGTGTCTGAAACCACATTATATAGTGCACTATTTCTGAGTGAGCACTCGTTCCCTACTTTTGTACACTCATTCTTACCCACAATGCACTCTAATTTCAAGTGTACATTTCAAGTGCACGCAATGATGGTTAATTTCCCACAATCCACCATGGGGAAGACATACGAGCAAGGAGTTTACTGCTTCCTTCACTCCTGCAATATTTTATTTCATGCTGAATATACTAAATTACTTTTTGACAAATCATTACTGGATTAAAATATCATAACAACATATAGAGAGACAAAACATACAGATACATTTTAAAATGTACTCTTTACTTGATCAAATGTGTTTACTCTTTATATTAACACACAGTATGTATTAAAAATGACAAACAGAATGAAGATTTATTGTATTAATATATTATTTAATAAGAATAACAAATAAGGCCCAAGTATTTAAAAATTTCATATGTGACGTTTTGCACCAGCCCCAGAGCTCCGACACGCATCTGAATTAACTCATTTCGTTCACTTACTGCTGAGATGTAGTGCACTAACTGCCATTCACTATATAGGAAATAGTGAATAATTGAATGATTGCAGACACAGCCATTCTCTTCGCGACGATTGCCTAGTGCACATCACACCCCACGCTCCAGTTGTCATTCACACGAATGGCATTGATTAACTTGGATGTATACAGTTAATCCACCTGAAGTAGTTTCCAGTACCCCCACGAGGGCGCGGAGTATATGCATAAATACTGCTTATGACATGCGGGACAAAGCATACTGATATATTACTGCACTGATTTAAAAAATTTACACTTAAAAACTGATGTCATAAGAGCCCAGTTACATTATCACCCTGAAAATGGCCATCTCATTACACAGAAAAGCCTGTGTTAGAAATGGAGCCAAAACTCGCTTTGAAGAGTTCGATGCTGCTGCACTGATGACTGGAGTGACAGTCTCATCACTCAAGTGGAGCAGCCAATCAAATTTCAGCAACTAATAACATCAAATCTGAATGGCTGACCATTACGAAACTTCAGATATTTGTAGACAGTGTTAGAATGAGGCTGTGTACCAAGTTTTACCTCAAGGTGCCGCTATAACAACGACATTTAAGTTTTCACCAATAACTCTGCAACCCAGTTGAATAATCTCAATAGTCGTTGAACCAAGACCTACAAAATGCATATCTTCGTTTTATCTCCTTTTATAAAATGTTTCGTCTATTCTAATTTTCTAAAAAAGCTACTTTTTCAAACTCCTCCTAGGCCTTATATCTGATTCTCACAACAATTGGTGTGTGTCTACTATGAACCCTCCTGACAAAAATGTATCAAAGGAATTTTGATTCATCGAAGCATTGCGAAGATATAAACCAACGAATTGGTCAGGCATCATCCATTTTGTGTGTATTGACCAATATCTACCAAACGAAAAGGCCAAATGTTCCGAAAATGTATACACATGTACAACAGCACGTTTTGAGTCTGCAAACAAAATCGCAAAAACATTTGCCTATTTTTTACAACAACAAAAATACCTCATAACTCCGCAACTACCGATTTACAGATTTTTCGTAAAACTTACTTTTGCGAACTTGTCCTAGGTTTTTCGTCCGATCATGACCAAACCAGTGCCAAATGATTCTATTGAGTCTCATTATCAAAAGTTATTGAAAAAAGTATGAACTTTCGACTCGAGATGGGAAAGGTATGCAAAAACATTGAAAGTGGGAATGGCCAATTTTACGTAAATGGCTATAACTCTTGAAGGAAATTAGATATCTTCACCAAACTTGGCAGGCTTGGTAAGAGGTCCATCTTTGGTCGCTCAGAAATGTTGGTGAATTTTTACCACATGGTGGCACTATAATACCAAAAAAACATGAAATTGGCTGTAACTACGCAACCGTTAGTCTGATTGAGTTGAAAATCGGCATGCAGTAAGGATATTTAGAAGGAATTAATATTTATATATATATATATATATATTATTTTTTATATATTTAGAAGGAATGTATGGTCTTGAAGTATGTGAGCAATGGACTAAATTAAACTGTCTTTATTGTACCTTATTAGGTAATGAAATGTATAACAGAATTTGTCACATTTGATAACCATTATAAATTAGATAAATGTTAGAAATAAAAGTCTTCTAAACCATAGCAGTGCCTTTTCTCTCCATCTTTTATTGAGTCGTGAATGAATCAATACAAAGCATTGAATCCAACGTTGGGGAGCGAACAAAATGTAGCTCAGCTCGTCTTATGTGTGGCATTCAAAGATATACTGCAATAGTGAAGGGGAGTTCACATCTCTAACCAATAAGAGCATACATTACCTCATATCGATATCACATATAACAATTCCATATGGCAAAAGTTCCTTGTGAGCCTGTCGGACCTATATGGCAAACTCCTTGGTCCTGGAGAGCCCGTCGGACCTTTTGCCATACACACTAATACAATGTACACACAGACAGAGTATACACAGACAGAGTGAGGAGGGGGCTCTTACAACTCCATGCTAATATGAAACAGATGTTTGATAATGTATACAGAATGGAATGCGCTAACGCAGCCTTTCTCTCTTAGACATAGCTGAGATCTAGAAATAACATTTCTTACAGTGCCCCCTTTGATAATGACAGTTATCCTATAACATAATTATCACATTACGTTATTCTCAGCATGTCCATTATTACAGAATAATACATGAAACATATTTCAATCAAACATTTCCTTCAAAGTCATTAGTATTTGATAGTTCTGTTTGCTAAGGAATATTGAGAGGATACAAAAGTATTCATAGAACGATAAATCAACATCCTAATGAATGGAATAATACAGCAAACAATAAATGAAAGGATTAACAGTATAACTCCAATTGGTATTAAAGAAGATACAAGTAATTGTTTCCAACTTGTAATCCAATCTCCAAACCCATTTATATCATCCACTTCTCTTCTCTGTAATTCATCAGCAATTTTTGTCTATTATTTATACCCTCAGCTATGATATTACCATCTTCATCATTTTCTGGTATATATGTACAAACATAACAGTCACTCTTTTGCATTAGTAATTGTAGCAAACATGGGTCAAATAATAACATAAGTAGAATGCATACAGCAATCGATATAATGGAAGACATCCAGGGTGCGAACCACCCACACACATTGAAAAATGTCCCCATATTCCCTGATGTTATCAGCTAATTCCTTATTCAACTTATCCATTTCCTTTCATACCTTCATGAATTCACCATCATCATCAATGTGACCCAGGATGTATGTATAGCATTTGTCACCAAATATTTTACATATTTGTGGCAGCGGGGGCGTGGTCAAGCGCCCGTCCGGGAGAGGAAAGCGGTAAGGGCGCTTACACCTGAGCAAGATTATGTCTAACACCTGTCTCTAATTTCAGTGAGCACGGGGAGAGCGGCATAAAAGGCAGCCAGAGGGCCTCCATGGGAGAGAGAGTGGCATACCAATTACTGTGTTTGTGTGTGGTCAAAACTGACTGTTTAAAAGTGCTCTGTGCACGTTGTAGTTAAAAGAGAATAAAGAACCTCACCTCTGAGCCGCTGTGTCAAGTGTCGTCCCTTGGAGGAGGTCCTTACAATATTCCTCCTCCATCTTTAGCCAAGAATTAATCCAAACATTTAATACCTCTGGCTGTCCAACACTGTCTAGATATACTTCAGGGTCACTTGAGGCATCACATTCTATGTACCTTCGTTTCTGGGTGTTTACCCGTACCTTCATGTACCCGTACCTTCATAACAGAAACATCTTCCTGTAACATTACCATAAAACATAAACCATCATACATTATTTCTAGGAATTGGAATTACACTTGTGACTCCTTGCTGTTGTGTTGATGCTGAATGGGCATAGGGAAGCACGAACACCTGCTATATGCAGAGTGTCAGTAGGAATGTTTTCATGTTGACTGTTCCGGGTCCCTCCTCAGGTCCTCCTAATTCAAAGATTCCGGTTGGGCACTGGCGCTGCGTGTTCAGCTCCTCCAGTGCTTTCACCGTTCACCTTGAATCAGTAAGGCCCTCCTCTGGAGCAAGCTTCACGCGGCTTGTGTGGATCCACTGTGCTTGAAGATCAGTCAGAACACCTGTCCTTGTCACAGCGATCACAGTGGCAGGCCCCAGATAATTCGGTTCTCCAAGTTTCGTAGGTTTCAGACACCTAATCAACACCGATTGTCCTGGAACGAAAGGATGAGTTGGCCCTTCTGATGGAAGAGGGAGAGAGAGATATCATTTATGTCGTTTAAATATTTTAATGAGGGAATCCACATATTCTGCAGTCACCACCGTGTCACCTGTGGAAAGATTGCCAGCGCGACCTCTGACCCAAGGGGTCGGGAAAGGTCTACCCATGAGAATTTCAAAGGGAGACATTTTTGTAGTGGCTGACGGAGACATTCTCATTTCAGTCAGTACGGCAGGCAACAAATCAACCCAATTTCTGCCCGTATCTAGACACACTTTATTAAGACGTTCTTTTATCGTTTTGTTCAAACGTTCCACGTTTGACGGAGACTGAGGATGATACGGGATATGAAAATGCCAATTAATACTAAGTTCTTTAGCTAATAATTGTGTTACTTTAGAAGCAAATGGAGTTCCATTGTCGCTTGCTATAACAGTTGGAATACCGAAACGCGGTATAATTTCTTTGGCAAGAACCTTCACTACCGTCTTTGCGTCTTCTTTTCCACACGGAAAAGCCTCAGGCCACTTAGTAAATCGATCAATAATCATGAGCAAATACTTGTGATTTCCACATGGAGGCATGTGTGTAAAATTGATCTGTAAATATTGGAAAGGAAGTTCAGGATGCGGTAAAGCATCATGGCTGATTGCCTTGTGCCTGTTTGTTTGCGCACACACCAGGCAAGCATCCAATATCAACAAAGTATTTCTTCGAACGTTTGCAATGCAGTATGATTGATTCAAATTTTGTATCACTTTCTCTTTTGACACATGTGATACACCATGATAATGCCTACACAGCATTACAACAGTAGATGCTGGTAGTGCGATTCTACCTTGTTTATCTCTTAAGATACCAACTTGATCTGGTTTTACTTCATTGGCTGCCCAATGAGTCAAATCATCTTGAGTAGGATTCGCTTGTAAGATTTTAACATCCAAATCATTAATCAACGATGAATTCATCATCTGCACTTCATTGTTTTGTTCATTTACATGCGGACTACGTATTGCTTCTTTTGCTGCCCATTTCGCTACTTCATCCGCAAATCTGTTTCCTTTGGCCTCGTCAGATTCACCTGTTTTATGACCAGCTACTTTAATTACAGCAAGCTTCGATGGTTGCTGTGCGGCACTAATCAGCTCGGCCACAATGTTATGATGCGAAATTGGTTTTCCTTCGGAGGTTTTGAAATTTCTTTCCTCCCACAATTTAGCAAAATCATGGACTACGCCATACGCATATTTGGAGTCAGTATATATGTTGATACACTGACCTTTTGCCAATTGACAAGCTCTTGTTAAAGCAATCAGTTCTGCGACTTGTGCTGATTTATGTGGCAGTGACTACGCTACAATTACTTTATCAGGCGATTCAACAATAGCATAACCACACAAATATGTACTGTCGTTTGGCTTAAAGCAGGATCCATCAATATACCAATGCATTCCCTCCTCCAGGACAGACGTGGAAACGTCTGGCCTGCAAGCAGTCGAAATTTGGATCCTGTTCAGGCAGTCGTGATCGTCGCTCTCAAATTCACCTTGTGTCAGCAACCTATGCAAATGTACAGTAGGGCCATGAATAACAGAAGTTACTTTCAACGTTACATTAGCAGTAGCTAACAATATAGCCTCAAAGCCGGAACTGCGTTGGGCAGTCATGTGTTGAGTCGAAATATTATGCATAATGGCTCCTACCTGATGATAAACATGTACAATGAGAGGATGTGACAAAACAACCTTTTCAGCATCCTGTATCATGATTGCTGTGGCAGCCACTGCACGCAAACAAGCCGGAAGTCCCCTAGCCACCGAATCAAGGGTCTTGGATAAATAAGCTATTGGACGGAAAGTGCCCCCATGCTATTGGGCCAGGATTGCTGCGGCTGTGCCACCACGTTCGTACACGTATAGATGAAAGTCTTGTGTGTAACAGGGTAGGCCAAGGGCAGGCGGCCTTAAGAGTGATGATTGCAAATGTTTGAATGCTTGATTCATCTCACTTGTCCATGTAATATCTTCTTTGTCACCCAGCGTAGCTTCTCGCAGGATTTTGTCATACATGGAGCAATTAGGCACCCACAGGCGGCAGTAATTGACCAGTCCCAGGAAGCTTTGCATTTGCTTCCGTGTGGATGGATGCTTAAATGTAGCAATGGCTTTGATCCTGTCCGCAGACAGACGAACTTGGCCTTGTGATAGTTCATGTCCAAGGTAATTGACTTTTCTCTGCACCCATTGAAGTTTGTCTTTAGATGCCTTGAAACCAGCCTCAGCCAGAACATTGCAATTAATCTATGAGGCAGCAGCACACATGTCCTCAGAGACACCAGTGACCAGAATGTCATCAGCATATTGGAGCAGGCAGGTGTCTGGAGGGAGTTTGTCATTTTTTAGTGTATCGTGTACTACAGCGGAGAAAACAGCCGGAGAATCTCTGAACCCTTGTGGGAGACGCGTCCAACTGTATTGACAATTCTGAAAACAAAATGCAAACAGTGGCTGAGTTTCATGATCAACAGGAATACTGAAAAATGCGGAGCTTAAATCAATAACAGAATAAAATGTATGTTCTGAAGGAATAGAATTAATTATAGCCTGAACTTCTGGTACAATAGGAGCAAGTGGTTTGATCAAATCATTAATTTTTCTCAGGTCTTGCGTTAAACGCCAAGTACCGTTAGCTTTCTTAATTGGATTGATTGGTGTATTATAAGGTGAATGAGTTCGAACCAGAATGCCTTTTTCCAAAAATCGAGCAATGAGAGTTTTGATTCCCTCCTCTTTTTCCTTTGAAAGCGGGTATTGTTTCTGAAACACAGGCCTAGTATTTATCAAATTCGCCCTGTAGGGCTGGACATCTATTAACCCTACGTCATCCTTGTGTTCCGCCCACAATTGAGGGTTGACTCCCAAAATTTCCGGTAGCAGCACAGTTGCAGACGAATCTTCAACAAGAGCACTTCCTGTGTCGGTTGTAATGGAAAAAAACTGAAGGAAACAGAAGTGTCAAAGAGTTAGAATCAAAATTCAATTTCATACCAAGTTTATGCATCAAGTCTCTACCTAACAGGCAGAATGGAGAATTCGGTATGATTGCAAAAGCATGCATTTTAAACAATGTCGGTACATCCTTAGAAGTAATTGGTAAGGCGGGCGTCAATTCGCATTTCACAGGAACATTATTAATCCCTACAGGACTAATTTTCTTTCCCGTGATGGAGCCTGAGTACAAATCGGAAGATAACGAGGACACCGAAGTGCCGCTATCGATTAAAAACATGTATGGTTTATGGTCCACATTTAATTCAAGGAATGGCAAAACATTTGATTTATTTGGATATTGCATTGAAAGTAGTGAAAACTCAGACTCTTTGTTCTCGCACCGTCAGGCGCGGTTCCATTCAGTTGGATATCTCCCTGAATCTGTTACACTCTGTCTCTGGTTAGGAGAAAACGAAGGAGGGTTTTCGTGCTCATAGCCATTAAAGTGCTTACGCATCTGGTTTCTATTAGGCGGCTGCTCAGTTCTTTGTCTGCAAAACTTTGCAACATGTCCAGAACGGCCACAACAATAACATCTAACAGGCTTTGTCTTGTTATGGAACGGACGTTTCTGAGCTGCAGCATCAACCTGTAATATTATAAGAGTTTTTCCTTTGGAGGAAGCAAAGACCCTAGCAGAGGAAAGCTCACGTAAACGCTTGCCAAGGTCATCAATCGACATCATTAAAAAATTATTCGTGTTGATAGCTATAACATCAGCAAGAGGCAACGGGTGAACCTTAAATCCTTCTGCAGTTTCCAAGAACGGAAATGCAGTCGCAGCCTTCAAATCAGGATACAGTTTATTTTTATGGGCTCACACACTAAAGGAGCCTGAAAATATTCATAACTCGGGGGAAGAGCAGTGTGAGAGAAACTTTTTTCTCTCTTTTCAGGCTGTGCACTGAGATCAGCCCGTGGGGGAGAAAATTTGCGATCTTTGTTTATTCCAGCAGCTTTATCTATCTCAGGTCCGCGATCCCAGTACTTTTTCATCATTTTCCAAGTTTTGTAGGATTGTTTCATATAATCGAAGTCCCATCTGGATCACCCCAATTTTCGAAAATCATGTCTTTCGCTGCAGACATGTCTGTATCTTTAAAGGAACCTTCACACGGAAACAGATCTAATTGTGTTTTGTCAACTGACCAGCCAGCTAAATTTGATAGATATGGTTCCGTAAAAAAGGCTTGATTATTTCTTTCCATAAAATCTTTCGGAGATTCATTAAATAAAGGTGGATTTATTTTATTTCCCATTTTTGAAGCCACACAAAAATGTTCTCCTCTAAATCAGAATAAACAAAATTCAAATAATCAAATAGAAAACCAAGAAGAAAAATTCTGCAGTGTCAATTGTTAGTAAAGAATTTTAGTCAAGGAAGCAAAGAAAGAAGAAGAACGACAGAGATTTTTTATGAAATATCTCGCAACAATCCTTCTTACAAAAGTAAGGATATCACACAACGAAGAAAATTGATCACGTTTCCTTACGTTCGTCCCGTAGTTTATCAAAAACTTATGAGGTACTCACATAACAAAAAAGAGGGAATTCATGTCTCTTTATGTGTTCTTCCCGCATCTCATTAGAAACACGAGGAAAATCCTCCCGCATTTATCAAAAATACGAGGAGACCGTACACCCCTCAACAACAAATAAACTTGATCATGTCCTTTATCGCTCTTCCCACATTAACTAAAACACGAGGTGTCACCAATCCCTGGTGACTTATATGGTCTTTCAATAACGCAATACGGCACTATCATAACATTATAATCATATACTTCAAAATTATTTCTCAGCAAACAGTAAGAATCAACCCCTCATTAAAAGGAAAATTAGATTCATACCATTTGGAGAATCCCGGTGACGAAGCCCCCAATTGTTAGAAATAAAAGTCTTCTAAACCATAGCATGAATGTATGGTCTTGAAGTATGTGAGCAATGGACTAAATTAAACTGTCTTTATTGTACCTTATTAGGTAATGAAATGTATAACAGAATTTGTCACATTTGATAACCATTATAAATTAGATAAATGTTAGAAATAAAAGTCTTTTAAACCATAGCAGTGCCTTTTCTCTCCGTCTTTTATTGAGTCGTGAATGAATCAATACAAAGCATTGAATCCAACGTTGGGGAGCAAACAAAATGTAGCTCAGCTCATCTTATGTGTGGCATCCAAAGATATACTGCAATAGTGAAGGGGAGTTCACATCTCTAACCAATAAGAGCATACATTACCTCATATCGATATCACATATAACAATTCCATATGGCAAAAGTTCCTTGTGAGCCTGTCGGACCTATATGGCAAACTCCTTGGTCCTGGAGAGCCCGTCGGACCTTTTGCCATACACACTAATACAATGTACACACAGACAGAGTATACACAGACAGAGTGAGGAGGGGGCTCTTCCAACTCCATGCTAATATGAAACAGATGTTTGATAAATACAGAATGGAATGCGCTAACGCAGCCTTTCTCTCTTAGACATAGCTGAGATCTAGAAATAACATTTCTTACAATAAATGACAAATAACTAGATTATATGTTTTAATAGATTCTCCACCATTGAAATTGTGATACATCATCTAATTGTATCAGCTCACAATTTCTACTGTAAGGAATTAGCTTTAATAAGGGAATTATTATTAATTCACTTATTGCAGTGATATTATTCTCATGGCTTATTGAAAATAATATCACACATATTTAGGTACAGCATTAAAGTGAAATCTTTTAGAAACAGGGATGAGATTATTTATCAAAATATACCACAGTCACGTCGTATTTGAACACAGACAAACGTTATTACTATTTTAAACAAATCTAATCTAACACATATATACATAAGACAGGTTGGTGAAAAGAGTGATCAGTACAGTGAAAATTAACTTTATGGAGTCTGATAACAATACATTAAGAACCATTTATCCTTCTTTGAGTCTACATCGATTTGCTATAAGATGACCCAAATTATTTAATTAATACACAAGCACTTTGAGCACAATATTGGACTTGCATGTTTCCTTGTGTTCTTTGTGTTGCTTGGTCGAAAGTTCATTCCATCGATGTTTTGGATCTCTGTATGAATGATGATTTATTGTCTGTATGAATTATGGGGTTAGCTTTGAAGCGAGGCCGTAGACAATGATGAGCTTTCTTGGGACGTCGAGCCCAAGCTTCTTTGGGACCTGAGTGTTTCAGCGACCAGACGAAACACGTGCAGGCAGAAGCAAAGAGCTGAAGGAGGCAAGAGAGAAGAGGATGAAGAGACAAGAGCGTGTTCTTCCTGTTTGGAAATATTTGAACTGAAATTGGCCCAATCCCCAAAGGTTTTCTGCGCCAATCAGAAGGCTGTTTTCTGACAGTCGATTTATGGTCCTTTGTTCCAGAGTATTATAAATTTCCCTCTCAAAAATAGTGCATATTTAATCATGTTAAATGATTATACATATCTTGAGAATGGTACAAGAGACATGATATTTGTTGTCATCAGCTTTCTCTACTGTGAGAAATATGAAATTGTACATGCTCTTCTGCTCTGTGTATGTGTTTCTGGCCTTCCATGTATGTTCAGTTGACCCCAGATGCAGGCTGCAGTGCGCACGATAGTGAGTCAATATATTTAGCAACTGCTGACCGTTTTGCCTCTTTATCATGTTCCGCATACTTATTTCTGTGATCTGATTAAGGTCACACCCGTCCACAAGGTCAACCGTAAGGCATCACTGCTGGAACATCTGTATATGGCCTCTACACCCATTTTCTCCCCCTTGACCCTAGGCCTTGTTACCGCTTTCCCATTGGCTGCTTATTGTCTCATGAAAATATAAATGACATGCTTGCTCTAATAAACATTGAGTAGATTGAATACAGACCGACTGTGTGTGTTGTCATTCTTTCTACTTCCTTCGCGAAGTCTACAGAGACTCAGACTCACGACTGCACCTCACTGGGCATGAACATAGAAAGACGGGACCGGGGAATTGGAGATCGAGACTAGATCCAAAATATTTCTAACAGTTTGGGGGCTCGTCCGGGATACCTCACAAACAGGTAAGGTCAATTTGTTTAACAAAATTATGTTGACCTGTTTGTTGGGGTATCTCTGAACCGTATAGTGTGTGCATTTGTTGGACTCCCTAAAAAAGGGAACGTTATTGCTCTGCGAGCTGCAGAAAGGGAACTGATCACTCCATTTTGAACAAATGCACATCAAAAACAAAATTTAAATATAAAATTGGAAATTGAATTAGGAAAGGGTTTCTCTGCATCAGTGTGCCCCTGGAAAGGGAGTGTTTGCTCTGTGAGATACACAGAAAGGAGGTAAAATACCTCAGATTGACTGTAGCAGTTTAACATATCCTCACTAAGGTGGGAAGAGGACGGATAAAGTTCTACAAAAAATTTAAAAAAAAAAAGTGTTAGAAGAAGGTGCCCAGTCCAGCAGGCATTAGAACTGAGTGTTTGGAGAATTGTATGTTGTTTGTTACATGTTTGTTATTGTTTGACATTTTTTTTGGTGTGCTTGTGAGAGTATCTGTATCTGTAAGTGTGAGAATTATGACTGAAGCGTGATTGCATATGAGAATGTGTGTGTTGTATGAGCCCTGTAAATAAAGGGACAAGTGTGAATATAAGCCCTATGAAGGGATATGATGAAAGTGACTGTTGTCTGAATATAGAAAAGATCATCTTTTATGTATTGAATGAAAGCTGTCTGGTGAAACTTTGAAAAGGAATTTCCTTGGTTAAGAGAAAATTATAAAAACGTTCAGAAATATAAATACAGAACCATACCATAGAAGGTTATACCTTATTTTATCCGCGTTTGCAAATCTGATGAGTTATGACTTTTTAAATTACAATATATATATTTAAGCTCTGATACATACATGGGATATGTGTATGTTACAGTCACACCTCGATGGTTAAAATTTATAAAATTCAAGTACAACTTGGCACTCAAGTAATAACATTTCCATTAAATAACTAGAATCAAAAACTGCTATTGGCATGGTTGCAGATCAGAGGGCCCCTGGTTTTCAACACAATGCCAATACGCAATGAAGAACATGATAAAAGTATAGACGGTCTGAAAGGAATAAACACCTACTGACCCATTAAAATTTCGGAGGGGAAATACCATCGATTGTGACTCAGACATCGAAATTACAGAAGTTGAATTACTTTTGAATTAACACTATTATAGCATAGGCATAATAGTACTGTACATGACCATAAAAGTTTAATTACGATCATAAAATTCCTATTGTAATTATGTTTAATACTGCATACCACTGATGAAAATGTTAACTGTAATAATCGTTCCACTAACTATGACAGAGGCACTAGCAAAAAAAAAAAAAAAAAGAAGAAATTACCCAACTCAGTTAAGTATCTTCTACAATACGTGAATGTTTTAAAGAAACTTACGACACAGTCAATTGACTGGATGTGATTATAGATTCATACTATCCAAAACCTTACCTCCAGAAATAACTGAATTGATATTAATTGATAAAGTGACTTTGTTGGATACAAAATTTGATCAGCCACAAATAGAGGAAGGAAGAACTAGGTCAGGTAAAGACTTTAAAGGAACCACATAGACTAGGCATGGGGAGACAATGACGCTTTTTAAAGACCTCCTCACATTCCTGCAGAGTATGGCAGCATATAGACAAGATATTAATTTGACCAGAATCTCCATTCTGCTTATTAGGTCGTGATCTGGTGCATAAAATTGGGGCTAAGTTGACTTTAACTCTCTCCAATTGCTGTTCCCATCAGTATATTCCCAGTCTGTGTATACAGGATTTTGTGGTGATGTCTGCATTTTCACGTCTGCTGAATCCTCAGCAGCAAAAAAAGAACTGCCAAATGTCAACCAGGCACTATGGGCCGCCTACAAAGACAAGGCAGGCCTCAATGATATCAGACCAGATATGTTGCAAAACTCCGCTCTGACATGTTGGTACACTGCAAAACAATACCCACTATCCAAGGAAAAGGATAAAGGTATAGGTCCCATAATACAACAATGTCTGTGTAAAGGTATTATAAATTCTCCATATAACACTCCAATTAATTATGAAAGAAGGCCAATGGCACTTTGCGTCTAACTCAAGATTAATGATTTAATCATTCCACTCTCACCGGTGGTGCCTGATGTGTGTACAACTATAAAATAAATACCTGCAGATCACACTCAATTGACTGTAATCGACTTGTGTTCTGCCTTTTTCAGTGTACCAGTATCTCATGCCACACAGCCTCTGTTCGCATTCACATACGGGGGCCAATAGTACACTTGGTGCCACCTGCAACAGGGTTTCCGAGACTCACCTGCTGTATTCTCTGCTGTAGTGCACGCCTCGCTGAAAGACACAAAGCTTCCACCACAGACTTGTTTGCTACAATATGCAGACGACATTCTAGTTTTCTGCCCCGATGCTGCATCCTGCACAGCAACTATTGTCTGCAACGTTCTGGCACAGGCTGGCTTCAAAGCATCCAAAGAGAAACTGCAATGGGAAACTGAAAGTTGACTATCTCGGTCACAAACTGCAAAAGAGCCTGGGTGCCGAACTGCTCTCTATAAGACAAGATTCTGAGAGAAGCCACACTCTCAGGGGCCGAAGAACCCATTAAGTGGACAGCTGAGATGGACATGGCTTTTAAGCATCTCCGGAGCAGCATTAGCTCCCAACCAGCCCTAAGCTTACCCAACTATGGTGAAACATTCCACATTTACGTGTGCGAGGTGGCAGGTACAGCAGCAGCGATCCTTGCACAATCCCATGGCGGCACCTACAGGCCAGTTGCGTACCTCTCAAAGACCCTTGATTTGGTCGCCAAAGGCCTCCCTGCGTGTCTGCGAGCCGTGGCTGCTGCAGCATTGATGGTGCAAGATGCAGAGCATATTGTTCCGCTCATTGTGCACACATCTCACCAGGTAGGTGATCTCCGTGATACACGGTCCAAAAATCTTCTTACACAAATTGCTTACCAAAGGTGCTTTTTGTAATGACTCTCATGACAATCTAGACCGTACAAACAAATTCGAAGCTAAATGATTCCGTATACTGGTGCAGCTACGCCGTGACTAAACTTCCTAACTGAATCATTGAGGCCTACTCCCTCCCATAAAAATCGGCACAGGCCGCTGAACTATTTGCATTAATTAGAGCATGACAACTGGCGAAAGGAAAACCCATTAACATGTGCACAGACTCAACATATGTATATGGGGTGAAGAGAGGTATTTCAAGACAGAAGAAGGAAAACCCATATCACACCAAATAACTAGTTGCAGAATTACTCAGACTAGCACAACTGCCAACGAAATAAGCTGTCATAAAGGTCGCAGGCCACATGGCAGGGGAGGTGAGAAGAAACAGATTGGCTGATTAAGTAGCAAAGATGGCTTCAAAGGAAGTCGTGATAAGACCAGATCCAAATCAAGCTGAAGAAACTGTTTCTATAAAACTAATGTCGTACAATTCTCTTGACTCTCTAAGTAAATAGTTAAAAAAAAAATTTGGGACTTTACCCTTTACCCTCTACCCTCCAACCCGAGTCTAACTCCAACTCTGTGTGTGCATAGTAACTCTCGAGAGTGTGCTAGGATGAGACAGTCATTGAGGTAGTTGAGAATGCGGATGCCGGCTACTCGTAGCGGGGCAAGGGCCGCCTCTGCGACTTTCGTGAAGACGCGAGGGGACAGAGACAGGCCGAAGGGGAGGACTTTGTACTGAAACGCCTGGCCGTCGACCGCGAACCGTAGGAAGGGTCGGTGTCGTGGCAGAATTGAGACGTGGAAGTACGCGTCCTTCAGGTCCACCGCTGCGAACCAATCTAGATGCTGAACGCCAGCCAGAATATTTCTCTGCGTAAGCATTTTGAACGGGAGTTTTAACAAGGCCCGATTGAAAACTCGCAAGTCCAGGATTGGTCGTAAGCCGCCGCCTTTCTTGGGTACAATGAAGGGCTGTAGAAACCCTTCCTCATTTCGGTTGGAGGGACGGGCTCTACCGCGCCCTTGGCTAAGAGGGTCGCGATTTCGTGCACAGGGAACTGGCGTGCTCGCCGTGTACTCGCGGAAGCGGACGTCCCTGAAGGGGCGGAGCCGGGCAAACTGAATTGCGTAACCGAAGTCGAATGGTCCGGTGCAGCCAGCGTGATGTGTTGGGAAGCGAAAGCCATGCTTCCCAGCTCTGCGCTAGGGGCACCAAAGGGACGAGTATTTTGGACGTACCCGGCGGGGCCTCGCAGCGGGGCGGAACAGGTAATGCAGCGTTGGGCGGCTTCGTTGCGGCCTGAGGCTGAGGTGCTGAGAATAGACTCAAAGCACTTACCTTGCTCCGCGCGCCCGGCAGGGGGCGGGTTCTTGACTGAGGAGGAGGTCTGATGTTGGCGTCCTCTGGACTCATCTGAACCGGCCGGCCGGTGGACAGTCGTGGGCAGGCGGAAGGTGGGATCGCCGCATCCGGTGTACCGGGACTGTTGTGATCTGAAAGCACATTGCCGTGAAAACGGCATTTGCGGGCCAGGTGACCCAGAGGCAAAGGAAATAGCTCTTTTATTGAGAATGTGGGTACCACAGCCCCGTCAGGGGTGTGGCAAATGAAAAACAAAGTATTCTCCTCCGGCCCTCCACCGGGGACGGAGCGGTCTTACCGCCTCGGAGCTAACGTCTTCGGCTCTGGGTCGGCTGTCTCAGGAGCGGCTTGGGAGCCTTCCGGGTCCTGGAGGGGTTCGTGAGACAGGGGCATGCGCCACCTGCGGAGTGCTTCGACGCTGGGGCTGAGAGCTGGGCCCGGGTTGAGGCGGAGCAGGAGCTGGTTTCCTCGCAGGGGGCGCCCTCGGCGGGCAGGCGGGGCAGGGCCCGTGGCGGCAGGTCTCGCGGCGGGGCATGATGTGCTGAAATGGCCTCCGTCTGCTTCTTCACCGCGGAGAACTGTTGGGCGAAGTCCTCGACGGTGTCACCGAAAAGGCCAATCTGGGAGACAGGTGCGTCCAGGAAGCGGTTTTTGTCAGCCTCACGCATCTCGACCAGGTTGAGCCAAAGATGGCGTTCCTGGACCACTAGGGTGGCCATCGTCTGTCCGAGTGCCTGCGCTGTGGCCTTCGTCAGCTCTCAGGTCGGTCGCTGAGCGCAGTTCCTGCAGCACATCAGGATCAGGTCCACCCCGTGCATGTTTCTGAGAGCTTTGGCCTGGTGGACTTGCAGGAGGGCCATCGCATGCAGGGCAGAGGCAGCACGTCCAGCCGTAGTGTAGGCCTTCGCGTTAGCGAGGATGTCGATCCTACAGGGCTTGGATGGGAGTACGGGCGACCCCGCCAGGAGGTAGGGCTACCGGGGCATAGATGGTGCGCAACTGCCCTATCAACATGGGGAATCGCGTCGTACCCGTGGCGCTCTCCGCCGTCGAGGGTGGAGAGAGTGGAGCGGGTGGCACCTAGACGAGCGGAGAGCGGGGCTCTCCACGTAGACGTCAGCTCATCATGCACCTCCGGGAAGAAAGGGACTGCAACTGCACCCGCTGCCGCCCCCAAATCGCCCCCAGCGCCAACCGCACCGTCCTTAATCCCGTGGGAAGAAGGAGCAATGCGGGGGGCAGGTGGGGTGGCTTGCTTTCTGTTGAAAGCGAGCCGCGACCGCAACGTGGTCATGGTCATGTTCTCGCAGTGAGAACATGAACCATCCACAACGCCGCCTGGTGTGATCGCGCCCAAACACACAAGACAGTGCCTGTGGCCGTCTGAAGCAGAGAGCACTCTACCGCATCCAGGAACGACACAGGGGCGGAAAGGCATCTTGAAAAGACGGCGTCCTTAAAGGACGTTCAACACCGTGTGTTTGCTCTTTTAGAGAAAATTACTCTTTTAGTAAAAACTCTTTTAATACACAGTGTGTGTGTATGCGTGTCTCGCGCTGTCGAAGCAAGGCAACAATGCACGCCGTGCACTGAGAAGGAGAAAGCCGCTGTTGTGCGCGTCAAGATCCAACAGCATGCAGATCGTCAGAGGAAAACAGGAACGTTTAAGTGGCGTGTAACTCGCAGCAAACTGCAGACAGACCATCGGCTCGAAGAAATTTTCTGAATGAACTCCCGTATTTGCCCCGCTTAAATACCCGTATGTCCGGGGCGGGTATGCAAATACTGACTGCCAACTCCCATTGGCCCTTTTCAATAAGATCAGAGGTGAATATCGGCGCTCAAGAGAGACCCCTAGTGTCGCTTCTCCGACACAACGTGGAGAGAGCGACAGAAGGGGAACTCTTGTTTTTGCTAGGATTTTTATTATTATTATTATTATTATTATTCTGTCATAAAACTGATCAGGCAGATCATACCATAAGGGCTAGAGACAAATACATTTTTCCAGTGAACAAACTAGTCCTAGGGAGTTTGCATGATTGGAACCAAACCAGTGCAGAATGATTCAGCAGTCCCAATATGAAAAGTTTGAATTTTTGATTCAATGTCGCAACAGTACACCAAAACATACCTTGTGGGCGGGCCACCTATACTAAAACGGTTATAACTTTGGAATGGATTGAGATGTTACCACCAAATTTGTTACACTTATGTATGGGGTCATTCTGAGGACACATAATAAATTGCATGCCTCTGCCTCTTGGTGGCACTATAATAATAAAAAAATAAAATTGGCTCTAACTGTGGAACCCTTGGTCCAATCGACTTGAAAATGTGTGTGAAGTGGAGGGTCATTCAGGATCACTGGTCAGTTTATGTAGTGGAGCTTATGTTTCTTTGTGGCTAACTCAAGAAAGTGACTCATTGACAAACCTTGGGGTTTTAAGCTCAATGTAAGAACTGATCATTTACTCATGCCTTATGGTGAATTGGGAAGCAAGTAAGTTAGGATGGGTTAAAAAGAATGCTGGCCTGGAGTGTATTTGTTTTTGTTTGTTGTCTCCAGCCGAAATGGACAATGCTAAAGAAGAGAGTATTTCAACGCACTCAATGTTTTTCCTCATAGCAACAAATTTCAGCGCACTCAAGGTTTTCATCAAGTTGCATAACTCCGTTGCCGGGGCCGGGTCAGAATATCACGCACCTGGTCCCCAATCGGCCTGATGAGGTGCGCGATGTGAAGTGACGATGGTTCTAGAAAAAGAGAATTACGGGCATGTCTGTCATGCGTGTGTTTATGTGTTTGTGCTTTTGGTTTAAGTTTGCATTAAATTATGATTTATGTTGACAATCCGGTTCTCGCCTCCTCCTTGCCCATACTTTAACTGTGTTACATTGGTGCCGAAACCAGGGAAGGTGGAGGGATGCCCGTCGCAGAGTCCTCGACACTGTCGTCCACCCTGGGGAGCACCGCTGCCATCTGCCGGGTGACGGAGTAGCCCGACCACCCGGATGCGGGGAACGGCCGTCATCCGCGGGGCAAGTGGGGACTGGATACCCCGACCGCCTGGAGCGAGGGAGCCGCTGCCGGGGGCGGAGGAGTGCCCTGCCGTCCCCAGAGATGCGGAGGGGTCGAGGGAGACCGGCGTCCGCGAGGGGAGGAGGGAATAAACGCCCTGACTGCCTGGAGCGGTAGGGCCGCTGCCAGGGGCGGAGGAGTGTCCCCATTTGCTGCCAGAAAAACGGAGGGGCGTTCTGCCCACTGGGGGTCGAAGGTTTGACTCCGGTTCGCCTGGGGTTAGAGCGGCTGTCGTCCGCCTGAGTGTGGAGGAGTGTTCAAGGACCATGCAACGGTACATCAGAGAACCAGTGAGTGAGCTTTTCTCTCTCTCCTCAATCTCTCTCTGTCTCTCTGAGTGTGGAGCGGAGGGGGCGTGGCCGAGTCGGAATATCACGCACCCGGTCCCCAATCGGCCTGATGAGGCGCGCGAGGGATAAAGGTGGCCGGTGACGATGGTTCGAGAGAGAGAGAATTACGGGCATGTCCATCATGCGTGTGTTTATGTTTATGTGTTTGTGCTTTTGGTTTAAGTTTGCATTAAATTATGATTTATGTTCCTTTATGCACCTCCTCCTTGCCTATCCTTTAACTGTGTTACATCTAGTAATCAGAAATATTAAATTTACCTCAATATGTTACTTCAAATTAGAGGCAGGATTAATGCTGATATATGGCTTGAGTAAGTTAAAATCACATGACACGATCATGCAATTGGCCTTTTTCACTCCGAAAATCCCTTTCAGGTGCGGCCGGTTATGTTTAGCTGTAAACTGTGCTTGAGGCATTCTCCCCAGTTGGTGCCAGATCTGCAGCTGCTGTTCAAGTTTTTTATGTGTGATTTGATTTGATGGGAGTCACAAGAATCTCCCTAGCCAATCATGTTTATAGATAAATATAAAATTAGGACAGGGAAGTAGCGAACACAGACGGTGGGAAATAGCGATGTAAAAGTACAGTTTCAGCACTTAAAATGTACTCAAGTAAAAATAAAAGTATACAATTTTTAAACTACTTTAAAATGTAAAATTCTTGGGAAATAGTTAATTACAGTAACGTGAGTATTTGTAATTCCTTACTTTACACCCCTGTACCTCACATGCACACAAACAAAAATGGGATATCACAGTGTTTGTATACAGCTTTTACTCTTGTTTTTGAGGAGATATTTAAACAGTGTCATTACATTGCTCAACAAGATTATCAGAGATGACATGTAATGTAATTACATTATATTGTATGAACTACGGCTTAACTTGTTAAGTTCTGTAAACTGTAACAATGGAATTGTTATTAACATTGGTGTAGCAGATGGTTATTGTAACGTGATCAATGAAAAGGAGGAGGCGAGAACCGGCTTTTCAACATAAATAATATTTTAATAATAAACTGAAACAAAGGACAAACACACACACGACGGACATGTCCGTTAACGATCTCTCTCTCCCGCACAATCCTCTGCAGTCGACCTTTATCCCTCTCGGGAGGCTTGATTAGCCTAATACGGGACCGGGTGTGTAGGATCACGACCCGGCCCCGCCCTCCGACCCTGCCACAGTTATATTTGGATTTTTCCCATAACAATGTTATGTTAACGTCTTGATTGAGAATACCACCAGTTTACTTAAAGGTGAAATATGTAAAATTTTTCATGTAATATTGGCTTTTTTATTTGCCTATGTATGAACGGCTTGTAACGCAACTTAAAAAATTAACCCTTTCCAGACTTCCTAAATTGCCTATTAAAACCTGTAGACTGATTTTCATGCGAAGGGAGTGGGTCACTTTTGCCAGGAAAATCCAAAGGATGTGATGTTTATGCGCGGTCCCGAAGCCTTGCCTCAGACTGTAATAGTGTCACGATTCCCCGTTGTCTGCTCAGTGTTTCACCTGTCACCTCTCATAAAACTACACTTCCCATAATTCCCTGCCCTCATCATTGCCTGTCATTTATTGTTCTCACCTGTGTCTCGTTTGATCATCACTCTCCCTGTGTACTTAAGCCCCATTGTTTGTTCAGTCCCTGTCGGTCGTTGAATGTAGATGTTGGTAAATGTAAAGGTATGTTCTAATGATTTGTGTTCTCCTGCTCTCCTTGGATGTATCCCCCAGCCTGTGTTCTCCTTGGATGTTTTAGTGAATACCACCAAAATGTTTCGTTTTCCCCACGTGGATGTTTTGTTTGTTCCCCGTATTGTTTCATTCTGAGTTACCCTGTTCACCGTCTTGTTTCACTCATTAAAGAAGCTGCTTTTAGATCCCCACTCCACGTCTGCCTTCATCTTATCCGTAACAGAACGACCGACCACAATGGATCTAGTGGTTCTTCAGGAAAGCTGCCGCCTCCTAGATCTGAGGCAAGGAAGCCGCCCAGTGGAGGATCACGTTAGGGACTTCCTGGACATAGCAAGTGCCACCGACTTCCCTGACTCCTCCCTGGTGGTGTTCTTCCGGGCCGGCCTGGCCGGTTCGCTCAAGGAGCGGTTGCCACCGGCAACGCGCGGCTGGACGCTCCGCAATTTTGTGGCGGAAATGCTGCTGGCATGTGGCTCGCCATACACTGTGGGTGTAGTGGAGGAGGATCCTGTGTAGTGACTGGAGGAATCAATGAAGGATAATCATTAACTCGGCAGGTTCCGAACAAACAAGAACCTACTGTTAAAAACTCCCCTAATTACTGAAATAGTGCCAACCAGTCTCCACAAGCACAATAAATGTATTGACAAAGAGACAAGGAACCATTGACAGAGGATCCTCGTGGTGCTTTCTAAAAAACCCCGCACATGTGAGACTCTGTGCTTCACCACGTGAGAAAAGGACACGTGAAAAGTTGGCAACAGAGAATGTGTGTGTTTTCAGTTTTAAACTTAGAAATGTATTTTCTAGTGAAATATGTTTTAATCCCCGTATGTTTTGTGTGTCTGATGTTAGATCAAACTAGTAAGACTGTCTAGTAGTGTAGTAAAACTAGTTATAGTTAATAAGAGGCCTTATATTTAATAGCCTAACAGTGTAAACCCATTTTTAAGGGTACCAAATATACTTTTCTTGGTATCAAATGAAACCTTACGATTTGTCCTAGCCGAATTTGAATATAAGATCTCCGTAGAATGATATTTCGGCTATGTTTACCATCTTTTGAGTCATTCAGCCCAAAATCTCTTACCGTCATAAACACAGTCATAAACATGCAAATGAGTGAGACGGGACAAAGGAATCATTCTCCTGCCCAAAGAAAGGAGAATTTTACTGACCTCCAAAGGAATGCTCAGACAGGGCTGATTCTCACTCAATTCTTACTGAGAAGGAGAAATGAACACTTTTTAATCCTATATATTCCATATATATATATATATATATATATATATATATATATATATATATATATATATAATCCATGTGATAAAAATATTGACATGTATCTAATGTGCCATCTCACATTTTCCTTAAATGTGCTTGATCTATGTTTTCTTGCAAACTCTAATGGGTTAATGTTTCAGACTTTGCATACCATGGTTACCCGAAATCATATGTGTGGCATATTTGGTCTCTATAACTTGGTATTTCGAAGATTGAAATGACTGTGTACATGATATGTCGATAACAACAACATATTAGTATTACAAGTATATTTCCTAGTTTTCTTTCTTGCACATGCAATGAGAAATGTGAGAACAAAAGAGCAATAAACCAAATTCCGCCTGGAACCCAAACCCTTCTCATTGGTCGAGCCAATGAGAGGTGGGACATGTTTTCTAAGGGTATAAAATTGCTGCGCCCACTTCCTCTCACTCTCTTAGTCCTCTTACTTCCCTCATCTCCTTACAGCTTAGTTCTTCCTCTTAGCTCTTATCTTCTTCCTCTCTCTTCCTTTTCAACTCCTCTCCTCTTACTTCACTTCTGGACCTCCCTTAGACTTCTCCCGGATCTCTTCAAGCCATCTTACATTTTTCTCTTCTCTTCTGCTGAACATTGCAACTTCTCGGAACAACCCTTCAACTCTCTCTCAACAAGTGAGTTTCAACTCCACGCTCTGGAAACACCGAACCGAAATCCTCCGTCTCAAAGGACGCCACGAGGACCCGACATACGTGCAGACTTGCTCAGCGACACACAGAGTTCATTTATGCAAGTATTATTTCACCTGAAATTCAAACACGTTAAAGTGTGTAATTCCATTTGCTGGCTCTTAAGGGTTAACTGTTGTAATAAGTTGCTATCCTTAATAATCTCTTTATTTTCCTTATTGCTTCTACTCTGTTTATTTTATGTTTATTTTATGTTTATTTTATGTTACATGTTAAGTGTCTGTTTGTCAAGTGTAGTGATATATTCTAGTTCCTTGTATTAAACCCAATTATATGCTTGATTGTCTGTGTGTGTTGATCATAAAACAAAGCCTCTTTAATGTGCGATTTTAAGCTACGAGCTGATATTATCAAAGTAAGTTAACGTGCTTTGATGAGTAAGCTTATAACTAAGAATAAACATTCAAGGGAATTGATCAGGAATATTTAGCAAAGCTGTTCGCTGGACGAACTGACTGGTTGCGGCAGCCTACGGGTCAATTCCATTGAGGGTCTAATTAAATTAATATAGCCTGTCTGCATATAATGTACATTCCTAATTAATTATAATTCGTGGTGTTTAATTATCTATATATATTTGAAGCAGACTCCTGGACTATATAAGCCCTTTTTGGGGCGTTTTTACAATGTTTATGGGTATCCGGGTCAAATCGTCTGATTAATCATTGATTACGATCATTGAAATTAATTATACATTTCCCCAAACCTGACCTGCATACCCTACATATTAATGGTGGAGAATGTTTTAAGCACATTTTAAGCTTTGTTTTGTGAACCAATGCATTGTCAATTTTGTGTATTTTTGTTGTTAATTTTGTACGCGAACGCGCCGAACTGAAAGGCACAAAAAGCCCGTCTCAGTTCAGCACGATTAACAAGTTGCTAAATAATGTCTAAACATTTGGTGCCACTGTTGAGTGATAAAGTAAACTGCAGTTCATAATATTAAAATTGCTTCTGTGAAGACGCGCTATATTTTAATATTACAAACCAGCCCTGTTCAGAACGATGCTCTTCTGTCAGGGCGATAGAACATTGAGTGAAGCGATGCTCCTTCTCTCATCTTAGTAAGGCCTGAGATTATAAACGTTTTAAAAATTACTCCTGGTTTACATTGACGTAGCTAATCAATTGAAAACCTAATACATTTTGAATAAGTGCTATATTTCTAATGTGTATGGGAGCCGAACACAGACGTACAATTCCTGTTGTCCACATTTACTCGTAATGCAGGAAAAAAAGAATCTGCCACGCCATTTATGTAAAGCATAGCACCAGAAAGAAAGAAAAAAACAGACCCGCCGAGGTCTCAATTGAATAATTGTGATTTTGCAGAAAATCACAGCGTAACGCGCCCAGATTTGAGTCACACTGAAATATAGGGTGTTATTTTACTAACAAACAATAGAGGGCAGCCTGTAAAAGCTTGACTAGTTTTCAAGTTACTTCCACCCCATGACGTCAAGTACGCAAGTACGCCATCGTGTGGGCATTAGCAGACAGGTCATATATAGTTATTTAATTTAGTTCCCAAATTACTCCCACCCCATGACGTCATCGTGCGCGAGCACAAGTACGCCATCGTGTTGACATTCATTGTAGGTCTTTTTTTTTTTTCCTCAAACCCTTTCTCCTTGTGAAGATTTACAGGGCGGTTTTGACTGTCAATCCATGTTTGCAGTTACAAGCTTTGCTTGTGCTAATATTATTGGATGTTAAACAATTCTTCTACCTCCGACTGTTACACTTAATTGGTTTCAAACAAAATTTGAATTTAAAATTTAAAGTTAAGTCTCATTCCAGTTGGGTCATTTCAGATACCATCACTGATATCTTACAGCAATCTGATTATCATCGGACACAATTCTGATCTCTAACTTTTCTTACACTTATTCAAATTTGGTTTGAAACAAACAAATTTCGAATGTAAATTTGAATTAAGTCTCTCATTTCAATTATTATTAATTAATGTGATTTAATTATTATTCATTATTATTAATATTATTTTTAATTTTTTTTTTATTTAAAAAAAAAATAATAATTTGTTTTCCTTTATTTCTTTTTTTTCCTCTCCCTCTTTGATACTTTATTACGACTGTATCCTTACTATCTTAGATGCTACTTGACATCCTTTTACACGCTTATTTAAATTGAGTTTAACAAGTTTAAATTTAATTTAAATTAAGTTTGTCTGTCCATTGTTTACTTCTGTCTTTTCTTGTGGTTGGATTGGTCAGATAATTAACATCATTATCAAATTTCCCCTTTATTTATCATTATTTGGTAAAGCTTTTGCCTGTTATTTCTACGCACATAATTACTCAATTTGGTTTAAACAAGAAAGCCTTAATTCACTTTAAGACTTTCACTGACTAAATCCTGTTCTGTATTTGCATGTAGAATTCCCTAGTGTGCTGTGGTGATTCGACAGTCATCTCTGGTGGTTCCCAGCAAGCTGGTTTGTCCGACTGGCGTTACCGACGCTGGCTGTATGTGAATCTCGGACTCTTCTGTCTCTTTTCATTGGTGCGGCACGCAACGACATCAGCAATTTGGCACTCCAAAGAGAGTCAACCCCGTCAGTCGACACACATGGCAAGTTGGAATAATTACCTAAACCAGGGCCTAAAGAGGGGCCATTCTTACGAGGGTTCTAGGGAAAATCCAATCTTGTTGTGCCGTCTGACAGTTGACACCTTGGTGTTGCCAGTTGTGTTTAAAGTCAAGTTGTTTGAGAGGGCGCACCGTGATAGTAGCAGAGGGCCCGGGGACACTGCGGTCCAGTGTTCGGGACTGTTGGAAAGATTGACCACACGCTGGTCCCCAGCAGAGTGACACCGATTCACCCCAGGCAAACTAAAAGAAGGTAAAATCCATCCACCAGTATAGGCCACATAATAGTAGACATTCCCCCGGTCATTTAAGCATTCGGCCCATTTCTTTTCTTTCTCTCCCCTAAGTCACACCATCTTCCTAGAGTTTATACCTCGATAGCGCCCCACCCTGTTGGTCCTATCATAAACATTAGCAGGGGTGGTAGACTTAGGCCCATTTTCTCCTGCCTATCTATTCCTAACATTAATTGTGTTCTATTTTATTCTGCTGTTCTGTTCTGTCGTAGTGTGTACTTCCAGTTCACATTAAGACAGAGCCTACAAGAGCCATCAAGGAAAACTGAATAAAGAGACAAACAGGCAGCCCGCATCCTCAGATAACCCTTGTGGGCTGCCGCCTTGTCAAATTCTTTATTTAGACCTGCACTGACCCGCAAAATTCGGCCCACTTAACTGTCTAACTGTCTACCCCAGTTAGTCAAAATTACGGCTGATAATAGCCACCTCATTGTAACGCGCTAACCCTACGCGTACTTGCATTGGCCTCTTTGTGTGTGCTGTTCTTTTCTCTCGCCTACAGTAAGCCAGTATGTCCCGTTCGTCCAGTCCCGCAGCCCACTGGGATCACCTCAAGGCCTGGTTGAGTGCAATGACGGACACCGTCCTACCCAAGGACGCCAGGGACCTACAGCCCCTAGGTCGAGAGCAACTGGACGCCAAATTGGACAACCTAATGGCCCACGATCCAACACAGAGCTACAACCACAAAGAATGGACCAAGATCATCGGAAGTCTTGCCCACAATCTCATCGCCCAGGCACGGATAAATGAGCAAAGCAACCTCGACCTGGAGCAGGAGGCCGCAGCGCTAAAACTCCAAGCTGAGGAGGCCCGTAGGAACCAAGCCAAAACTCAGAATCATCTAGATCAGCTACGCCTCGAGACCAAGGAACAGCAAGAGGAAGTAGAGAGACTTCAAAATGCCCTGGAAAATCTTCTCCTGGATACAGACCAAAGAGAACAGATGGAGAGAACAGCCAGAGAGGAACTCGATGAAAAGCTGCAACAAGGCGAGTCTCTCCTTGCAAGAGCAGAGACTGCACTAAAAGACAGAGATGCTAAAGCCAGAGCCTGTGAAAAACACCTGAACATGGCCCGAGCTGAAATCCATGAACTTATTCAGCACAGAGACCATCTCCAATATGAACTTGACACTGTTCACAGAGAACTGAAACATTCTTATAGACTGCAGCGCGAACAGAAAAGGGAAACGCACAACACAAAGTTTCCCCTGACCAGTAAGACCATGCTTTTCAGCCAAGAGCTCAGAGCTGAAAAGGGGGGTGAGAGCCCACTGTTCAACATGTCACCAACCAGCCTCCAAGAACCCCCGTCAGCAACAAAAGGGTGGGAGCCCGCACACCAAAGCCTGGTCACTAACCACGGCATGGCTCCCAAAGAACTTGACAAGCTGGCCAGAAACATCCCTACTTTCACCCCAAATCCTGCAGGAGGCCACGACGTGCACGCCTACCTGCAAGACATAGACTTTCACTTGCACACTGTTCTCCACGTGACCATGCGGGACAGATTGTACCTGCTCAGAATTACGTCTAGCCATGACGTATGCAGCTTCCTAGACTGTCAACCAGAGACTGTCAAAACAAATTACCAACAGCTGTGGCAGGCTTTCATCAGAGAATTCTCTGATCCAGACACTGATCAAGGACTCATCGCCGCCATGAACCTCAAGCAGGCTCGGCGGGAAACGCCACAGGCCTACTACGGACGAATCCGACGAGCCTACTTTGGAGCACGAAATGAACCGGGCATGGAAGAAGATGTCAACTTCAGAACCTTGGTTCTCCGAAATCTGCATCCCATAGTGAGACATCACTTAGGGGCCCTGGCCTGTCCTCACACAATGACTACCCAACAACTGCGAGACTTGGCCCATAAAGCTTTCATCAAGCAGAAAATTGCTTCTGAAAAGACTGTAAAAATTCCAACCATTTGCCCTGTCACTGATCAGCGCTCCGAGCTGGCACTAGAGGGCACCCACCAGCACCACAGTAACAGACCTTTTTACCACGAGTCAAGACCATTTCATGACAGAAGAGGGCAGCACAACCATGATGGTGCCCGTCCTAAGCACCAGAGCGGGCACTCTGAAAGATTCTACGACGGCCCACAACCATCCCACAACCAAAAGGGTGGAGCCACGTGGGAAGCCAACCGACGGCCCAGACAGAACCGAACCCCGTCGACGAGAACGTCAAGCCCAGACAGCCCGCAGCGGAACGCCTCGCGGCATGCCTCAGGCAAGTCCAAGTCCGAGCCTACCCCAAAGAAAAACAGTGAGGCCACGTCAGAGGCCGCAGAGCTCTTGAAAATCCTGAAAGAGCTTCTCCATAAGAAACCTCACAAGGAAGACAAAGTGGACAGGTCGGACTCCTCATGACTAAGTGTGAGGCCTGAAACCAACACCCTGCCTGACTGCCCTCCTACTGAACCAAGCACCCAAATTACTGCTCTTCAGAAACAGACTACCGAACCAGCTATCACATCACCAAGTGACAGCGACACCCACTCACTGCAGTTGACAACCACACATCCTGCAGCTGACAACCCAATCCGTCACACCAGTGACCAAGCCCCTAAGATACCAGAAAGTGCTGTTTTGGTTGTGTGTCTCTGCACCGACTCACCCAAGACTTTGACTCCTTCTGCCCCAAGGTCACAGCTGACCTGCACTTGAATGGTGTAACTGCCACTGACATCATACTTGCACTATGGGCAGACAACTCAGCCATCAGCCTCTCATTATACAATGCTCTCATTGAAGACACACCGGACCTTCCATCTGCCAGCAAGCGCACCCGCTTTCCTTTGAACTCATGCCCATCAACAATGGTGACAGCCAAAAGGATCTGCGCCTTGAACTTGAACTGGAACTACCGGTGTCTGACCCACTACTTCTTGATCCTTCCAGACCTGCCCCATGATGTCCACATCGGAGCAGACATTCTGATTCACCTCAACGCTCATGTAGACATTATTAATGAGGTCTTGTGGGCCCCACTGACTTTACAGCCTCCTGTGATTCCAACCAATACTGCTAACCTCCGGTCAGGCCAGACCATTCCAGAGGTCTGCACCTTGGTCAACGAACAGGAAACTGTAGTACCAGCATACACCAAAGGTTCAGCTCAACATGCGCTGTGGTCAAACCCTAAACCACACGCTGGGTTTCTTTCAACCTTCACCCGAATGCGTTGAACTTGGACTCACGCTGGAAGCCACGCCCCTCACTGAAGTGTCATCCCGTGCTGTTTACATCCTCTTCAACAACTGCATGGCAATGGACATCACAATTCCAAAAGCCTACCGGGCAGGATGGCTAGTGAGCCACGACTTTCATGACTTTGAACTAACAATACCAATTATTGGGCCCATCCCAGCTTCAATGATACCCGAAGGGCACACAGACAACTCCGTGCTCACAACCCCCTTCAAGATCATCTCCATAACTTCAGTCATGCCAGTGGACAAAGACCAGGTATGCAGAACAGAACTGACAAAGGACCAACATCTTGCAGTATACACAGTCTCCAAACAGCCTACGTCGATGGATGTTCCTACAACCAAGAGGGCATTCGTCAAGCAGGAGCAGGTGTATTATGGGTAAATGACCTGCCGTGCCCACCACAACACTTCAAGCTGGGCCTGCAGTCATCACAGTATGCAGAGGTTGCAGCCATTCTCATAACTCTGCAAATCGCATCAACCCATAACATCACAGAACTCCTGATCTGCACAGACTCCAACTACGCCAGACTCAGTTTCACATGCCACCTTCCAAACTGGAAACAAAATGGCTTTAAAACTTCGAACGGCAAGCCTATCAAACACCAACACCTGTTCCAAGAATGTGATGACATTACAAGAAATTACAACATAACTGTCTACTGGAAGAAAGTGAAAGGACACTCAAGGCAACCAGGCCTCGACAAAGACTTGAATGACCAAACCGATGCACTTGCCAGGACTGGCGCACTGCACGGTACTCTATGGTCACTTCCAACCCTCCCGACCACCTTGAACATTGCAGTGATAACCCGTAGCAAAAGTACTTTTCCTGCAACAGTACCACCCTCACAGCCTCTAACGCTGGCTCCGCAGATGTCAAACAACGACATAGCGGACATGCAAGCCTCTGACACATCCATAAAGACTTTCCTAAACCACCTCTCTGACCCCACCAACCACCCTCCACCGCCGTCTGACCTCACTGACAACCCGTGCCTCAGACGACTACATGACATAAAGCACATGCTGCGTGTGATACACAACATCTTGTGGTATGCACCTGATGACATCACAGCGCCACGGCTTGTGGTGCCACAGTGCCTAAGGGGGGTCATGCTAAGTTATGCCCACAACGCACCATGTGCCGGGTACCACGGCGCCAGAGCCACTTATGAGACACTGAAGCAAGTGGCATAATGGCCCCACATGCAGGAACATGTGACAGAATATGTCAGAGAATGCCGGGTTTGCTGCCAGTTTCAACCGGCAAACCCAAACCACAGAGCTCCACTGCAACGCAGGAGAGTCACATTCCCATGGTCAGACCTCCAAATCGACTGGGTAGGACCTCTGCCCAGGTCGACGAGGGGCAACAAATACTTCCTCACAGTTGTGTGCCAGTTCACAAAGTGGGTAGAGTGTCTTCCAGCACCCAACGACACTGCCCAGACCACGGCATACCTCCTGATGAACTACATCTTCTCCAGGTTCGGACTGCCCCTGAGAGTCAACTCAGACAGAGGCATTCACGTTACGGCCGAAATTCAGACTGAGATACCACAGCTAAAAGAGCAACTCACCACACAAAGTGCATCCCTGCAGACCATCGGCAAGACCTTGAGAGGAACTGTGGTAATTCTCAACACTCACAGCGTTATGCTGAACCAGACAGTGAACTCCATGAAACAGCTGTTTACTGTCTTCCAGAACGACTTTGCTCAAACGCAGCTGGTCACAGCCCTGGTGACAGACATGCTGCGGGAGGTGAGCTCCTCCATTGACAGCCTAGCCATGGGTAGAATTCCACCGTACCTGATACCCTTAAGCCTTGTACAAACCGTGCTGGCTTCCACCATCACCACCACAACTGACCCGTTACAACTACACCTTGCCTATTCTCTGGGCAGCGCCATCCCACTCTATGTCGACCCCGAACAGAGGGAAGTGGGTTTCCTCCTGAACCTACCCATCATAGAGTCAAGCCAAATCTACCGGCTCAAGGACATTGTCAACATCGGGTTTTGGAAAAGTAACACACACATCAAGATCCACACCCCAGACGTGGTGGCCTACCACGACAGCGACCCACGGCTGTACCTGGCCCCAAAACTGCACATGTGCACGTTGACCAAAGACATTCACTACCTCTGCCCCAGTAAACCCTTCCTCAGAGACAACACTGACGGAATCTGTGGGCTGCAACACCTGGGCAGCGATACCCGCTGCCCCGCCGATGCCAAGCCTCGCACTCAAGTCACCGAGACCCAAGCCGAGATCGTAGGCAACAGGTGGCTCGTTAACACTCCGGTGCGCACAGCTACACTCACCTTGCCCAACCAGAGCATGTGGATTCAAGTCCCGAAAGGTGCCATCCTCCACCTCGATGACCTGGCACTATACCATCTCCCAGGCGAAGAGTATGAAACAGAACTGGAAATCCCATCTTTTTTTCCAGAATCAAAACCTCAACCTAGATCCAGAACTTGAACTATGGATCGAAAGGGGGGGCTCCCAGTTAATTGACATTGCTCCTATCGACACAGCCCTCCAAGCCTTGTCTCGAATGCCCATCTTGACCACCTCACCTGTTGTCCGAGCCTGGACCGCAGCGGACACTGCGCTGTGCATCTCTATGGGAATCAGCCACCTCCTGACACTTGGCCCGGCCTTCATCCTGTACCGGGGGCCCAACGAGATGCAAAACATCCACAGCCAAGCTCACGAAAGCATGTCCGTAGGTTTCCGACGGAACCCCCGGAAAGAGGGGACCACGACAGAGACCACCTTGAACCTCATCGAACTGAACCCTCCGTCCGAATAACCACCTGCTACAAAACCCTCATGATTCACCTGCCATCCGCCATTGTGATGATTGTCGCCCGATGATGTCTCCAACAGGGACATCACCTGGCGAAAAGGGGGGACTGTAGTGACTGGAGGAATCAATGAAGGATAATCATTAACTCGGCGGGTTCCGAACAAACAAGAACTTACTGTTAAAACCTCCCCTAATTACTGAAATAGCGCCAACCAGTCTCCACAAGCACAATAAATGTATTGACAAAGAGACAAGGAACCATTGACAGAGGATCCTCGTGGTGCTTTTTAAAAACCCCGCACATGTGAGACTCTGTGCTTCACCACGTGAGAAAAGGGCATGTGAAAAGTTACCAAATATACTTTTCTTGGTATCAAATTAAACCTTACGATTTGTCCTAGCCGAATTCGAATATAAGATCTCCGTAGAATGATATTTCGGCTATGTTTACCATCTTTTGAGTCATTCAGCCCAAAATCTCTTACCGTCATAAACATGCAAATGAGTGAGACGGGACAAAGGAATCATTCTCCTGCCCAAAGAAAGAAGAATTTTACGACCTCCAAAGGAATGCTCAGACAGGGCTGATTCTCACTCAATTCTTACTGAGAAGGAGAAATGAACACTTTTTAATCCTATATATTCCATATACATATATATATATATATATATATAATCCATGTGATACAAATATTGACATGTATCTAATGTGCCATCTCACTGTAACGGTTACCCTGTCTTGTCTCACTGTTGCCCTTTGTTTGTAATTTTGTCACTTTTGTTATTCCTTAGTTTTCACTTTTGTCACCCTTGTACCTCCATAGTCTTGTTTTCCCTCGTGTTCACTGTTCATTGTTTTCACCTGCCCTTATTAATTTGCCTTTGGTTTCTGTTAATCACCTTGTCACCTAGTTTGTGTTCTGTTTGTTCATTGGCCCCTTTTTCCCATGTTTTTGTATTTATATCCTGGTTTTTGGTTTAGTCCTTGTCTGTCGTTGAATGCTGTTGTGCGTAGTTTGTGCTCAGCTCCCATGCCTGTGTTCCCGTGTTCCAGTTCCTGTGTTTTCGTGTTTTGTTTTCATTTGCCCATCAGTGGTAGTTTTGTTTATTCCATGCCTGTGTTCCTGTGTTCCAGTTCCTGTGTTTTCGTGTTTTGTTTTCATTTGCCCATCGTGGTAGTTTTGTTTATTCATGCCTGTTTGTTTCCTTTAATCAATAAACCCGCATTTGGATCCTCATCCCTTGTCTGACTCCGACCTCATTCGTTACAGAGCGACAGACCACACAATGGATCCAGCGGTTATTCGGACCAACTACCGGTTGCTCAGCCTCAAACAAGAGGACCGCCCTGTTGAAGACCACATCAGCGACTTCCTCGCGCTGGCGAAGTTCACGGACTTCCGGACTCAGCCCTGGTGGTTTTCTTCAGGGACACTTTACACGTTTCGCTCAGGGGCGTTTGCGCCGGCTTCGGCGTGATTGGACTCTCCACGACTTCCTAGAGCGACCTTACTGGTCTGCGGCTCGCCGTACACGTGGGCTTCGCCGAGAAGGACCCTACCTCTCCACCCACTGTGGAGACCCTTCAGCCGTCCGGGCTCCTCCTGTCACGCCTACCCGGTCTGCAAGCCAGAGCCTACGCCTGCCCTGGCCAGCGAGCCTGAAGTCACGCCGACCAGGAACAGCGTTCCAGCGTCGCCAGTCGCCTTCCATGAGCCAGCGGCCCGCCGTCTGCCGGAGGAGGAGAGAGCGGGCTTCCGCCTCCCGGCCCGCGCCAGCCCGGTCTGCGAGCCAGAGCCCACGCATGTCACGGTGGCGAGCTAAAGCCCACGCATGTCACTGTGGCGAGCCTGAGTCCTCGTCAGCCACGGTGGCGAGCTAGAGCCCACGCATGTCACTGAGCGAGCCTGAGTCCTCGTCAGCCCGCGGTGAGCGAGCTAGAGCCCTCGCATTTCACTGTGAGCGAGCCTGAGCCCTCGACCGTCCCGAGCCAGTGCCTGTAGCCTCAGGCGTCAGTGAGCCAGTGCCGATAGCCTCAAGCGTCAATGAGCCAGTGCCGTTAGCCTCAAGCGTCAATGAGCCAGTGCCTGTAGCCTCAGATGTCGCTGAGCCAGCGCCTGTAGCCTCGAACATCCCTGAGCCAGCGCCTGTAGCCTCGACCGTCCCTGAGCCAGCGCCTGTAGCCTCGACCGTCCCTGAGCCAGCGCCTGAAGCCTCGACCGTCCAAGAGCCAGTACCAGAAGCCTCGACCGTCCAAGAGCCAGTGCCTGAAGCCTCGACCATCCAAGAGCCAGTGCCAGTAGCCATGACCATCCAAGAGCCAGTGCCAGTAGCCGTGACCATCCAAGAGCCAGCGCCAGTGGCCGTGACCGTCCAAGAGCCAGTGCCAGTAGCCATGACCGTCCAAGAGCCAGTGCCAGTAGCCAGGTCCGTCCAAGAGCCAGCGCCAGTGGTGCGTGCCCATCCTAGAGCCAGCACCTCTCGAGCCTTCCAGGGCTCCTCCTCCCGAGTCTTCCAGGGCTCCGCCTCCCAAGTCTCTCAAGTCTCTCGAGTCTTCTAGGGCTCCTCCTCCCGAGCTTTCCAGAGCTCCGCCTTCCGAGTTTCCGAGCTTTCCAGAGCTCCGCCTTCCGAGTTTCCGAGCTTTCCAGAGCTCCGCCTTCCGAGTTTCGAGCTTTCCAGAGCTCCGCCTTCCGAGTTTCGAGCTTTCCAGAGCTCCGCCTTCGAGTTTCGAGCTTTCCAGAGCTCCGCCTTCCAGTTTCGAGCTTTCCAGAGCTCCACCTTCTGAGCTTTCCAGAGCTCCGCCTCCTGGGCTTTCCAGAGCCCGCCTTCCGAGCTTCCTGAGCTTTCCAGAGCTCTGCCTCCCGAGCTTTCCAGAGCTCTGCCTCCCGAGCTTTCCAGAGCTCTGCCTCCCGAGCTTTCCAGAGCTCCGCCTCCCGAGCTTTCCAGAGCTCCGCCTCTCAGGCCTCTCTAGCCTTCCAGGGCTCCGCCCCTCAAGCCTCTCGAGCCTACCAGGGCTCCGCCCCTCAAGCCTCTCGAGCCTCCCGGGGCTCCGCCTCTCGGGTCTCTCGAGTCTTCCAGGGCTCCGTCTCTCAAGCCTCCCGAGCTTTCCAGAGCTCTGCCCTCCGAGCTTCCCAGAGCTCCACCTCTCAAGCCTCTCGAGCCTTCCAGGGCTTTGCCTCTCAAGCCTCTCGAGCCTACCTGGGCTCCGCCTCTCGAGCCTCCCAGGGCTCCGTCTCTCAAGCCTCCCGAGCTTTCCAGAGCTCCTCCTCCCGAGCCTCCTGGGGCTCCGCCTCTCAAGCCTCTCGAGCCTTCCAGAGCTCCGCCCTCTGAGCTTTCCAGGGCTCCGCCCCTCAAGCCTCTTCGAGCCTTCCAGGGCTCCGCCCCTCAAGCCTCTCCGAGCCTTCCAGGGCTCCGCCCCTCAAGCCTCTCCGAGCCTACCAGGGCTCCGCCTCTCGAGCCACCCGAGCCTTCCGGGGCTCCGCCTCTCAGGCCTTCCAGGGCTCCGCCTCTCGAGCCACCCGAGCCTTCGACGGCTCTGCCCTCAGAGCCTCCCGGGCCTCATACGGCTCCGCCTCCCAAGCCTCCTACGGCTCCACCTCCCGAGCCTCCTAGGGCTCTTCTCCCCGAGCCTCCTGCAGCTCTTCTCCCCGAGCCTCCTGCGGCTCCGCCTCCAGAGCCACCTGCGGCTCCGCCTCCAGAGCCTTCCTCGGCTCCGTCTCCCGAGCCTTCCTCGGCTCCGTCTCCCGAGCCTTCCTCAGCTCCGTCCCCGGAGCCTTCCAGGCCTCCGCCTCTAGAACTGCCCTCACGGCGCCACAGCCCTCGGCTCCACCTCCTGAGCCATCCTCGGCTCCACCTCCTAGGCCTTCCTCTGCTCCGTCTCCTGAGCCTTCCTCTGAGCCTCCAGAGCCTCCCTCAGCCCGCCTCCAGAGCCTCCCTCAGCCCCGCCTCCTGAGCCTCCCTCAGCTCCGCCTCCTGAGCCCCCAGAGCCTCCCTCAGCTCCGCCTCCTGAGCTCCCAGAGCCTCCCCCAGCTCTGCCTCCTGCTCCTCCAGAGCTTTCCATGGAGTCCGCCTCCCTTGGCTCCGCCTCCTGGGCCTCCAGAACCTCCCACAGCGTCTCAGAGCCCTCTCAGCTCGCCTCGGACCTGCCCCTGTCCTGAGGTTGCCTCCCAGGCCTCCTGGACCTGTCCCTGTCCGATGGCCACCTCCCAGGTCCCCTGAACCGGCCCTTGCCTTGTGGCCAGCTCCCAGGCCATCCAAACCGGCCTCTGTCCTGTGGCCACCTCCCAGGCCCCCCGAACCGGCCCCTGCTCTGCGGCCATCTCCCAGTCCACCTAAACCCGCCCCTACCCGGTGGAAGCTTGCCAGGCCACCCGACCTGGTTCCCAGCACACACCCCCAGAGACTGCGAATCTGCCCTCTCGCCCTCCTTTTTCTGTCTCCGTGTCCCTTGTGCCCCCCTTGGCCTGCCTGTCCGCCCCTCTCGACCCCGGTCTGCAAGCCAGAGCCTACGCCTGCCCTGGCCAGCGAGCCTGAAGTCACGCCGACCAGGAACAGCGTTCCAGCGTCGCCAGTCGCCTTCCATGAGCCAGCGCGGCCCACTTCGTCTGCCCGGAGGAGGGAGAGAAGACGGGCTTCCGCCTCCCGGCCCGCGCCAGCCCCGGTCTGCGAGCCAGAGCCCACGCATGTTACGGTGAGCGAGCTAAAGCCCACGCATGTCACTGTGAGCGAGCCTGAGTCCTCGTCAGCCACGGTGAGCGAGCTAGAGCCCACGCATGTCACTGAGCGAGCCTGAGTCCTCGTCAGCCACGGTGAGCGAGCTAAGAGCCCTCGCATTTCACTGTGAGCGAGCCTGAGCCCTCGACCGTCCCCGAGCCAGTGCCTGTAGCCTCAGACGTCAGTGAGCCAGTGCCGATAGCCTCAAACGTCAATGAGCCAGTGCCGTTAGCCTCAAACGTCAATGAGCCAGTGCCTGTAGCCTCAGATGTCGCTGAGCCAGCGCCTGTAGCCTCGAACATCCCTGAGCCAGCGCCTGTAGCCTCGACCGTCCCTGAGCCAACGCCTGTAGCCTCGACCGTCCCTGAGCCAGCGCCTGAAGCCTCGACCGTCCAAGAGCCAGTACCAGAAGCCTCGACCGTCCAAGAGCCAGTGCCTGAAGCCTCGACCATCCAAGAGCCAGTGCCAGTAGCCATGACCATCCAAGAGCCAGTGCCAGTAGCCGTGACCATCCAAGAGCCAGCGCCAGTGGCCGTGACCGTCCAAGAGCCAGTGCCAGTAGCCATGACCGTCCAAGAGCCAGTGCCAGTAGCCAGGTCCGTCCAAGAGCCAGCGCCAGTGGTCGTGCCCATCCTAGAGCCAGCACCTCTCGAGCCTTCCAGGGCTCCTCCTCCCGAGTCTTCCAGGGCTCCGCCTCCCAAGTCTCTCAAGTCTCTCGAGTCTTCTAGGGCTCCTCCTCCCGAGCTTTCCAGAGCTCCGCCTTCCGAGTTTCCCGAGCTTTCCAGAGCTCCGCCTTCCGAGTTTCCGAGCTTTCCAGAGCTCCGCCTTCCGAGTTTCCGAGCTTTCCAGAGCTCCGCCTTCCGAGTTTCCCGAGCTTTCCAGAGCTCCGCCTTCCGAGTTTCCCGAGCTTTCCAGAGCTCCGCCTTCCGAGTTTCCCGAGCTTTCCAGAGCTCCACCTTCTGAGCTTTCCAGAGCTCCGCCTCCTGGGCTTTCCAGAGCCCCGCCTTCCGAGCTTCCTGAGCTTTCCAGAGCTCTGCCTCCCGAGCTTTCCAGAGCTCCGCCTCCCGAGCTTTCCAGAGCTCCGCCTCCCGAGCTTTCCAGAGCTCCGCCTCTCAGGCCTCTCTAGCCTTCCAGGGCTCCGCCCCTCAAGCCTCTCGAGCCTACCAGGGCTCCGCCCCTCAAGCCTCTCGAGCCTCCCGGGGCTCCGCCTCTCGGGTCTCTCGAGTCTTCCAGGGCTCCGTCTCTCAAGCCTCCCGAGCTTTCCAGAGCTCCTCCTCCCGAGCCTCCTGGGGCTCCGCCTCTCAAGCCTCTCGAGCCTTCCAGAGCTCCGCCCTCTGAGCTTTCCAGGGCTCCGCCCCTCAAGCCTCTTCAGCCTTCCAGGGCTCCGCCCCTCAAGCCTCTCGAGCCTTCCAGGGCTCCGCCCCTCAAGCCTCTCGAACCTACCAGGGCTCCGCCCCTCAAGCCTCTCGAGCCTTCCGGGGCTCCGCCTCTCAGGCCTTCCAGGGCTCCGCCTCTCGAGCCACCCGAGCCTTCGACGGCTCTGCCCTCAGAGCCTCCCGGGCCTCATACGGCTCCGCCTCCCGAGCCTCCTACGGCTCCACCTCCCAAGCCTCCTAGGGCTCTTCTCCCCGAGCCTCCTGCAGCTCTTCTCCCCGAGCCTCCTGCGGCTCCACCTCCAAAGCCTCCTGCGGCTCCGCCTCCAGAGCCACCTGCGGCTCCGCCTCCAGAGCCTTCCTCGGCTCCGTCTCCCGAGCCTTCCTCGGCTCCGTCTCCCGAGCCTTCCTCAGCTCCGTCCCCGGAGCCTTCCAGGCCTCCGCCTCTAGAACTGCCTACGGCGCCACCGCCCTCGGCTCCACCTCCTGAGCCATCCTCGGCTCCACCTCCTAGGCCTTCCTCTACTCCGTCTCCTGAGCCTTCCTCTGAGCCTCCAGAGCCTCCCTCAGCCCCGCCTCCAGAGCCTCCCTCAGCCCCGCCTCCTGAGCCTCCCTCAGCTCCGCCTCCTGAGCCCCAGAGCCTCCCTCAGCTCCGCCTCCTGAGCTCCCAGAGCCTCCCCCAGCTCTGCCTCCTGCTCCTCCAGAGCTTTCCATGGGTCCGCCTCCCTTGGCTCCGCCTCCTGGGCCTCCAGAACCTCCCACAGCTTCGTCTCCGGGACCTGCCCCTGTCCTGAAGTTGCCTCCCAGGCCTCCTGGACCTGTCCCTGTCCGATGGCCACCTCCCAGGTCCCCTGAACCGGCCCTTGCCTTGTGGCCAGCTCCCAGGCCATCCAAACCGGCCTCTGTCCTGTGGCCACCTCCCAGGCCCCCCGAACCGGCCCCTGCTCTGCGGCCATCTCCCAGTCCACCTAAACCCGCCCCTACCCGGTGGAAGCTTGCCAGGCCACCCGACCTGGTTCCCAGCACACACCCCCAGAGACTGCGAATCTGCCCTCTCGCCCTCCTTTTTCTGTCTCCGTGTCCCTTGTGCCCCCCTTGGCCTGCCTGTCCGCCCCTCGTTGCTCCCTGGACTGCCTGCCTGCCCCTCGTCGCCCCCCGGACTGCCGGTCTGCCTCTCGTTGCCCCCTGGACTGCCTGTCTGCCCTTTGTGCCCCCTGTCATTTGTCAGTTGTTCTTCCTGTTTTTTTTGTTTTGTTGATCGTCTGGTATCCGATCCTCAGGGGGGGGCTATGTAACGGTTACCCTGTCTTGTCTCACTGTTGCCCTTTGTTTGTAATTTTGTCACTTTTGTTATTCCTTAGTTTTCACTTTTGTCACCCTTGTACCTCCATAGTCTTGTTTTCCCTCGTGTTCACTGTTCATTGTTTTCACCTGCCCTTGTTAATTTGCCTTTGGTTTCTGTTAATCACCTTGTCACCTAGTTTGTGTTCTGTTTGTTCATTGGCCCCTTTTTCCCATGTTTTTGTATTTATATCCTGGTTTTTGGTTTAGTCCTTGTCTGTCGTTGAATGCTGTTGTACGTAGTTTGTGCTCGCTCCCATGCCTGTGTTCCCGTGTTCCAGTTCCTGTGTTTTCGTGTTTTGTTTTCATTTGCCCATCGTGGTAGTTTTGTTTATTCCATGCCTGTGTTCCCGTGTTCCAGTTCCTGTGTTTTCGTGTTTTGTTTTCATTTGCCCATCGTGGTAGTTTTGTTTATTCATGCCTGTTTGTTTCCTTTAATCAATAAACCCGCATTTGGATCCTCATCCCTTGTCTGACTCCGACCTCATTCGTTACACTCACATTTTCCCTTAAATGTGCTTGATCTATGTTTTCTTGCAAACTCTAATGGGTTAATGTTTCAGACTTTGCATACCATGGTTACCCGAAATCATATGTGTGGCATATTTGGTCTCTATAACTTGGTATTTCGAGGATTGAAATGACTGTGTACATGATATGTCGATAACAACAACATATTAGTATTACAAGTATATTTCCTAGTTTTCTTTCTTGCACATGCAATGAGAAATGTGAGAACAAAAGAGCAATAAACCAAATTCCTGCCTGGAACCCAAACCCTTCTCATTGGTCGAGCCAATGAGAGGTGGGACATGTTTTCTAAGGGTATAAAATTGCTGCGCCCACTTCCTCTCACTCTCTTAGTCCTCTTACTTCCCTCATCTCCTTACAGCTTAGTTCTTCCTCTTAGCTCTTATCTTCTTCCTCTCTCTTCCTTTTCAACTCCTCTCCTCTTACTTCACTTCTGGACCTCCCTTGGACTTCTCCCGGATCTCTTCAAGCCATCTTACATTTTTCTCTTCTCTTCTGCTGAACATTGCAACTTCTCGGAACAACCCTTCAACTCTCTCTCAACAAGTGAGTTTCAACTCCACGCTCTGGAAACACCGAACCGAAATCCTCCGTCTCAAAGGACGCTACGAGGACCCGACATACGTGCAGACTTGCTCAGCGACACACAGAGTTCCTTTATGCAAGTATTATTTCACCTAAAATTCAAACGCGTTAAAGTGTGTAATTCCATTTGCTGGCTCTTAAGGGTTAACTGTTGTAATAAGTTGCTATCCATAATAATCTCTTTATTTTCCTTATTGCTTCTACTCTGTTTATTTTATGTTTATTTTATGTTACATGTTAAGTGTCTGTTTGTCAAGTGTAGTGATATATTCTAGTTCCTTGTATTAAACCCAATTATATGCTTGATTGTCTGTGTGTGTTGATCATAAAACAAAGCCTCTTTAATGTGCGATTTTAAGCTACGAGCTGATATTATCAAAGTAAGTTAACGTGCTTTGATGAGTAAGCTTATAACTAAGAATAAACCTTCAAGGGAATTGATCAGGAATATTTAGCAAAGCTGTTCGCTGGACGAACTGACTGGTTGTGGTAGCCTACGGGTCAATTCCATTGAGGGTCTAATTAAATTAATATAGCCTGTCTGCATATAATGTATATTCCTAATTAATTATAATTCGTGGTGTTTAATTATCTATGTATTTTTGAAGCAGACTCCTGGACTATATAAGCCCTTTTTGGGGCGTTTTTACAATGTGTATGGGTATCCGGGTCAAATCGTCTGATTAATCATTGATTACGATCATTGAAATTAATTATACATTTCCCCAAACCTGACCTGCATACCCTACACCTGCCTCTCCTCCCACAGTGGTGACCCTCCAGTCGTCCATGGCTCGTCCTGTTTTGCCCGCTCCACCTGCCAGCAAACCAACCCCCACGCCTGCCTTGAGCAATGAGCACCCCGTGGGGACCCGGGGTAGAATAGGTCCCTAGCACCCCCTTGCTGATCGTAAGAGGCGACAAATGGGGCAACTTGTATGCCGTGAGTTGCGACTCGTGTCAGTGGAGGAAGAGATCCTGGTGCTTGAGGATTTTGGCCTGCTGTGGCCGCCATATGTCCAACACATCACTTTGGCTCCTACTTCATTCAGACGAGAGGTTGGAATGGCCCATTCCAATCAATCGGCTTGTCAGGATTTGCCCTGGACTTGGTTCAGAATTACAACCAACTATTTAGTTTTCACCTCTTCCAGAAGGCACTGGCGTAGGGTCAATTGAGTAGTATAAATCTTGTATTTATATGCTCAAGTATATCATTTCTCTATCCTTGGTGTGCATCCGGTGGATTCCCGCGGCACCGTACATCCCCTTGTAGGACTCCGAGGTGGGTGAGGAGCAGAGATAATGAATTTATTTTTTCTAAACATGGCAAATAAACAAAATACCAAAAAACGGATACTGGAACAAGACTTGGAAGTCGAACTAACCACTAACCTTTTTTCTTCAAAAGAAGGAAGTTGGCAAAGATTTATTTTACTTGAGTCTCTATCAATTGACAGCCCTCTCACTAAACTGTCTCCTTTTGCTATTCAGAAAGGAATCACAGGAATAGCAGGAACAGTCAAGGATATTAAAAAGCTGCGATCGGGACAAATTTTGGTGGAGTGCGCTCGGAAAGCAAACTCAGAGAACTTATTACGAGCAACAAAACTGGCTGGAGTCACTATGAGAGCATTCTGTCACCCTTCTCTGAATAATAGCAAAGGAGTGATCCGCACCAGAGAATTGCAAGACATGGATGAAGCTGACATAACCTCAGAACTGAATCATCTAGGTGTGATTGATGTCAAAAGAATAAATATAAAAAAAGATGGACAAATAATTCCAACAGGAACATACATTCTGACTTTTCACAGACCTCTCCCGCCAGAGAGAATTCAAATAGGATACCTAAGTGTCACTGTAGATATCTACATACCAAACCCGTTGAGATGTTTTAAATGTCAGAAATTTGGTCATGGTTCTGCTGGATGCAAAAATAAGGCTGTTTGCCACAATTGTGGTAAGGATGACCATGAAACAAATTGTACTAATTCCGCTAAATGTAAAAACTGTCTTGGTGACCATGCAGCCTCATCAAAGAAATGCCCTGCTTGGATTAAAGAGAAGGAAATACAAATAATTAAACATACAAAGAAGGTGAGCTATCCTGAAGCCCGAAAACTTGTTGAAAGTCTCCCTGCCTTCACGCTGACTAGATCCTACTCTGCTGTGGTCAAACCAAATATACGAGAAATTAGTACTCAGATGGAACTGACTTGGATTTCTACAGACAAACCTCAAGTTATTAGTAGTAATAAGAATTCATCTCCACAAAAAAGCAAGAATGTATGTATCCAAACTAATCCGACTCAAGATACCCAGTTGGAACAAAGAGAACCCAGAGAGAAAAAGAAATCTCAAAATTCAGTAACTCTACTACCAAACCAAGATAAAAACAGAACTTCAAAACATGACAACCCAAAAGATGTCGAAATGTCAGAACCTATGACTAGTCAAAGTCGTAGTCTCTCCCCTAAGTGTAAGAATAAAGGACTTGTACCTATCCTTCCCACTTGAAGATGAGTGATCTTTTAGTCCAGTGGAATTGTCGGGGTTTAAAAGCTAATTTTGCAGAGCTGCAACGTTTAACTTCTGTTTTGAACCCCTTGCCTATTGTATTCAAGAGACTCACTTATCTCCAAATGATCCCCTGACTGTTAAAAATTTTAGACTGTTTAATGTTTATGGACCAAACGCACAAAGACCTTCTGGTGGGTCTGCCGTTTTGGTTAAAAAGGATATTATTCACAGTCACATTGTACTGGATACCCAAATACAGGCAGTAGCAGTACGTATCACCTTTCATAGAGTCATTACATTATGCTCTATCTACATACCTCCCAGCGAAGTTATTACATTGAAAGAATTGGACAAACTTGTAGCACAATTGCCGACTCCATGTATACTTATGGGTGATTTTAATAGCCATAATCCTTTATGGGGAGAAGATCGATGTGATGCTAAAGGAAAGAGAATGGAGGATTTTATACATAATAATGACTTGTGTTTACTAAATGATGGAACTAAAACCTACCTTCATCCAGGTCATGGCACGTATTCTGCAATTGATTTGACTATATGCAGTGCTGAAATCTTTTTAGATTGTACATGGCAGGTCTGGGACGATTTATGTGGGAGTGACCACTTTCCACTTATTACCTCATTTCCTCAATCGGATGTCCAGCAAAGACCTTCAAGATGGCAACTTAAAAAAGCAAATTGGCCTTCTTTCGAAATTATGTGTTATGAAAAATTTATTTCAGCAACTCAAGACAATCAGAACTCTATAGAAACTTTTACTGAACAGTTAATTGATATTGCAAATGAAACAGTTCCAAAGACATCCTCTAAATTGCACTGTAAAGCTAACCCCTGGTTTAACGAGCAGTGTAAAAAAGCTATCGGGGCACGGAAAAAGGCGGAAAGACTTTTTAATAAACAGCCTTCAACGGATAATTTTATATCCTTTAAAATTTGTAGAGCTCAAGCTCGCAGAATTTTAAATGAAGCAAAAAAGCAAAGCTGGAGACAATTTGTATCAAGTTTAACATGCTATACTCCCATGAAGAGGATCTGGAACATGATTCGCAAAATGAAGGGCATTGGAAATAGATTTAATATCCAACATATTAAAAAACTAGATATTCTCCAGACAAAGGAAATGGATATAGCAAATACATTAGCAGAATCTTTTGAAAAGAATTCGTCCATAGAAAACTGCCTCCCTGAGTTCCAGTCAATTCGAATAGAGCAGGAAAGGGAAAAATTGAACTTCTGTTCTGATAACAAAGAAGTACATAATCAACCCTTCAAGATGGATGAATTAATACACTCTTTAAAATGTTCCCATGACACTGCTGTAGGGCCAGACCAAATTCACTATCAATTCTTAAAGCACTTACCCCAAAGCATATTATCTCTTCTTTTAGATAATTTCAACTCTGTCTGGTCTTCTGGACAAATACCACCCTCCTGGAAAAAAGCAACCGTAATTCCTATACCTAAACCAGGAAAAGACCATTCAGATCCAAATAACTATCGACCAATCGCTCTTACCAGTTGCCTCTGTAAAACGATGGAAAGAATGGTAAATAATCGACTCGTTTGGACTCTGGAGTCGAAGAAACAAATAAGTGACTATCAATGTGGCTTTAGACGTGGAAAGTGCACCTTGGATCAATTAATCCGACTGGAAACTTATATTAGAGATGGTTTCATTAGAAAAGAACATGTTATTGCCGTCTTTTTTGACTTGGAAAAAGCATATGATACAACATGGAGATATGGGATTTTGAAAGATCTTTACCACATGGGTTTTAGAGGACGATTACCCATTTTTATTTCCAATTTTTTGGCTAGCAGATATTTTAAAGTCCAAGTAGGAAACACTTTGTCGGATATTCACAAACAAGAAATTGGAGTTCCTCAGGGAAGCATTCTTTCTGTCACTCTCTTCAGTATTAAAATAAACAGCATTGAGAGCATCATTGGATCTAATATATTCTGCAGCCTATATGTGGACGATCTCTGCATCTGCTATAGAGGGAAGAACATGAGTACAATTGAAAGACAACTGCAGTTATGTATTCACAAAATATATCAGTGGTCAGTTGAAAATGGATTCAAATTCTCTAAATCAAAAACAGTCTGTACCCACTTCTGTATCCAACGATCCCTTCATCTTGACCCAGAACTCTTCATTAATAGAGAACTGATTAGTGTCGTTAAAGAAATTAAGTTCTTAGGACTTCTTTTTGACAACAAAATTACTTTCATTCCCCATTTGAAAGCACTAAAAAACAGGTGTCTTAAAGCTATGAATATAATGAAAGTACTGGCAAAAACAAAATGGGGAGCAGATTACATGGTTCTTTTGAGACTCTATAGAACACTAATTCATTCCCGGCTGGACTATGGAAGCATAATTTATGACTCTGCCAGAGAATCATATAAGCAGATGTTGGACTCAGTACATCATCAGGGCTTACGACTCGGCTTGGGAGCATTTAGAACTTCGCCGATGCAAAGCTTGTACATCGAAGCCAATGAACCTTCACTTCAAAACAGACGATTGAAGCTTTCACTCCAATATACTATCAAAATAAAGGCAAATAAAACCAACCCCGCTTATTCGTCAATCTTCAACCCACAATTTACTCCTTTGTATGAGAGCAAACCTAAAAGTATCAGATCCTTTGGTATTCGTATTAAACCTCATTTGGAGAACTTGAATATAAATTTGAGCATTTTAAACCAAATACAATTCAATTCTATATCTCCCTGGAAATTAAAGAAGCCTAATATCAATTTGGACTTGACTCATCAGAAGAAAGGGGTGACCCATCCAAATGTATATAGACAGCAATATTTGGATATAAGAAACCAATTCCCCTACCATGTACCTATATTCACAGATGGCTCGAAGATGGAAAACAGTGTAACGGCAGCGATGGTGACTGGAAATCAACGCTATGGAATTCGTATTCCAAAAAAATGCTCAATTTTCTCTGCTGAGGCACGTGCTTTACTTTTAGCTCTGGAGCACATTGAAAATTCTCTGCAAAATTTTTTTATAATTTTCACTGACTCTAAATCCTGCCTTCAAGCAATGGACACTTTAAAAATTGATCATCCTCTAGTGGACTGCATCTTAACCAAAGTGGATTATCTACTAAATCAGTTCTTCAGCATTATTTTTTGCTGGGTTCCAGGACATGTTGGTCTTTCAGGAAATGAACAAGCTGATGCAGCTGCTAAGGAAGCTCTTAATCAGGAAGTTAACGAATGTCAAATCCCTCCCTCAGATATCAGACCGATTATTAACCGATACATTTTAATTAAGTGGCAAGAAGAGTGGAATTTGTGCAAGAACAATAAGTTGTATGTAATTCATCCGGAATTTGCTTAAAGGTGAAGACCCAACCCTATGTGTGTTCTGTAATATTCCCTTATCTGTCAAACATATTTTACTAGATTGTCCTGGTCTTAACGCAAGTAGAATGCTCTTCTATGAAGTTACCTCGTTAAAAGACTTATTTAATGAGATTGTGCCTGAAAAGGTTTTGGATTTCTTGTCATATGCTAATCTTAAAAAAAATATTGTATAATATGACTTGCTATCTATATTTGTTTTGTTTTTATTGTATTTATATGATATCTGTATTTTTGTAATTGAATTCTTGCCATGAAAATAGCTTTGATTGCTGACATGGCATTAAACAAAACATACTACTACTACTACTGAGCAATGAGCCAGCACTGCCAACTTCATCCGCCCGGAGGAGGAGGAGAAGAAAGGCCTCTGCTCTCCAGCCTCCGCCAACCACGGCCAACCAGCCAGCGCTGGTAGCCTCGAACGTCAGTGAGCCAACGCCTGTAGCTTCGAACGTCAGTGAGCCAGCGCCTGTAGCCTCGAACGTCAGTGAGCCAGTGCCTGTAGACTCGAACGTCAGTGAGCCAGCGCCTGTAGCCTCGACCGTCTCAGAGCCAGCGCCTGTAGCCTCGACCGTTCCAGAGCCAGCACCTGTAGCCATGACCGTCCAAGAGCCAGCGCATCTCGAGCCTTCCAGGGCTCCGCCTCTCAAGTCTCTCAAGCCTCCCAGGGCTCCAACTCTCGAGCCTTCCAGGGCTCCGCCTCCCGAGTCTCTCGAGCCTCCCAGGGCTCCGACTCTCAAGTCTCTCGAGCCTCCTAGGGCTCCGCCTCTCAAGTCTCTCGAGCCTCCCAGGGCTCCGCCTCTTGAGCCTCCCAGGGCTCCGCCTCATGAGCCTCCTACGGCTCCGCCTCCCGAGCCTCCCACGGCTCCGCCTCCTCAGCCTCCCTCGGCTCTGCCTCCTGAGCCTCCCACGGCTCCATCTCCAGAGCCACCCATGGCTCTGCCACCTGAGTCTTCCACGGCTCCGCCCTCCATGGCTCCGCCACCAGAAACTTCCATGGCTCCGCCTGCCACGGCTCTGCCCTCGGAGTTCCCCATGGCTGTGGTCCTGAGGCCGACTCCCAGGCCTCCCGAACCTGTCCTTGTCCTGTGGCCGCCTCCCAGGCCTCCTGAACCTGTCCTTGCTCTGTGGCCAGCTCCCAGGCCACCTAAACCTGTCCTTTTCCTGTGGCCGCCTCCCAGGCCTCCTGAACCTGTCCTTGCTCTGTGGCCAGCTCCCAGGCCACCTGACCCAGTCCCCGTCTTGTGGCCTCCTTGGTCTGCCTATCTGCCCTCTGTGCCCCCGTGGACTGCCTGTCTGTCCCTTGTGCCTCCTTGGACTGCCTGTCTGCCCCTTGTGCCCCCGTGGACTGCCTGCTTGCCCTCTGTGAAACCCTTGGGCTGCCTGTCTGACCCTTTGTGCCCCTTGGACTGTCTCTTTGCCCCTTGTGCTAGCCCCCCTTCACTCCTTGGACGATTTTGTTTTTTGTTTTTGTGTGTTTTTTTTTTTTATTTTATTTTTTTTAGGATCGTCTGGAATCCGCTCCTTTGAGGGGGGGTTATGTCACGATTCCCCGTTGTCTGCTCAGTGTTTCACCTGTCACCTCTCATAAAACTACACTTCCCATAATGATGAGGGCAGGGAAGAATACACTTCCCTGCCCTCATCATTGCCTGTCATTTATTGTTCTCACCTGTGTCTCGTTTGATCATCACTCTCCCTGTGTACTTAAGCCCCGTTGTTTGTTCAGTCCCTGTCGGTCGATGAATGTAGATGTTGGTAAATGTAAAGGTATGTTCTAATGATTTGTGTTCTCCTGCTCTCCTTGGATGTTTCCCCCAGCCTGTGTTTTCCTTGATGTTTATGTTTTGTTTTCCCCACGTGGATGTTTTGTTTGTTCCCCGTATTGTTTCATTCTGAGTTACCCTGTTTACAGTCTTGTTTCACTCATTAAAGAAGCGGCTTTTAGATCCCCACTCCTCATCTGCCTTCGTCTGATTCGTAACAAATAGCTTCTCTTCCACTATACAATAGTAACAACAGTCTTAGAGATGGAATCCAGCAAACGGCTGGCTCCCAGCACAACACTGACTCCTACACAAACTCGAGTAAGCCAAAAAAATCAAAAACTTTATCTACTGAATCCCGTCTGGCTAAGCAGTTTTGCAGATCAAAACTGACCCTGAACTGGCATTCTTCTTATTGGACAGGTAAGCTTACATAACTGCAAAGCATGTGAAATATAGTGCCATAAGAATTGATCTGTGTCATTTTAGCTAACTTGATCTTGCCTGCTAACGCTGACGAATTTCAAGCTACCTTGCTTCATAATTTTCTAATTATTTCAACGATTTCTTTATACTAAATGTCAGGCTAATGTCAGTGTTAATCTGTAATTATTTAGCAAGGTAAACTACAATAACACATGAAAATATAGCTGCAAGCAGCAATTAACACGTTCAAGCCTTTGAAGAACTTTCAAAGTATGCAAAAAAGGAATGTATTTGTATATGTATATGTGTTTTGTAAGTTGCTGAATTTGCAAACTGGTGTTAACTATGACTGATGTCTTGTGTTCAACGATCCTGAAACAGGATCATTGTTATGGTGGTCATTTAAAAAAATAAAAATAATAATTTTTATAAAGCCACAATGCACCCAAGCTCCAAAAAGGTTTTAGAAATTTTTATATTTATTTTAGGAATGATAGGCTTTTGGAGACACTTGGTCAAATCCTCATGATAAATGCAACCCCTAGATACCTAAATAAATAACTGAAGTTCAACTTTTCTCTGATAATTATTGACCTGAGGAGTCCTAGATGTAGTTCACAATAGCAGATAACATTGAATGATATACAATAATTTGCACACCATATACAGCCATTTTGCTGAAAAGTGATTTGCTGCAAAGTGAACATGAGCAATATTGTAGAATATGTAAGCATTTGGCCCCTACAAGAAGCATACCAATTTTCAACTTCATTGATAATTCTGTTGCAGAGATATGAGCATTTTTTAGTTGTAGAGCCTCCTATAGGCTAATGTTTTCGCAATTTTGTATGCAGACTCAATGTGTTGTCATACATGTGTATCAAGTTTCGTAATATTTGGTCTTTTCGTTTGGCAGATATTGGTCAATACGCACAAAATGGATGACTCCTGACCAATTAGTTAGCTTATATCTTCGCAACGCTTTGACGAGTCAAAATTTCTTTGATAACTTTTTGTCAGGAGGGTTCATAGTAGACACACCAATTTTTGTGAGAATCAGATATATGGCCTAGGAGGAGTTAGAAATAGTAGCTTTTTTAGAAAATTTGAATAGCGGCAACATTTTATAAAATTCCATAAAACTTAGGTATAGGTGAAGATATAGATATAGGCACAGGTGCACCACAATCGCCTGCTCCACCTGAGGACCCCTTGGCCGCCCCATCGTCGAGGGTAGTGAGAGCGGAGGAACGTGGGAGTCGGGTCCGGGCAGTGAAAAGTGCCCGCCACGACTTTGTGAGCTCCTCATGCACCAAGAAAGGAACTGGGGTAGAGCGCGGCTGCGTGTGGCACTCTGAGCCCAAGAACCAGTAATCCAGCTGCAAACACTCAGGGCAGGGTGGAGGGTTCCACTTCATTCCGATGCTTCCGGCAGCCTGGGCAAGCATGGCTGCCAGCTCCATGTCGACCTCAGACTGGGCGATCACACCAGAAGGTGGAAGCCCAGCCGAGTCCTCCACGTCAGACTGTAACAGCCTGCTCTCCGATGCTGCGATCAAAAATCTGCACTTATCTGTGTGAGAAGGGGAGAACCCGCTGTAATGTGCCGTATATCCAACAGCCGTTTTACACTTTAACAGAGGTGAATGGAATGCTAGTGGATACACTCTACACTGTTCGGCTCCGAAGAAGAAATCTGAATGAGTGGTTGCAAGCCGCCTCATTTATATCCATATTTCCGGGGGAGTGGCATGCAAATTCCACTCGCAAATTCACTGTAAAAAATATTAATACAATTCTGTTGACTGTACACACACACAGAATAGTATTAATTTTTTTTACAGTGAAGTTCTTGTTGAATGTAGTTCCCTATCTGTCACTCACTCAAAGTTGTGTGTGTCCTGACTACTAGTTGTATGGCTTTCACAGTATTTTTGGCTGTTGTATTTCTACAATTTATTTAAATTAAAATATAACTGTATACTGTGACTTTGCAGTAATCAGGGCCAGGAAATTAATGTAATGTAGCAGTGCAGCATTGCAGAATCAAAATTATCAAGTGTATATTTTTTAACTTATACTGCTTCTTAATTGTCACAGCTGTTAAGTTTTGTGTGCTGCTTAATGATATCTGTTTGCAGCTGTTGCCTACTCTTCGAAAATTGTGTTCATGTTTCTAGATAGTTATGAGTAGATAATTTAGTAAGTGTATATACCCCTGTTTTATTCTAGTGTATTTTGTTTTTTTTATTGGGATGTTTTGATAGCTTAATCTCAAAAAAAAAAAAAAAAAACCTGCTTCCATTGCAAGAACAAAAAAAAAACAGGGCACTTATTCTGAAAGAAAACAATCAAATCATTTGTTGCCATATAGTTGCAAGATTACAGATATATACACACAAAAAATATTTTTGCCTATTTTCAAGATTTATCCATTTCAACTGAATATAAAATCTAATTGAATTGCCTAATCTTTAACTAAATAAAATGTATAAATAAAAAGTTTTATTAATGACATTTAATTCAAGACTATTCAATTAAATTAGATGGAAATTTGTTATTCAATTGAAATTGATAAATCTTAAAAATAGGCTAAAATATTTTGAGTGTATATTTGTACTCTGAGATACATGTTAACTAACTTAAGATCGCTCCCGGTCTTAAAACTAATAAACGCAGTGATCACGATTATTCTTCTGTGTCAAGTAAATCTTTGTTTGAGCGAGGTGTCATCTTCATCAGGAGCAGATATAAGCCCCTCCCAAGATTCACTGAATAAGCGAAAGTAAAAGAATGGCCGGAAAACAGCGTTATAAATCTCCTGCTGCATTTTCCACTGTTTATTAATTCGAAAAAGAAAAAAACGTTATTCTTTTGGAATATAATCAATTGTCAGGTAAGCGATTACGATATTTTTCTAACTTTAATCGTAACCTATTTAATCCAATGGTTTTCTGTGTATAATAATAAATTAGGATTGCTCATATGGTCAATTATTTTGTTCGATAACAATCAAATATCGCGCAACAAATTGGTTGTATAGACCATGTTTTACACATGTCTTGTGTGGCCTGTATTTAATGGACAATGGATATGAGTTTGTGTATGAGAATTATAAAACTTCATGGTCTACGATCTAGCAATTGACGATTGTGAAAGCGAAAGTAGCCTACTTCCTAAAATAGCTTTATGTCGTATAGTTACTTAAGAGTTAGGATTTGACGATACATTTGTCAAATGAGGTCATTGTGTACATTTTCTTCGGTTTGGTTTATTTTATTAAAGGTTTTGGGCTAAACATAGTTTTTTTTGGTCACTGGTGGTCATGTAACGGTTGTGATGACGCAAGTGCACAATATGACGCCTGTGAGCTTTCGACAAAAGAGTGTGTGCATGCTTTTGAAGCAATACAAATACACTAAAAAGAGTGTGTGCATGCGTACTTACGCTCATTAAAACTACTGGCTAGTACACACTGCAGTTAAAAGTGAACCTAATCAGATTTTATTTCACTCACATGTGACACAGCATCTTGGATGACCATGTGAAAACCAAAAGCACTTTGAATCTAACATTTTCAAATCCAATCTGGGGCACTAAGGCTGCGTTTACACAGCAAGGCTCTGATTTTTAGACTGTATCACATTTTTGGTCCTGCCTGTTTACATTCACTGAAGACACCAATTGTAACTGATATCGGTGTTTACATTAATCTCCTGTCCAAACTCGAATGCTTTTATTGCTGATCGCTTTCACTTATGAGCGCCATGGTTCACCCACGGGTTTTGAATGCCTTCGTGATATTAAATTTTTTCAAAAGAAGGCAAAATTGCATGCAATTAATTAGGGAAAAAAAGCAGAGGTGGGTGGAGTAGCCAAAATCTGGACTCAAGTAAAAGTACAATTACTTGAAAAAAGTAATAATTACTTGAGTAAGAGTAAAAAGTATCCGATTAAAAGTATACTCAAGTAGTGAGCAACTAGTTACTTTCATATGTAACACAATGGACGTTTAATCTCAAATATTCCATGACATAATACACATTTAACATGTATTACATAATAATAATAATAATAATAATAATAATTTAATAATAATAATTATTATTATTGGAAATTCTTTAATCTTTCACCCTTGTGTTGTTCCAAACCTGTATTACATACTTTCGTTAATGCAACACAATTAAGGAGATGCCAGACAGAATGTTAGACCTATAGTCACTATTTAATTTCACTGCATGTTTTTTCCTCCATATTTTAAAAGGGAATGATGACTAAGATTGTCAGTCTCTAACATTCTGTCTAACATCATTTGAGTTCCAGAAAATACAGAAAGTCACACAGGTTTAGAACAACATGAGGGTGTGGAATTGATGACAGAACATTAATTTATGGATGAACTATCACTTCAAGGATGCTTTTCAGGTTTGGACGAATCTTTCAATTAGAAAAGAAGTTTGGAAACCAGTTTCTAGTAATTAATACGATGAAAAACAATGTTCCACAGATCCAATCATATATAGTGCTGAATAAGAAGCAAGATCATGCTTTAATGGCTCCACTATTTCACAGCTTTGTTAAGTCCTGAATGGATTCTTAGTTCAGTTACTGTGTAGAAAGATAATACAGAAAGAAAGAATTTAGATAATATGTTCTGTACAGTAAAATACTAAGATAAGGCAGTTTACCCTTAAAGTGTGTTGGGCTTATGCTGCCTTCATGTGCTATCAGAATTAACCTACTTCCCACTTCTGAATTGGTAATTACAAGTACGTCATGCTAAAGTTTTGACACCATAAAAGTATCACTCAGCTTGCTGACGAAAATATTTTTTTTGGTCAAATACAAGCTATTTTTACGGTCTAAAAATTTACAACATGCATCAAATGGTTGCTGATATTCATAAATTAATATGATCAAAACAGTAAGTGCTAACAATTAAATGTATTTAGAAAAATTAATAAATCATTCACTACAGAATTGTAGTCTCCTTCGCCATGTTGAAAGTTTACGACTCCAGTTACGAGTTTCCCAGTCGTAACTGGAGTTGTTCATGTGCAACTTCCAAGTGGGAAACTCATATTTACAATAATTCCGGTAGCACGTGAAGGCAGCATTTAAGTTCAGAGATTGTTCTCTGTTGTCCATGAGAAAAACTAGCCACATCTGTCAAACGCAAAGTTGCTGTGCATTGTTCACGTGCAGAGATGCGCTCCGGTAGACACGCACGCACGTGATATGCAGAGCAAAAGGCATTTACACTTAACGCAAATGTTTATACGGATATACATTAGGCACTGATATATTACAGCATTGATAAAAAAAATGATATTAAGAAACTGATTCATAAGAGCCATACTTACATAATCACCCTGAAAATGACCATCACCACAACATAGACAAGCTCACGTAATCACTATCGCCAAAACTAAGTTGCAGCTGCTTCTAATCTTGAAATATTCGCTTGTCTTGGTGTAAAATTAAGGCATTGCATGACAAAAGTGTTTGTTTTGAGTGCTTGCTGCTGCAGCCAGGGACTTGACTTGAGTGACAGAGTGCAACTGTAAAGTTCCGCTGTTGTAAAATCCCTTTAAAAAATCTCTCAATAAATTACGCATTTAGTAAACATATTAATTAAAGTAAAAATAAATCACTTTCATTCTAAATGTACTTGAGTATAGGTAAAGTTCACCCACTATTAAACCTACTCTTAAAAGTAAATTTTCTCACAAATATATTCAAGTAAATGTAACAGAGTAAATGTAGTAGACGATACTACCCTCCTCTGGGCGAAAGCAACTTTTCACTGCTGCCATGGTAATAAATCACGGCTTTAATGATTTCAACATCTGTTAGTGTGGCTAAAGACCTATTCGGACGGGATTCGTTTTCCTGACATCAGTTCTTATAGTAATTATTACTGCCATGTCTTTAAAAATCACTTAATGTAAATGTGTATACAGCATTTTCGCACTGCTGTCACGTGTAACTGACCAATTAGAAAATAGATAATGTGCTTAATTTTTACGCAGGACATATTAAACATGATTATATTGTATGTATACAGTGTGTAAAACACACTGTATGTGTGATTATTAGAAGAAACTGATTGGACTGTCTGGCTTAATACTGTATAACAGAACTGGTGACATTAAAAGTCCTGTAATCTTGAATTACACTTTTTAATAAAAAAAATATGGACAATCCCTTCACATTGTGTAATTTTAGGTTAAGAAATGCAAGGGCTCAACACAATTTCCCATGCTCACTGCTCAAATCATTATCAAAAGCTGCTTGTTTCTCTTATTCATGGGTAAATATTTAAAGGGCTCAAGTGCTGGAAAGTGCAGCTTTACTGGCTTTTTTATTAATTCGCACTGGATTAATATTACTAGGGGTTAATTTTACAGATCATTTTATAGTAGGTAATTACGCAGTAGCTTTTACTGACCTGGGAATGCGCAGTCCGGAAAATGTCCAGGAAAATTACTGACGTGACCAAGTGGCACAGGATTAAACTGAGAAGCTCTTGTAATTGTTACATTACCCCACGTCCCCATATAAAACAAATTCTGTCTGAATAGGGCAAGAAGTGTGTAGCAAGTTTATAATAGTTTAAAAATTTCATTTTTATTTCTATTTTGTTTTAAATGTTTTTCTCCAATTATTTGTTTTCGTTTTGTTTGGTAGTTCATTGTTAGTTTTAGTTTTGTTTTTAATTATTTGATAGTTTATTTTTATTTTTTCACTACATTTCATTTTTATTTTAGTTTTTATATCAAGTGATACATATAGAATAGGGAAAACAGACATTTGTGCAGCGTGGGTTGTATAACTGGACACCCAAATGTATAGTACATCAGTACAGTAAATTATACTTGTGAAAAGACTCAAAGGTGGATCTTCAATTGTGATCTTGTTTATGTAAGATCATCGTTAGATAATTTTTGGCCTCAGTGGTTGCACTTTGGAAATTAAAAACAGTCATTTGCAATCGGAGTTTGTGTGATTTGTGAAAATGTTAAATCTACTAATACCAACTGCTTGACAAATGGGTCTTTTAAGAGCAGATGCGATAATGACGGTGATTACTGAAATATGCTATTCATACCATATTATTTTTGTTGGCTACACCTCCAAAATAAACTTAGAACAGTTAAGCTGAATTAATTTATTGCTATTTTGTACAAATCAATTTCACATTGGCCTACTTATTAACATGACATGACATAACAAAACAAATATTTTTAACAAAATGTACACAGGAATCGAGCAACGCAACAAACTCTGACAGCTTTACTCACTGCAGGTTTACACTGTTTGAGACCTGCATTTTGACGCAAGCTCAATTACATGCCACACAAAGTTCTGCACTCTCACGAATGCTCTTAAGCTTTATTAAGCTGTCTAATCAGCTTAATAAATCAATTATTCACACTGTATCTATGCCTGGCAGCAGGAAGCCTGGTTCTTACAACAGTCTTTAAAGTAGTCCTCTTATATTTACCCAAATTGCTTCAAAATTGTTTAGAAAAATGTCAGATGCCAAATGAATGTGTCCGCCTTGCATTGTTTTCCAAAATCCACCGGGTGGAAATGGACCAGATGTGCTTGGGCCCGTATTTATTTGTGCTTTTCACAACACACATAGTATCAAAGCTTATAGAAAATTATGCTCTGATGGTAAAAAGTGTGTTCCCTTTCTGTCGCTCTCTCCAGGTTGTGTCGGAGAAGCGACACTAGGGGTCTCTCTTGAGCGCCGAAATATGCCTATGACTTATGAAAAAAGGCCAATGAGGAGTTGGCAGACAGTATTTGCATACCCCGCCCCCGGACATACGGTTATTTAAGCGGGTCAAATACGGGAGTTCATTCAGAAAATTTATTCGGAGCCGATGGTCGTGCATGCAGTTTGCTGCGAGTCACACACCAGTTCCTGTTTAATCCTCTGACGCTCTGCATGCTGTTGGATTCGACGGCGCATAACAGCGGCTTTCTCCTTCCTTGCACGGCTGTGCATTGTTGCCCCTGGGCGCTTCGACAGCGCAGACAACTCGAAAGAGTTATTCTACAAAGAGTGATTTTAAGAGCAAAACACAGCGGCGTTGAACGTCCTTTTCAGGACGCGTATTTTTAAAGACGTTTTTCCGCCCCTGTGTAGTTTCTGGATGCGGTTGATATCTCCCCACCTCTGATGGTCATAAAAACTGCCTCGCGTACCTGGGTGCGATCACACACAGGCTGCATTTTTATGAATGGTCTATGTTTTCAGTGCGAGAACATAGCCAAGACAGCATTGCGGTCGTGGCTTTCTTTTGCAATGAGAGAAAGCCACTTCAGCCCCGCGCCTCGCCTCCTTCCTACGGGATTGGGGCAGGCGCCGCGGGCGATGAAGACAATCTGGGGATAATGACGGGCTCCGTTTTTGCCGGGTAAATCCCCTTGAAACCCCCCGCCTCCCCGGCATGCTTGCTTGTATCCGTCCGAGCTCAGGATGAGCATTCTCTCCAATGGGTGTGAGAACATAGCCGCCTGCGGCAGCGTTGCAATCTCTGCTGTCTCTTGTAGTGACAGAAAGCCACTTCAGCTGCCCCCCCGTGCCTCGCCTCCTTCCTACGGGATTGGGGCAGGTGCCGCGGGCGATGAAGACGATTTGGGGAGAATAACGGGACGTTTTTCGCTGGATAAATCCCCTCGAAACCTCTCGCCCCCCCGGTACGCGTGCTTGCTTCCCCCGAGCTCGGGATGAGTGCGGTCTGCTTAAAGGCTGGCCGTCCGGTCCCTTGAGCTCCCGGACATTCGATGACAACATCACTGCTGCATCGGAGAGCACAACGGCGTCTGATGCGGATAACTCGCCTGGGCCGCCACCTTCAGGTCTGCTCGCCGAGTCTGAGCCTGACGCACGGAGGTCCGCTATGCTTCCCCGGGCACGCACCGTGTGATGATCATCACCGCCTGCCGCCAAACACTAAAACCCTGGACAGACCTCTGCTTTCTGCGGGCAGGAGTACCCTTGCAGCAGGTGTCCCGATGTGTCCTGGTCATGACCGATGTCTCCAGATCGGGTTGGGGCGCCGTGTGCAACGGGCACGCAGCTGCGGGCCGTTGAAAAGGGGCCCCGCTGCACTGGCACATCAACTGCCTAGAGTTGCTGACTGTTTTCTTTGCCCTGAGGGAGTTCCTCCCCTTAATTCAGGACAAACATGTCAGGTCAGATAGCACTGCTGATGAAGTCCTGCATTAGATCTCTAATGGTACACACATGTTATGTCTTCTGACAACCTCTTTCAAAGTCCCTAAAGCGTGCAAAGTTTTTTAGGAGTACAAATTTACAGTGACTATAGTACCCTGGAGGGATTTACCCAGGCACTGTAATTGTTCTTGGAGTCTCTGCTGGATTTCTGGATGGCGACTTGCCCACCCTGAGGATGGCGAACTGTTTTCTGGACCAAGTGGTCTCGGTGTGTCAACCTGAGCCCATGTGTCCATGATGGTAGTCAATGAGAGGAGCCAGTCAGTTCAGCAGGTCCTGGCCAATTAACAGTGGTTTCATATTAATGGGACATAATTAAACAAGGTGTACTAGCGTCATCCCTTGGAAGGTAATGTCGATCCAGGCCCGTTTTGTAATAGGCGACCTAACTTGTGTGTAGCTTGTGATGCTTACGTTGCAGGTCTCTGTCTGGCCATGGGAGAGCTTTGCTCCATCCACCTCTGCGAAGGTGTTAGAACCCATTATTTCGGAACCAGTGTCAAGTAGTGCGTGGGAGCTGGTGCACCCCACTGCTACTACTGATGTATGTTTTTGGCATTTTATGGACAAGGTCACCCAAGATGGTCAGAAAAGGAAGGTGTGGTGTTATAGGAGTGACTGTTTTGGGAAGAAACTTGGGCTCCCCTTTTCCACTTTCCCCAACCTACAAAGTAAACTTTGGCGTTAATGGGAGGGGGTACATCGTCAAGTCATACTGATGGGGTTTTAGTGCTGTGTTCCTTTGAGGACTTGGTGGACCTGGTGAATGACGGATGAGCATCAAGCTGCATTTTTTACTCTATCAAGCATCTCCTTATATCCTCCATTTCCCTTCTCAAATTGTATTCTCTGAAGGGGTTTGAACCCTTGTCTACCCATTCACCTTCTTGTTTGGGTTTTCATTCGAACCGTTCCTTTCCTTTTGGCCGGCAAACATTTTGCTGTTTTGGCCTGGCATGACCCATGGTGGTGTATCTGGTCACCACCCCCCTGGTTCTGTTGCCCACCCCGCTGGCGGGGTGATCGATACCTCTGGGGTCCTGTCTTTACGTGAGGCATTTCGTTGCCTTCAAGCGATAGGTCTGCAGGTCTGAGGCTTGGATCCCCAGGACTCTGGTATCACCTTCATGCCATCAGGCAGGGCGCACGCATGTCTCCCATGCCAGTTGTGCGTAACTTCTCATTTTCTGCATGGTGGGGTTGCCCTTTCTGCAGTGCATCGTGACGTCATATCGCACGCTCTCATGGAGGTTGTGAAGGAAAAGAGACTTGAAAGCCCGTTCCTTCTCCAGACCTGGTACGTTACATCCTTGGATGTAAGCAGTCCTCAGGTGTCTGTAATACTCACGCGAAGACTCATGGCTCTTCTGTGTGATGACGAATGCGGCTATGGTAGCGGAGGCTTCGTCGATATACAGCGAATACTCTTCACTTAGGGCTTTACACATAGCAGAGTAGCAGTCTTGTGTACCAGTCGGTAGTGTTTACATGAACACATGGGCACTCCTTACCGTGGTCTTCCATATGAGCTTGAGTTTTTCCACGCAACAAAGCATAAGGAATGTCAACCAGACAGAGCTCAACTTCTCTGAGATAATCGTCGATGTCTGAATCTCGATTACTCGGGTCAAAGCGTTCTATGTCCCTTGCAAGGGGGACATAGTGTTATTATCATAGATAATTATCAATTATTAAAATCAATAGAACACTGATTAAAATCAATGATAGTTTTTTAATCCTTTAAATCAACAATCATCAAATTCAATAGAATATTAGTTATTATCAAAGATAATCATTAATTATTAAAATCAATGGAACATTGATTAGACTTAACACTAGGTTATTGATCCTTCAAATTCAACAATCATCAAAGATAACTGTCAATTATCAAAATCAATAGAATATTAAAAAGAAAACAGGGACTAATAACCAGACAGTATAACAGTCTCAATATTAGATTGTTCTCTTAGGAAAACTGATATCCGTAGCTCGTGTGTGTGTGTGTGTGTGTGTGTGTGTGTGTGTGTGTGTGTGTGTGTGTGTGTGTGTGTGTGTGTGTGTGTGTGTGTGTGTGTGTGTGTGTGTGTGGAGTGACATGCAGAAAATGGCAGACGTGACTCGTGGAGAGTACGTCACGCAAGATTTCCGACAAGAGGGTATTGCCGCGAATGTGGGCGGCATGGCTGCTGATTCTTGGCGGAGTGGTGGAGAAATCAGTGACATCAACTTGATTGAAGAGGGAAGGGGATTCTTCTTTCTTCACTTCTGCAGGGATTGCTCGGCGGTCTCGTTCGGATCTCAATGAAATTGTTCGGTGGAACACAGAGTAATCTGAACTCCTCCAGTGAGATAGAGATTGTATGGCCGCAGTTTCAAGTCGTACTTTACTTCCTTGTGCATTGAGGCAACACCTGAGAGCAGCGATGAGCTGCATCTATGCACGGCAAGCAAAGTCACTGGAAGCAATGCTTAGAAGGAATTTGAAGGTATTTCTACTCCCGAAGACATCATGGTTGAGGGGTGTTCTGTTGAGCGCCTCATCCAATTGGAGTTGAGAGTTCGATCCTTTGGAAATTCACACAATTTGTAGTCTGTTTTGTACTCCCTTTGTTTGATTTTGGCACAGTTTTTTTATCATTAAGGTTTATAATTTTGTGTTTGTGGGCCTCAGTCAGGCTTTACGACTTTGTTAGGAATGCCTTTGTCTTGTATCTATGAGGCCCAACATGTATATTCTGGAAAATACGGGTAGTCATAAAAATCTGATCACAGATATGGCTCCTCAGGTTTGAATTGTTCCCTTCCTGAGCCATTTCAAAAAAAAATTTTTGGACAAAGTTTACTAATTGGTAACATCAACATTGATGGTGCCTTGTGGGTCTTTTAAATAACCGAAATATTCCCACACCGCAGACTATGCCTGCTTGGCGGGGGGAAATAAAGGTTTGGGTTTTTTACATTTCAGTGCGCTGTGCTCTCTCTGCTGTGCAGTTTGTGTGTGCAGCTATTAAAATGAAGTGATGGGTTAGTAAAACAGGAGGATGTTGCAATTTAGAGATTTATTTGATCAAGTTTATATGATGCTGTGTAAATGTAGTTGATTCTCTCTTAATTTAACTGATATTTGCAATGGAAACTTTCTTTTAGAAGAAAAAAATCTAAGTAATATCATCAATAGAGCCCGACCGATATGGAGTTTTGAGACCAATAAAATTTTAGAGGGGGAAAATTAACTGATTACCGATATGCTGGCCAATATAGTTCATTTTTGAGCTGGAATGAAAACAGACCTTTTCTATGTGGATTGTTCACCGATTTTGCACCGATATGACTATGCGAAGGTACTGAGAATGCTGCTTTCTTAAACAAATATTTTAATCAAAGACTTTTTGACATTATTATACATAGTTAGCATTGGGAAAAAGTACAATATTTCCCTGTAATATGTAGTAGAAAATGCCATGGTAATACTCAAGTAAAGTACAGTTTTAATAATCAGAATGAGTCTCATTACATAAACTGGCCTTTTACATTCAGTATGAGCTGTGAACAAAACATGGAACATCCACAAGATTAAATAAATGGTTCTATAGGTTAAAAGAATATCTCAGTTCCCCTTCTGTCGCTCTCTCCACGTTGTGTCAGAGAAGCGACACTAGGGGTCTCTCTTGAGCGCCGATATTCACCTCTGGACTATGAAAAAAGGCCAATGAGAGTTGGCAACCAGTATTTGCATGTCCCGCCCGGACATACGGGTATTTAAGCGGCGCAAATACGGGAGTTCATTCAGAAAATTTCTTCGAGCCGATGGTCGTGTTCTGCAACTGCTGCATGTACACACCGAAGTTCCTGTTATCCCTCTGCTGCATGCTGTTGGATTCTACGGCGCACAACAGCTGCTTTCTCCTGTTTGCACGGCTGTGCATTCCTGCCCCTAGGCATCGACAGTGCAGATTTAAAAACTCTCACGAGTTTTTTCCCTAAAAGAGTGATTTTATTTAAGAGTAATTCCTCTAAAAGAGCAAAACACAGCGGCGTTGAACGTCCTTTTAAGGACGCGTCTTTATAAAGATGCCCTTCCGCCCCTGTGTTGTTTCTGGATGCGGTAGAGTGCTCTCCGCTTCCGACGGCCACAGGCGCTGTCTCGTGTGTCTGGGTAGCGATCACACTGAGGCTGCTTTTGTGGATGGTTCATGTTCTCACTATGACCATGACAACGTTGCGGTCGCGGCTTGCTTACAACCGTGAGCAAGCCACTCCATCCGCCCCCCGTGTCGCTCCTTCCCACGGGATTGAGGACGATGCAGCTGGCGATGGAGGCGATTTGGGGATGGCAGCGGGTGCAGCTCTGCCGGGTACGCCCCCTTGGACCACCCGCGCCCCGACACACTCGTTGATTCCTGTCCGTGCTCGAGGTAGCGGTGACTCGCCTCACAGCCAGACGGCCGACCCTCTTGCTCTTCGTGGAGCACACCCCTCTCCACTCGTCACATTGCCACAGGCTCGTCCGCCCTCGCCACCCTCGATGGCGGAGCGCGCCATGGGTACGAGGCAATTCCCCAGGTGGATAGGGCGGTTGCGATCCATCTATGCCCTGGTACCCCTACCACCTGGCGAGGTCGCCCCGTACTCCGTTCCCGGACCTGTAGCGCAACCTCCTCGCTGACAGCGGAGGCCTACAGCGCCACCGGACGCGCCGCTTCCGCCCTGCATGCCATGGCCCTCCTGCAGGTCCACCAAGCCAAGGCACTACGCGACATGCACGGGGGTGGCCCTGATCCCGACACGCTGCAGGAACTGCGCTCAGTGACCGACCTCGCCCTGAGAGCGACGAAGGTCACAGCGCAAGCACTCGGGCAGGCGATGGCCACACTAGTGGTCCAGGAACGTCAACTGTGGCTGAACATGGTCAAGATGCGTGAAGCTGACAAGACTCGCTTCCTCAACGCCCCTGTCTCCCAGTTCGGCCTCTTCGGCGACACCGTCGAGGACTTTGCCCAGCAGTTCTCCATGGTGAAGAAGCAGACGGAGGCCATCTCTCACATCATGCCTCGCCGCAAGCCTGCCGCCACGGCCCATGCCCCGTCTGCCCGCCGAGGGCGTCCTCCCGCGGCCAGAAGGCAAACCCCTGCTCCGCCTCAACCCGGGCCCAGCTCTCAGCCCCAGCGTCGAGCAAACCGCGGGAAGCGCACGCCCCCTGTCTCACGGACCCCCTCGAGGACCCGGAAGGCTCCCAGGCGCTCCTGAGACAACGCACCCAGAGCCCAAGACGTTAGCTCCAGAGGTGTAAGACCGCTCCGTCCCCCGGTGGAGGGCCGGGAGGAGAATCCTTTGTTTTTTCATTTGCCGCACCCCCTAACACGGGCTGCGGTACCCAAATTCTCAATAAAAGAGCTATTTCCTTTGTCTATGGGGCACATGGCCCGCAAATGCCGTTCTCACGGCACTCTGCTTTCAGGCCTCAACAGTCCCGGCTCCATGGATGCGGTGTCCCCGCCTTCAGCACCACGACTGTCCCCCGGCCGGCCGGTTCAGACGAGTCCAGAGGACGCCAACATCAGACCTCCTCCTCAGTCACGAACCCGCCCCCTGCCGGGTGCGCGGAGCAAGGTAAGTGCTTTGAGTTCATTCTCAGCACCAGAGCCTCGGGACGCCACGTTGCCTCCCGACGCCGCATTACCTGTTCCGCACCGCTGCGAAGCCCCGCCGGGTACGTCCCAAAAACCCGTCCCCTTGGTGCCCCTAGCACAGAGTTTAGAGGCGTGGCTCTCACTGCCCAACCCGTCACGCTGGCTGCACCGGACCATTCGACTCGGTTACGCAATTCAGTTTGCCAGGTCTCCGCCCCCCTTCGTGGGCGTACATTTTTCCGCAGTACACGGCCAACATGCCCTCTCCCTGCGCAAAGAAATCGCCTCCCTTCTACTAAAGGACGCGATAGAGCCTGTCCCTCCAACCGAAACGAAGAAGGGTTTCTACGGCCCTTACTTCGTTGTACCCAAGAAAGGCGGCGGCTTACGACCGATCTTGGACCTGCGAGTTCTCAATCGGACCTTGTCCAAACTCCCGTTCAAAATGCTCAACCAGAAACAAATTCTATCTGGCGTCCGGCATCTAGATTGGTTCGCAGCGGTAGACCTGAAGGACGCGTACTTCCACGTCTCAATTCGCCCTCGACACTCAATTCGCCCGTTCCTAAGGTTCGCGTTCGACGGTCAGGCGTATCAGTACAAAGTCCTCCCCTTCGGCCTGTCTCTGTCCCCTCGCGTCTTCACGAAAGTCGCAGAGGCAGCTCTTGCTCTGCTCCGAGAAGCCGGCATACGCATACTCAATTACCTTGACGACTGGCTCATACTGGCCCACTCCCGAGAGTTACTATGCGCACACAGAGACCAGGTGCTCAGCCACCTCAGCCGTTTGGGGTTTCAGGTCAACTGGGAAAAGAGCAAGCTCTCCCCAGTCCAGAGCATCTCTTTTCTCGGTCTGGAGTTAGACTCAGTCCCAATGACAGCACGTCTCCAACGAGCGTGCTCAGTCAGTGCTGAAATGCCTCGCTTTCTTCAAGCCAGGCGCCATGGTCCCGCTAAAACGTTTCCAACAGCTCCTGGGGCATATGGCATCCTCCGCGGTGGCCGCGCCGCTGGGGTTGATGCATATGAGACCACTTCAGCACTGGCTCCGGACTCGAGTCCCGAGACGAGCATGGCGCCGCAGCATGCACAACATAAAAGTTACCTCTGCCTGCCGCCAAACCTTCAAACCCTGGACAGACCTCTGCTTCCTAAGGGCAGGAGTACCCTTGCAGCAGGTGTCCCGACGCGTTCTGGTCACAACCGATGCCTCCAAATTGGGTTGGGGCGCCGTATGCAATGGGCGCACAGCCGCAGGCCGGTGGAACCGAGGCCCGCTGCGCTGGCACATCAACTGCCTAGAGCTGCTGGCTGTTTTTCTGGCCCTGCAGAAGTTTCTCCCGTTAATTCAGAACAAACACGTCCTAGTCAGGACAGACAGCACCACGGTCGTAGCCTACATAAACCGCCAAGGCGGAGTACGCTCCCTCCACATGTCACAGCTCGCCCGTCATCTCCTCCTTTGGAGTCAGCAGCGACTCAAGTCACTGCGCGCCACTCACATCCCCGGCAACCTCAATGTGATAGCGGACGCACTGTCAAGACAAAGCTTGCCCGGCGGAGAGTGGAGGCTCCACCCCCAGTCGGTCCAGCTGATTTGGGATCGGTTCGGCAAGACTCAGGTAGACCTGTTTGCCTCCCAAGAAACCTCCCACTGCCCGCTCTGGTATGCCCGGACAGAGGCTTCCCTCGGGGCAGACGCTTGGCACACAGCTGGCTCTGGCGGGCTGCGCTAAGCACGCATTCCCCCAGTGAGCCTTCTTGCACATGTGCTATGCAAGGTCAGGGAGGACGAGGAGCAAGTCATTCTGGTAGCCCCTTACTGGCCTACCCGGACTTGGTTTTCGGAAATCACGCTCCTCACGACAGCCCCTCCCTGGCGGATTCCCCTGAGGAAGGACCTTCTTTCTCAGGGGCACGGGCACGCCTCTGGCACCTCTGGAACCTCCACGCCTGGCCCTTGGACGGGATGCGGAAGATCTAGCCGGCCTACCACCGACCGTCATAGATACAATCAATCAAGCCAGAGCCCCTCTACCAGGCATCTCTACACTCTAAAGTGGCGTCTGTTCGCGGACTGGTGTTCTTCCCGAGCTGAAGACCCGCAGAAGTGCGCAGTTAGGTCAGTGCTCGTGTTTCTTCAGGAGAGGCTGGAGAGGAGGCTGTCCCCTCCACCCTCAAGGTGTATGTCGCCGCTATCGCGCCCACCACTGCACACGGTAGACGGCAAGTCTCTTGGTAAGCACGACTTAATCGCCAGGTTCCTAAAAGGTGCCCGGAGGATAACTCCCACCCAGCCTAACCTGTTCCCCTCCTGGGATCTCTCGGTTGTCCTTACGGGCCTCCAGAGACCCCCTTCGAGCCGCTTGACTCAGCTGGACTCAGGGCCCCTCTCTCAAGACTGCCCTGCTGATCGCTCGCTTCCATCAAGAGGGTCGGGGACCTGCATGCGTTCTCTGTTAGCGACGCTTGCCTGGAGTTCGGTCCGGCAGATACTTTCGTGATCCTAAGACCGTGACCGGGCTATGTGCCCAAGGTTCCTACCACGCCCTTCAGGGATCAGGTAGTGAACCTGCAAGCGCTGCCCCGGAGGAGGCAGACCCAGCCCTTTCACTGCTGTGTCCAGTACGTGCTTTTACGTATTTATCTGGACCGCACACAGAGCACCAAACGCTCTGAGCAGCTCTTCGCCTGCTTTGGGGACAGCAGAAAGGGAATGCTGTCTCCAAGCAGAGACTCGCCCACTGGGTTGTCGACGCCATTTCCCTGGCTTATCACACCCAGGCCGTGCCCCCCTTGCGGGTCCGAGCTCACTCCACCAGGAGTGTTAGCGTCCTCATGGGCACTGGCTAGGGCACTGCCCTAGCAGACATTTGTAGAGCAGCGGGCTGGGCAACACCTAACACTTTTGCGAGATTCTACAATCTCCGAAGTTGAGTCAGTATCGTCCCGTGTTCTCTCAGGTACCGAGCCCGTGAGAACTCGGGTGGCACGCTCCACAATCTGACCAGGTGAATCGCTTGCACCTAGCTCCTTCCCCTAACCAGGGGAAACAGTGCGCCTTCATTCCCAGAGAGATTTCAGGTTTGGGACACTGGTCGATTCCTCCCTAGCCCTCGTGGGTCGCAGTTCAGCGGAGGAACTCGCTGACCCAAGCCACTGCGGGTACCGTAAGCTACCCTGTACTGGTATAGGTGCTCCACAGGTAAGGCCTCCTTCGGACTCCCCTGTGTGTAACACCACGGTTCTGTCCCTCTGGCGAGCTGACTCCGTGTTTCCCTTAGGCAGTCATGGCTGCCTCGGCCTCCGTGCTGTATGTTCCCCTCTATAGGCTGGATCCACCACCAGCACCAACTTTTCCACATAGGCCCTAAGCAGGCCTCTGATGGTTTTGCCACTTAAACTTGCCTCCCTCTCGGGTAGGCGTGGCCTCCGCAGGGTCTTCTCCTTCCTGAATAAGGGCTAAGACCCCTTCCCTCAATCGCGTAAGGGCCCCTGCCTAAGTTGCTCTATGCGAGAAACATAGAGAGAAAAGAGGCCCGGCCAGGCTTGGCCCGTTCCCAGGTTGGTGGCCAGCACCTTGTTCCCCTCCAGGGTAACGATAAGGAATCCTGATGGCTTAAATGGGGCATTGGGGAAGGGTACGTGCAGCCTGATACAGTTGGTCGTCCTGCACGTAAGAATACCTGCTCGCTCCTGTATCAGCAGTTCACGTACACGGCTCAGCGCATGGCGCTTTTATAAGTGGACCCCTAGTGTCGCTTCTCTGACACAACGTGGAGAGAGCGACAGAAGGGGAACGTCTAGGTTACATATGTAACCTCCGTTCCCTGATAGACCGCATAATTCATAATTATCTTCTCAGTAATTGAACTATTCTCAGAAAATTCAGTAGGTTATACTGTAATTACTGGCTGTCAGATTTGGTTGAAATTTTTGATAGATGTGTTTAAAACAATAAATAAATTGTGTCTGTGTTTTACAAAATAGTTCTCAATAGACCTATTGAAAGTACATCATAACCTGCAGCAAAGATACAACTGCACTTGATGAACCAGGATTTAAACCCAGAACGCTGAGTGACATTTCAGCAAGACTTACCACTGAACTAATGATCCAGTTCTAATTTGCAGATCACTTTATTGATTTTCAATGGTAGGAGAAAGTTATTCAAACTATCATGGTTAAATAAGCCATTATTCATTATAAAGAAAAAAAAAGCAATTGGAAGTATATTATTGACACACTTCAACCTATGATGCTTTAGTGTTGTATATAAAAGAATTCCACTTGCAATTTACTGTTCTTGACAATTGTAATCCCATTAAAAACCAATGTCCCACGTCAACATGGGTAACCAGATGATACCATGTGAAACCATTAAAATCTCTCTCAAACTGTGTCAAATTCATTAGAACAGACATCGATGAAACAACTGTTTGAAAATATACCAACATTTTTATAGTGTGCAAAACGTCTTTTCTTTACTCACTGACAAACTACATTGAACGAATCTGCTGATCAAGCAAATTATTCACATCACATTCACGTAACTGGGATGTGAGTTAACATGATCCCCAGTTGATCCATAACACCGCAATAAAATATTCAAACAGTGTTTCCTATTACTTTTAAGTGTCATAGAATCAATGCTACTACTGAATTTAGCACAAGACGAGACATATAGTGCTACCAGAAGACCGATTCCCAAACAAATGAATCTTTTGAGCCAGATCTTTTGGATCTACAGTGCGAGGCATAAAAACTGACAGTGTAATTGAAACCAGGGTCAACAAAGGTGCTGCCAAATGACACTAATGATTAAACTTTATGCATTTAATATGCACAATTATTGAGGAAACATATTTAATATGCATTATTATTTAGATAACGTGCAAGAGTCGAAAACATGAGTTCCATATGTATAATTTGAAAGAGACATGAAGAATTTCTGACACAAAATGTATTTAAATAAGGCTACATAAAGATAAAATGTGTGAAACAACGGAATACAAAATATACTTATTTTATTATGCTTTTGTTTTGCATTATTTTTTGTTGCACAATTAATCATGCCAAGTAGGCAGATTAAAACTGAAACGTGTCTTGTTTTAGAGGTCTACCTGTAGTCCAGAAGGTGGCACTCTAATCTCGAAAGATATAATTATAGGCCTTTTAATAGAACATCAAGACTAGATAACTCGATTCTGTTTTTGTGAGCTTATGTAATAATGTAAAATGTGAATGGAATCAATGCACTGTACCACTCTTTTAATAGCTTTCAAGAATGACACTAAAAACATTATATAATGCTTAAAATATTTACTACACCTACTCTACTCTTTATTTTCATAAAAAATGACTAGTTCAATCTGCTGTCTTTATCCTGACCTCTAGTTCTGGTAGAATTGATAGCTATAGTGTAATCAAATACATTTTTTATGAAAAGGCCATTTGCTTTCAGGGAGTGAATCTGGCCAGCAGAGTGCACTGTGTACTATGCAAACAGAATATGCTCATTAGTCATACTCATCCACTTAAATATAGTTTTTTCAGCTCCCTAATACAGTGTGCTATTTAGCTCAAGTTCAGTCAAACACTGCTTGACTTTATGTTGTATACATCTTTTTTATTACTCAATAGTTAGTCGATCATCATATGATAATTTGCTTGGACCTTCAATATTTCCTGTTGTCTTCAAGTACTAGATCTCAACAGCACACCAGCGTCACAAACCCTATTTCTAAAAGTATTCCTATGCATGTTTCACACATTTAAGGCTTGCTTAAGCAGCACTGGTTGCCATATAACTTGTATGTCTTCTTGTGTCTTACTGGATCCAACATCTATCTTCATGACACAAATAGCATTTTACATAATCATACGTGTCATCTTTTTTGACTAGCTTAAATTAATGAAAATACATCCTCATGACAAATGCTTTGTGTGGCATGATAGAAGGTGTGGCCCTATCTTCGACACTTATTTAGAGACAAACAGTAACCTTGTTTAAGAGCCTGCATGAAGCCTGTATTTTATTTATGTTGTATTACTGTAAATAAGTAATGCATTACTCAAAACCTACAAAAACCTGAAAGTATTTTTAGAAGTAGTGTTAAAAATAGTCAATGCATTACAATGATGCACTGCATTAAATATTTTAAATACTTTCATTTTAACTATGTAAAGGCTTCAGGGGAACTGCACAGCTCATGGATTTTTGAGGAGAAAAAAAACATCTATAGATCAATTGAAAGCTTAAAAAAAATTACATTACAAGAATTTTAAGTGATTTAAAAAAATTTAACTAACATTATATCAGGTCTATGCATTCAAACCATGAAGCATGCTCAGTATCAATGCAGCTACACCCAGGGGCGAAAATTTCATCAAAATGTTGGGGGGACAATTCTCAAGAGCAATTTTTGAAGGGGACACCAAGGTTTTTTTTGTTATTGCCCCGTTTGCATTTGTATTATTTTATTTCTTAAACAATTATTTTAAGAATATATCATTATATTATTTAATATACACATATTTTAATGATATTTTAGGGGGGGGACAACCCTCAGATACGGGGGGTCCCATTTCCGCCTATGGCTACACCGCACAAAGTCTTAGGGGGTATTTACACTTGGTCACTTCATCAATGTGTCTCTGCCACAGATAAATCAGTTCTTCAATTCCCATGCTTAATGCAAATAAAATTGATAAATTCTTTTTATTATGCTAATGTCAGGCAGCGAATTTAAAATATTGGATTTATTATTTGATTCCACAACACATGTCTACAGTATTTTTGCTCTTGGGGCTTGTCGGGAGTAAGATACAGTATGTTCATGCATGTCTGATGTGTTTCACATTTTGCCTTTGCTGACATAGTGCTGTTTGAGTGGAGGAAAGTTTACAAATGTGGCTTGAAAAGACATATGCTTTTACACTTGACCAAGTTTAGTCTGGAATGTGTCTTTGTGAAAGGGTCAGTTAACTTTTCTGTTGATGAAAAGTTCATTTTTTTGTAAACCCAGTCAACTTGAATATTATATTATTGCAATAATAATAATGTTAAGTTAATAAATTATTATAGAAATATAGTATTGTATAGAAAATATGAGAATAATAATGATCATTATTAGTATAATTATGTATTATTATTATTTTTATTATTCAATAGTCATTTTACAAAAATATATATATAATTCTTGTCTTACTATGCAGTCCGGTTAAACCCTCAAGCCTTTATTTTGGCGGAAGCTTTTATTTTGAAAATTGAAAGGACGGAAGTCTCTGTTGTTTGTAGTCGAGTTGGCAACAGCCTTTTAATAATGTGAAATGCTCTCATATGCCTTGCTGTCAACAAAAAAATACACTCTCATGGGGTTATTTTAAATGTGTACATTAAATTGTAGTGGCCAAGCATAAAGGTATGTGAAATGATGTGCAATGAAAGTAAATCTGGGGCACTTTAAATAACATAAAAGAATGTTAACACACCGAACCGAATGCAGAGCACATCGGCAGATAGATAGAATTTGTTAGTATGGAGCACAAAACCGCTCACTGATCCTGTTTATATGTATTTCAAAAAGCACTACACACTATAGACAAAACAGCTGTGCAAACTGGGTTTGAAAATCACATATTTTAGATTTCTATTTTATTTCGGTTAATTGTTTAGCCATATCTGGAAGTAGTTTGATTGATTGAATTTATATCCATATCATATCTGTCTTAGAGGGCATATACACTTGGTATTTTAATGCCTGGATAGCAATTAGATCAGAAAAAACGTATGAAGTGACCAAGTGTAAATTAGGAATGGGCATTTTCAAATAAGTTTGTAGTCGAGGACTTTAACCCACAAAAAACGAGGACCTTATTACTCATAAATTAAAATGCATGTTTAAATAAAACTAATGACACATACATGGATCTTATATTTTGTTTTATTAACAAACCAAGAATGTTTTCAAAATAATATTTTTTGGGGGAGCGAAATTATGAACAATTTGCATTCATAGAAATGGAAAACATTTACATTTACATTTATTCATTTGGCAGACGCTTTTATCCAAAGTGACTTACAAAAGAGGAAAACATAAGCGAATCATCTTAAGGAGACAGTGGTACTAAAAGTGCCATACTACAAAGTTTCACTATCATCAGAATTGTATACAAAACAAAAAAGGTTTTATAAATAGTAACAGTAAAAAAACATTTGCACTCACTTGGAGCAACTGCATGAGGGGCGCACATATAGGCTATCACATTTTTACCACTTCACATGTTATTATTGCTAAATAGATGAGTCTTTAGTCTAGACTTAAACTGAGGGAGTGTGTCTTCATCTCGAACAGTGTTAGGGAGACTATTCCATAGTTTAGGAGCCAAATATGAAAAGGATCTACCTCCTTTTGTGGATTTTGATATTCTAGGAACTATTAACAGGCCAGAATTTTGCGATCGTAATGAACGTGATGGAATATAGCGTGGTAGAAGGTCACTTAAGTACTGCGGAGCTAGACCATTCAAAGCTTTGTACGTAGTTAACAGAATTTTTAAATTAATACGGAATTTAACAGGTAGCCAAGGTAAAGATGATAAAATGGGGCTAATATGATCATATTTCTTGGTTCTCGTCAGCACTCTGGCTGCTGCATTTTGAACCAATTGAAGTTTATTTGTTGATCTTGCTGGACATCCTCCCAGTAATGCATTACAATAATCTAGTCTTGAGGTCATGAACGCATGAATTCTTTTTTCGGCATCAGCAACAAGAGAGCATGTGCTTTAATTTAGCAATATTTCTTAGGTGGAAGAATGCTGTTCTACAAACATTGGTAATTTGATTTTCAAAGGACAGAAGATGATGTAACAGTACATCCATTGATAGTCAAATTATATTGTAGTGGCTTATTTTGAGAGTATCTGAGATATGCAGCCACGATCAGCTGATAATAGCAAGTCATTTGTAACTCTGGTAAGTGCAGTCTCTGTACTGTGATGAGGCCTACATCCTGACTGAAATTCTTCGTATATACTACTTCTCTGTAGAAATTAACATATTTGTTAGGATACTACCTTTTCTAGTATTTTTGACATAAACAGGATATTTGAAATCAGTCTATAATTAGCCATTTCTCCAGGATCAAGTTGTGGCTTCTTAATAAGCAGTTTGATAACTGCTATTTTAAAGTTTCTTGGGACATGTCCTAAGCATAGCGAGGAGTTAATAATATTAAGAAGAGGTTCTGAAATTACAGGAGATACCTCTTTTAAGAGCTTAGTTGGTATAGGATCTAACAAACATGTGGCTTGTGATGTTTCGATAAGTTTTGTTAGCTCTTCATGAACTATGACAGAGAAGGATTGAAGTTGCACGTGAGGAAAATTATTAGACACTGTTTTCTGAGGTGCTATGACAGATGATTGCATAATTCCAATTTTATTTCTGTTTATTTTAATTTTATCTGTAAAGAAATTCATGAAGTCATTACTCTTGTGCTGCGGCGTAATGTCTGGTTCTCTTGAGGCTTTATTCCTAACCAATTTAGCCACAGTACTGAATAAACATCTAGTATCTACAGACACTATCCTTCCATGCACCACGAAATACTTCTAATTTTGTATTTTTCCACATGCGCTCCATTTTCCGAGCTGCTCTCTTGAGAGCATGAGTGTGATCATTGTACCATGGTGAAGGGATTATTTCTTTAATTTTCTTTAAACGTGTGGGGCGACAATATCAAGAGTGCTAGAGAAGACTGCATTTATATTTTTTGTTATTTCATCAAGTTCTTCTGGGCTTTGGGGTTTATTGATTGTATGAGATAGATCTGGAAGATTGTTAGTGAAGCTATCTTTAGTGGTCGAAAGAATAGTTCTACCTGAACGATAGCAGGGTGTAGATTGAGTAACATAAGCTGATTGCAGCATACAAGAGACAAGGTAATGATTCGAGATGTCATCGCTCTGCTGCAGAATTTCTATATTATCAACATCAACTCCATATGACAGAATTAAACCTAGTGTATGATTATGGCGATGACTTGGTCCTGTTACATTTTGTCTGACTCCAAGAGAGTTGAGAATATCGATGCTAATCCCAATGTATCATTTTCATTATCTATGTGAATGTAGAAGTCACCAACAATTAAAGCTCTATCTACAGTAACTACAAGATCTGATAAAAAATTTGCAAATTCATCAAGGAAATCAGAATAAGGCCCGGGTGATCTATACTTTGTAGAAGTGATCTATACATTGTAGAAGGATAAAAGACGACAGAGATTTTTTATTTATATCGGACGGTGTCACATTAATCATTATTAGTTCAAAAGACTTCCATTTATATCCTGTCCTCTGAGTAACACCAAAACCTTCACTGTAAATTGTAGCAACACCTCCTCCTCGACCCTTCAGACGAGGCTCATTTTTATAACAATAACCTGGGGGAGTAGATTCATTTAAACTAATATATTCATCCGGTTTAAGCCAGGTTTCAGTCAAACAGAGTGCATCTAATCTATGATCTGTAATCATTTCATTAACAGTTAGTGCTTTGGTAGAAAGAGATCTAATGTTTAGTAATGTTTTGTTGAAGTTTGACCTTAATAAAAAAAAATTCTAAATGATTTAGTGAGGGTATTGTGTTTGGTAGTTCGGGGAACAGACACAGTCTCTATAAGATATCTAGGTGATACAGTGTCTATGTGTTGTAGTTTATGTGACTTGTGATGTCTTAAGGCAGCTAGCAGACGTTCGGATTAACCAGTTTGTCTGCTTCCTAACCTGGGCCCCAGTTAGTCAAATACTATCATTATGAAGACTATGAGCCAAATTACTAGAGAGGAGAGCGGCACCTTCCCTGGAGGGATGGAGTCCGTCTCTCTTTAGCAGGTCAGGTCTACCCCAAAAACTCTTCCAATTGTCTATAAATCCTATTTTATTCTTCAGACACCACTCAGACATCCAGCCATTCAGTGATATAAACCTCATCACCATGACGAGCAGGGAGGGGACCAGAGCATATTACAGTATATGACATTGTTTTTGCAAATTTGCACACGTCTTTAACATTGTCTTTAGTGATCTCCTACTGGCGAAGCCGGAGATCATTAGTGCTGACATGGATAGCAATTTTAAAGTTTTTTTTAAATGCAATTTTACGTTTAGCATTAGCCAGCACTTGTAAATTAGATTTTATGTCAGACACTCTGGCCCCGAAATGCAATTAACAGTAGTGGCTGGAGTCTCTATTTCCACGTTCCTTACAATAGAATTGCCAATAACAAGGGCTCTTTCAACATGATTCTCAGTGGGTGTATCACTAAGTGGGGATAATAGATTGGAAACACTAATAGGAACGGGAGAGTGGTGTCTCTTTACTGAGCAAGTATGCCGCCGAGATGTCACCCAAATGTCCTGCTGCAGGGGCTCTACAGCCGGAACCAAAGTGTGTATGTTGCTCTCTGTACTACTCCCATCTAACTCATTAACCTTCTCCGTCAGCCTGACTAATTCCTTACATTTATCACATGTGAATCCCTCACTGCTGACAGAGGAGGCTATTATAAACATGTGACATGAAATGCAGGAAGAAATAACATGAGCGGATGCCATGACTTGTGAAATTGAGATTGATTGAGATTGATGTGAATCCCTCACAAAATTCTTTGTTGTTGTTGGTTCTTGATAAGCGGTGCTTTGAGATCGCTGCAATAATCTGTTTACCGCAGAGAAGAAAAAACGGGTGCGCGCTGAAAAAATGCACGCGGTTTAATCGCGATAAAAATTGAATGCAGATGCAGGTGGAATATACGCGATAAGAGAATAATACGAGGGAAAACCCGATGTGTGCTTAAAAATGGCAGATGTTAAGGATTAAAGGCTGAAAACAGAAATATAAGCGATGCAAAAAAAAACTAGCAGGCTAAAAAAACACAGACTCTAGCTAGGTGCCAGCAGCAACAGGTAAAATAACATTCGAAAAGTGGAAAAACCTTAAACGTGGTAAAATGACAAAAGATATAACTATGAACGATGAATATAACGATGAACGTTTGAGTATAAGAATAAGTAATGCTAAGCAGCCTAAATAGGCTACAAACAAACTCTCGTGCAGCGTGCCATCAGCAACACGAAGTCCAGTGACGTCAGAATGATTTTTTGTAAACAGAGAAACATAGATTTTTCTTTCCATTGAACATATATGATGCCGATTATTTGTATGTTTACATGCCCAATGACCAATATACAGAACTGATTTTAATTAATAAAAAATATATATATTTTAATATTATAAAAGTTAAAAATAGAGCTTGCACTCAAGTAGGAAAAATCTCACATTAATTAATTAATTTATTAAGAGAATACATCAGCAAAAAAATGTCTGCATGATATCAGTCAAAGCCTTTCAGCTAGTGTAGAAAAACATGTAAATACAAATAGACACATGAAAGTGTCCTGTGTAATTCCTTTTGCTGTAGATGAATCTCCCATGACAGGACCTCTCTCCTCTTCACCCGTGTAACTGACTGTGAGCACCAGTGGGCTGGGCCAAGGGTGCAATGATGAAAAATAGGTATTGATGTCTTGCTGAACAGGCAGTCATATGCAGATGTATTTGGTCCTTGTGACGTCACATGTTGTGACGTCACATGTTGTGATGTCACAAGTTCCACAAATTCCATATGTGCTGTTTCAACAGCCTGGTTTAAATAAATGCTCTTTTTCTATTAAGGAGGAAGTTTTCAGTTCTGAAACTATAGTATGTCTATGGAATACATTGACTATCATTTAATTGCCAACAAAATCCTTCATCAGCCAACTAACAAAGGACAATGCATCAATGTGAACTTCAGCAGTTAGTCCAGGATGAACTTCAAAGACATTAGACATTAGGCCTAATCTTACAGTTCATAAAAAAACCTTTGTTTAAACACTGGCCCTTAACACTTACTTAGATTACACATTTTAAACCATGACCTGCACTGCACACAAATAACTAATATTGGCATTATATTCATGCTGGATATGGAGTTTTGTGTGTGTAAGGCTGGACAGGGACTAAAATTTGGACCAGGACTGAGATGCAGACTAGAGGATGGCTGGTATGACTGCAATATTATGTAAGGTGTGAATCCTTTAGCCTACTTTAAATTAAGCAGCATTACTCTGTGTTCCTGGTCATTCATCACTCTTTACATTATACAAACTGGAATTTCAGGCTCTACAAGCCTCAACATTCAAATCAAACAAACTAATTTGATGAAACTTTACTGCAGTTGTCATATGACATTAAAGTTATTCATTCAAGCTTGGATTGTTCAAGCTTCCTGTATTTTCAGAATTGCAATCACAATGACATGATGTCTGTTAAATCGCTCTTCACTACCACATGCATAGTTCCACATGTTGCTTTGTTCAACATTTTTTGTGACTTCTTGTTGAATCCATGTGATATGGAATTCACAGTCCCTGTAGCTTCCTCTTAGAAACAGTTACAAGTGTATGTTTGAGTTTCAATCTGTAAATGGTTTATATATATATATATATATATATATATATATATATATATATATATATATATATATATATGTATATATATATATTCTGCTTTATATTTTTGTAGAAACATAAAGCTTTTAAACAAAGCCTTAACAATGCTCAAAAGGGTTGAAACACTATCTCATTCAGGTTATCAGGGGCAGTTCTTCTCAAAAAGCCGGTTTGTTCTGAAAGGGCCATGGAGAAAAAATGGTAAACACGAATTCTGAAATGCAACTAAACATATTTGTTCATTGTTAGGATAGCAATATAAATTGGCTTGTCAACTTCTAAAAGGAAGAACATTTTGTTTCGGTTGTTCTTTTGTTGCTGTGCATTCAGTCAAGCTACGATATTTTTGCACAAATTAATCGTTACTTAGTGGAAACTGGTCAAATTAAACAGATGCCAATATTTGCTTGACCTGTCCTTTTTTTATTTTTGGGTCTGTGCAAAATAAAAATGTCAATTTTTTATTTTAAGGACATTTTTATTTACTTTTGAGTAAGCTGACAAGTGTCACAAAATGATTGTCAATGTAAAATCTAATTCCTGAAACAAAACCAGAAAAAATAGATTTTCTGGTTATGTTTTTATTGCTTTATATGATTTACACGTCACAAACAAACAATTAGACAATAGTTAGGCAGGGTCAAAGTGTGGCATCCAGGGAAACTGGGTGAATTCCACAGACACTCAAGGATTTCCTGTAAATGCCTGCATTTCCCCTCAAGGGCGACTCCACCTGGTCACACTGCAGTATGACTGCTAGAGCAAAAGTCACGTGATTTACAAGAAATCCTAGCAACCTAGGTTTCTGCATCAGCAGAGTTGACAGTTGAGAGTTATATCCTTAAGCACTATTATGAAGCCACTGGGGATTCTTTATCATTCTTATTTAAGTAAACGTCTGCCAGACACTTAAAGTATAGTTTTCATGAGTATAGTCATAAATATAATGCAAACCTATTTTTCTGAACAATTGTAACATTCATTTTTTTTTTATTTTTGTATCTTTTCACATTCTATTTTATGGACAGACTGGTTGATTGATTATCTGAAAGCCTTGTTATTTAGTCCATGTAGTTTGATAATGTATTGGCTACAGTTCACCAGCTTTGCATATTAAACATTATTTAGCCAAGGTTTTGTGCATTTGTTTATAGCCCTTATGTTAGGTCATAGGTCATGTTGCCACTTTCATTGGCACGTTTGTGTTGCACTGCTGCAAAGTTATTCATTTGAAACTGTACAAGTGGTGTATTTGGAACATGATCTCTATATTCAGTAAAGAGATTGACAGAATATGTATTCAGTCCCATATCATATATTATATAGGTCATGCCATGCCTAGAGGCTACCTTGTTTGTTATGGTGTTATTCAGTTATAGTTTGCAGTGCTTCAAAGTGATTCAAAGTCCTCCACCATTCCAAGAAGTTAAAAGTTAACTTCTTGAGTCATTAACATACTGTAGTTTTCAGATCAAGACATTAACGTAGTCATACTGTGGTAAAGTTAAATACAATGTGCCTGGTAGTTTCTGTAAATTAGCAAAAAATCTTAGCAAAACGTCTCTTTTCCATGCAGCTCTATTAATAAACAGAAAAGCTTAACTTGATCAAACTGCTATCAAGCATTTCTTTGGTACAAAATCATTTTTTGACAGGGACTTTCACCTACAGTTATCACAAAATTTTTCATAGAGTGGCAGTTGCTTCCTGTGCTGTAAATCATATCTGATAGGTACTGTATATCTGCTACTAACTTTTATGCAATGTGCAGTATACTTCCTTGATAATAGATTTTGGATGTTTTATCCATATTGATTCTGATGATAACCAGAGTGATTTAAGAAAAGTGAAATGTCAGTCAAAATCAAAATGCATTCACATGTTTAATTGTTTCATTTCATATACCACACCTTCCATTTCCAACAGACCTCAATACCAATATAATGGCCTCTGAGCTTTTTCTGAGTCTAACTGAAGCTAGGCGGGCATCATGGTAACGTGAAGCAAGATTAAGAATTCTTGGAAACAACTGCATATCCTCAAGTCTACTTTTCATCTCATCACACTTCCAAGACTTTACTTGTTTACTATGAAAGCATTAACTGTTGCTGAGGGAGGTGATCTAGAAGAGCAAATGCTAGGACTGCACAATTTGTATAAAAAATTATATTGTGATTATTTTGACAGTTTTTTGCTGTATGAACTAATATGATAAACGTGTGATTACAAGTCCAACGTGTGATTGCAAGCAGCAGAGGCTCTTTATGAATCTTAATGTCCAAATTAAAAGCAATTAAAATCATTGCAATATTCGAAATGATTTTTCAACATAATGCCCAGCCATAGTTGTTAGTAATGTTTCAGTGTTCGGTAATAGGAATAAGATGCAAACCCGAAATCTGTACCATCCATGTTAGAAGCATGTAGGTAATTTCACTGTCCAGGAAAATCATGGATAGACAATTTTTTGAACCTGGGACTAAGAACACCGCTAGACTAACTTTTCTTGATTTCAACTGTATTTTGATTAATTGTGCATGATCAGTGTTGTTACATTTCCCCACAATTATTAAAGCACATGTACACATATTATGTAAGCTCTAAATATCACATCGTATTTTTGTAACAACTTGCATTTGGTGAAACCTTGAGTGTTTATATTATTGCTAATGGGCTAGTGGTTGAGGGATGGGGACATTGCACAGTCTCTTTCAATGGATATATTTGAGGACTGAAACAAAGAAATTGTCTCATAATTATTTTGTATTAAAGGGGTATATTACAGAGATATTCTGCAACTAAAATTTTGTCATCATATATTCACCTTCATGTCATTCCATGCCCATATTATTTTCCTTACAGCCTTATTCACCATTTACTTTTATAGCATCTTTTTTCAACACAGTGAAAGTGAGTGGTGACTAAAGCTGCCAGTCCCAAAACATTTCCTAATTTAAGAAAAAGATAATTTATCCCATAGATAAATTGATTTTCAACGATAACTTATAAACCTTTACAGGCAGACCTACCGAGAGCTACAAGGTTGCCATGCCTCAGCTGAAGAATTTTTGAGAGATGAGAGAATTTGAATTTTTGGGTGAACTATCCCTTTAAAGCCTTAAAAGGAAATCATATATCCCTATTTTATTATTTGATTTTTATATTTGTAGTTAAATATGTAAAAATGTTTTAAATGCAATTATTTGTTTGACAATTAAGGGACAGCCCTTTATATTCCCAATGTTTTTTGTTCAATGACATCATTCGCAGTGCTTCATGGTTCATGTTTCATGATTGTAGTTTGTGCCCTCATGAAAGACTTTAAGTACACAGCCTAGTACCTTTGTCTTTTGGTCCGATTTACTATTTATTTATTTTTTTGCCTCAATCCCAGATGGCTGAATAAGTGGGCGGCAGGGGCAGACTGGACATAGGGAGAAACGGGACTTTTCCTGGTGGGTTGATGATCACTCATAGTACAAGCAAATATTCAGTTATGTATTGTGAATGCACATTCCCTCTTTTCAGTGGAAAATTGCAGTATGTTACAGTTGTACTAAGTCTCAGGTGGTACCAGAGTAGACCCAAATATCTTCAGATAAGATTACAGGCAGTTGTTGTTAAAAAGCAGCAACAAGCCATAACCTGCTGCCCTTAGAGTGTAAAAGAGGCGTAGGGCAATATTTTATGTCACCAAAACATTTTCTTACCACATCCTTCCTGATGCAGTTAACTTATATCCACTCCTGCAAGTGTGTACTATTGTTACAGACTGCCCTTGTTGTTTTCTTATATACAGCTTTCATTGTCAATGTGGCTTTATTATAAATTTTGGGAAATACCAACAGTGGCCCCTAAACAGACCAGTTATTTTTAGGTAGATACCCTTGTGGTTGACTGACTCAGTGATGGCGTTACCCCATTAAAAAAAAAATAGTGACTCACATAAATATAGGCTGCTAATTTAAAGCTAAAGATAGCTTCGTGTGTGCACACACAAGAGTGCTTCAAAGTTCTGGCCACCATTCACTTGCATTGAATGGACCTACAGAGCTGAGATATTATTCAAAAAATGTTCGTTTGTGTTCAGCAGAAAGAAAAATACACATCAGGGATGGCATGAGGAAGTAAATAATGAGAGAATTTTCATTTTTGGTGAACGTTTGTGTGTTAAAGCATATTCTGTAACAAAAAGTTGTCAACATCGTAAAATCCATATATATTTTTTTTTGCACAAAATGCAATGGGAGATCTGTGTAATGTTTACTGCAATGGATGCTTCCATGGTAGACAGCATCATGGATTATAAAGGGTTTTTTGCTTTTGACGCAACCGTCACTCACATACTGTGTTAACAGTTGTGCTTGAGATGAAGTTTAATATATTTGGATGCAATTATGTGAAATCCCTGAAATAGTTTTATAATATTGTGGGGTTGTTCATTCTCTTCTGGTTGAGTTTCAAAAAAAGCTTTATTTGAGGGCTGTATGATGCAAGCCAATCAGAACAGTGGGAGTTTACTTTGACGTTTAGAGAAGTTGAGGCAAAAAAATAAAAATGTTCAGAGAGAGTGTCAGATACAGGGTGGAAAATGAATATATATATTACAAAATGAAAAAAAAACGTCACTAAAATGATCAGCAGACATCAGGGAGTTGTGTGGATTATTTTTATGTTGCCTAAATATGCCTTTTGGACCATCAAATAGCCAGCAGCCTGATGGCACTCATTTACTTACATTATAAAGACCTACAGAGCTTCATCATTTTTCTAAAAATGTGTTCTGCTTATGAATTTTGTGTTCTGCTGAAGAAAGACAGTCATACACTTTTCAGGGATGGCATCAAGTTAAGTGAATAATGAGAGAATTTAAATTTTTGGGTGAACTTTAATTATTTAAATTAAGTCAGTGTCATTCCATTCCGTGCAAATGCCTCATTTCAGTGGAGATTGCGCTTCATTCACAAAAATTGCCTGGTGCAATTATATCTTGCTATTACCGCAAACATAGGAGATATAATTATTTTTATTTAAAAGAGATGTTTGTGAACATTTTCAACCAATCATATCATCAGTAATTCATCAAATGATGGAGAAGAGTGTTATAGCCTGGCATATATTGAGATGCATGTTGTAGTCAAGTACACTTTTGGCATGTTTAAGAGATGATTTAAGTGTCTGGATCACAATGAAGATCTACTGTCCTGGCAGGGTGTGTCAAATACGGTGGTTTTACATCACTATTTGAGTAATAGTAAGTTTCCTCTTTATATGGAACTTGACAAAAGTAAAAACTGACTGTGATTGAAAACATTCTAACCATAATGATACATTTCACATTATGCCACATTTCAGTCTGATATGTTGTTAACCAATATTACCATAATTATAAACTTAAAAATAAATATTAAATAAGTATAAACAATTCTTGAAGAAAAAACAATTAACGAATTAATGTGGAACGTGTCTTTTGGCTTAATATATTCTTTTGTGTGCTTAATTTTGAGGAGGTGGAACAGATTGCTTGTATTACGAGTGATTATCGTCATGTGAAACACTGCATATTCTGCTCTGTGTTGGCTTTTGTGAACCTACACCACAGCTGTCACACCTGTTTTAATAACAAGCTCATCTTCATTTTCTTGACTTGTTTTGGAATCATCCCGTTCTGTAGAAATGCTTTTCAGTGTAAACAGCCACTGCATTAATAAAACCCTCAACTCAAAATGTAGGTGTCAGTTAATCACATATAAATATTTGCTTAAAAAGACCCTTAAACAACAATAATTCAATATATAATAAAATCATTATAAATAGTAATCTTTAAATATTTTTTATGTATATATATATATATATTCATAAATACATTACATTATTGTGGCAGAGGAGCTGCATTGATAAGACAACACAAAAGTTGCTTTAGAATCCAATATATTGTTTATTTGCATATTATTGAACACAAGTCAATCATCGGCATACATTCACAGCAATACAAACCAGATTTTGTCAATAACCCCTTTCACACATACAGTATTAACATGTACTGCATTTTTTCAGGTTTGAGGTCATGTGTGAAAACCTTTATTTGAAAATACTGGTAGATTTTGATCTGGCAATTTCTCATTAAGTTGTATCATTACCTATACATTTCCACACCCCTGATGGTACTATATGTGTGAACAGCACATTTACCAGTAAATGCAACCCAAACATTTTCCTGTAATTTACCTAATTTTATGTGTGAACGGAGCTATTCAGTCAGAGATTTATTATGAGGGCTTGTCTAAGGACGCATCAATGTACACCTCCGTCAGACAGATGCTTTTGGATTGTCTCACTTTGTTTGCATCATAAACATAACATTTTTAGGTCGCTATGTCAAGTTAAACGTAGTTTAATACTTAGAACATATCTTGAGATCCCTTAGTTCTGATTTGCGCTCCCTCAAGATGTGTTTGAATGCAAGAATGCGTCCTCTTGTTGTGCTGCCTGCTGAAGGGTTGTTTTGTTTTCTGTTGAAGCTGCGTGTTGCTTATCCGACTTCCACCGGAAGTCATTCTATAGCATTCCCTAGCTCTGGCATTTTAGACCCTGTTTACAGTATTAAGACGCGTTTCGGATGATCCAATTGTAAAATGTTTTGTGATTGGATCATAAAGACATATACAGAGGTAGTCAAAAACCACATCTCATTTGAGGTTTAAAACGGCATCCTGATGCGTCCTGGACAGCAGTGACGCATTACTGCTCACCAGTCAATCTCCCACCGATCAAAAGTTTAAACTTACATGCGGATTTAAAAGGAAATAACCCAAGGTTGAGAACTTCGTGGCTCTTCCTCAGTGTGTCTGTCTGATTTGAACATGAACTTGAATATTATAGAATTGTTTAAGTTTGTCGTAAATTGGGTTTAATATTTTTTCTCAAAACATTACCCTTTTACATGCTAAAAGGGTCATAATATGGGTCTTGTCAGTGGTTTGATTTTCCATTCAGCACACAACTGAATATAATGGTCTGCTTGACTATGATAAATGAATACTGCAAGAGTTAGATTTACATACAGGTGTAAGGGGACTTCAACATTTTCAAATTTCACAAATAAAAAATACATACTGTATACACATTCGTCTCTCGCTTGCTTTTTCTCACGTGTCAGTGATTGTTCCTCTGTGTGTCAATGATGCCAAGATCTACCGAGGACTTTTATAATTAATTTCATCACTGAGAAAGTGTACCTGCAAACTTAGTAGCAGGAAACATCACAAGCAGCCTCAAGAATAGACACAAGAGTGGCTGTATAACAATATTCCTTGAGCAGAATATTGCACTAGAGATCGCTAAGTTTGAAAAAGGATTGCTAAGAGGAAAGCAAGAGCTAGAAAGAGTGCGCTTTGCATGCATAGTTGCCAGATTTAACAAAATAAGTATTACATTAGGCGGAATATTTCCAATTTGCGCAAGTATATATCTCAAATTGGGGGTGTTGCATCTCTTATCTGGCAACCATGAGCATGTTAAATGCTTGTGGAGGTCCTAATGCAAGATAAATGAAATATCCAATGAAAAGAAAAATGCTTTTAGGATAAATGAGCCGCGGGCCACATTAAACCAAACAGTACACCAATGGCCCAGATATTTTATTTTTAAAAGACTTATATAATGTGAAAAATGCACTAGTATTGTGTTATTAGAGTGTGTACTGTATATATATTGACCTGCTTGACAGGCTATATGAGTTCATACCTTTAATCTCATTCAGGTAGATTTTTTCTGCTCTGACCTGAAAACCCTAAAGAATAACATCTAGATGGCGTGACAAGAAGTTCAGTAGAAACACAGACAAGCAGCTCCAACATAACAATGTCAGGTAGCTTTAAGCATCAACAACAATGATCACATACATAGTATGTTTGTCCAAGGCTTTTATGTAAGCAGTATGAATGAGAGGGTGATGCGCACAATATTTAAAAACATTCTCAGGGCCTGAATTGCATAATGATATTATGGTGCTGATATATGGCTGGTGCATGTTGCTATATGGAGCGAGAGCTCAGAGAGCTTCCCTCATAGCTCTCATACACATGCGACAGACATAAAGATTTTCATCGAAAATCGATTTACAATTGATTGCAATAGAAATTATGCAATTTTTGCCTTGCATAAGAAAGGAATAATACATAATTGAAACGATATGAGGGTAAGTTATTAGAGAACTTTCATTACTTTAAATCTGGGTTACTGTATTGAAGTGTAAATATACTTTTTGAGGTCACTGTATAGACAACACTGAAAATGTTGCTTGTTTAATATTATAACATATGAGCCCCTTTCACACGTGCATAAAAATTACAGTAAAATTGTTGGTGTAACTTATAGCAGGCAACCAGAAGCAAGACAATGATGATGTACTGAACTCAAGTGCAGTTTTATTTATAAGATGTGAATCCAAACAAATGTGAAATCTAAAGTAAAAACAAAAACAGAAATCAACCAGAGACTTTTGTCTTATATTAGACAGTGTAAAGGGATCAATGGAAAGGAGGAGGCGAGAACCGGTTTGACAATATAAATAATAGTTTTAATGATAAACTTAAAAGACAAACACACACATGACGGACATGTCCGTAAACTATCTCTCCCTCTCGTCGCACCACCATCTGTCATTGACTCTCTCGGAGGCTTAATTTGCCTGATAAGGGACCGGGTGTGTATTATGATCACGAACCGGCCCACCTCCGCCCTGCCACAGACTGATATTTTATATTTGAAAAACTCCTGAACAGTAAAAGATCTTTTCATGTTTTTATAAGACTACAAACAGGGCTTTCATTGTGATAAGGTTCGGGATGAAATGGAGCAGGCAACACATTTAATGCGCTTTTTACGTGCATTTCTGTACCTGTTTGCTGCAGTACAAGACTGTGTTTCTGATGAAAAATATCCCTAATACAGTCTCTCCAACTACTGAATGTGTCCAGCAGTGTATGTCATTATACCGTCTGTTTTACAAAGCCATTTCTAGTCAGTAATAGTCAAGTGTGCATCACAGATCATCTTTATTCAAATGCTGTTTTTACCTCAGGACATGATTTCTGAATTAGAACACAATTCTGAGTGCACATCTTTGGGAATCGAAAATATCACACAAGCCAAGAAATACTCACTGTCATTTTATGTACGTTCCCTCTATAAGATGCCATGGGAAAGTCCTCCATATGCAGCGCATCCATTGCGAATATTTCCTTTTCACAGCTTATATTTGAATGCCTTTTCAATTAGTTTCATAAAATTAATATAGCCTAATATTGGCTGGGTAATGATTACTTCTAATTCAAGTGCTTAATTACATACTTTTTATTCGAAATACCGTGTTTTAAATGAAAAGCAGAGTTTATAATCAATATGTTCAGTTCATTACTTGTCCAGCTGGAGTCGTCAATTAACACAGCAATAAATAGAGCGTACACAAGGGGTGGAGCTTGCGTAGCGATGCGCACATTTTCACGGCATGTTTACTTTTATAAATCACATCTTGAGCGTGAGAAGTGGAATATGCAACATTTTATGGTGACCACCTCTTCAATCTTCATAAAGGATGCAAATGTATAATTCAGAAGTTTAATAAATTAATGTATGTGACTCATGCCTTGTTCTGAAGGCATACGATAAGTTTTGGTAAGAAATAATCAAAAATCTAATGTATTATAGTGAAAATGCTCACTGACCATTGCTGTCCTGTGTAAGTTCATGAGAGTGCGCGATTACAACAGAACACAGCCTCTGCTCACAACATGGTGTGTTCAAGATAAAACTCGTTTTGTGTATTTATCACCACAGTGATAATAACAACAGAACACAACACAGCTGCATACAAACCAAAGAACAGAACTTGTCTGACTCTTCCATCTATCTCGTTCTCTGGTTCAAACTTAAGTCTTAATAATGATCACACACAAAAGTGCCTGTAGTTAAAGAAACACCCAGTAGGGATAGAATACAGTCCTTGCAGCACTGAACTTTAAGACCTCAAATGTTATAGCCGATGGGTGCGATAGGAACCATTTAGGTATTATTCTGTAAGTCATTCCTTTAAAGTTTGTACACCTTTTAGGGTTTAGGTATTTTACGGTAAAAGTTATTTGTCTTTCAAACAACAACTGATAACATGTTTTTAATGTTTTCATATTTTAATGAGTATATGTGAGAAATGTAAGTGGTTTAGTCTTGGAATGCTGTAGTACAATCTTGAACTGTGTCTAGTGAGGGAAGATGTTTCCTCAAACAAGAAAACAACATTTTTTTTCAGGGGCATAGTAGGTTTTAATCTATCTCTATCGCTTTGCATTCCATGCTTCTGTCTTTGCATTATTGAAGGAACCTGGTCTTGTAAAATAGCTGCATGGCAAACATCAGATGCTGTGACACTAATGGGATGGCTGTCCAAACATTACAAATTCTTACGATTTGTAACAATACAGACAATGTAGAAGACAAATAACCTACATATATGAACTGTACTACACATGCCAGATAGAAGTTATTCTACAACTTTATCTTATCAAGGGTTGATTTGATCAAAGTAACTAAGAAACTACTCACTTGATGTTTTAATCAGATTTTTCCTTTTTCCTTGTGTTTCAGCGGATGAGAAAATTACATTAAAAGCAGCATCAACACATTTCATGGCAATACTCCCTCAGAGTGCTAAAACTGGTACTAAAAATGCCAAATACTGTATAAACCGTTTGTAAAATATATACCTCCTTAACATTGTACTTCTTAATATCCATTAACTTGAATTATTATATTTTTCACTTGACATAACCTTTATTATTACATTTACATTCATCATGAACTGATGTTTATGTGTGTTCAAAATGACTTAGAAATGACCTACCTGACATGATTATGGTCATTGTTCTCTAATGCTCTATCGGCAGGATTTTCAACAAAGTGGTCGATGGAGAATATACATAAAACATATGATCTTCTGTTCCCCGTCTGTCGCTCACTTTGACGTTGTGTTGAAGAAACGACACTAGGGGTCTCTCTTGAGAGCCTCGCGCATCTCTGAACTTGAGAAAAGGCCAATGAGAAATTGGCAGACAGAATTTGCATGTCCCACCCCTGGACATACAGGTATAAAGGGAGGGAAATGCGTCTGTCCATTCAGAATTTTTTTTTTGGAGCCGACCGGTTGTGTGATCAGCGAGCTGTATTCACAAGACACTAATTCACAAGTTCACTTCATCTCTAAAAGAGCGTATGCTGTTGGATTTACGGCGCATATTAGCAGCTTTCTCATTCTATGTACTTCTCAGCAATACACAGCGGCATTGAACGTCCTTTTCAGGATGCGTCTTTATAAAGATACCCTTCCGCCCCTGTGTAGTTCCTGGATGCGGTCGAGTTCTCTCCACTCCTGGCGGTCACAGGCGCTGCCTCTTGTGTCTGGGCCACGATCACACCGAGGCAGCGTTTGTGGATGGTTCGTGTTCTCACTGCAAGAACCTTACCACGGCAACGTTGCGGTCGCGGCTTTCCTTCCTAAAAAGGAACACCACTCCAGCCACCCCCCGCGTCGCTCCTTCTTCCCACGGGATTGAGGACGACCCAGCTGGTGATGGAGGCAATTTGGTGATGACAGTGGGCTCTGTTTCGCCGGGTACATCCCCACGAACCACTCGCCCCCCGACACGCTCGTTGACTTCCGCCCGGGCTCGGGGTGACAGCGGCTCGTCTCACGGCCAGTCAGACCCTGACGCCCAGATTGCCGACATGCTTGCCCAGGCTGCCGTCAGTGTGGGGCTGGACTGGAACCCTCCATCCTCCCCACAGCCTTTGCGGCTGGATGATTGGTTCCTCGGGTCATTTGGCGGTTCCTCTAAAACATTTCCAGAGGTTCCTGGGGCATATGGCGTCCTCTGTGGCGGTCGCGCCACTCGGGTTGATGCATATGAGACAGCTTCAGCACTGGCTTCAGACTCAAGTCCCGAGATGGGCATAGCGCCACGGCACGCACCGTGTGTTCATCACCCCCGCCTGCCGCCACACTTTCAAACCTTGGACAGACCTCTGTTTTCTACGGACAGGTGTCCCTTTACAGCAGGTGTCCTGACGCGTTCTGGTCACCACAGACGCCTCCAAACAGCGTTGGGGTGCTGTGTGCAATGGGCACGCAGCCGCTGGCCTCTGGAAAGGGCCCCCACTGCGTTGGCACATCAACTGCCATCAGACAGCACCACAACGGTAACGTACATAGACCAGACCCACTACGAGTACTCAAAACTACTCTGTACTGGAATAAGTGCTCCACAGGACAGGCCCCCATGTGGACTTATCCCCCTGTGTGTTTTTTCCGTGGTACGGTCCCCTTGCGAGTGGAACCGCGTCTCCCTTGGGCAGTCCCCGCTGCCCCCCGGTGGCCGTGTTTGTAGCAACTCCTCTCTCTCTCTCAATAGGTAGGATCTACCACCACGCCATTTTCCACATGCGACCTGGAAACCCATGTGATGTATTTCACCACTCTTTACCTCCCCCAGCCTGGGCAGGGTCTTTTCCCCCTGAAAGAATAGGAATTGGAAAAGAACGCCTTCCCTGATGCGTGTGATAGCGTTAAGATGTCCCCAGCCACTTTAAGCTCTATGCAAGAAACATAGAGAGAGAAAAGGTGCGGCTGGCACAGCTTGCTCGCATGCTTGGCACGTCGCCTTGTTCCCCCCTTCGGGGTGTAGGGAACCAGAAGGTTATGACGATCTTATGTGGTGTTGGGGAAGGGTACGTGCAGTCTGACGCGGCTTGTCGCCTTGGCACGCAACTGCCTACCCGCACTTGCATCAGCAGCGCACGTACACAGTTCAGCGCATATGGACCCCTAGTGTTACTTCTTCGACACAATGTCGAAGTGAGCGACAGACGGGGAACGTCTAGGTTACTATTGACGTTGTGTCCTCCCGGCGACGTCGCTGAACCGAGCCACTGTTACGGCCGAACCTCATTCTCGGCTCCTCAGGGCAAAATCCTGAATGGACAGATGCATTTCCCTCCCTTTATACCCGAAGGGTTTTCATGACATTTCTAACTTTTTCAGTAAATATATATATATACATTGTATAATGAGCTGCTTAGCATTGTACAGTATAATGTAGTTATGTAAGCTAATATTTAATATTTGTTCAAATTTATTTTCTCAATTAAATGTATTCTAAATTTATATTGTTACCAAGAAAATCTAGCTTTTTTTGTATTGAGATCTTTGGGTCTGTAAATATTTAAAACCTCTGCTCTATTGTCTTTCTTGACCAAAAAATAAAATGTAATAAAATATGTTTTGTGATGGAAAAATGACCAGACTTGTTTGAATTCAGCACAACATGCTACTTTTTCAATGGAAAAGTTACATCAATTAACTTTTATCTGTTGTCAATATTGAGGAAGAAAGAGAGAATGATTTTATACATTTTTGTTGGTCTGTAACAAGTCTTAATTTATAAACCAGGATTATGGTACGGTTGCACAAAATGTATCTGTTTATTTTGTGAATTTTGCTAAATGAATGAGTTAAGACATTCTAGCTTAAATGTCCCTTTAGGGCCTATTCTTACTTATGTATATACTATATTATAAATACTTAAATACACCACGCAGCAAGACGTATTAAAATATAGTAAGGTTTTACTTTCATCATGACAATTTTCTCTCAAGATATTTCAATATTGCAAATCATAAGCCTGAACAATTATAAATCTTTTTTTTTTATTACAAATAAATATATACATTATGTACAGTTAAGAACCCCAACCCATACCCCAAAAAGCTAAATTTGGTGATTGGTAAATAAATGCATCTGTTAGAAAATTCCTGACATGAACATATAACGGATCCTGTCAAATTCACATTAAATGAGATCATATGGTCACAAAGCTATAAAGCTGTTATCAATGCCACAATCCACAATTTAAACAGACATTTGTTTCTATTTTAGCCTTTCAACAGAGGTTCTGAAACATCCTTCAAATAAAACCACATCACATTCAAGCTCTTGCATTGCAAGAGCTTAATAAACTCAAAGGAGGCTGAATATAGGCCTGTTTTTTTAACATTCTCCTGATATTAGAAATTTCTATGTAACAGAGCAATTGGAATAATGCCTTTGAGTTGTGTCCTAAATTAAGGATTGTGGCCTTGAGTAATTAACAGTGGAACAAACAAAAACCATATTTGAAAAATGTCCAGAAGTATGCATGAGACAATGTTCAGAAGAATTGCATGGCTCGACACGTCCTCCTTAATGCTCCTGAGGTTCAAGGTTGAGTTGAGTTTGAGTCCATTCCAAACCAATGTCCTTAGGTGAAAGTTTGTAAGACGAAGTTTGAGGTAAGATAAATGCACAAGTTCCAAGAGTTTTTAGAGTGTACAGATGATCGGCATGGTGTTGCTGTCCCACATCTCTGTGTATGTGCAGAGCGGATCATCAGGCAGGCCTGGATTCAGTTCAGTATATAGCCGAAGTTCAAGCTCTTCTCCTAAAGCGAAATAACAGTTCACGTAAGTAACACTGGTGCACATTAGGGCCTAGCCAAGACTGGAGGCTAACCTCCTGTGTTTGTTAATAATGCAGTACAGCTAATCTTTAAGTATAAATTTGAAAGGCAGCCAAGGAAGTGATGTCTATTGTAAAAGTGGCAAGTGCAATAGACTATGACTACAAAGCATTTACCAACTGAAAATTATGACACCAATGACTGTTGCATTAAAGTCAGAGTTCTTTTTTTAAATATGTTATGCAAAATTTACCTGAGCTTACACTCCATTGGCTCTCTGGACTGTGGTAAGATTCTGTTGTGCCTACTTCATTGGCCAGGAACCCCTTTCCAGAGTAATTGTTTTGTAGCCACTGTGAACTATCACGTTCCAATTGCCGTGAGATCTGGAAATGCAAAACACAGAACTTGTAAGTGACTGAGTTTTGCTTGTTCTTTGATTATAGAGTCTACCAACAATAACATTTTGGCCATTAACAGGCATTTTGAGATGTGCTAAAATGGGCACAATGGGTATAGGTTGGGGTTCTTATCTGTACATAATGTATATATTTATTTGTAAATTGGGGTATCCCTTTCAATGAAAAAGCACAATGAACAGAAGTGTTTTATACGGTAAACTCACCTCAATTATAGCGTCAGTTTCATTTTCTTCAAAATCTAATGGTTGTGAGATAAAGAAAAAATACAATCCATAGTAGTTATTGTACATGATCTAGAGTTTATTTACAGGATTTATTTTTAACAGAAACTTGATACATTAAATAAGTTTAAAAGACATACGCTTCTATTACCTGTAGAATGAATTGGTGAAACCTGGAACTTGGCTGTGTAAATATTGTTTGTGCTATCCGGACCAATTTCAACTTCATATCCAGAGATGTCTGGGATGTCAACAGTAGGGCTGGCAGTGTCTTCAGGTAAAAAGAAAAGAAAAACATGAATATTGTATATTTGAGCACAAAAATCTTCTGCTAAGTTTATGGTTAAGCTAGTCAAAGTTATTGAGATTCTTTTCTGAAAACTGTATTTGCCATTGTATCTAAATTGTAACCACAAAGACTGAATTTGTTTTCAACCAATTGTTTGTATAGCTGCTACTGTAGATGCTTACTTAGATTTTCAGTGCTATCTATGGTGTTCTCCTGGGTAATTCTTTCCTCCGCCATTTGTGTGTAAGTGTGCTTATCAGACTGCATCTCATCAGTGTCCATGTCCTCCGCCTTGATCTTTGACAATGCAGCCTAAAAACACAAATATTTAGTGTTTAGGTCATACTGTTTAAATATCACAATATAGGCATATATTTTAATGCTGCCACATTGATAACAGTGAAAAACAACAATCCATGAATGTTTAATCATCCTCACCTTCGCCCGTCTTCTGTTGTCTCGATTTTTCGATCGTTTGTCTTTCTTCTTGGGCATGGCAGGCAGCATGCGGTACACTCTCAATGCTCCGCAACCTTTGTTGACACTTTTGTCCTTTACCTCTTCGATGTCTGGTAGAGAGTTCATGGCGCAGCGGAAATTTGCTTTCCATGTTTTGGGGTCAGGCTGGGTAATTCCCTCCTTGAATTTACCTTACAACCAGAAAAGAGAGATATAAGGTAATTATCATTATTTTTATCACTCATTTCTTCATTACAAATTATGCATGGTTAGTGTCTCACCTGTGTGGATGGCCCACTGCTTGAACAGACAAGCGTCTTTGTCGACCTCCCATCCATGGCGAGCAGCATGTTTCCAAGGGATGGAGAACATCATTTGATCCTAAAAGTAGTAACAAATCCATAAGAACACCAATCATAGATGGTCTTCGGGTAAGACATCAGATATTTTAAGTACTTTTTAGCAGTTGTTAAACATTGCAATACTTATTTGAAAGAATAGTGTTAATAACAATTTACCTTGTCAACCCACACAAGTCCAGCAATTGTATTAGAGTCAATTCTGGCCTCTAGCCAGGGTCTCATTCGCATTCTGGACACAGGCATTGTTGCTGCAGAAGTGAAAAAACATATATTTTATTTTCTCTAATTTGCTGTGTTCGAATGTATGGTGGAAGAGACAAGATAATGAGCAGGAAACAGGTTAAACAGGCTATCGGAGAAAATTCATCAGCCATAATCAAATGCGTAATAATGAACTTGTCGCTAAATCATTTGTTTACCACCAAATTACGTAGGCTAACGCCGATTATGAGCTAATTGAAAAATTTTACGTTTTGTTGTTAATGTCATTAACGTCTTGCAATTGCGGCAAATTACATTAAGTGCATTCCCTTTATACTGCATCTACTAAATAAAAATGTAAATAATCATAAAGCCTAATTTAAGACAGGTATTTAGTAAGTACACCCACACCTTGCTTTAAGTGCATTGAACTGCCTCATATGAACATTTCAAAGTAACTGAAATAAATGCAATAAAACGTCATTTTATCAAATAAGTGTTCACATATGCAAAGACACTTACAGTGTATTCCGATGTTGTATCCAAATAGAAGAAAATGGCAAATGCAATAGCTCCTAGGACTATAGGGTAGGTTATGTAAAGAGAAGCTCGCGCCTTCTGTACTGTCAGTTGCGCTCAGACTGTAGCTGTTTTATAGCACGCTCCGGGTTTTTCCCGCTGTGCTGGGCGGACTGGAGCGCTTCTGCGCATGCTCTTTGAGGTACCCGCTGTAAAACTCGACCAGGGTGATTTCCGAGAAATCATGCTGTTGTGAGAATGACTGCCGACGTGCTGGAGACAATTCAGTCTGAGTAAACAAACAGACACACACACACACACACACACACACACACACACACTTACACACACTTTTACTTAGCCGTCTAAATTAGGGCATACTTTGACTTTTATTGTTGTAAATAAAGTTAATTATACTTACTATAGCCTAAACCTATCCCTATAATGAAACATAATAAATATAGTAAAATATAATAATCATATATATATAGCCCACATGAATCTCACCCAAGCACATTCAACTAAACCTGTGAGGCTGACATTCTGACGTAATTTCTAAGACATAACACCTGCACTTACAGTGATTCGCTTGACGGTGCACCAATATGTTGACAAATATTACATTTGATATATATTTGTATGCTTCATGTATGCATCTCTTCGCATGCATGCAAGGAATTCAAATTCTAACCAGACTGACCACATTTAAATAAGTCTGATCTTTCTACATAGACCAGTTATATTATTAATAAAGGTGTTTCTTTTTTTAATAATAATAATAATAATACAAATAGTAATACATTATGGATTGCTACAATGCAGCATACAAGTGCAAAGAGAAATCACGGTTGTTCCGGGAAATGTGCTGCGTCTCCATCGATAGAGGGCGTCGTGTGTCAAAAATACCTTCCTGAAAGAGCAGCGATTTCAAAGAAACGGGAGTGTTTTGAAGTAGGCTATGACAATTCTGGTTTTGTCTATAGTATATTAAGTTTGGTATTTTTGGCATTGAGATTCCAGCTCCGCCTATTTACACTGCAAGTGAGCGACGCCACAAACAAGTATGCTCATATTGTAGCCTACATACGTTCTTTGTTGATGACATTTGCGTGGGGAAAACAGCAAAACAAAACATTAAATTAAGACAGCATATTCAAAACGCAGCGCTTATGGCATTGAAAAAACAACAACGAGATAACCCCGACGATCAAAGTCCATGGACCAATAATTAAGAAAAATCGATCAACGTGAATAGGCCGGAAATAAAAGATAAAATAATAAGTTGTTCGAAAGTATTAATTTGTAAATTCAAAATATATTATGTAATTGCTATATTTATTGTCTTGATCCATTCCAGTGCGGGGGGTTTCCTATGGATTTTCTGCTCAATGAATTCCTGGGTATTCCCAAGGTTCCTTCCAGAGATATTCCCCTTGTAACCCGAGAATCAGCCGTCAGTTCTTCAACCCATCAGTCTTCTATCTGCACTGTTCGATCAGTTTTCCACATTTTCAAAAAATTTTCACTGTTTAGTGTGTTTGCATCTCTCTCTCTCTCTCTCTCTCTCTCTCTCTCTCTCTCTCTCTCTCTCTCTCTCTCCTCTCTCTCTCTCTCTCTCTCTGGGCTTAGTGGATTTCTTGACTCTAGCAAGTGAGTCTAGCAAATGATATTAGAGGCTATATCATATCTAGTATCTAGTATTCTGCCGCTTACAACTTATCAAACAATAACATCTGGGACAGTTAGACAAAAATGTAATGTAATTGTGCAGTGGAATGTTTTGTCAGAAAAGGTATTTGTGGTCTCAATTTGGATCTAAATCACACATTGCACACAGAAGATATGAGACACTTCCTGTTTACCATTTTTGCCATTAATTGAATGCCGCGACATGGCAACACAGTTTGATATATCAGAAATCTACTCATAATTAAGCATCTTCAATGTCTTGGCATAATGTGGTGACAGTCTCATGAGTCCCCAAGGATGAGTAGAAAAAGCTTTCATATATCTGGTCTTTTTGTATTATTGTTCTCTTCTACTAAAATAATATGTAATTACATTACATGGGTAATTATTTAACATATATAAATTCTGGCTGAACCCTAAACAAAAAAAATGGGTTTTATTAACTTTATTTTGAAAATAAAACATACAATGTAGGGATATTGTTTATGAAATCTGAGGAAGAATATTTAGACCAGCTTGAGTACATATTTGACCATATCAATCCACATAAGAGAACAATGGCAATCTAATGTAGAACTATCTTTTTACACAAAATAATGTTGCCTAAACTGGAAAAAGAGCATAATTTCAATTCAATGAGGGGACAGTTAGCCTTTTTTTGTCCTGCACACATGAATTTGCAAACAGGAGCCATATACTTGTGCAGATAATATATAATCATAAGAAACGATGAACAAACTGATTTGATTATGTTCAGGATTGTGAATGCTGACACACCTGTTTACAACTGAACACTGTCAGGATTGATGCAAGTTCAGTGACACTTCACTTTTTTTTTTACGAGCACTACCGAACAAAAATTGAGAATAAAATCTTCCTATGACACTTTTTCCTATGTATTTTCTTTGAAGCTTCGGTTTTCATCATCGATTTATCTTTTGTGAAAAAAAGGCATCACTGATATCACTTCTGTAATAGCTTTGACATTTTTTTAAGTCTGTAGTTTTGACTGCTCCCAGCGAATAAACAATTTTAATAAATACATAAACCACCTAAAAGTTGCTGGTTCATGTTTTGGAAAATAGTGTAACTGAACTATGCCCAGACAAGCTTAAACATGCGTGCTCCGGTCCGCAACTGGACCATGGATATCTTGACGACCAATCCTAGACATTTCATATTTAACCAAGTTGAATAGTTTTTTTGAGCGTTCGTGTGTTGGAGAAGCGCTTTCATTGCACTCAGAGCTCACTGCGCGCACATCAAATCAGACTCGCATCGGCGGCTTTTCTTTCATCTGGTCGTCAAAATATAATCACGTTTCGCTCAAATGCGCGTTTTTGTGTTTAATTTATTGTAATATAAAACTCCAAGAAGTCTTACAGGTCACCTTCCACAGGTAGTAGAATCTGGTACATCAGCAAAATACTCGGCATGAAAAATCTGCATTTGGCGGGTGTTAATTTCAAACCTTGTTAACTAGAAGTAGGTTCTCTTACGAGAGGTTCTCTCGTATTGCGTAAGCTAGCTTACGCTACGGGAAAGATTCATCTTTTCTGAGATATTGAAGCCAAAAAATGATCCTTAATTTTGTATCCATTGTCAACGCAGTGCGGCAGCTGCAGACCTTGAGCGGGCTAGCTAGCGAGCTCATTGGTTGCTCTGCGGCAACTGCTGCAGCCTATAGACGAGCTTGGGCTGAACTCGCATCCAATGAGAGGCGTCCGCGCTCACTGCATCAAAGCCGCCAAAAGGGCGTGACTAGAGTGCATATAAGCGTAGTTCGTGAGGCTGGAACCCTGATTTTCATCTCTTCAGCGAAGCTCACGCATCACTGAACCGGAAGCCGCGTCGCCGTTCGAGGGGCATCAAGCAAGCGTGGACAGCGTCGAAGAAGTCGGCCGTCTTCGCCACCTTCAGCCGTCCTGCGAGCTACGCCATCCGGCGACGTATCCTTTTAAAAGCAAGCTAGTTCTTAAAGCACTTCACAAAAGAGTACGAGCGTCTTTTTAAGATGCCTCGCTCCACTTGCGCCTCATGCCGCTCCTCTCAGCACCGGAGACCGCCACATCATCTGGCGCTCTCTGCCTGGGACTGGGGCATGCAGAGCTCACCGCGCCCGGCGGATGCGATCTCTGCGAGGAGCTGCCGATGTCGACCCTGCGGGCTCGACTCGAGCGCTCAGGACTGAAGCCGCCGCGCCGCCTTCCGTTCAGCCGAGCAGAAAAAGCGCCGCTCTCAAAGGCTGCCGGAAACAGTGGTAGAAGCGATTGCCTCGCCGGAGCCCATCCCTCGAGCAACGCCTTCACCCTCCCCGCCCACCGGACGCCGCGCAGTTGCCGCCGGCGGCTGCTCTGCTGTCATCTCGGACTAAGAAGCGGAGGATAAGGGCTGTTCCATCATGGCTTCGGACAGCGAGGAGTGGTCAGGCTCACACGCCTCCTCCTCGGCCCAGGAATCCAGCAGGACCAGCGCCCGAGTCGAAGGGGAACTAACGCCTCCTCACACAGGCCGTCGACCGCCTCGGGCTCGAGTGGTCACCGCCCTTGAGCAGGCACCCAACAGACTTGACGGCTGCTTTCTACAGAGCCGCCGCGCGCAGCACCCGCTACCGGGCCGCTCCCTTCCTGCCGGAACTCCACGCCGAGCATTCCAAATCATGGAACGCCTTTCTCGGCCAGGGTCCGATCCCACGTCTCCACCTCTCTTGCTTCGGTGGACGGCGCCACTGAGAAGGGCTACGCTTCCATCCCTCCGGTCGAGGATGTGGTAGCAGCACACCTTTGCCCGCCCTCCGCGAGATGGCGGTCTAAACCAGTGCTCCCGCCTAAGGCCTGCAGAACAACTTCCGCCTGTGTTGGCGCGCCTATTCGCCGCCGGCCAAGCTGCATCTGCTCTGCACTCTATGGCCGTCCTACAGATCCTCCAAGCGGACCTTCTGCGGGAGTGGGATGAGGAAAGCAGGCATCCAGAGGCGGTTGCAGACATACGGAGTGCTACAGACCTCGCCCTCCAGCTACCAAAGCTGCAGCCCAAGCTATAGGGAAGTGCATGGCCGCTGACTGTGACCGAGAGACATCTGTGGCTAATGCTAGCCGACATGGGAGAAGCAGAGCTCTACATTCCTCAACGCACCGCCTCTCCATCCGGTCTCTTCGGGCCGCGGTGAGTGGTATCATTGACCGGTTTTCAGAGGTCCAAAAAGCCACACAAGCCATGAATCTCTTTCTGCCTTGTCGCGCTAGCTCCTCTGCAGGCCGCCCACGTGAGCCTCCTGCACAAGCCTCTTCACAGCGCCCAGCAATGTGCCCACAATCCAGTGTTCACCTCTACACACAAGCATTACACATCCCGTGGCCCTATCACGGCACACTCACATAAAGCGGTTACGAACCGCTCGAGTGTTAGGGTTAATAAACGCACCCACGAATCCGTGCGCGTGCCCATTCTCTGGCCACTCTGTCACACGACCAGCCTTATGTGTAGAAAATGTGCCCACAATCCAGTGTTCACCTCTACACACAAGCATTACACGTTCCGTGTCCCCATCAGAGCACACTCAAAAGCGGTTACGAACCACTCGAGTGTTAGAGTCAATAAATGTGCTCACTAATACATGCGCGCGCCCATTCTCTGCCCGCTCTGTCACACGGCCAGCAAACACTTCTCTGTATGTAAGTCCTGTGCCCGTGACTATGCTTGCGTATCACTTAACAGACGTGACTCTTTCCCCATTTACCTCAATCGGGAAGTCACTCACAGAACAGCCTGTCCATGCTGTCTGCGAGCAGTCCAGCATAAGCACAGTAAGCGGCTCACACATTCTGTTCAGCGCGCTGTGTGCAGCAATCAGAGCGATTTGGCCACTCACCCTCTAACATTACGCTTCAAAGCGTGGGAAGATATTCCAGGGATATCCGAATGGGTGTTAAGCACAATAAAACAGGGCTATTTGCTACAGTTCGATCGCCGTCCTCCTCGCTTCAGAGCGCGGCTCGAAACTACTGTGAACACGGAAGCAGCGTGCATGCTTCATTCAGAAATTCTTCTGTGCAAAAGGGCCATAGAGAGAGTGCCGCCTCCCCTGAGCGAGTCGGGGTTTTACAGACGTTATTTTCTTGTCCCCAAGAAAGACGGCGGCCTCAGACCAATATTAGATCTCAGGTTTTTGAACAAAGCGCTTGCAAAAAGACCGTTCAAAATGCTTACAACCAGCAAACTCCTCGCGCATGATGCGCCAGGGGACTGGTTTATTTCTCTCGATCTGAAAGATGCATACTTTCAGATTCAGATAAATCCCCGTCACAGGCCATTCTTGAGATTCGCCGACGGCCAGGTTTATCAATACACCGTCCTTCCGCTCGGCCTGTCCTTAGCACCCTGTACATTCACGAAGTGCATGGACGCTGGCGCCGCACCCCTCGCGGAGTCAGGGTTTGCGAATTCTGAACTATTTGGACGATTGGCTGATTTTGGCACAATCACATACGGAGCTTCTGTCTCACAGGACAGTTCTCCTCAGTCATCTGAACAGTTTGGGCCTTGCAGTCAATTGGACCAAGAGCTCACTACAGCTCAGTCAGACAATTTCCTTCCTTGGAATAGAACTAGGCTTAGTGGCAATGACGGCTCGCTTATCTACACAGCGTGCGTGCCGTGTGCAGCAACTAGCCGCGTCATTTCAGATGAACAGCCTCACACCTCTGAAGAAGTTTCAGAGAGTGCTAGGCTACATGGCCTCAGCCGCAGCAGTACTTCAACTGGGTTTACTGCGCATGCGCCCGCTTCATCATTGGCTAAACACCCGTGCGTCTCGCCGGGCTTTGGCCACAGGCCGCCAGCCAATCAGAGTGACTCAGACCTGTATTTCAGCTCTGCAGCCCTGGACAGTGGCCGAGTGGTATCAGCGGGGAGTGATGATGGGAGCTGTATCTCGCCGAAAAGTCATCTCGACAGACGCGTCCAACACAGGTTGGGGCGCGGTCTGCGAGGGCTCTCCTGTTTTTGGCCTATGGTCAGTTCAGGAAAAGCTCCTTCACATAAATTGTCTGGAAATGATAGCGGTCGAGTACACGCTCGTGCGCTTCCTCCCGATCATTCAGGGTCACCACGTCCTGGTCCGCTCGGACAACAGGTCTGTGGTATCCTATTTAAACCGTCAGGGCGGTGTCAGATCCAGGAACCTCTTCCATCTGACAAAACGCATACTGAGTTGGTCCCAGCGCCACCTGCGCTCGCTGAGGGTGAAGCACGTGCCAGGCCACCTGAACGACGGCCCAGACAGACTGTCCAGAGACAATATTCCCCCAGGGGAATGGTCCCTGCATGCTCAAACAGTCCAGACGTTATGGCGCATATTTGGCAGAGCAGAGATAGACCTCTTTGCGTCAGAAGAGAACTCTCACTGCCCAATATTTTTCTCGAAGCTGAGGACGCGCTGGCCCAGGACTGGCCCAACCGCCCGCTTTCGCCTTCCCTCCCATCTCGCTGTTGCCTCAGGTAATGCAGAGGATCAGGGAAACGCGCCACTCGGTGCTCCTCATAGCCCTGCGCTGGGAGAATCAAACATGGTTCCCGGAGCTTACGCAGCTGTCACTGACAGCGCGTGGCCCATCCCAGTGAGAGCAGATCTCCTCTCGCAAGCTCATGGAACGATCTGGCATCCCCACCCAGACGCTGGGCTACACGCGTGGGTGATCAACGACTACCCGTCGCTTTGCCAGAAGGAGTAATAAACACCATCATACACGCTAGAGCCCCTCCACGAGAAGACTCTATGCGTCAAAATGGTCTGTGTTTTCAAAATGGTGCACCGACAGAGACCTGGACCCACGGACATGTGGGGTGTCGCCGCTGCTCGTGTTTTTACAAGAGCTGCTGGATAAGGGCAGATCCCCATCCACGCTCAAAGTGTATGCGTGGCGGCCGTCGCGTGTTCGCTGAACCCTGCACGGCCAGTCACAGGGTAAAAGCGAGCTGGTCATCCGCTTCCTCAGGGGAGCTAGAAGGATGAACCCTCCGCGCTCCCATCGGTTCCTATCTGGGACCTTTCTATAGTTCTCGAAGCTATGAAAGCCGCCCTTTCGAACCGCTTCAATCCGTGGATGTGAAACACCTCTCACTTAAAACCGTTTTTCTAACTGCCCTATCATCAGTTAAACGGGTGGGAGACCTTCACGCGCTATCTGTCAGCGCTGCGTGTCTTGAGTTTGGACCAAGTGACTCCAAGGTCATTTTAAAGCCTAGACACGGCTACGTCCCCAAGGTGGTCGGTACTCCTTTCAGAGCACAGATCATTTCCTTGTCGGCGCTATCAGCATCTGATAGCGAACGCGACGCCAATCTCCTTTGCCCAGTCAGAGCACTGAGATTGTATACTGCGCACTCCGCATCTTTCAGAAGCTCCGAGCAGCTTTTCGTTTCGTTCGAGGGCGCACCAAAGGTCTCGCCGCCTCGAAACAGACACTGTCCAGATGGATAGTGGACGCTATTGCTGCCGCGTGCGGCGTCAAAAGACCTACCATGCCCGCTAGGCATTAAGGCTCACTCCACTAGAGGCATGGCCTCCTCGTGGGCATGGTCCAGCGGGATTTCCATTCACGACATATGTGTGGCAGCGGGCTGGGCTTCCCCTCCACCTTTGTCAGATTTTACAATCTGGAAGTACCCGCTCTGCAGGCTAAACTGCTAGCGGTTTAATACGCTACAGCTCCCTGGTGAGCTGCATTAATGGGACACAGTCCACACAGACCGGCACCGCCGCTCTGTCTATGTGCTTATGTACTACACACACACTGGCCCGCACTCTTGCCGGCCAAATATTAATTCCCCACTCACAAGGGCTCCCCGGGTCCCCTTAATTCCCTGGGGCTCATGCAGTGGATGCTTGAGCGCGACGGCGTTGACAAAGGGTTCCCGTGAGCGTAAGCTAGCTTACGCAATACGAGAGAACCTCTCGTAAGAGAACGAATCGGTTACTAACGTAACCTCGGTTCTCTCTAGATGAGGGAACGAGTATTGCGTGAACCGGCCGTGCTTCGCGCCACGCAGCGATTTTTCGCTTCATTCAATGAAAACCAGGGTTCCAGCCTACTGAACTACGCTTATATGCACTCTAGTCACGCCCTTTTTGGCGGGCTTTGATGCAGTGAGCCGTGGACGCCTCTCATTGGATGCGAGTTTGCCCAAGCTCGTCTATAGGGTGCAGCAGTTGCCGCAGAGCAACCAATGAGCTCGCTAGCTAGCCCGCTCAAGGTCTGCAGCTGCCGCACTGCGTTGACAATGGATACAAAATTAAGGATAATTTTTTGGCTTCAATATCTCAGAAAAGATGAATCTTTCCCGTAGCGTAAGCTAGCTTACGCAATACTCGTTCCCTCATCTAGAGAGAACCGATGTTACGTTAGTAACCGATTCCTTTTAAAATTCGGGAGAAAGGAAATCAAAATAGTGTCATTGACTTCAAGCTTTGCAATCACACCCACATGTTCTGTTGGAAAAGTATCTCTATAAAGGTTTAAACGTTCATGTGTTGGTGAGAGATCTGGCGAGCCAGCTGATTTTTAATAAAGAGCCACATGTGGCTCACGAGCCATATGTTCCCGACCCCTGGCTTACACAAATGTCTCATGTGCTGAGAATGTGCTAATGTGCTAACCATAAAAATATAAATCGTAAAACTTTAAGAACCACTTCATGGTCAGGATGGAGACCTTTTGAATCACGCTCGTGCCAGAGAATTATTGCACCTCGACCTGCAATTGGCCAAAATGCTCCGTTCGACTTTTCCGAGACCCTCTACTCTTCCCTGTGGAACACGGAAGCTTGATCTCTGACCCACTTTCTGTAGATCTGAATTTCTGCGGTTTGAATTTTAGAATATTGAGTGTTCTGAATTTCTTCTTCATCTTGAAAACTTGAAGCTGTATTTTTTAAAACAGAATATTTACAGTGTAAGAATTCAGAACCAAAAATTTGCTGTTTGAAATTACATATTTATAAAATACAATGTAATATTACATTTGGCAAAATCACACTTATTATTCAAATTTTAAAGTCTATAATTCAAATTGATACAATTCGAATACAAATTGTTTTGTCAGATTTTGGAAGTTTCATCGCAATTTGAGGCAAGAAGCCATAGACAGCAGTTCTTTTCTGGGCAACAAAAGAACCCGGAAGGGAGTTCTTGTTTGTAAACGGTAACTTCATCTATAGGCTTCAGCAATACCCAATCGCAGCCGAGTTTGATTTCACTTGACAGACCGTGATATTGGTAAATTTAGAACTTATCTCATTCGTGTTCAACAATGGATGATACCAGACTGATTGTGGAGGTGGAGAAGAACAAAGTGCTCTATTGTTTACATTTAGATGCGGTCCTCTTCCTCATGTAAATAAGATTTCATGACTATCAAGTTTGTAATCCTTATCAATGACCCACCCATGATATCCATTTTATAACTCAAGTTTTCGATGTGAAATGGGCATGAGGCTGTACTAAGCCTTATGTAGTGTAGGCAGTCTAGACTACGCCACCTCCTTATTTAAGGCAGGAGGAACCCTCTAAAAGTCACAATACTGATCTTGGACAACCAATGTATTTTAAAGAAAGATAACAATTTTATTGTTCCAATAAAACCATCAAAGGTTAAAACACATATCAGTAATAACATTCACAAAAAACAATTGGAATTAGCTCTCCTCAAGTCTGCAAGAGGGTCGGGCCTGCCCTTGTGGACCTCCTACCACCTGTAAAAGACAAAAGAAAACAAGAGCCCCACAGCATACACCACAACCAAATAGTAACCGTTATGTCCCTATTTCAGTGCCAACCTCCAATACACACCACACAGCTGTGCCACACCACCCAAATCGCCTACGCCGAAGGAGGTTTTAGTGTAGATGCAGGCCCGGCCCTGTACAAAGTCTCTGAGCACTGGAACACACAAAAGTGAGAGCAATACCAAAGAAACAAAACAAATGACAAACAACATTTACGATCAACGTCAATATCAAAATAACAATCCACAATATAATCTAAAATATACAAGAAACAGTGGCTGGTCTGCCCCCTCTAACAATAAAGGAAACATGCATGTTAGCACACGTCAATACAGCCCACAATATAAAAACAAAACATAGCCTACTTTAATGAAAATACCGCTGCAACACAGTTACCCAATCTCAGCTCTCAATCCCCAAACATGATTGATAAAGGTACTATAAAACAAGAGAAGAGATCACCACATCAAATACATTTGTATATTAATTGCATCAAACTCATAAACGATCGGCCTTAGTGTATACTGCGTTTACCATTATTCAGCATTCCCACACGGCCGTCAGCCCATTGAAGGTACCGCAGCAATAAATGTTTGTTTGCCTTGCTTCCCAGACAGAGAATAAAACCTCTTAAATAATCAGCCTAAAAGGGAAAAAATATAACATAAAAGTTGGAATTGCGCCATCAAGGCACAGTCCTTCCATACAAACAAACCACCCAACTAAAAACATACCTATATGCAAGGGTACAGAGGCTGCACGTTGAGCACAACAAACACACCCCAGAACTGCAACACAACCACCACCTGTGGCTGTAAGAACCCTTTATGCGGTCTTAATGATAGAACTAACCACCTGCACCTGAAACGAATTACTGGCCAGTCTCCTCCCACATTCACCCCCCCCCCAAAAAGATGTCATCGCCTCGACGACAAGGACTAGCTTATAGCCAGGGTCTAAAAGGATTAGCTTGATTTAGACCTGTGAAAGCAGCAGCCCCTACCGCCCCAACATAACTGCTCGTCACTGCAGATTGCGGCAGATGGTACGGATTTGAATGTTGACCAGCTGTTGGCCTTGAAGTACGTCGAAGGGTCAGCATCTCATCGTGAGATTGTGGCATCTCCTGCTGACCTCTGGCTTGAGGGGAATGAGGTTGCAATATCTCTTGCTCCAATCCATCACTAACTAGAATGACATCTCCCTGAGCGTCGGAATCTGCCCTCTGAACACTTTTTCCTCTACCAGGCGTTAACCCCTGGTATGCCCCTTCTGGAAAGCTGTCGACGGACAGAATGGACTTCTCTTTAGTAGGCCACACCAAATAATCCTCTCCTTCACTATCAAGTTCACCTTCTTGGGCACCAGCTTGCAGACAGGGCTGGGGTATTACTGGTTCACCAGGCTGATCTTCAAGCCGAGCTGCCCTCATCTCCGTCCTATGTACCCTGCGTGCATCACTAGCACCATCAACTGACGTAACCGTGTATGGAGCACCGGGTTTGTCTGGCACATTGACTACTTTATATAACACTGGGGACCACACGTCTTGGATCTTATGACAGCCTTTATGGCGATGATCTTTTAAATAAATCAGTTGCCCTTTGCTCAATCCACGATCGTGTACCTGATTGTTATGATGCTGTTGTCGATAATCTGCTGCTTCTTCAAGATTTTTCCATGCTAAATTACGTGCCAGCCAAAGCCGTTCCAGGTGGTGCTGAACCCACTCTTCCCAGGAGTTAATTACTTCCTGGTCAGCCTTGGAGACATCCATCCCCAAAAGTGAATCAACCGGAAGTTGCGGGGACACCCCAAACATTACAGAATACGGTGAATGTCCAGTGGAGCGGTGAGTTGTCGTATTATATGCCCAAACCAGCTGAGAGATGTACTTGGGCCACGCCCGTTTTTTCTCTGGCGGAAGGGAGCGAAGCAGGTCATGAAGAGTCCGATTAAATCTCTCACACTGCCCATTTCCCTGTGGATGGTATGTTTGGTCCTAGATTTTTCAATCCCATAAAGGCCACAGAGCTGTCGAATAAGAACGCTCTCAAAATTTCTCCCCTGGTCGGAGTGTATCCTTTTAGGCACTCCAAAACGATAAAACCAGCTCTCGACCAGAGTTTTAGCTACAGTAATGGCACTTTGATCTTTGGTTGGGACCGCCTGTGTATATTTGGAAAAGACATCAGTCATGACCAACACGTTTTCTTGCCGATCCGTACCAGGTTCCAAAATAGTAAAATCTATTGCAAGAACCTCCAATGGCTGGCTAGCAAGGAGAATGCCTTGATATGTCTTCACTGCTGGCTGAACAGCTTTTGAGAGTATGCAGCATTGACAATGCTGGCAATACTTCTCTATCTCAACTCCCATTCCTGGCCAGTAGCACCTTTGCCGGATCAAATCAGTAGTCCTTCGCACCCCCTGATGCCCATGCCCATCATGAAGGTTATACAGAACTTCCTGGCGAAGGCAAGAAGGCAAAAGCAACTGAAAAAACTCTTCACCATGAGATGTCATTGCCCGTCGATACAACAAGCCATTTTCCTCAGTTATCCGATCCCATTGACGAAGCAGACACTGAAGATTTCTTGGCAGTTGTACCCGTTGTTCTTTAGTTGGTAGTTGCCCCAACTTCCAGAATGAGAGCAACGAATTTAACAGGGAATCTGCACCTTGCAGTGCCACCAAGTCAGCTCTGGAACGACTGGGAAACACCCCAATCTGTTGCGACTTCACATCGGCTCCTGCATTTTGAGTTACATCAAGGAGGCATCGATCATACAGGTCAAATCTATCACCCCGATCCTCACTGGCCTGCTCATTGTATTGGCGAGAAAGAGAGTCAGCATTGCCATTAACACGACCTGAGCGGTACTGCACAGTAAAATCAAAAGCAGCCAATTGGGCTACCCATCGTTGCTCAGTGGCACCCAACTTAATTGACTGGAAATGGCTGAGGGGATTATTATCAGTATACACGGTGCATTTACTTCCCAGTAGGTACTCTCTGAATTTCTCCGATACAGCCCACTTAAGTGCCAAGAGCTCCAATTTCATAGAGCTATAATGCTCCATGTTTCTCTCAGACCGTCGCAGCGACCTGCTGGCATAGGCTACTGGCTTCAACCTCCCCTGATTTTCCTGAGACAGGACAGCCCCTAAGCCCTGATGACTCGCATCAACTTCCACAACAAATGGCTTAGTAAAGTCGGCAAAGGCCAAAATAGGGGCACATGTAAGAGTCCTCTTTAATTCTCTGAAACTTTGTTCACACTCATCGGTCCACATATTAGGCAAAAATATACCTGGTTTGGCCTTGCCTTTCTTTGCAGTCCTAAGAACCTCAGCAACCATTTGATGGAGGGGGGCAGCTAATTGGGCAAAACCCTTCACAAAGCGACAATAGTAACTACAGAAACCCAGAAAAGACCTGACTTCCGTCACATCACGAGGCCGCCTCCAATTTGCAACAGCAGATGTTTTTTCTGGATCAGTCGCCACCCCTTCTTTGGAAACACGATGCCCCAGGTACTGCACTTCCTGTTTAAAGAAATGGCATTTACTTAACTTTGCTTGTAGTCCTTTCTTTTTCAGTCGACTAAGGACCACCTCCAATCTCTGCAAATGCTGTTCCACGGAAGAAGAAAAAACAATAACGTCATCAAGATACAAAAGGACAGACTGTAAGCTCTGGTCACCGAATATTCTTTCCATGAGCCGCTGGAAAGTCCCTGGTGCATTACACAACCCAAATGGCATTCTCTCAAACTCAAAGAGCCCAAAAGGTGTGCAAAAGGCAGTCTTTGCTTTATCTTTTTCAGCCACAGGGACCTGGTTATAGCCACTCACCAGATCTAGGGTAGAAAACCACTGTGCCCCTGCCAGGGCATCTAAAGACTCTTCAATGCGGGGAAGTGGGTAAGCGTCCTTCCGTGTCTTGGCATTCAATTGTTGATAGTCCACACACATTCTTAACTCGCCACTCTTTTTGTGTACCAACACAATAGGGGACGCATAGGGACTGCTGCTTTCTCTAATTACTTTACTTTCCAGAAGTAGCTTAATGTGATTTTTCACAGCCTGCCACTGGGTAGGAGGTATTCTCCTATATCTCTGGCGAACTGGGATATTATCAGTAAGTGGTATTTCATGTTCAATCTCATCGGTACACCCTAGGTCGCCCTCACTCTTAGCAAAGACCTGATGGTACTTCTCCAATAACTCTTTTACTTGTCTTCTCTCTGCAGATGTTAACCCTGGCCATTGTAATGCTGAAATGGTCTCAGATAAAGGCATATGAGATCCCATATCTGTATGAGCAGTCACATGCGCCACCTCCTCACCCTCCCCAACAAAATTCAACTGCTGTCCTTCTATTCCTTCAACCTGATGTAACTTGCCCAACACCTGTTTTGCATGCACTGTGGCCCCTGTGACTCCTACATTAACCACAGGTACATAAGTCACACCATTTACCACTGTCACTAAAGATGGTGAGAGCAACAAACTCGGAGCAAGATCTGAGCCCCCTGGCTCTAACAACATGTGTTTTGGGGCGGCGTAGGGAACCTTTGGGCAAGTGACTTTTACAAATTTTAGTGACCCTGCTGGTATAAAATCTCCTGCCCTTTCAAGCACACGGACCCTACCTTCACTGCTTACTGGGCAAACCTCCAATCTATGGCAATGGCGCAAAGCCTTCCCCCAACCTGCTTTGGCCTGATCAACATCTAACGAGCTAAACAAAACTTCCCCATGTTGTACAAATAGATCTCGATAACATTCTCCAATTACATTCATTCCCAATAATCCTGGTACTGCCTCTTGTTGTGAAACACCAAAGGGGTCTTTCACCACTAAAACCCCCCGGCCTGGAATGTTTCTACCTAACACCTCAACATCCAATTCCAAGTAGCCTACATAAGGGATATCTAGCCCATTAGCTGCCTTCAAGGCAAGCCACCCACATGATCGGAGTCTAGGGGCCATCAAATGTTTAAATGACTCTTTAAAAAATGACTCCGTAATGGTGGTGACCATAGAGCCTGTATCTAATAGACATTTCACTTCTACCCCCCCCATCACCACATCAACAATTGGACATTTACCTATAAGAGGTGGTGAATTTTGCATGCTACTGACATTATTAATGCTTGTTCCCCCCCATCTCCCATACCTGAGGGTCCAGTTGCATCCAGGGTGACATTCGTCTCAACAGATGGACTAGTGACATGTGGTCTTGGCCCCTGACGACACTGATGAAGAACGTGTCCAGGTTTACGGCAGCAGAGGCAAATAGGAAGACCTTCTGCAGTGAACTGATAATTAGAATTAAGAGGACGGGAGGCAGACTGATCCAATACAGATTGTATTTTAGCTAAGCTTTGTAGAATGCTATCAATTTGCAACTGCTGTTTATGAAGTTGCTCTTGTAGAGTGGACAAATCAAACCCCTTCCCAGTCTCCATTGAATTACATGCCCCCTCAACATTACAGTCAGCTCCTTGATGGCAAAGCCCTACTCGAGCCTGTCTAAAAGGTCTCTCACCCTCTTCAGCCCATTTAATGGCCTCCTGTCGGAGCACTAAAAATGAACTTAACAGGTTTTGTCTCACGATACTCTTTAACTCTCTGCGCAATGCTACATCACGCACATGTTCAACAAATTGGTCTCTAACCAAGGTCTCTGAATCCATTAACTTATTTGGATAAAAACGCTGGATATTCCCCATTAAAGCCCACAATGAGTGAGAAAACTCTTTTAATGACTCTCCCTCTTTCTGTTTTCTTTCAAAGAACTGTTTTTGGAGACCAACAAAGGAAGAGGAGGAACCATACAATTCTTTTAGAATTTGTAAAACAATCTCCGGGTTTTCCCAATCTGTCAAAGATCGAAATCTAATTTCTGCTTTAGCTTCCCCCTCCAAATGATCATAAAGGAAGAGGGCCTTCTCTCTATTAGTAATGCACCTATCTCTAAGACATGCTTCAACATTCTCAATCCAATCATAAACCGATAAATCGACGAAGAAGTCCACTAGTACTACTGGCAGCTAAACTGGCACCCCCTCCTTGATGAACTTGTGCATTAGCTACTCGCAACCTTTGTACTTCCTCATGTAGAGCAAGAAGTTCCTCCTGTTCCCCTTCCACACTCATATTTGCAACAAACTAAAGTTACTACACAGCATAAACAAAAATAATGGAAAAAAACAATTAACAAGTTATTTGTAGTCACTGGCCTCTGGGTCCCCGCTTAGCATCTCCGGGCAGTCACTCCTCTTGTTATCCTGTACCAGCCACTGTTTCTATTTTAACAATCATACAATAAATAACAGTTAAGATTACACATACCTTGCCAACTACGCCAAAAATTTAGTGTAGGCAGTCTAGTCTACGCCACCTCCTTATTTAAGGCAGGAGAAACCCTCTAAAAGTCACAATACTGATCTTGGACAACCAATGTATTTTAAAGAAAGATAACAATTTTATTGTTCCAGTAAAACCATCAAAGGTTAAAACACATATCGATAATAACATTCACAAAAAACAATTGGAATTAGCTCTCCTCAAGTCTGCAAGAGGGTCGGGCCTGCCCTTGTGGACCTCCTACCACCTGTAAAAGACAAAAGAAAACAAGAGCCCCACAGCATACACCACAACCAAATAGTAACCGTTATGTCCCTATTTCAGTGCCAACCTCCAATACACACCACACAGCTGTGCCACACCACCCAAATCGCCTACGCCGAAGGAGGTTTTAGTGTAGATGCAGGCCCGGCCCTGTACAAAGTCTCTGAGCACTGGAACACACAAAAGTGAGAGCAATACCAAAGAAACAAAACAAATGACACACAACATTTACGATCAACGTCAATATCAAAATAACAATCCACAATATAATCTAAAATATACAAGAAACTGTGGCTAGTCTGCCCCCTCTAACAATAAAGGAAACATGCATGTTAGCACACGTCAATACAGCCCACAATATAAAACAAACAAAACATAGCCTACTTTAATGAAAATACCGCTGCAACACAGTTACCCAATCTCAGCTCTCAATCCCCAAACATGATTGATAAAGGTACTATAAAACAAGAGAAGAGATCACCACATCAAATACATTTGTATATTAATTGCATCAAACTCATAAACGATCGGTCTTAGTGTATACTGCGTTTACCATTATTCAGCATTCCCACACGGCCGTCAGCCCATTGAAGGTACCGCAGCAATAAATGTTTGTTTGCCTTGCTTCCCAGACAGAGAATAAAACCTCTTAAATAATCAGCCTAAAAGGGAAAAAATATAACATAAAAGTTGGAATTGCGCCATCAAGGCACAGTCCTTCCATACAAACAAACCACCCAACTAAAAACATACCTATATGCAAGGGTACAGAGGCTGCACGTTGAGCACAACAAACACACCCCAGAACTGCAACACAAGTCTCCTTCCACTCCACAAGTCTCCTCCCACACTTACCCTGAACCCTAATGTGATTATAGCATTGGTAGCACATCCTGATAGTTAGCATATATTTTCAGGACACCTGTATGCTGTAGAGTCAAATATAGAAGTTCAGGTATTGCGTACTGCCCCACTTCAAGCACAGATTGTTCTCAAATTCATATCAGGACATGGTCAGACAAGTGGCTTTGGTTGCTTTGTGTTTTTATGCCAATTCCTGCTGAGTGTACTCTGATAATAGAGCTTTTCACACTCTGGGTTTTGGAACACAGAAGTAAACGTTTGCAGGGTAAACTTCGACAATGGTGAATGGGAGATCACAGCAAATATTTATCACTTACCCATTAGCTCCAAATCCAAAAGAAAAAAATCCTCTATTACATTTGAATGACTTTCCAGAAGAGGAAAATATAGAGAGCGGTGGATTAAGAGAGTCAGATGGAGATTATGCCAAATTTACTGTCACTCAGCAGCTGTAATAGAGACCCCCTCCCCTCACAGCTGTGGTAGTTCGTTTTTAAAATGAATTCCAGGGTAAAATAACACAGAGAATAATGTAATAAACTTAAACTCAATATTTAAAAAATGTATAATATAAAACAAATGTTAGATTTACGCTGATAAATAAGGTGTAAACATGTCATTGCAACACATTCTCACCCCAACTCGTCACATATGGACGCTTGGGCAGTTGCGTCGCTTATTGACGCGCTGGGTATACCTTTGGCGTCATTTTTCAACATGCAGGGTAGTCCGATATACTTCTATATATCTCTGAACCGGAGCGTGTAGCATTGAAATTTCACGTCTTGGGTAAGCTCACACTGCGAATGGGTCGAGAGTCGAGACTGCAATAAATAAAAATAAAAAGGAATAGGCTACAATGGCCCTCCAACTGTTTTTTTATGTTTAAAAACCCGGACACGTTGTAAAATGACGCCATTCTATATATCTCTGAACCGGAGCATGTAGCGTTGAAATTTCACGTCTTGGGTAAGCTCACGCCGCGAATGGGTCGAGAGTCAAGACTGCAATAAATAAAAATAAAAAAGAATAGGCTACAATGGCCCTCCAACTGTTTTTTTATGTTTAAAAACCGGACACGTTGTAAAATGACGCCAAAGTTATACCCAGCGCGTCAATAAGTGACGCCAAGGGGTCCTGCCCAAGCGTCCATATTTGGGGTGTGAGAATGTGTTGGTCATCACAGTCTGTGAAAAAAGGTGTATTGTGCAGACGTGTTATTTTGTGCAGTTCATTTTCATTACTTAAACCTTTATAGCTGTTTTATTTCACTTTAAAACTGCTTTCACTTGCACAATAAACTGCCATTGCAACAGTATTTAAGAGGGCTATTTTAAAATCTGATAAAATTGCCTTACTTCCTGCTTCCAGTTGGTAGCGCTATGATCGTGATCCATAATAGCTGCATAAACGTGATCAGCCCCATTACCAAACATACAGCTGAATTTTCACCAAAATCACACAATGCCCACAGAAGATATAAAGGGGGTGCAACAGAGCCCCCTTACATGACCATTTTCAAGGGGGCACCCCTGCATGACCTTTCAGTGCTTGGGATCTAATAATAATAATGCTTAGAAGAACAATAGGGTCTCTGCACTTTCAATGCTTGGGCCCTAATAATAACAACAACAACAATAATAATAATAATAATAATAAAGGAGCCATCTTATTTTGTTTTCAAACCAGAATGCAGTACAGGAATAGAACATAAAGCTCTCACAACAACTTAATTGATTCATTGATATTAACAAGGAACTAGACTATACAATATCTAAAGTGCATTCAAATAGTACATGTATGTTATATATTTGTGGATTTCCTCATAAAAGGCCATCCACAATTTATTATTGGTACATTTGAGGGCTTCTGAGAAGATTCTGTGTGTCTTTACAATTGGAATAGTTCTCCAGAGCATTAATTAACAAGTAGTGCTGACTAATATTGTTTGAAATCGTTGACAGGAGGATTTTTTTTTATTTATTTTTTTGTCTGCTAAAGAAAATATCTTCTTTCTGAATTTCCATACTCAAAGTTGAAATTACAGTTGAATGCATGTGAACCTGACACACTGCACACGTGCATGAGCAAACACAATCTGATTGTAACATTGGAGTACTAATTGCATTAATATAGGTTACTCCGTCCTAAGTAACCCTACCTAATCCTAACACTACCGAAACCAAATAAATAAGTTTAAATAATTCTCAGTCAGCTGTGTCAAATGTACATTTATGGCCTGCTTCAAGTCCACCCACAGCATTTCTAGTGGATTGAGATCTGGACATGGCCATTCAAAACCCTCTTGTCTCTTTCTTCCTGAATCACACCTTTGTGGATTTGTTTGCATGTTTAAATGCTGTCCAGTTATGGTTTACCTTCAACCTTTTTTACAGATGGCCTCACATTCTCCTCAAGTACTCTTCTTTGGTGTAATGTGGAAATTAAAGCTGATGTTATGATGTTATGCTTTCTGGGGCAGTTTATTCAAATGCAGTGCTTGTTTTTCTCCATGATGTTTGGATCTATGGGTTAACATTTCCATTAGAGCACATGCTCCGGAAGTCCTGTTCTTCTTGTAAGTGTTGGATGGCAAACTTTTTTGAGGGCAGAGTCTTCTTCCTTGCTGTCCTCCTATGATTTGTGACCTCCAATGATGGACTTAACAGAAAATGAACCATTGTCAACCACCAGCAAGACAGAATAAACCACTAAATGCAGTCTATGACAGCCAGACAGCAAGAGGCACTTCACAGACCACTAAGTGTCTAATTCCATTTAGCTTTTTTCCTTATTTCTGGATGGTTACTAAATGTTTATATACAGTTTACCTATCTATAGACATTTCCTTCACTGTCATTAGCCATCCATTATTATTGTTCTGTATGTCTTGTACTGTAATTTTGAAGGTGAAATTTTGTCACTTAACTAGTTCTTAGGAAAATACCAGTTTTGGAATTATGCTGGTTTATGAAAAACTTTATTTAGTTGTAAAGGATGGATTACCTTTCCCAACAGAATTGTTTGAAGCAATTCATACACACATAAAGTTTAGCATATCAGTGTATACAGTAAAGAAGAGAGGATGGCTTGAGTAAGCTGGGTACTAAATCTCTGCTTGGCCATCTGCTTTGACAGCTCAGTGACATTGGATTGAGTGGCAAATCCACAGCAGCTGCGTCATTGGTCAGCCAGTCTTGTCTCCAGACATCTGCCCACAACAAATCTGCATGTCTTTTACATTATGTTTTCAGACATTTACTGTCACCACTTGCCTATTCATAATTTGTTCATCATTTATCAGCATCTCAGTGTGATCTCAGTCTGTCTCTGATCATCAGCTACTGGATGTGGGCTAGATATTAAGCTTATATGGTATGCATTATAATGGAAGTCTTTAGCAGTATTCTTACAAATGTCTTTAGTGCGAATGGTAGAGAAATGAGGTAGTGACTCAAAGGTCAAGGTTTTAATTCTCAGAGAATGCATGCACTGATACAATGCACTTTAAGTAGCTTTGGATAAAATCATCTGCTAAATGCATAAAGTGTAAGATGTTTTGCCCAGAGAATGGCATAAAGGCACTGTGTTGATTAACCTCAGAGTTATGAATCTAAATGCTAAATTCATATGATTAAGGTTTACTGTCTGCAAATCTCTTCCTCTAATTGGTGTGATGGGTTCAAACACCAACATATTTATTTTCTGTGTCCAAAGAACTATGCAGTATCTATTTATATGGGTATGCATGTGCGAAATTTAAATGATGGTATTTAGTGTTTATATTGTATCTTCAAACATGAGCCAAAGCCACGTTAAATCACACGTGATCTGTAGTCGCTGCCTGCTGGAGTCATGATGCATCATGCAGAAGGATTCAAGGTTAAACAGGGAAGGAGGAGGAACATGAGTGTCATGTGACCCATTATTCATCTGGGAATTGGTGAATGATTGATAGAGCAAAAAATAGGCTGAGCAAAGTGAAAATATTAATATGATGTTTGTTCAGTCCACTTTTACACCCAAATTACTCACATACAAATTATATTGGAGACAATTGACACATTATTGGGTTTCTCAAAACATGGTAAAGAAAATCAAATATGTCTTTAAAAATAAAAGGAAATACACCAAATATACTGTAAGTAGCTAAATAATAGCATATGTTCTACCTGGATTCCTTTTTTTTTTTTTACTTTCATTTATTTATAGATATAAATAGTGATAATGTAATTATTGACCTATATAAGAGTCAGCTATGACTATCTAGCCATATCTGTGCTAACCTCAAGCAGCTCTGCTAATGCAAACCTCATAGGTGCATTAGCATCAGGGAGGAGACATGAGGTGAGCGTGAGCCTGAATTCCACAGTCAGACCTGTCATTTACTCTTTCTCTCCGGGCCTCGCATCAGTCTGCGACTCTCTTCTAATCTCTCACAGTAGCTGAGAGCTCCATGCAGCAGTGTTTCGGCTCCACGTACAGCTAAATGCTGCGACAGTGCTCTCAATGACCAAGACATGCTCGCCTTTGCTTTAGTTGCTGGCTCTGTCTGGGTTATACTAGGTGAGTTGCAATTTTTATTTCTCATGCTAATGTGAGGTTGAGCTTTTCTGCAGTGAAGCGTCGCAGTTTCTACCGGCATCATCTGAGCAATGAATGTACTGTGGTGATGAAATGCAGAAGCTGTTGTGAGCGAATCAGTGATATTGCATTTATAAAGAGATGTATTGAAGCTGAACAATATGATACGGTCGGTAATTCAAACCCTTTTAGAGCGTAGAAGCTTCAAGGGCCTCTACATCGTGAAATATCTGCCATTGCATAGTCTCAGATTATGCGGTCAAAAAGGCAGAAAGGCAATTTCATTCGCATGTTCTTGTAATTGAATGTTCACGACGCATTTTTCTCGTGTGATACGAGCCATAACCGCGAATCATATGTAAAAGCAGGATGTAAGTTGCTGATGATGGTGTTTTTCCATAATGCGGCATTAAGCGTTGAAGGTGATGAAGATCGTATGCCCTGTTGGGGCGTGAGAATCATTTTATTTTTGTGATATAGTACAGTGACATGAATCGGAGAGGATTATAGTCAAATATGTTTGTTTAAATGTCGGTGTAAGATAAGCCTTTTACAGATCTTGTTTAAACGGTTAGTTATTGCCGGTGTCGTGCTCCATGCACTACGCAGAGGCCAGTGACGTCATAACAAGAGCCACTTCGACTGATTGGCGGGAGCTGTCCAGCGAGGGGGTTCTGAAACGTCATTGCGTCTCACTCCACCTCGTCGCCTTGCTGCTTTATGGACAGAGAGGTTCATGATTAGTCTGTTAGGAACTATTTGTTTCGAATAGTATTCTAACATGCTGCTCTTAGTATTTCTATACGTATTCAGTCTGCTGGAAATGATGTGCATTTTCTGCTATTTTTTCCCCGATTCTGAACATTGCCTGCATACAACACATCATGTACATACAGCACATCATGCATTTTTCATAGCCATGTGTTAACGAATAGCGCATAGTCACTGAAAGCTTACTTTGTCTAACCTGAGCTTCTCAGCTGCCATGTGGCGCTCATTAATTCTGCAGGAAGGAAGGTTTGATGAGAGACAAGGGTAAACCTAATCTTTTACCCCTTCCTCCATAATTAAAAGATTTAGGTTAACCAACACCAGGTTGTAATTTTGACTGAAATGTTTGTTATGCCATAACAAGCACTCTGTGACAGATTTCATGGCAGCTTGACATAGACTTTAAAGGAACATTTTGAGGAATACTAGACAAAAAAAAACATTCTTAACATTGTTGATCTTTATTAGATCCGTAGAAATATTAATTATTCAGTACTGATAAATGGTCTCAGAACCAATGTCCTTCTGTACCGCAACTCTCAAGACTCCTATATCTGAACTAGTTTGAGCATTGCACTAACAATGCCAAGGTTATTTCTATTCCAAACCACAAACCATTAAAATGTGTAATTTGATTCACTTGAGATTAAAAAATGAATTGAATCCTGAGATCACTGTAACCAATTCTTGGAATAACCCAGGCTATTGCTTAATGTAGTGCACATCTTCATGCACACCACTTCTGCTTTAGAGCATAGCACAAATAACTACCCATTTATAAGAATTTCACTGATATGTCACAATTTAGAACCTCTTATGGCAGCTGTCATGTGTCTAAATGTCTGACATTTTGACCACAAGCAATCTTGCAGGGTTTTGTGGTGTGCTGTAATAGGAAGATTGATTTGTGCACAATTCAAATATTGCTTATTTAGCTGATTAAATGTGCTGAGTAATTAGTGTGTCTTTTGAACCTCATGCCAACTGGGCTAGTCATGTGTAATGCTGTAACTACTAGTCCTTTGGATTAAACTCATAATGACCTGCTGGTTTTTAAGACTTTTCCATAATAAATTTCTCCTACTGTAAAAGAAAATATTTTGTCAAGTAACTTCCATGTGGTAAATTCAGTGTCAAAAATATTATTGAATCATTATTGAATCAGACTGACTACATTTTTACAGGTCAGATCATGCACAATTTGCTCTTTAAGGTAACAACTGCACATGTTTCATATTTGTATTTTTTTACTGTGTATTTGTAAATAGAACGTTTACTAGATATGGTTAATTTTAAGTGCAACTGTGTCTGTTAAAATGCTTGTATCTCTGCATTTGTTATACAGGCTATGATGCAGCGCAAATACACCCCAAAACATATTTTAAGATGAACACATTTTAACTTCATACAACATAGAGTAATCTATAACCAAATTTAATAATAGTTTTTTCAAGTTTTATTAATTTTATTTTAATTTTATTTATGAAATTAAAGTGTAAATCTTAAAAATAGGCAAACATATTTTTTGTGTAGATTTGCTTGTTTGTTTTTTAATGTGTCATTTATATTTAAGTATGTGTGTTTGTGAGCCATGAGCTGTAAGCTGTAAGCTAAAACTGAGTATCATGTAGTCAAGGGTAGACTGAGAGAATTGTGGATTAAGCAGAGGGAGGGGCATGGGTAGAGCTGCATCTGCTGAGGGTGGTGTGATACGGTGGCCAGTGGGGTTCATTGCAGGCTAATGCGTTTGTCTTTTCCTGCCTCTCTGTTCGTGTCAGTGTGACCGCTGTAGTGTATGCTCTGATAGATGTAATCACAGGTTTACTTATGGCAGTTTGTGGTCAGATCATTTCATACTGTTTGTCCTCAGCTTGCTTAGTACTCTGGTTTTACAATTAGCTTTGTACTCCTAATAATCATGTTGATTTCTGATAACATGAGGCGGCAGCAACAATAGATGCAATCAACTTTTGGGTGTAGATGTGATTTACCTTAATTGGATAAAATCAAAGTAACTATTTTTGACATATACAGAGTACACGACCAATGTGAGACAGGGTTGGACAAATGTCCAAATTTTAGAATAGCTCCCTTTCAAATCAAGAGAGTAAATTTGAAATGAATTGGCCATGAATTGAAATAGAAGAATTCACTCAGTTAATGCTTAACACAGAAATTCAACACAGTCAAATAATACCAGTAGTATGTGGAAAGGAGATTGTGGGGAAAGCAAGGAAGACTTGGAAAGAAGAAAGCAGGGGTTACTTTTGTCCATCTGTTTTCTGGACTAATAGGACGTAATCTCTTGTGATAGTACAAGCTAATTGCTTGTGACGCTTTGCAGATTAGGGTGTGAAGTAGTGCAGTTCCCACAGACATTCAGTTTTAATCCACATAAGTTATTATGAATACTTTAGAGACAGTGTTATGTGGTTACCTAATGTTTGCAACCAATCATGTAACTGGTTTTAACAGTGTATAATGGGTCATCCATGTTAATTGGAGAAAGCTTTTAATAGAGCTTTGTTTAAAAGTTATCAATAGTTGGCTTGGCCATAAGACAGTTATGTGACTCACACGTTTTGCGGCAATGTATTCTGATCATAAATTGATATAGATTGTGTCACATGCAGAGTAAAGTATAAAAATGCAAGAATAATAATCTGTAACACTTTACTTTCATTCATTTTAGCAAACATTATTACTTAAACAGAATTATATTATACTGTATGAAATTGGTTTGCATTTGTGTTTGCTGGATTCCAAATTTGCTAAGCATGACCATGATGTTGATTAATGACTAATTAATGAAAGTTATAATAAAAGTTGTTTCTAAATATGATATTGCAAATGGTCACGCATCTTATCACGTGGCTTGTTGAGCGTGTTACCGCGGAGACATAGTGCATGTGGAGGCTCACGCTATTCTCCATGGTAACATGCTCAACAAGCCGCGTGATAAGATACTCGGATTGACGGTCTCTGGCGCATAGGTAACTGAGATTTGTCCACCAACACCCGGATTGATGCAAGTCACCATGCCACCACGAGGACTTGGAGCACATTGGGAATTGGGCATTCAAAATTAGGGAGAAAAAGGGAGAAATAAATAAATAAATACATTAACAAAATGAATAAAACAATACATTTAATTACTTTTAGATCATTCTGTCCCCTGAGAATTTCAGAAAATACCAACATCTGTACCAATATCAGTTGCTGTTGCAGCTGTTTTTCAGGTCTTTAGTCTACTACTTGTGCGTTTTATTTACTTGTTTGTTTGTTTATTCATTATTTTAAAGAAGCATAGAGTTCTAGATACTTTGGTCCCAAAACAGCAACATTTCCATTATCATTTCATTCGTTAATTTGATCAACAGAAAGATATTTAAACATTTAAATAAATATAAAGTTTTCAGTGTGTTTGATATCAATAAAGTATATTAAATGCACATTTAGAACGATGATTTGAATAACTCTTCACAATGTAAACTATCATTTTTATTGGAGCTAGATTAAATAGCATGTCAATGGCGCTAACTACAGTAACTAGTGATGACATCCAGTCAATTACAAACTCAAGAGACACATGAACAGTTCAATTGATTATGTCAGTTATCTTCACTTTTAGACGGTGAACTTTAAATCGCACACATCCGATGTGCCAATATTCAGAGTTTTCTGCTCTGAGGGCCACTGGAGCTCCTATATACTGATAAGTTATGAGTTATTCATTATGTATAAATTAGTGTACCTCCAGTACTTAAACGGTTATGCTTTCGTCACTGTGGTTTATGATAACCTTTATGATTTCACGTACTTTAATTTTAAAACTAACGGATATAAATAATTATTTGATCCTCTAAAATGTTGGCAGGGTGGTTCCAAATGCGCACCCATACTCAGGCATACATGCACACCACCATACAACTCTAGGTGGCGTCATAATAAGTATTTTTGCTTTTTCGCTAATAACTCGAGCCATAAGGGCTAGAATCAAAATGTATAATTGTTTTCTACCATTTTTTTTTTTTGTAAAACCTATTTTTTGAACTCCTCCTAGGCCATTTGTCCAATTTGCACAACAATTTGTAAAAATAATTTACAGACCCACCTGACAAAAATGTATACAAATAATTTAGATATGTGAAATCATTCCGAAGATATTAGCGAAATCTTGGTACACATAGTCAACAGGCCATGTTGAGGATGCACGTAAATTGTAATACAATTATACCCATATGGGGCACTACAACTAAAACAACTGTAATAATGCTGCAGTCTTTTGATCGTCAAAGTTGAAATTAAATATGCACCTTATTTGGTTCAAGTGCTAACATATCCTTTACATATCAATTCTAAAAAATGGTCACCAGTAGCCACTAAATCTTCAGCACCTAATAACCTGAGTTGTGAATGGCCAATGGTAATGAAACAAGCAGGGTCTCCACACAAATCTGTGTACACAATTTTGTGAGAATCGGCCACACAGTGGCGCTTTATTAAGATAATCTGTGTTTTTGCTTCTTCTTCTTAGCATTTGCATTGCGTGCCCAGCCACAGAACAGCATCTTGTTCAGCCAGGTGTAGAGCCTCAAGTCCGCCATTGAAATAAGTTAGAGGACACTCGCTGACAATGTGCTGCATGGTTTATGGTTCCCCAAAGCTGCAGTTCGGGTTGGTGGCTTGCCCCCACCGAACAAGGTTGACTGCACATCGACCCTGTCCCGTCCGGAAGATACTGCATACCGACTGGAGCCTCCACCTATTGAGGAAGTCTGCCATCAAGTCCATGTCCTTGTTCAGCACGTTCTCGACCTCGTCAAATGTCCGATGTTGGGTCCCAAGGCATATGTCTTCTGGGTAGATACATTTTCGGGACTGTGTTGCTGGAAGATCATTAATATAGATGTTGAAGAGTCTTGGAGACAGGACAGACCCCTGCGGGATTCCATTTGCTTGTTTCCTCCAAGAGCTGTTTTTGTATACCAGGTGTACCCGGAAACGTCTATCATGGAGGAAGAGTTCTATGACCTCTACTACCCAATTTGGTAAAACCTTGGATAGTTTTAACAGGAGGCCAGCATGCCAGACCGTGTCATAAGCTGCGGTTAAGTCAAGGAAGACGGTTCCAGTTTTGCTGGAATCCGTTTTCAATGTATGTCGTCAGGGTAAGAACTTGGTCACCGGTGCTACATACTTGTCTGAACCCTGCCTGCTCAATGTGTCTGAACCCTGCCTGCTTGGTTTTCTCCAAGACTGGGCTGATTCGGTGATGGATCAAGCATTCTAGTAGCTTGAAACACACGGATAGCAAAGATATTGGCCGGTAGCTGGCTGCAAAGATTGGGTCCTTGCCGGGTTTCGGATGGCGATGACTTTTGCCTGGCGCCAGACTCATGGCATCCTTTTTTCTTGAGTTATCCGCATGTAGAACGAAGAAAGCCTTGATTTCGCCTTGGGTCCAAGATGTTTCAGAAATTCTGGCAGGATGTTGTCGTATGTGTTTTTAATAATAATTCCAGAACCGTATAGGCTAGAATGATTTTTCTTAGCTTCTCCATATCCTCCAGTGCCCCCAAATCATATGGTCACATGGATTTCTATTTCAGCATGAAAACTTTTCAACCACTTAGAAAATCCTACTTTTTCGAACCCATCCTTGGCCGTTTCCTCAATTTACTCGAAATGTAGCTTGCATCATATATAGACCCTCCTTACAAAAAAATATCAAAAGAATTTTGATATGTTAAGTTGTTCGAAAGATATATGCAAATATGTTTTTGGGTGTGGCCTGTAATTACTTATTGGCCTGTATCTTTGAGTGAAAAACTCTAACTTGACAAAACTTAATGTCATGGACAAGAGAACATTCTGAGGTCACATGCAAAATTTCATAAATTTTTTATGCTAGGGGTGCTATAGGAATATCCTATTTTTGCTACTTTGATTAAGGCAGTTAGGGTTCCACCGGATCTTTCTCACAAATTTGATTATTTTTGTCATTTGTCCATTTGTGCCAAAATTCTACGCACTACTTAGGTACACAGACACACCCAATCAGATCCTAGGTCACGCTATAATAAACACTTTTATGTTTCCGCGCATATCTCCACAACTGTACAGGTTCAAATCAAAATACAAATTGTATATCTCTGATTTCATTTCCGCTTATAACATTTAGATTTTTCTGAAAAACCTACTTTTTCAAACTCCTCTTTGGCTGTTATTCCCATTCACCTGAAACTTTGCATGATCATCTAAGGACCCTCAAAGTTATTTAGAAGATGTAGGTTGATAAGTGAATTGGGCCACAGCCAAATAAATTACTGGCTTATATCTTCTAAACAATTTGACAAATCAACATTCTTTTGATAACTTTTTGACTTGAGGGTCCCTAGAAGAAACATAGAACATTTCAGGTGAATCTGACAAACAATCTAGGAGTTGAGAAAAGTAACATTTTCTCAAAAAACTCAAAATGGCCTACAGAAGGACTACAAATATCCACCATTTCGAGTTTTCGGAAAAACATAGTTTACAATCTCCTATATCATTAGCTTCATTTGCCTGAAATATTACATGTATCATCTAGGCACCCTCAAGACCAAAAATTATTAAAATATTTTTTATTTGTAAAACCATCTAGAAGATATACTATAGCTTGATACATGTATTGGTTTATATCATCTAAACAATATGATTAATCAAGTTTATTTAGATATCTTTTTGTCTTGAGGCTCCCTAGATGAAACATGGAAAATTTCAGGAGAATTGGACAAACAGTCTACGAGGAGTACAAAAAAAAATTATCAAAGGAACTTTGATTTGTAAAACTAATTAGAAAATATAGGTTGAAATGTGCATTGGCTTGTATCTTCTAAAACGATTTGACGAATCAAAATTCTTTTGATATCTTTTAGTAATTAGTGTCTCTAGATTGTACAGTACATGCAAAATTTTATGTGATTCAGTGAAACATTTTAGGAGGAGATAAAAAAAATACGTTTTGGAAAACTCCAAACTGCCGACGGACCCAGCAAACACAATGTTCACCAAACTTTAATGTATGGTTCCCATTTAGTTATTTAAAATTTTTTGCCTTAAAAGAGTCCAAATCTGGCAGGATGGTCCCAAATTCCCCCCACGTCTCAGGTACACACACACACACACACACCCATCTGACCCTAGGTGGCATTATAATAAGTACTCTCTATAAGGGGGTTAAAGGGAAAGGAGGAGGTGAGAACCGGCTTAACAATATAAATTATATGTAATTAAATAAAAAGATTACTATTAATAAAAATACAGGGCTATCCTTCGCACGCCCCATCAGGCTGATTGGGTACCGGGTCATATTTGTTCTCATATCTCTGCAACTGTACAGACTACAATCCAAATACATTTTTTCCTCTGGTTATATGTGTCAAGTGGAACAAAACATATATCTTAAATTTACTTGCGGTTTATAAAATTGTTCTGTCATTTTGAGTTTTCTGAAAAACATTTTCTAGCCCCTCCTAGACCAATTTTGTCTGAAATTTTGCATATTCCATCAAGTCAAGTCAAGTCAAGTGGTTTTTATTGTCGTTTCAACCATATACAGTTAGTACAGTACACAGCAAAACGAGACAACGTTCCTCCAGGACCATGGTGCTACATAAAAACAACAAAGGACCAACACAGGACCACATGAGACAACACAACGAAATAAAATACCTATATAAAATACCTATATATACCTATATAAAGTACACGTGCAAACATGTGCAAAGTACGGGACAGTACAACAAATTACTCACAATGAACAGGACAATAGACAGTGCAGCGCCTACCAGTACTCAGTAGTGCAAAAAGATGACAGTTTCTAAAAACGTAAACATAACATACTATGAGATAGTGTTCTATGCACATAGCAGTTATTGAGGTAGCAGACAGTTATAAAGTGACAGTAATTAAAGTGCAACTCAGGACACGTGTGTGTCAAACCAGTCTCTGAGTATTGAGGAGTCTGATGGCTTGGGGGAAGAAGCTGTTACACAGTCTGGCCGTGAGGGCCCGAATGCTTTGGTACCTCTTGCCAGACGGCAGGAGGGTAAAGAGTTTGTGTGAGGGGTGTGTGGGGTCAGTCCACAATGCTGGTTGCTTTGTGGATACAGTGTTTTTTGTAAATGTCTTTGATGGAGGGAAGAGAGACCCCAGTGATCTTCTCAGCTGTCCTCACTATCCTCTGCAGGGCTTTGCGGTCCGAAACGGTGCAAGTCCCAAACCAGGCAGTGATGCAGCTGCTCAGGATGCTCTCAATAGTCCCTCTATAGAATGTAGTGAGGATGGGGGTTGGGAGATGTGCTTTCCTCAGCCTTCGAAGAAAGTAGAGACGCTGCTGGGCTTTCTTGGTGATAGAGCTGGTGTTGAGGGACCAGGTGAGGTTCTCCGCCAGGTGAACACCAAGGAATTTGGTGCTCTTGACGATCTCCACAGAGGAGCCGTCGATGTTCAGCGGAGTGTGCTCTCCTAAAGTCAACAACCATCTCTTTTGTTTTGTCTGCACCTCCTCTCTGTATGCTGACTCGTCGTTCTTGCTGATGAGACCCACCACGGTCGTGTCATCGGCGAACTTGACGATGTGGTTCGAGCTGTGCATTGCTGCACAGTCGTGAGTCAGCAGAGTGAACAGCAGTGGACTGAGCACACAGCCCTGGGGGTCCCCAGTGCTCAGTGTGGTGGTGGTGGAGATGCTGTTCCTGATCCGGACTGACTGAGGTCTCCCAGTCAGGAAGTCCAGGATCCAGTTGCAGAGGGAGGTGTCCAGGCCCAGCAGGTTCAGCTTTCCAATCAGGTGCTGGGGAATGATTGTGTTGAATGCTGAGCTGAAATCTATGAACAGCATTCGAACGTATGAGTCCTTATTGTCTAGGTGGGTGAGGGCCAGATGGAGGGTTGTGGCGATGGCATCGTCCGTTGAACGGTTTGGACGATACACAAACTGTAGTGGGTCTAGTGAGGGGGGCAGCTGGGTCTTAATGTGCCTCATGATGAGCCTCTCGAAGCACTTCATGATGATGGGTGTAAGTGCGACGGGACGGTAGTCATTGAGGCAGGACACTGAAGACTTCTTTGGCATGGGGATGATGGTGGTGGCCTTGAAGCACGTTGGAACGATGGCGCTGCTCAGAGAGATGTTGAAGATGTCGGTAAGAACATCTGCTAGCTGGTCTGCACATCCTCTGAGCACTCTGCCAGGAATGTTGTCTGGTCCAGCAGTCTTCCGTGGGTTGACTCTACGTAGAGTTTTCCTCACATCTGCCGTGGTAAGACAGAGCACCTGATCGTTGGGAGGAGGGGTGGTCTTCCTCTCCACCACGTCGTTCTGCACTTCAAACCGAGTGTAGAAGTCGTTCAGCACATCTGGAAGGGAGGCATCTTTGTCACAGGCAACTGATGTTGTCCTGTAGTTGGTGATGGCCTGGATGTCCTGCCACATGCGCCGTGTGTCACCGCTGTCCTGGAAGTGACTGTGGATTCTCTGGGCGTGTGCGTGCTTTGCCTCTCTGATTGCCCATGACAGTTTGGCCCTAGCTGTTCTTAGGGCTGCCTTATCACCTGCTCTGAAGGCGGAGTCTCGGGACCTCAGCAGCGTGCGCACCTCCGCAGTCATCCACGGCTTCTGGTTGGAGCGTGTGGTGATGGTCTTGGAGAAAGTGAGACAAAAGTCATAAAAAAATTTTGATTTGTCTGATTGTTCATAAGATTAAAGTTGATAAGTAATTTGGGCCATGGTCAAAAATGAATTGGCATGTATCTTATAAATTATTTGACAAATCAAAATTGCTTTGATAAATTTGTGCTATTAGTGTCTCTAGATGACAAATGCAGAATTTTGCGTGAATAAGTTAAACAGTTAAGGAGGACATAAACGTTTTTTGAAAACTCAAAATGGCAGACAGAGACCCCATAAACACAGAAGGTTCACCTAATGTTAGTGTATGGTTCCCATTTGGGTATGTCCCGATCCTGCCCATTCTACCCTCTCTCTGTAGTGTGTTGGTCTTTGTCTTTGTTGTGTGTCTGAGTACATGGCTTTGTTTGTTAGTGTCAGCCATGTGCTCTCCTGACTCCACCTCCTCGTTTCCTTCTACCACTCCCCATCATGTAGTCCTTCTTTTGTCCTTTTTATATTAATTGAGTTATACATCTGTTTTCTCCCTTCATATTGTGCTATCTACCATCATGTCTCTGCCAGGTTGTTTTGTGTCTTTAGTTCTCTCTGTCTTGCCGTCGGTCTTCCGTTTGCCCTGTTGTTACTTTGTTTGGATTTTTGTTCCTTATTGTTATTTATTTATTTGTTTATTTTTTTCAATAAAAGCCCATTTATCCTGTGGTTAGGTCCTACTTCCAGATCTGTAAAAAAGGTTATTACTTTTTCTGCATTAAAAATGTCTGGCCAGCCAAAACCATTAATCCTAGGGACACCAAATTTGACAGGATGGTTGCAAATTCCTCCTACTACTAAGTAGGGGTACTTCTGGCAAAAAGAGGTTAGGAATCACTGATGCAGTGAAGAAATTACATTGTCCCAACTGATCTGTTCTTTCTTATTTGCCAATTTTGTTTGTTCCACCCCTTCTTTTCCTGTCATAAATGCTTGCACCCTGATATTTAGGACCCACATAGACCACAGGGTGAGCACCCCCTTTTGGCCCCACAAACACCTCTACCAGCAGCAACCTTAGCATTCCCCAGGAGGTCTTCCATCCAGAAAATATCCAGGCTCAACCCTGCTTAGATTTAGTGGGTAATCAGTCTAGAGCTACAGGGTGATATGGCTGCTGGCATAATTAATCCACTGTGAAGTCCACTGTAGTAGATTGAAGTGATTTCTGCCTGGCATAGGCTGAAGTAAGTAGTCATCACTCAGAGACACATAGCAATGGGAGTAGGGCTTCAGGCAGGCTCTGGTAACCTCAGGATAGATTGAGACAGAGAAACAAATAGAATAATATTAGCATATATGCCATTCACTGTAAAGCAGGGTTACAGAATATGAGAAGTGTTTCCGGTTCCGGCAGGCCTAACTCTGAGTACTGTGTAAAATGTCCTGAAGATTTAGGGAGAGGATGGCTAGAATTAAATATGTTTAGAAACTGGTTTGATTTGTTTGACTTTTGGTTTGATTGGCAGTAATCATTTATAATGAAAAGCTGCTCATCTCTCTCTCCCTGTAGTGCTCTCTCTGCCCAGATTTTTGCCACCCTCGTTGAGCTGCAATTGCATGAGCCTCACCACAAATTGAAAGTTTAGATGATGTTAATGTAAAATATAAATTATATTTTTTCAATGTAAAATTGCTTAATAGAGTTTAGAGTTTAATATGTAGTGACAATTATAAGTGAAATTTAGTAAATAATTTGTTGATTGATTTCCCCAAAAAGTAAACATTTGGCACTAGCAAAGCATTGCTTTGTTTTTGTGACTGAATTTTATGTAAATTTTAGGCAGTACTATCTGTTTGTCTGAACAATGAAAGGTGGGTGGAGTATATGGCAAACACTCATTACTTCACGTGCAATTCCATTACACTTGGTGCCCATATCCCCCACAAAATCTTGAATAACCTGACCAGTGCTGATCTTCAGTACATATGATATGCCAAAGCTTGAATTCATAGTAAAACAAATGCACCTGCAGTCTGTTACACATGCTAATGTCTCTCTCTCTCTCTCTCTCTCTCGCCCTCTCTATCTCTCTCTCTCTCTCTCTCTCTATCTATCTATCTCTATCTCACTGTGTATCAGAGCTCAGTTCCACGCTTATGGAGAAGATGCAGTCACGGGATCTGCTGCTTGGTCTTCAGCTCCCTGAGCTGGATGATCTGGGTCAGTTCATACAATCCCTGCCCACCTCCACATTGGTGGGTTTGGGAGCGCTCACCGCTGTGCTGGCATACTGGTTCGCGACACGCCCTCGTGCCATTATTCCACCCTGTGACCTCCGGCACCAGTCACAGGAAGAAGAGGTAGGCCAAGGCTAAAGTAACATGTTTTGACGCAGGTTGTCTGTGTCATTTTTTATACCCTTTCAAACTCTAAAGATAATAAATGATAGTCTAAAAAGAAAGATTTTTACAGCTTTAGAACCTTTTAATCTAAATGTATATGTGTAAAACTTGAAATTATTTGTTTTATTTGTTTTCTTTGGCAAATAAATAGCGCCTACATGTGCATTTCTTCACAAAATAAATATTAAACTTTTAATTACATTTTTGGAGTGGATAGTGAAAGAAAAGCAGCCACAAAAGCATTAGACCTACATCAAAAGTTTGGGATCTCCTTTAGTACTATTTAAAAAGCATATCAGGATATGCCCATACTTCCATTAGTGATATTTCATAGTTCATTCTGCTTTGATGTCTGCAGTCTGTAAGGATTTGCCTTTACAATTCATGCACTCACATCCTGAATCTGAATATGACCTGATTTCTGGTCAGTGTTTTGCATACTGTAAGCAAAACATTCAAGGCAGGTGGCCAATTTCATTTTCCTAAAATCATGAAGATGATAAAACTAATATAAATAAATACAAAATACAAATTCAAGAGTATTTAAAAGCTGAAGTGTTGTTGTTGTTTTGTGAAAGAAAAAGTGTTCAGAGATTCCCCTGAAAAGTGTAAACATAGTGAAAAAAAATGCTCTGTTTGTTAGGGTATCCTGACCAGCCCATCATAGCAACATTGGCTCTACCAACAGTATGAAGGGCAGGACTATCTGTTTTTCTGACCAATGGTTGATGGGGGGAGTGGCCAAAACAGTCATTATTTTTGAATTTCCATTTGGTGACTGGTGATGCAGAGAAAATAATCATGGTGACGTGGTGACGCCAATTATGGATTAAATATTGATTTCAATAATCTGTATATAGTATCATTTTAGTCTGATGTGTATAACTGGTTCAAAAACAAAAATGTTGTTTTCCAGATATATGGAATTATTGAACAGTTTTTCTTGCAGAAGTTCATAAAAGTAAAATTACTTGAACTTTAAGAGGAAGGTGATAATAGTCAAATGCTGAATGGTTTGCTCACCCAGGTCCATAATCCTCCTAGAAGTTTTGTAAATCCCACATTTGTAGACTTAATGTTTTGTCTTAATCAAATTAAGGGACAGGTTTTCCACAGATGTGTCCCTATAGCCTCTCTACCCTGTAAAAACCTGTACCTGTGTCCTCAGGTTGCAAGGGAGACATTTCACTATGTTTGTGTGGTATTCTAATGCTGTTTGTATCTGCAGGTTACACACAGTTTCATAAACAACCACGTGCAAGTCCAAGTCCAGTCCAATGCAAATATATATGCAAATGCAAATGCAAGCATGTTTCAGACAACCAATTCGACAATATGCCTTTCACACAGTTATTAAAACTTGATTAATTCATCAGCTTTATAAAACTTTGAAAAAAAATCTTTTAGATTCAGACATGGCATGCCAAACAACTCGAGAATGCACATGCGCATTAGCTATATTGTACAAGCCGGGAAAATATTTTTTTAGCATGATCTGAGGTAAAGAAGCATCATTTATGATACCAGTGTTATCAGATTTACTTCTAATTTGAAATATTTTCTTTGATCAGAATCTTGACCAACCATTTTAGAGATTTTAGTCCACATTCAAGTAGACAGGAGCTGCACTGTCATGCCGCTTGTTTACATAGAAAATAGCTGCCCAGGAGCATTCCAAAGATGGCTGCTGAGTGACCTGACTTGCTAAAAAGACTTTGATATCAGTCATTTTGGATAAAATCTGCTAAATTAACAAATGTTTAATGTATGAAAATGTAGTATTACATTACCTTTTTTCACCCTGTTTCTGACCCTCTGTCTGAAACGCTCTGTTTCTGTGTACTACTGCTTTAAGATATAACCAATGTTATGATTGGCTAACATAATTGCAGAGCAAACACCCCCGCCATAACATGCGTGGAACTGTATTTTCCAAGAATGAAAGAATGAAAACCTGCAAGCAATAAAGAAATACCCTAAAGCACTTAGTCCATGCAATCATTAATATCTATTTGTTCTAATTTAGGTGAAGCACACAATCAAACGACAACAGTTGTTTGACTGAAATAACATTATAAAACTGAACAGAATCATGACACAGTTTCAAAATGATTTGTAAATATAAAATTTGTAATAACACTATATTAACACTGAAAATACAAGCTATGAATTTGAAGGGTTAATAAATGCGCAGGGATTTTTGCAGACTGGAAACTATAAATGCTCTTTTTGGGCTGAAGAGGAAGCTTTGAGTTCTGATACTTACAGTTTGTTTTATAGTACAATGATCTCTTATATTTCAAAATATCAAGGACATTTTGATTCCTCATGACATGACCCCTTTAAATTCTCAGGCCAAAAGAAAGTATAATGAGACCTAGAACAAAATAATGTTTCTGTAGTCTCGAGGGGTCTTAAGAACAAGATTCCAGCTCTGCAAATTACCTTGATGTGTTTCATTTTTTTAATCATGGAGGGCTGCAAATATCTATTTGTTTTATCACTGTGCACTGTTTTAAGTACAGTGTTCTTATTAAAATTTCTTTCCCACATCTTTTTTCAGCTGGAAGGTGGCGCTCGCAGGTCCATGATGGGCAACAGCTCCAAGCTGCTTTCATACTACCATGAAGACGCCAAGACAATGTATGAGGTGTTCCAGCGTGGGTTACATATAACTGGTGAGTGTCAGTCAAATACAAAGGAAACAGTCGAATCTACAGTACTCCTTTCAAATCCAGATTTGTGTTGTATGTTGTGAAGAGCTGTTTAGAAAGACATCAAAGACATTGTCACATTTTATTTGAAATTCAACAATTGCTTTCAGAGATACAGTATCTCACAAAAGTGAGTACACCCCTCACATTTTTGTAAATATTTGATTATATCTTTTCATGTGACAACACTGAAGAAATTACAATTTGCTACAATGTAAAGTAGTGAGTGTACAGCTTGTATAACTGTGTAAATTTGCTGTCCCTTCAAAATAACTCAACAGACAGCCATTAATGTCTAAACCGCTGGCAACAAAAGTGAGTACACCCCTAAGTGAAAATGTCCAAATTGGGCCTAATTAGCCATTTTCCCTCCACGGTGTCATGTGACTCGTTAGTGTTACAAGGTCTCAGGTGTAAATGGGAAGCAGGTGTGTTAAATTTGGTGTCATCGCTCTCACACTCCCTCAAACTGGACACTGGAAGTTCAACATGGCACCTCATGGCAAAGAACTCTCTGAGGATCTGAAAAAAATAATTGTTGCTCTACATAAAGATGGCCTAGGCTATAAGAAGATTGGCAAGACCCTGAAACTGAGCTGCAGGATGGTGGCCAAGACCATACAGCGGTTTAACAGGACAGGTTCCACTCGGAACAGGCCTCGCCATGGTCGACCAAAGAAGTTGAGTGCACGTGCTCATCGTCATAGCCAGAGATTGTCTTTGGGATATAGATGTATGAGTGCTGCCAGCATTGCTGCAGAGGTTGAAGGGGTGGGGGGTCAGCCTGTCAGTGCTCAGACCATACGCTGCACACTGCATCAAATTGGTCTGCATGGCTGTCGTCCCAGAAGGAAGCTAAAGATGATGCACAAGCAAGCCCGCAAATAGTTTGCTGAAGACAAGCAGACTAAGGACATGGATTTCTGGAACCATGTCCTGTGGTCTGATGAGACCAAGATAAACATATTTGGTTCAGACGGTGTCAAGCGTGTGTGGCGGAAACCAGGTGAGGAGTACAAAGACAAGTGTGTCTTGCCTACAGTCAAGCATGGTGGTGGGAGTGTCATGGTCTGGGGCTGCATGAGTGCTGCCGGCACTGGGGAGCTACAGTTTATTGAGGGAACCATGAATGCCAACATGTACTGTGACATACTGAAGCAGAGCATGATCCTCTCCCTTCAGAGACTGGGCCGCAGGGCAGTATTCCAGCATGATAACGACCACAAACACCTCCAAGACAACCACTGCCTTGCTAAAGAAGCTGAGGGTGAAGGTGATGGACTGGCCAAGCATGTCTCCAGACCTAAACCCTATTGAGCATCTGTGGGGCATCCTCAAACAGAAGGTGGAGGAGCACAAGGTCTCTAACATCCACCAGCTCTGTGATGTCATCATGGAGGAGTGGAAGAGGACTCCAGTAGCAACCTGTGAAGCTCTGGTGAACTCCATGCCCAAGAGGGTTAAAGCAGTGCTGGAAAATAATGGTGGCCACACAAAATATTGACACTTTGGCCCAATTTGGACATTTTCACTTAGGGGTGTACTCACTTTTGATGCCAGCGGTTTAGACATTAATGGCTGTGTGTTGTGTTATTTTGAGGGGACAGCAGATTTACACTGCTATACAAGCTGTACACTCACTACTTTACATTGTAGCAAAGTGTAATTTCTTCAGTGTTGTCACATGAAAAGATATAATCAAATATTTACAAAAATGTGAGGGGTGTACTCACTTTTGTGAGATACTGTATATTTAATTTCAGATAAACCATCTTTAAATGTCCAGTGAAAAAATTAACTTTGGTCAGTAATTTGCATGTCAGTCAGATGGCCTCTTTCTAAGTGTGTGGTTCTTGGTAAGAATAAGCTGCTGAGTGGAACAAATTTTATGCAGATTTGTTTTTGATACCTTGCTGACACATCTTATGTTTTTGATCAGGTGATGGGCCATTTTTAGGCTGCAGACTACCCAATCAGCCCTACAAATGGCTGTCTTACAAAGATGTGAGTACGGAAATTAAGTCTAGCATTTCTAATTACATTTTTTCATTTAACTGAAAATTTTGTGCAGTGTATTCAGGATGTCTTCCCTGGGAATCGAATCCACGGTCTTGACATTGTATGCTCTACCAGTTGAGGTGCAGTGATTCTGTAGAAACTGTCCGGCTTCATTGAATTCTAATTGTATCTCCTGCAGGTCTTCAGCAGGGCGGAGCATTTGGGGTCTGGTTTGCTGTCTCAGGGTTGTCAGCCCAATACTGATCAGTTCATTGGGGTGTTTGCACAGAACAGGCCAGAGGTAAATGAAACTAAATCATAAACATGCCAGAGTTCAAATCCATAAAAGGAAAAGCCATGAAATTCTCTTTTTATTCCCTCCATGTCTCAGTGGATCATTTCTGAGCTGGCATGCTACACATATTCAATGGTGGTGGTGCCACTTTATGATACTCTTGGACCTGACGCTATACGGTATATCATTAACACAGGTAAGACACATGTAACCCTTACATTCCCTTTACAGCTTAAGTGTGTAATTTCTGTGCCACAAGTACCACCGAATGGAAAGCAAAATTAAACATTTCAAACAGTTTTTAAAATAACCCCTTGTCTGCTGTAATACTTTATTACACCAATCAAAAGGTCTGGCTCAAAATTACTGCCATATTAAAGGCTGTAAGTGATTTTAACCATTCTGGAATTTCCACCAGATAGAAAGTTAAATAAATCAATCTTCAGCTTTTGCAAACAGGATCACACTAATCTCACCCAGGGTAACTAAAAAATAAAACCATGCCATAACATAAAATTACATAATTAACATTAAACAGAACTTGAAATATAACTATAATTCCAAATTACTTTTAAATGTTAATTCATATCAACCCCAAACAGTCCCCAAAACCTGCACAGACATATCCCATTAATTACGCAAAGACAACAGCTAATAGCAAGTCTCCAAGCACGAAAAACAACGGACGTTACAGGATATTCCTGGTAAGGACTATAATTGAAGTTTTTGCACCTGATATTAATTTAAATTGGTGAATGTGACACTTTGTCCTTTGCACTAAGAAAAGTGAGAAAAAAAATGGCAGATGTCTGATTGGTCTACCACTGATCTACAAAAGCTCCTGACCATGAATGAATATGGACACGAGCATGCTGGCTTAAGGAGACCATTTTTGACTAATATTTATGTAGATAAATAACTGGTCAGTCACCGTGATTTTGACAATCTTGGAAGCTGGTCTGGTACAAATTGGTCATATTGACTGCAGAATGTTGTTGTGATGACATCACAACCAGCCCAGTTTTGGACCCCCCACTTCAAAACTGGTTCCGGTGCCGATACTACCAGAAGATAAGTTGGATAAGTTGATTAGGCTATGGCTAATCATCTTATCCATTGATTAGCCATAGCCATTGATAGAGCAGATGCAGGCTGGGGGTTCCCCTGAGTGTTTCGCTGTCTGAACATGGGCGTTTCGTGGGAGGAGGAGACTGTACCTGAACTTATTTGAACATGTATGGGCAGAAAGTCTTATTTGCAAAACAAATTATCTGACTCTGGCCTGTTGACATCTTTTTTGCTGCTGTTTACCGAGCCTAGAGCTGTAACAGAAGCTGGTGTGTTATTTTATGGCACCTATTTCAGTGATATCTGACAGGTATATAAGGATGTTTTCTGCATGTCATTTAATAAAAATCACTTACAACACATTTAAAACAAGAACACCCAGTTTAAACACAGAAATGTGAAGCTTATAATTTTATAAAAGCACTTGCATTAGAAGTTGTTTCATTTCATCATTTTAGGGTTTTAAGTTATTTCATAAATATTATCCAGTTGTTTTTTATTACTATTATTGGAAAAAGGCATCAAAGCAGCTATATAAACACAACAAAACCAATGGTGAACACTATATTTGGTAAAAATAATTGTATTTAAGTGCTTTGTGGTGAATTAAAAAGATACTAAGGTTTGCAAAAGGTACTTGCCCCTTTCTAGCACAATATGAGGGTTAAGTCAACTTTTTTAAAAGGTTTTATGATGTCAAGGACTCATTTTCCCAGGGCCCTGTTCAACTCTATGCTATGTTCCTTGAACATGCCCACACATACGAACAATCATTCTGATTTTCTGATATAAGTTAATGATATCTGCAATTAAGTTTTTGCATAATTTGGAACCAATTACTGTAGATTCCCATGATAACACACATTTGATCGCCAAACCTCTCCGTCCCAGGTGTTATTGTACCCCCCTCAGTCCGACGATATAAAAATGATGCCCGAACATCTCTGTGCCACTACAGACTGCCACTGCCTGTCCACCCTTTTGAAAAACTCCTGGCTCCGCCCCTGTACTGTAGCCTATGAATAAAAAAAACTTTGTTAATAACGCTTTCTTACGGAGCTCCCGAAGTGACCTGTGCAAAAAAAAAAATCACAGAGACTTTCGCGTGCGCACGAGTGTGTATAGCTCTTTTCCGATTGCGTCATTGCCATCATTCATTTACTCAAAGATACTGAGAGCATGGATGCTCATTCATTTATAGAGATATATTTTAAACTTGGCCTTCAATACAAAGACATTACTGTCTATGACATTTGTAATACTGTCATGGCTGAGACACGCTTTGATCTTCCAAAGGACACTAATCAAGCAATAGACTTGTACTTGCATTTAACACGAGAACTACCAGAATTCTAGAACTACTAGAATGGCCATAGCGCTCATTCTGACCGTTCATACTAGACTGGACCAAATGTCATGTCATATTTACATTCGAAACTTCTATTGAGGTTTTAGAATGAAGCTTCTAATGTCTGTCATCATATTTTATGACGTCATCACCCTAAAAAATATAAAAATCCTCGAACAAAATCCTCAATTTGAATAAAATAGAATAATATGGATTAAATGGAGCACGGAGCGCCAAACGAACGCAGATAGTCCTACATAATGTTAGATCTTTTTTTGTAATATATAATAGTGCTAGACTATACAAATATATATATATATATATTTATTAGCTGCTAGACTGCCCCGGAAGGTGCGTGCCTCGCTTTGTGTCCAGCAACTTTTTTCACAACAGTGAAAATGTTTTTGAAAGTCTAAACGCCAACAAACATGGATTGAGGCAGAATATTTCGTTAGATAAAAACATGTTGTGAATTTGGAAAATATTACATCTATCCTTTTTCAAAACATGTTGACTTTTGGACTTTACAACGCTCTGGAGTTATTGGAAATCGGAAACAATCCCATGCAGCCACCACTGGAATCAAAATCCATGAATAAATGGATCTGTTATATTAATAATAAATACCAGGACACAAAATTTAAATTCTAATGAATGTGAAATTGTATTAGTTCATCGACAATCACAGAACTTGCTATTGTAGCTGATTACAGATACAAATTTGATTTCACCCAAAAATTGAATTCCATCATAATTTACTCACTCATATATAAATTAATGAAAAAAGTACTCCATGCTGCTTGTGTATCATATTGCATTATATATTCTCATACATCTTCATGTGAGAAATGTTAGTTTAGTACTTAGCACAACTTAAGTTCTTACGTGAATCTGAATGTGACTGTGAAGAAGCTTCTCTCATAGCACTCATTAACACGCATTGAATGTTAAGATGTTCATTGAAAAATGATGTTGTATGACTTCAGAAAACATTAATAAGATGCATGAAAGGGAAAGTTGAAAGTTTAAAAAATGAAATCACTCCTTATGCCATCCCAGATGTGTATGACATTCTTTTTACTACAGAACACAAATTATGATTTTTAGAAGAATATCTCAGCTCTGTAGGTCCAAGTGCAATGCAATGCAAATGAATGGGTGTCAAAATTTGGACCATCCAAATAGCACATAAAAGCATCACGAAAGTTATCCATATGACTCCAGTGTGTTAATCCATATTTTCAGAAGTGATATGATAGGTGTGGGTGAGAAACGTCTCGGGTTACATGTGTAACCCTTGTTCCCTGAAAAAAGCGGAACGAGATGCTGCGCTGCTAAGCGCTACGGGGAACATTGACTGGAATTTATAGCCTCGGCTGATGTAATCATTAGATGCACCTGTGGCCAGGCTATAAATGGATACGTCACCAGGTGTCGTCAGATACTTCTTTTTGAAGAGCAGTCCTGGGACGTCCCAGTGTGGCAAAGCAGCGCAGCATCTCGTTCCGCTTTTTTCAGGGAACAAGGGTTACACATGTAACCCGAGACGTTCCCTTTACAAAAAGCTTCACTTTGATGCTGCGCTGCTAAGCACTACGGGGAACACAATACCCACACCGCCGCACTTGGGGCTGTCCGGACCCCTACGGTTGTGCAGTGTACTCACAAAAACGCGAGAGGTCTCAGACATGAGCTTGAGATGTCGACTCAAGGGCATAAGAGCCCGGAGTAGCAAAGCATCTAACCCATAAAGTTCGATGAATGTGTGCGAAGAGAACCCGATCGCAACACAAACTTGTCATAAAAACTGATGAATGTGAGCGGAAAGGACCAGCCTGCCGCATCACAAACTTGTTCAGGCATGAGCTGAGATGTCGACTCAAGGGCATAAGAGCCCGGAGTAGCAAAGCATCTAACCCATAAAGTTTGATGAATGTGTGAAGAGAACCCTATCGCAACACAAACTTGTCATAAAAACTGATGAATGTGAGCGGAGAGGACCAGCCTGCCGCATCACAAACTTGTTCAGGCATGAGCTGAGATGTCGACTCAAGGGCATAAGAGCCCGGAGTGCAGAACATCCAAACTAGAAAAATCCAATGAATGTGTGCGGAGAGGACAACCTGCCGCATCACAAACTTGTTTAGGCATGGGCTGAGATGTCGACTCAAGGACATAAGAGTCCGGAGTAGCAAAGCATCTAGCCCATAAAGTTTGATGAATGTGTGCGAAGAGAACCCTATCGCAACACAAACTAGTCATAAAAACTGATGAATGTGAGCGGAGAGGACCAGCCTGCCGCATCACAAACTTGTCCAGACATGAGTTTGAGATGTCGACTCAAGGGCATAAGAGCCCGGAGTGGCAGAACATCCCAACTATAAAAATCTAATGAATGTTTGCGGAGAGGACAACCTGCCGCATCACAAACTTGCTGCAGAGGGAGACCTCTAGCCAATGTTTTAGAGGAGGAGAGCCCTCTGGTAGAGTGTGCCCTAAAACCTACTGGCGAAGCTTGACCGCGCACCTCGTAGGCCCGGGCAATAATGAGGATGCCTCTTTGAGGGCACCCCGCCCACCAAGCCGTGGCAAACCGCAGTGGCCACATAGAACCTGGCAGTGGTGAGGCAAGTGCCCGCTGACAGTTCTTTCTACAGAAAATCCAGAACTGAAGCAAACTGGCAGTTAGCTGGTTCTGTAATAAGAACTTTAGTAGATGGAAACGCATGCAGGTGCATTTGTGCTATGAATGCGTTACTACGATCAACCCCTCCATGGGGTTGCTGGGCGACTCGGGGAGAAGTAGAGGAGACATTGCGCTATCAACAGAGGCGAAGAGGTCCTCTTCTGCCCTGTAAAATCTACCCAGATCAGTTCCAAGTGGAGGGAGCCCTAGCACTTGAAATGGTCTCGATAATCTCAAGAGAAAACCCTGTGAACCTCATTCGGTACCCTTAGGGGCCAGACATGAAAGGTTTCACAATTCGGGCCAAGGATGAGAAGGTCCTCCTTGTTCGGAATCGCCCAAGGCGAGCCGTCGAGGAGAGGAATTAACTCTGAGAAACATATCCTGTTCGGCCAGCGCAGCGCCATTAATAGGAGGCAAGACCCTTGCTGGTGAACATTGCCAAGACTCCCGGGAGCAGAGAAACCGGGGAAAGAAACGCATACAGACGCATTCTGGGTCATGTATGTGTCTTAACGTCCAGACCCAAGGGGGCTGGGTGATTTCAGGGAGAAGTAGAGGAGACATTGCGCTATTCATAGAGGTGAAGAGGTCCTCTTCTGCCCTAAGATCTCACCCAAACTTGTTCCAAGTGGAAAAAGCCCGGCATTTAAAAAGGTCTCGATAACCTCAGGAGAGACCCCTGTGTCCCACAGTTGGTACCCTTAGGGGCCAAACATGAAAGATTCCACAATTTGGGGCAGGGATGAAATATTGCCCTGTGCCTGAGATAGAAGATCCTTCCTGTTCGGAATCGCCCAAGGCGAGCCGTCGAGGGAAGAGATTAGCTCCGAGAACCAAGCCCTGTTCGGCCAGCGTGGTGCTATCAGTAAGAGGCAAAAACCCTTGCTGGCGAACTCTGGGCAACAACTACCTTAGGGTGGAGTTCTTAACTCCCCCGTTGGTATTTTCTGTCTGGACCGTAAATCTGCTCCCATATACGGACATCCAGGGATATAACTGACCTGAGTGACAGGAGCTTGCCCTGGGCCCTAAAGAGAACCCAACGTGTCAGAAATACAGCTGACAAGAACGTGGGTCTCCTTGATGATTTATGTAAGAGGCTACCACTGTATTGTCCACCCGCACCAAGACATGGCAGCCTCAGAAGGAGGTATTTCAGGCCCAGAAATACAGCCATCAACCCGAGACAGTGACTGTGACAACTGAGCTGACGACCCTCCTATCCCCTTAAGCTGGACGACCACTTAAGGCCGCTACCCCGCCCATCAGGGAGGCGTCTGTCGTTAGCAGCCTGCGACAACAAGATGCACCTAGAGTGGGACCCAAGGCAGAAAACCGGGGTCTGAACCACATAGAAAGGGAACGAAGCCTGAGGCGCGTAACCCTATTTAGCCTAGGGGTTTTGGCCCTTGGAAGAAATTCCCTGGCTTTTGGCCACAACAAAAACGGTCTCATGAGCAGAAGGTCCAGAGGGATCACCGTGGACGCGGTCGCCCTGAGACCTGGAAATCGTTGATACTGATAACAGTGCAACCTTGACCTAGCCTGACTTTGCTCAGGGTGATCTGAATGGACTCAATCCTAACGTGAGAGCAGCGTGCTCTTACCCCCAAACAAACAGCAAAAACTGATGTGTGTCATCTTCAGCTATAGAGCGAGAAGAGGGGAACACGCACCGTTTGCGGCTTTCAATCATTCTCTCTTTTTTTCTTTCTTTTTTAGAAATATATATATACAATATTTTCTAAACAGAAGAGAAAAGAGAACAACGTTCACTGCACACTGCCTAACTGATTCTAACTTCTAACAGAGAAAAGAAAGTTTTGACAGGGTTTGTGAAACACACAGAAACAGAATCGCTCTGAAAAAAGAGTTTCTGACGACACCTGGTGACGTATCCATTTATAGCCTGGCCACAGGTGCATCTAATGATTACATCAGTCGAGGCTATAAATTCCAGTCAATGTTCATTGACGTGTTACACACACTTTTTCAGCTCGGTTCACAGCTAGAGTTGTTCCCCGTAGCGCTTAGCAGCGCAGCATCAAAGTGAAGCTTTTTGTAAAGGGAACAGATACATTTTTAAGTCTTGATTTGGGAAATTCTTCTCCCTGCCCAGTATTTTTTTTGCATTAATCGCATTGTTTGAAAATGTTTATGCACAACAATAAGGCTCTGTCGGCATTAAGGGAAATTTAGACCCTACATATAAACTGATTTTACTGTAATTGTTTCATACATTATGATTTAAAATGGTGATCAGTGGATTGAAAATAACTTTTCATCTTTTCATTTCTGTTCTCATGTCTCCCTTTTATTTTTTGGAATCAGATTCATGTAGTGTTCATTATAGATAAGTGATGTATTTTAAAAGTTGGCATACAGTGTTCATTATAATGGGGTACAGGTTTTGCAACTCAGTACTCAATACTCACAACTCATGATTACTTTTAAATGAGCAACTCTGTTACTCTTAATTGAGTGGTTTTTAGGACAGCTACTTTTACTCTACTCACACTACATTTTTTGGGAAGTAACAGTACTTCTACTTGAGTATGAGTTTTCAGTACTCTTTCCACCCCTGGTTGCGAATGCCACTGGGGGAGAAATACCTATGACAGTTATCAAAAACAGTGAAAAGGCGACTTTCAAACCAAACTAATTTAACAACATCTACAGTATTTACTTTGTAATTGCTAAATTTGGCTTCATTGTTTTAATATGCACATGTTTTCTTTGAGGGAAAAGTTGTTTTTGTGTTCTTCTTTTCCTACAATGCAATTCAAATTACACTGTAATTTTTAAAGACAGATGTGAGCTTGTTTTATGCAACAGATGTATTGTCTTAAGTCAATGGCTATGTTTAAACAACCGGCCCCATTTCTCCACGTGTGCTTTGTTTCAGCTGAAATCTCCACAGTGATCTGTGATAAAACAGAGAAAGCCAAGGTACTCCTGGGAAATATTGAGAGAGGAGAGACACCAGGTTTGAAGAGCATCATCCTCATGGACGCTTTTGACTCTCAGCTCGTGGAGGAAGGACAGAAGTGTGGAGTTCATATCCAGGCCCTGACAGATGTCGAGGTGGGCATGTGGTCTAGAAACAATCCTGTAGCTTAAACAACAGTGTTTCTCCATGAAGTTTTATGACTTTGACTTACGTATGACTTACAACACTACACAAGATAGTTTTATCTGTTAGTTTATGCTGATTTAATGTTAGTAACTCATTATAAATGCCACGGCTGTTGATTCTTCCTTTAAGCACCTTTTTACAAACTGTGTGCATATGTGCTGTAATAGTATACAACAGAAGGACATGGTCCAGAGTACATGCACAATGCATATTTCAGGGTTGTAATCAGCACTGTGTACTTTCTTGGTAGTATATCAAGAAAATCTGTATGGGAAAAGAAAAAATCAGACGTGCTCAAGCTTGCCTCATAGAGCTCTTGAATCTTTACATTTGCTTCAAAGCATAGGCCTACTTCTCTATTCCAACAACCAATAACCTCTATTCATTACTGCTGTTTACATCCCAATAACCATGGAGTGTACATTGTTGCATCTGAATTTGTGAATATTGTGTACATTTATTCAGAATAATTTGAATATTGTGGGGGTTGAATAATAACACAGCATGTTGTTTGTTTGTTGTCATCTTTAGGCTTTAGGTAGGGAGCACTGTAGGAAGCCAGTGGTAAGTCTGGAACTAGTTTTTCACAACACATTTTTGAATGAAATTGAAACAGGCCACACTCGTCATTCAGGTCACTGACAATTATTTTAAGGGCAGTCCTGGTTTAGACTCATTATCTGGACTGTTTTCACAAAGCAGTCAGCTTTCAAATGTATTTTCAGTGTATGGCCAATGTATTGCTCAGCGGTTGATGCTCTGGGTTACTGACCAGAAGGTTGGGGGTTAAAGTTCCAAAACTGCCAAGATGCCACTTTTGGGCACTTGAGCAAGGCCCTTGACCCTATCTGCTCCAGGGGTGCCATATCATGGCTGACCCTGCACTCTGACTTAGTTGGGATATGTGAGAAAAAGTATTTCAGTGTATATATGCAAAAATGAATGTATAATGTATGGCAATAATAAAGGCTTCCTTATTTCGTTTCCTTTTTTTTTTGTGTAATTGACAATGCCTTTTGTCAGCTTATTTGTGTTTGTTTATTTGTGAAAACATGTTTAAAGTAAAAGGCAGCCTTTTGTGTTTTGATAGGGCTTATATATTCCGCAGGATATAATGTTGTTTAAGTGGTTGTATACATTTTATCCACCTATTATCAGTCTTCATTCAATTATTTAAGTGCAATTTTTGTTCAATTGAATTTGTGTAAATGTATTCATAGAAAACAAATGTGTTATAGTTAAAGGAGAAGGAGACAGTAATGATAAACGTCTTGTTTGTTCTTAGTGTCATTCAAACACAGTTGCAGAGACTGCACTGCTGCCCACTGTAACACATGGCATCCAGTATTGCTGTAAATGTGCATTATGTGCCTTTTAAACATTCTTGTTTAAATCTTTATAGTCAATACGGCCTGTCTGGTCAGATCTGAGTGAATATCGAATAGCACAAAATGTGTAATCAATTAATTTATTAATTAAACAATTTGTAATTATATGGAAGGCTTTTGACTGTTATGGACTGGCCACCTGTTCAGGGGGTTTCCCTGCCCTGAAAATGGGTAAATGAATCGATGGATGACAGTCTTTTTAAGTTCTGCCTGCAATGAATCTATGTTCATATAGTAGTTTTCCCAGCATCCCCCGAGTTAGCCTCATATCTCCTACAAACAGATTCAGATATACTGAGCTTTCGATCAAAACACCAAAGCTGAACAGTTCATAAAATACACAATGTATTTTTACCCTGCTAAGCAACAACTGCTGACTGCACAATAAATGCAATAACACTTACATATGTTTGTTCTAACAGCCACCTCGACCTGACGACCTGTCCATTGTCTGCTTCACCAGCGGCACCACAGGTAAGACAACATCTCCGTGTTTTTTTCCTACTTATTTTTTAAGGCAACCAAATCCCAAAAAAATTTGATCACAGAATGAATAATAAAGAGCGGTTTCTTTTATGTATGCAGCCCACTGAACTGAAACTTTTCAGTTTTATTTTTATAATACTTTTAACCATTCTCACACATTTTCACCCAGGATTTTTCATCTTAATAGTCTTAACCAATGAAATGTTCTTGAGCTGCTGATGCCTTGGCCTCTACTCCCTTACAGTGGGTCAAGTGTAGATTCCTCCCTTCCTGTCTTTCCACCTAGATGCTTTGATTATCTCAAGAGTGTCTAAGAATTCAAAACATTTTTCTGAAGAATTACAGTAGGGGGGGATAACCAGGAAACAGCAGAGTTCATTATCCTACCTATCATACCCAGTGTCACATATTTTAAGAAAGCACAAATCACATGTTTCAAGTAAAACAAAGATCCCAAAATTTGGCTAAAGGTCTGTTTGGAACTTAAGAGGAACTGAATTCATACATCAACTAAAAAGTTATAGCTTAATGGCTCAGAAATGCAAAGTTAGTTCTGAGCTCTAGCAGCATGTGAGCTCTGATGACACCTGCTTTTATAATATGTTAACTAATACATGTGGCTTGTGTTACAAATAATATTTGTACAGTATTTCTATTGATTTATCATTGAAAACCTAACAAACTTATTTTTCTTTTAAAATGTTTGCTTGAAAAGTGTGCTTGTGCCATCTTTTTATAAAAAAAATATAATAAAACAAAATCGCCTTTGCAACTCTTTATTAGTTTATTGGAAACTTATTAAACCATCCTTGAATGTTTATACATTGTGGCAGATAGATCACACAAGGCCCTTGTGTTACTCTTGTGTGTGTTTTGATCCTCAGGAAATCCAAAGGGGGTGATGCTGACCCACGGGAATGTTGTTGCCGACTTTGGTGGCTTTTTGAAAGTGACTGATGTAAGTGATCCTGCAGTTAATTCGTGCAATTTGTGCTAGTTAAGTAAAAGTCAGCCAGTTAATCGAGTGATGTACAGTATGTTGTGTTCACAGACACTTATCAGTCTAACCGCAGCCCTTCTGTATGTCTATATTTATTTTGCGACTCTGCAGAAAGTAATTTTTCCGAACCAAGATGATGTTCTCATTTCCTTCCTGCCTCTTGCCCACATGTTTGAGAGGCTGATTGAGGTGAGACCTGTGTTAGACATTTTTAAAAACATTTCTGTCTGCTTGTGTTTCCTCAGTGTCTTCCTAGGAAGTCCATTTTTATTATGCAAAATGTAATCACTAATTATTCAGTCACAAATATTTGCTAGTAAATAAATAATTATATATAAAAAAACTCACACACACCCACCCACTAGCAGTTAGGTTTTTTGTTTTATTGGTTCAGCTCTGCTGTCTCAAATTACAGTTTGGCTCTGCATCAACTGCCAGCGCAAACAAGTGAATGAAGACACACCCACACGTGCAGCATGCAGATATCACTTCCTATTTTGCAAACACTAAAAGGCCATGTCTTAATGTGACCCAGTTATCTGTATCTCTTAAAGGAGCCACACATTGTTGAGTTTTTTTGAGGAGAACTTTATTTTCATAATGCACTTATGAAACAGCTGAATTAATGTGAAAGAAAAACAGTTTTCTTTCCTTGTTTCTATGTAAAAAAAAAGCATGCTTTGCAATGTTAGAAGTTAAATTAGACTTAATTGAATCATTATTATTATTATTGGATATTATTAAAGGAATATCTCCCCCAAATCTAACAATTCTGTCATTATTTACTCACCCTCATGTTGTTCCAAACCAACACAAAGTTGAATTTTGAAAGATATTTTATAGACATTCTTTTCCATATAATGAAAGTAAACTGAGACTCAAAATTGACAACAACAAAAAAAACACCATAAAAGTAGTCCATACAATTTGTGTGCTACCATATATTTTAAGTCTCCTGAAGCCATACTATAGCTTTGTGTGAGAAACAGACCAAGTTTGATGGGGGCATGGTCGTGTATCTGTCTGCAGGAGAGAGAGAGCTGTAAAGCTCATCACCTGGGTTGTCATTGTCTCTAACACCTGTTTGTGGTGATGGCGGAGGGAGACATAAAAAAGTGCACAAGGCATCAGAGTGGCAGAGAGACGAATGCGGTTGCACTGCATGTGTGTCCTTATGTTTTATGTTCATTTATATCATTAAAGTTTATGTTGACTGTTCAGCAGGTCCTTTTAGAATCCTTTATTTTTGGTCACACATTATACACACAGTTTTTTGCATATATACAGTGAAATGTATTAGTTTTCACATATCCCAGCTAACCTGGGGTCAGAGTGCAGGGTCAGCCATGATACGGCGCCCCTGGAGCAGATAGGGTTAAGGGCCTTGCTCAAGGGCCCAACAGTGGCATCTTGGTGGTGCTGGGGCTTGAACCCCCAACCTTCTGGTCAGTAACCCTGAGCCTCAACCACTGAGCCACCACTGCCCCTGCCACACATTTTAAAGGATGGGCAAGAAGGAGGCAGGAACCAGTTGAACAGTCAACATAAACTTTAATGATATAAATGAACTTAAAACAACATAAAACATAAGGCCGCGTACATTTCTGCCATTCTGATGACTTGCACACCTTTTAATGTCTGCCTCTGCCATCACTACAACAAGAAACAGGTTTTAGAGATAATGACAACCCAGGTGAAGAGACTTACCACTCTCTCTCTCCCGCAGACAGATACACGACAATGCCCCCATCACCACAGTCATTATTCATTTAAAAATTACCCCTCCACTGTAGCCACTGACATCGATGATGTTTGGTCATGAGACATGCGAAAACCAATTAGTATTTGTAATGCGGAGTAGGGAGGGTCCGGGCCGGAATGATGCGCTCCCGGACCCCAATCACCCTGATGAGGCGACCAAGGAATAAAGGCGACCGAAGACGACAGTTTCGAGAGAGAGAGAGAGAGAGAGAGAGAACTGCAGGACAGCTGCCTGAAGCTCTCTCTCTCTTTCAAACTGTCATCTCCTCGGGGTCCGGACATGCTTCAGTTCACCCCGGACCCGGCCTCCTCCACGCAACAGTATTCTTTATTCCTTTAAAGCATATTTGTTGCAATTGTATTTTAAATGCATCATTGACATGGCTATCAACTTTATCAAAACAGTTTTCTTTTATGTTGAAAGATGCCCTGTTATTAATGCAATTTTCTGGAAAATAAAAACCTATGCATGATAGCATGTGTTATCTGTTTTGTAGTCAGTGGTAATCTGCCATGGTGGGAGGATTGGCTTTTTCCAGGGTGATATTCGTCTTCTACCAGATGACATGAAGACTCTCAGACCCACCATTTTCCCTGTGGTGCCTCGTCTCCTAAACCGTATGTATGACAAGGTAAGCCAAAGCACCAATCAAATTAAATCCTTCACAGTTTGTGATTTTATATGAACACGTGTTAAATTGCAAGCTGTTCATGCAGAACTAGGCTCATTCACAAAGCTCTGTGAGATCTTTTCTAACAATTTTCTTGTATTTTATTATTAACAATTTTTATTGATTCCATTCAACAAATTAAATAAACATAACAGAAAATGTGGAAAATTATGTATATAAAATTATATAATAAAGTTATATAATAACAAACACGCACCCCAGTGGTCATAAATATTTAGAAACATTAAAAAAACACAAAAACAAAAAAAACATGAAAAGTACACTTTCAAAAACAATAAAATTGCACACACACATTTAAAACTACAGATCCCTCTCTACCCCTGCGATGGACTGGTGACCTGTCCAGGGTGTCCCCCGCCTTTCGCCCAATGTTAGCTGGGATAGGCTCCAGCCCCCCGCGACCCTGTACACAGGATAAGCGGTTGACGATGGATGGATGGATGGATCCCTCTCTACCGCCCCTCCCCGAGTGCCTTCCAAAAAGGCCTGATATCTGCCTAATTTTTTATCATATAAGTCCAGATTGTTCAGCCTTCTATTTGACATCTCCTCAAATGACCTGCCCATCTCCGTGCGCCAATATTGAAATGAGGGCGATCCAGCTGACTTCCATCTCCTAAGATTAACCAGCCTGCTGATCATAACACTGGCCAGGACCCAATTCTTTATGCACTTAACCCGTATATTAATGACCGCCCTATCACCTAAAATACAGTCTGGGGCAAAATTAAATCTGAGCACCCACTACGTCAAACATAAAACCCTCAACCAAAATTCTTGGATCTTAACACACCCCCAAAAAACATGAGTTGTGTCTCCATCTTCTGATTGGTATTGTCAGCTGGTGGGTGTGTCTTTAAGACCAAGCCTATACAATCTAGAGCGGGTCCAATAGAATCAATGTAAAATCTTAAATTGCATAAGTCGCACCCATGTATCTCTAGATGTAGACTTTACCTTTTTAGAATCCTAGCCCACACTCCCACCTCCAACACCAAATTTAAATCTTTCTCCCATAATCTCTTGAGAGAAGCCGAAGCTCTGTCCCTCAGACTCTGAATTAGCAGGGAGTAACACATAGAAGCCTCATGATCTTTTCCAAAAGCAGTAATCGCCACTCCCAGAGTATGTGCCGCTTTAGGGGGGTGCATGCTATTCCCAAAAATAGTACAGAGCAGGTGGCACAGCTGTAAATACCTAAAGAACTGAGACCTGTCTGAAAAACTGTCCGAATTAAACACTCTGGACACTTTTGTCCATACCGAGTGCAAATGCATGATAACTTTATTTAATTAATAAATTAAACTTTGTTTAATTTAACTTCTCTGGTTAGTTTAATAGAAAGGCTTTGCAATGGTGAAATGGGGGCAAGAACGTCCTGGTCAATACCAAGCCAGGGAGGGGTTCTCTCAGGTGGAAGTGACCAATGAGCCAAATATCTGAGACCGAATGCATAATAATAAAACAAAATCTCGGGTAGGCCTAGCCCACCTTTGTCAAAAGGGTCAAAATTACTTCAAACTAAATCACACAATTTTGCTGGGAATAAAATACCCAAATACTTACTCCCCTGTTTGGGCCACTGGAAGGCTCCCAGCTGAAAAGATTTAGACCAATTCACTCTGTATCCTGAGAAATTAGAAAAGGAATTAATAATTCTGTGGAGGCAAGGCATAGATCTACTACGGTCAGGGACAAATAATAAAATATCATCTGCGTAAAGCAGAAGCTTATGCGCCACCCGCCACTACCCATGAAAAATCATCCTCCTTTCTTATCGCGGCTGCTAATGTTTCCAGGGCAAACAAGAACAATAAGGGGGAAAGGGGGCAACCCTGCCGGGTGCCCCTATCCAGAGTAAAATAGTCTGAAATTAATCCATGTATTTGAACCGCCGCTACTAGGTGTCTATAAAGTAACTTAATCCACCCAATAAAAGTATTCCCGAACATTTCCAAAATCTTAAAAAGATAATCCCATTTTACCATATAATTTGCCTTTTCGGTGTCAAGTGAGATGGCAGTGACCGGAGTTTGATCATTCGCCACTAACCACATGATATTGATTAAATGCCTAATGTTATCAGAAGAGTTACAGACCCGAATAAACCCTACCTGATCTATATGTATAAGAGATTTCATAACTTTAGTTAATCGGTTAGCCAAAATTTTGGACAAAATTTTACATCTAGTTGGATCAGGGAAATTGGATGGTAACTCTTACACTCGCTTGGATCTTTGTCCTTTTTAAGAACCAGACGGATCCGGGCTTGTGTCATGGTTGGCGGAAGCTTTCCATTCTTTAATGATTCTGTGTAAACTTCTAACAAATGTGGAGTCAGTTCTTTAGCATAAGATCTAAAAAAAACTCAGCGGGAAAGCCATCTGGCCCCGAAGCCTTGCCCGTAGGCAAGGCCTTGATTGCCTCGCCAAGCTCTTCCGAGGTTATCTCAGAATCAAGATAATTTTTTTTGCTCAGTTGTCAGTTTAGGAAGTTCTAATTTACTCCTTTACTCCTCGCCTCGCATAACACAAGATCTTTATCGGATGATCTCAGAAATTTGGCCAGAATTGATCGGGGCCTGTCTTCCTCCATGGATTTCCAGCTGGAACCCTGTGAGCTTGCTCGATTTCCAGCTTATGGCCTGTTATTTTGAGCAGATTCAGAAGGAGCCATCAAGGAATTTCACCATATCCCGACCATCTTCAGCCTCAGGACTTCCGACAATACGGATGTTATTCCACCAGCTACTGTTCTCCATGTCCTCCAACTTCTCCCAGACACACTACAAGCCCACCTTGGTTGCTAGTGGATTAGCAGATAATTCCCTTTCCGATGACTGCAGATAATCGATCCATTTCTCGATGTCCCCAGAACTTCGCCTTCATGGCAGTGATCAATCGACGTATCACAGCAAGGTCCTCCAAGCCTGCATAGCAGACATGTTCAACATCTCTCGCCACATATCTCCCGACTAAATCGGCTCCCTGGCTCGCGGCCCTCTTGGGGGTATCAGCCTGAAGACATACGTTTCTTTTAATGTCTCCAGAGCCCGAGGATTTTGAATTCTTGACATATTGTCCTCCAGAAACAGTTATGAAACAGAGTGTATCGAATATCACCGGCTTATATCATTAATAGTTTTAAAACTAGCAAAGTGCGCAGAGCTCGCCGTTCACACATACGATCCTTGCATGGTGTCACGTGATTCACAATGTTCTTGTATTCATGTTTTTTTTCCCCTCATATTTGTTAATTTTGGGTACATTAAGTGATTTCTTGGAGAGTAATCATGTCAATTACTATAATTGATAGATTTTCTTTAGAAAGTGTTAGCCTGAGCAAAAAACGTTTGTTCAACAATATAGAGCTGTCATTAATGATGTTACACAGGGGGTGGAGTAATAACTGCAGTGAATATTAATTATAAAAGCTAATTTAATCGTACACCAAAAAGCCGTTTAATGCGAGAAAGCTGCTGAAGACTCGAAAGCTGCATGCACTGTGCAATGTGACAGATGTACAGGCTTCAATAGTGGGGATTTCATCTACATCAGTCTTCGAGGTTCCCCCCACGCACTTGAGCACATGCGCACTCTTCAAAAACAAATAAATGCCACTTATGCATTAACATGATCCTAATCCCAAAGGCTACATTAGTGTTTGCATGACTTTTCAAAAGGCCTATTTTTGCAAAACCCCAAATAAGTAATTTTATTAAGTGCAAGTAAACATGGTCAAAGTGTTGACAGAATGAAATAAATACATGGAATGAAGGATATAGAAGCCTCAGCAAAGTGACATGATGTCCAAACTGCAAACTAATAAGGAACTTTGCTTCTGACCACCGGTTGTGATGCTGTTTGCGAATGTTTGTTGGAACTACGGTTTTGGAAAACATCAGATTTTTTAACTATGTTGGTAACGATGGAACTTGCAACTATAGTTGGCTAACAATGCTTTTGGGAAATGCACCCGTGGGTTGTTGCCAGGTGGTTGCTCACTGGCCCAAGTCAAACTTGATGCTTAATAAAATGTATGTTTCTATTATTGTTCAGATCTTCAGTCAGGCCAATACCCCACTGAAGCGCTGGCTGCTGAACTTTGCAGCCAAGAGAAAAGGAGCCGAGGTGAGTCGAGGTGTAATCCGCAGTGACAGCATATGGGACAAGATCTTCTTCCATAAGATCCAGGTGTGTGATCTAAAGCCAGTGAAACATACGGCAGTATGTATACTGAAATAAAAGGCATGTTGATGTTTGACTGTATGATATGATCATATTACAGGCCAGTCTGGGTGGGAGGTTACGTATGATCATCACCGGTGCGGCTCCTGCCTCCCCATCAGTCCTGGGTTTCCTGAGAGCAGCTTTGGGGTGTCAGGTTAGTCTTAAACCAGCCTAAGATGGTTTACTGGTTTTATCTGGTTTACCAGGCTGGTCTGTTTGCTGGTTTTAGAGGGTTTTGGGCACTTGTCAGTTGTCAGGTTTTTTTTATTTGATTTCTTACAGAGTTTCCAATAATAGTTCCTCTTCTTTTCTGATGGTTTTCTTCTTGCATTCACGTGGTGTGTTTGCAGGTGTATGAAGCCTACGGTCAGACAGAGTGTACTGCTGGTTGCACATTTACCACTCCTGGAGACTGGACATCTGGTATGACTTCAAACAATCATCAAACCATTATAATAATAACAACTAGATTTGTGGTGCTTGCCAATGTAAAAATTACCACAAAAATACTGGTATGGGTGGTTGCCAGGGTATTATCTAACAGTTACTAGGGTGTTCTGGGTGGTTGCAAGGTGACAGCTTACACATTCTGTGCTGCTTACAAGTCAGAATTTCCTAGCCCAAAGTCTATAAGGTATTGTGGTCTTTATACATGGCTCAGGTCCCTCCTTTCATGTAAGACTATTACATTTTTGGCCCATTTCGTCAACAGAAAAAATTGTAAGCCAGAATGCTTGAAAAAAAAAACGTTATAGCACACCATTCTTCAACAAGCAGCATGATTTGAGTATCATTTATGTCTGGACCACAAATCAGTCAGGGAGAGTTGTCTGTACACACTAAAGTTTAATACTTGGAATTAGTTTGTTAAAACTATTAAGTAACAGTAATGCATGCCTTATAAAATATCAGTAATAAATAAAAAGCCCACACCTTCCCAGTCCATTTATGACTTAAAACCTGTGGTTTAGACTGTTTCTATGATCTTAAACTATTAGTAGCACACATCATCATTTCACTCAAACACATGTTGTGATTATTAATCAAAAACTTATTTTAGAGTATTCTTCAGTCAGTTCCTCTTGTGTGCTGAAGGGAAAACATCTTCTCATTGTAGTGTATGCATGATTAAAATTGTAACACACAGTTCCCAAAATAATGATACTGGTGCAGTAAATAATTTGTAAAGGTGAATTCCAGTGCATTTGAGTGTTAAATATTGATGATCATATTATATCTTTAAAATATGTAATGTGGCTTTCCCAGCTGCATAGAGAGGATAATATTCAATCAGGCCGAAGGTGGGTCATGATCCAAAAATGGGTTGCAGGTCTGTTCTGATGCAATACTAAGTAGTAATTGAATGCAACTAGCCATATAGTTAGGAAAATAAATGTATCAGCTTATCAGCTTTTAAGAAGTAGGATAAAATGCCACCCATAAATTTTGTTGTTGGCTTGGAGGGTAACTTGTGCTTCAATCAAACCATGAAAAAAACATGACACAGACTTAATTTGGGTTCACATGATAAATATGGTTTGTGTCACCTCATGTTTCATGAGGTGAAGTATTACATTTTTAACTAAAAATTTAGGTTCTGTGTTGGGTTGCCACTTTTTCTTTCTTTCTCCAATGTAAAATATGGGTCCTGAAGAAAAACGAATTGCCCCCTCAGTATTCTGATAAATATGGTGATGTCGGAATATCCTTCCCCCAACCCTACAAACATAGGAAATAGTGAGGCAGCTACTCCCCCTTGTGGGTTGTTTGCGATTAACTTCAATTTCGTCACAAAAAAGGTATTTAAGATTTAAAGCTGTTTATTTATGTTGTGCATTTACTTCAAACAGTTGTTTCTGATCATGTGAAATCACCTGTAACACACAGGTAGCTGCAGAGATACGTTTTTCAGACTTTTACTTTGAAGGCTGTAACTAAAAGCCTTCTTTTCCTTTTTTAATCTTTTATTGCTACAGTAGGGTGTTTTCACACTTGGGGCCAGTTGCATAAACATAGCCATTAACTTAAGACTTCATATAAAAATTTGCCTGATTAGCTAAAGACACTATAGAAAGCCTGTTGCATAAAACAAGGTCACAGTTGTCTTTAGGAAGGCAGTCATTGTGGGAATTTTCATTGCATTGTGGGAAAAGCAAGACTCTGAACAGCTGAAAAGTGACCAACACTGGGCTCTCAAAACAGTTTTTTCTTGCTGAAAATATTTGTCTTTAAAAGATTGCAATGCTTCAAAATTGATTGTAATGAAAACATTTTGTGATTTTAAGTCATGTGACGCCATGCGAGGACCGGACGTGTAAACAGCGAGCTCCGCACACTTTGCTAGTTTTTAATTATTTTTATGTCATACATTTCTGAGATTCGATACACCCTGCTACATAACTGTTCAGACAGGCCCCGATCATTTCTGAGATCATCCGATAAAGATCTTGTATTGTGCGAGGTGAGGAGCAAAGGAAAGCTTTCTTGGAAGAATTACAGTATTTTCTTGTTCCCAGATTTTGTGAATTTGACAAGAGAGAAATGTGATAGATTCAAAGATTGCATGAAACTTTTACATCGACGTAAGATCGCTTTTGCGCTGATGTTTCCGGACAAATTGAGAACAGATACTAAGGATGGCTGCAAAATATTTACATGCCCACAGTAAGCATTGACTTTCATAGAGACAGTGGGGTGAGTAAACCATTTGGTGATTTTCATATGGCCCCCAAGTGAGCTGTCTTATGCCTACTATTGGATGGAGTTTGTTTCGTGGAGTATTTTATGCAGAAAATGTATTAATTAATTTCAGATTATTTTACTCTGGACAGGGGCACCCAGCAGGGTTGCCCTCTTTCCCCATTATAGTTCTGTCTTGCCCTGGAACCATTAGCAGCCGGAATAAGTATATTGACATAAATAATATTTTCCAGGGGTGGTGGCGGGAGGTATGGCACATAAGCTTTTTACGCAGATGATATTTTATTATTCTTCATGACCCCACTAGATCTATGTCTTGCCACCACATAATTATTAATACCTTTTCTAAATTCTCAGAATACAATTGGTCTAAATCTGAAGCTTTGTCTCTGACTGCGTACTGCATAGTAATGGCTTTTCAGCCAGGCGATTTCCAGTGACCCAAACAGGGCATTAAATATTTGGGCATTTTATTCCCAGCAAATTTGATTGATTTAGTTAGTTTTGACTTCTTAATAAAAAGGTTTTCGAGTGATGTGGGCAGATGGGCTTCATTACATTTATCTATGATTGGGAAGGTTAATGTTATTAAAATTAATTGTATTCCAAAATTCAACTACCTGCTACAATCTCTCCCTGTAGATATCCCCATCTCTTATTTTAAACAATTTGATAGCATAACAAAGTACATAGCAAAGTCCTTCATTTGGAATGGTAAACGTCCCAGGTTACATTTCAATAAGTTACATAGGCTGATTGACAAAGGTGGGCAAGGCCTACCCAAGATTTAATTTTATTATTATGCATTCGGTATCAGACATTTGGCTCATTGGTCACTTCCATCTGAGAAACCCCTCCCTGGTTTGGTATTGAACTTGATGTTTTTGACCCTATTTTGCCATTGCAAAGCTTTTCTATTAAACTAACCAGAGAAGTTAAGTCACACTCCGTTATTTAGCATTTGCATGCGGTTTGGACAAAAGTGTCCAGAGAGTTTAATTCAGACATTTATTTAAATCTTGCCTCGAGCATATGGCTAAACCCAAAATTAGGTATTAATAAGCCCCCTTTCTGCTGGTCAGAGTGGATTGTGAGGGAGGTTACTACACTTGATGACCTATTTGAGAGTGGAATGTTGAAATTGTTTGAAAATATGGTCCAACATTTCAGGAATCCCAGATCTCTTTTCTTTATGTATTTACAGCTGCGCCACCTGCTTTGTACTATTTTTGGGAATAGCATACACCTCCCTAATTGGGGGCAGTGGTGGCTCATCGGTTAAGGCTCTGGGTTACTGATCAGAAGGTCGTGGGTTCAAGCCCCAACACCACCAAGACACCACTGTTGGGCCCTTGAGCAAGGCCCTTGAACCTATCTGCTCCAGGGGCGCTGTATCATGGCTGACCCTGCACTCTGACCCCAGCTTAGCTGGGATATGTGAAAAATAAATAATTTCACCATGTATATGCAGAAATGTATGTATAATGTGTGACAATTGGTCAAATTAAATTAAATTAATTAAATATTCTTACGGGGTGGTGCGGGGAGATGGGCAGGTTTGGAGGAGGCGATCTTTAGAAGTTTGGGGAAATGGGGTTGATATTTGGAGAGTTCTTAGAAGGGGGGGGTGGCAGTTGAGAGGTATTTAAAAGTTTTAGTTTGTGTAAGTGCATTCTTTTTTTTGGAAAGTATATTTTTTAGGTTTAAAAAAATAATAATGTAATAATTGTAAGTGACGACTTTAGTGCATGTTTGTATCAGGTGGGGAGAACATTAAAATCTTATCAACATTTTAATAAAAATGATAATAAAATAATAAAAAAGTAACTGAACAAGCAATTTGATTATCATAATGTATATAAATAACTAATAATAATACAAAAAACAAATGTTGTGATTTTAACTCAAATAATAATAATACGAATAAACTTAAGAAATTGTGTTACCATCGTAGAAGTCAATCTTTAACAAAGTCTAAACTGAAGACCCCACTGGCTCATAGATTATAAACAAAAGTTAGCCTAGGGTTCTGCTGTCTTAAATTTCTGACTTAAATTAGATTAAGTTTTTATGCAACTGACTGAGAAAGTTATGACCAAAATTTCATGCAGCTAACTTGTTAGACTAAAACAGTTTTATGCAACCGGCTCTTGATTCGATTGCTGGACCAAACCCGAGTCTGTGTTCCCCACTGCCCCCACTGGTCTCTGTTCACATCATGATTTATCACCAAAGCTTTACATGTACAGAGTGACTCTTGTGTTTGACTGCCACGGTTGCAGGAAATGTGTAATTACATGAAGAATGTTAGCATTCGTCTGCTGTGAGCATGTGGTTGTGTTACACAACAGATGTGAAGAATTAATGAGTTACTCTCGATTAATTTGGAGTAAAGAAGGTATGAGGAATGCATTATACCATAACAATTGCGATCGGGAACCTGCAAAGACGTGAATTATATATCATGAATAGCGGTTCACTTCTGAGCTTTTGTATGTTTGCGTTCATATAAGAGGCGAACTGTACCGGAGTTCACATGATACCCAAGAATACCTTTTCAAGCGGACATGGGTGTGGTTTCAGGGGTGTGCACTAGAGTTCGTTAAATAGCGTTCACATCATCAAAACGAATGGAACTTTGATGTCATTTGAACCTGTGATTTGAAATTGTTGTAATACATTACAAACACAAAAACACACAAACATTTCAAATTTTGTTATTTTTTTTGCTCATCGAATTCAAAATAATGTCCAGATTGAGTATTGTAGTTTTTTTTGCAGAACATTTGCAGACACTTAAATACAGTATACAGTGTCCTATTTCCAATAGAGATGTTTAATTGTTTAGGGAGTTTTGAACATTTTAAACTGGGCTAATGCACATTCTATTTCAGGGAAAGGCTAGAAATATATATATATATATATAGCATGACAATATCCTAGATACATGATAGGAAACAAGTGTTGGTTTAGAATAGTTAAAAAAAAAAAAAAAAGGTAAAAAACTAAAAGTGTGCAGGCTGTACATAACCTGTATTGGTAATTATGCTAGAAGCATGCTTAAAGCTTTTCCATACATTTTCTTAAAATCTTCCTTCTTGTTTTTCTATAGGTCATGTGGGTGCACCTCTGCCATGTAATCTCATCAAACTCGTGGATGTGGCAGAGAAGAACTACTTTGCTGCTAAAGGAGAGGGAGAGGTGTGTTATATTCTGTATATGAAACATGTGCTACTGTTTAAAGAAACTCATAAAGTTGATTGATGAGCAGAGTTTCCTTTGCTGTGTTGACATATTGTCTCTTAAAAATGTGGCAGGATTTTTGCTGTTTTTTTTAAATAGCCAATAGTTTATAGCTTGTTTCACAAACATGAACCATGATGCTTGCTAGTTGGAGACAGGTGGTATTAGGAGGTAGTACGGTTGGGCGATATGACCAAAATCTTGTTTCATGATGTGATTCATTTTATATCACAATATATATAACGATTGTAACATTGTAGACAGGCAAACAGGAACAAGACAAAATGATGCAAAGAACCCAAGTGCAGTTTTTTTTACAAGACATAGAAATCCAAAATGTGAAATAAAATAAAGACTAGATGAAACTTGACTGCATCTTGAATTAACTATGAAATGAATCCATGAACGAGAACATGAAATGAGCGCTATGGATAAGAGCTATGGACACAAGAGCTACAGAGTGTTACACAATACCTGACAATGGACAAGAGAACACGAGGACTATATATGCACTGACTAGGGAAAATGTCATTAGACAACCAATGAAAATACAGAACTGATAACGAGTTGACCAATGACAAACTAGAAATGATAACAAGATGACAAGACTAATAAACAAGAACCAATAACAAGACGAGACTAATGAAATACATGTTAAACAAGATCATGTGACACAACTGTTAAATCACATGACAGACAAACTAGGAAGTAAATTCAAAATAAGACATAATCCAAACATGAACAAGAACAGACATAAACGTTACAACGATTTTTATTTTTGACCAATATTATTATTATCATTATATACTTTCCTCAAGAATCTCAAGATCTTCCCGAAGCAATGAAACAAATAAAATAATGCATGAGTTTTAAAATAATACATCGAAAATAAAAATAACAAAAATATAAAATGTAAACATTTCTTCTAGAAAACAAATATTAAATAAATATAAAATAATATAAATATAAAAAATAAAAGTAAAGCATGCTTCATAGGGAAATGTATATATTAAATGAATTTAGATAATGAATCAGCATTGGTGAGAGCGGAATAGACTATTTTATTTATATACATTTCACACCTGCATTCCAATCTACATCTTGATGCAATCCTTCCTCCTGATCACGCAGCGTGTTTTCATCAGCTGAATGGGAGGCAAAACTAAAAGTAAAAATGTTAAGAGACTGCAGTATGCACAACGCGTGGAAACCATTCATGCATCACGAGCCGGCAGCGCTTCACTTTTGGTTAGTCACGTGAATAAATGCACCCGCTTTGCTTCGGTAAGGCTGCGTGGATGGCAGCCTATATTTCGTATTTCATTTGATTGTTTTTGCTTTCAGAACAACACGTCATGCAATAAGGTAAACACCATTATTAATCCTTGAGATTTCCAACCCAGCATACAGGTACACCCTCCTTAAACCATAGACATTCTACATTACATTAAACAAATAAAAAAGAGAAATCATAAACCCACATGGTGTAGTCTATTCAAAATATAAATTAAACCTGGAAATACAGTTTTAAGATTTTGTAGGTGTAACATTCAGGTCACTGAAACATTGTTGATTGAGGTGTGTGAGTGGCTTGCACGTGCAGAGCGAGGCTGCGTTCCACTTCACTTTTAACATCGACTCGCTAACTCCTGTAAGAACTTCCCCTCGGGGGAATCCCTGCCACCATTTTGGAAGTCCGTCCCACTTCGGTAAGTGAGCGAGGGAAGTTTAGGTTGACAGACCATCGACCCCTCGATTTGGACCGAGGGAGCGAGCCTACACTGATGTATGCTTCAGACAGCTCCATATCCCACAATGCAACTCGATTGTGACATGCAGTTTATTGCACTTCATCAACCCCACCACCACACAACTCTAATGTATGATGAAAGTGAAGTTAAGTCAATTAAGCAGTTTAGAAAAATTATTTTGAGATTTCTGATTGAACAGCATAATACTTGTAGCTACCACAAAACACAATGTGTTCATTGTTATGTTACATTTTCATTTTTGTAAAGCTTGATTAATCCTTTCTAACAATTAATTCTAATAAAAATAAACATATGAGATTTATACATAAGCCTCTGAAATTAACTAAACTTTAACAGAATCTGTGGTTGCATCAATCTCCAAAATATTTTTTTTCTCAGGTGCAAAAATCACTTAATAATTCCGCAAATTGACATCCGCCTTCAACATGCTCCAAGTGATCAAAAGTTAAGGGTGTTCTACTGCACAGGTTCCGCCTGTAGTGGACACTTGTGCATCGTAAGCAATGACGTACATCCGAGTCCATGAAACGGAGGAAAGTTAACAGGGGAAGGCCATACAAATTTGAAGTGGAACGCAGCGCGAATCTCGTCACACTAGTGTTTATCCTACCATTCCTCTGATGAGAACACGCTGCCTGATCATGAGGAAGGATTAAATCAAGATGTAGATTGGAATGCAGGTGCGAAAAATTTCATATCAATAAAATAGCCTGCTTCTCTCTCGCTGTTGCTTGTGTGCTAGTGATTTCATGATTGCAATGACATAATTGAAGAAATATTTAAGATTCCACACAATTTTGTGATCAGTCATCAAATAAGCACATTTGTGACATTAACTATGTTAACTCATTTTGCATCAGCACAGCCATTGACCAGGGAAATAAAAAATGGCATTTCGTGTCAAAAAGGTTGCCGACCCCTGTATTATAGTTGGTTTATTTGAGATATTCTGGAACCTTGTATCTTTTGAGCAACACATTAAAAACGTGTTATTGCGTTAATTTACATTTCTTTAAAAACTGTACCTGTATGCTGTGCGTGATGCTAAAAACCTTGGAATTTTGTTTTGCAGTAGTGTTCATAAGGCGATTCAAAGACGCACTTGTGTGACGAGTCTTCCACATGAACAAATCTCAATTATAATTGAAAGTTTCAATTATATTTTAGACTATCACACAAAGTGATATGGCTTGCACTTAATTAAATTATATTAGGGTTTTAATTGAATTGAATATATAAGCTTTACATTTTAAGTAAATATATAGATTTTTATGCTGCATGTATGTTCTTACTGTGACATTCAATTATACTTTTCATATACTTTTTTCTATCGCAGCAGTGGTGATTCTTGTTGTGTAAATGTTCAAAATCTTTACATTTTCACAATGCCCTCTTAATCTTCAGAGACATAAATCACACTGAATGTCTTCAGCTTCAGGGTTAACCACGAACTCCGGATCAAACACTAAGTTGACAGAGTACGAGCGTCTTGAGATCGCTGAACCAGATTTAAACCGTTTTGGCTCTATCTAATTTTGTGAACCTGAAACTTACTTTGAAACTCTTGAGTTTGTTCAACTAGCTTCGTGCAACAGACCACAGATGTCACACCTGTTTTAATAACAAGCTCTTCTTCATTTTGACTTGTTTGGGATTCGTCCTGTTCTGTGGAGATGTTTTATCAGGGTTTTTCCAAGGTCAAAAATGATTGAGGAACACAAGTGATCCCGCTCTGTGCTCTCCTGTAAACATCGAGAAAATCCTGATAGATAGGCCCACGGTGTGCATGTGAATATTTGCATATAGCAATATATAAAATATAGCAAAATCTCTACTGATTGATACTTTACGTTGTTACCACAATATATGGTCATATTATTCCACCCTAAGAGGTAGGACATTTTCTGCCAGATGTGAGAGCAAGATTAATCATCAATGTTTTCGGTCCATTGTCCAGGAAGAGGAACATAAAGTATATTTTAAAAGCATATAATGCCTATAAATGGCCTCAATGCTGACATTGACTAAAAGCCATAAAACAAATTTTTATTTCATGGGGCCTTTAATGACATGCTGAGCCCTGAGCGAATGAGAGGTCTCAGCAACAGCATTTAATTTTTGTCTTGTTTTTTTTTCTGTGTCAGATTTGTGTAAAAGGCCCAAACGTGTTTAAGGGTTATCTGAAAGATCCAGTGAGGACCGCAGAGACGCTGGATGCAGACGGATGGCTTCACACAGGAGACATTGGAAAATGGCTACCAGTATGTCAGCCTCAAAACCTTTAGCTTATTTTAGGATACTTTAAATTATTTGATGATGCCGTTCTTTTGTGCATTCCCACTATATCTCCTTGTTCTGCATCAATAATTTGAAGAATCGTACCCATAAACTATTATTAATTACTAAAAAATACCATCTTGAAATCTGAAATATAGTAAATAGGCTGGCTAATGTGGGACTGAACCACTAGTCTAGCCTATCCGGCTAGTCTCATGGGGTTTAAACCATCAAGTACAGAAAGACAAATGTACAGATGATGACAATACGTTTTTTAATAACAATGCAAAGTGCACAGGTCAAAAACAACTCAAGGAAAAAAAATTGGGGAGTTTATATAGAATAAACAGAAAAGAAGGTAACATAAGAAGTAAAAACATAAAATTTTGCTTGAATCTAAATCTGTTGGCCATAACTATAGACTGTTCTAGTTCTTTGGATGGATAAATATACAGGATTGACAGATGATCAGATATGACAGACAGAGAGAAGGTCAGATGATAGATTTGTCGGAAGCACTTTATAATAATGTTCCATTTATTAACATTAGTTAACTACATTAGTTAACATGAACTAAGAAAGAATAATACTTTGACAGCTTTTTTTAATCTTGGTTCATGTAAATTTCAACATTTACTTACACCTTTTTTCAATTAATAGTTGTATAAGTAACATTAGTTAATGCACTATGAACTAAGATGAACTAACAATTAACAATTGTATTTTTTATCAACTAACATTAACCAAGATTAATAAATGCTGTAAAAATATATTGTTTATTGTTAGTTCATGATAACTAATTAGTTAATGATAATTAAAGTTAACACATGGAACCTTATTGTAGTGTTACAGATTTGTCTAATTATCTCATCTTTATCTGGATTCAATAATAAAATATTTTCTCATATTGACTCTTCATCTTAATATCCTAAGTGTTCTTTAATTAATTAATTAATTTATTTTTTCAATTATTTTCATCAGAGTGGCACATTGAGTATCATTGACAGGAAGAAGCATATCTTTAAATTAGCTCAAGGTGAATATATTTCACCAGAGAAAATAGAAAATATCTACATCCGTAGTGAACCAGTGTCTCAGCTCTACGTCCATGGCGACAGTCTGCAGGTTAGTCACTGATGTTTGTCAAAAATGTAAAGCTGGATAAAACTACTCGAAAAATACATGATCCTAACTACTGTTCATTTATTGTGTTTGCAGTCATGTCTGGTTGGAATCGTTGTCCCAGACCCAGAGGTTTTTCCCTCATGGGTACAGAAGAAAGGATTTGAGGGATGCTTTGAAGAACTATGTGATAATAAAGTATGGTTGAAAAAAATAAACAGAATAAACACCTTAAAATTTGGATCGATTTGCTAATTTTCATTATGGATAAATTAAGATTTGTTTCCTAATTTTTCCACTGTTGCATCTGTAGGAAGTGAAGAAAGCCATCCTAGATGACATGGTGTGTTTGGGAAAAGCAAGTGGCCTCCACTCATTTGAGCAGGTACGTGTGTACAGTAAATGACCTTTGTGTGATTCAGCACTATTGATAGAATTTACCATTAGTTCAGCAATAACCTACACAGGACAAGCACCTGATAAGTTTCAAAGTGAACAACTAGTTAAAGGGATAGTTCGCCAAACAATTAAAATTCTCTCATGATTTACTCTCCCTCCTGGCATCCCAGACTTTCTTCTGCAGAACACAAATGAAGATTTTTAGAAGAAATGTTTTACTCCATACAATGCTTGTGAATGGGTGCCAAAAATGTTTTTAAACGTCAAAATCCACATAAAGGGAGCATAAAAGTAATCCATATGACTCCAGTGGTTAAATTCCTGTTATCAGACATGATATGATATGTGTGGGTGAGAAACAGATCAATGCTTAAGTCATTTTTTATCATAAATTCTCCTCCCTGCCCAGTAGGGGGCGATATGCACTAAGAATGAGAATCACCAAAAACATAAGGAGGACTTAAATATTGGTCTTTTTCCCACCCACACCTATTATGTGTGGTAATTATATGAGCAGTGGTGGCTCAGCGGTTAAGGCTCTGGGTTACTGATCAGAAGGTCGTGGGTTCAAGCCCCAACACCACCAAGACACCACTGTTGGGCCCTTGAGCAAGGCCCTTGAACCTATCTGCTCCAGGGGCGCCGTATCATGGCTGACCCTGCACTCTGACCCCAGCTTAGCTGGGATATGTGAAAAATAAATAATTTCACCATGTATATGCAGAAATGTATGTATAATGTGTGACAATTGGTCAAATTAAATTAAATTAAATTATATCATTCAGAAGATATGGATTTAACCACCAGAGTCATCTGGAGTACTTTCGTGTTGCCCTTATGTGGATTTTGGAGCTTCAAAATGTTGGCACCTATTTATTGTGTAGGGTGTTTGATATGCTAAATTCAGACGAGACCTGTTAAAGTGCTCGTCTTCTCTTACCAATATATATAATAGAATTTAGGGTCTTGAAATATTAATTTAACATGAACTAAATTAAACTGTCCTTATTCTACATTATTATGTAGTGAAATATATAATGGAATTAGTCACATTCAAAAACCATTATAAATTAGATAAATGACAAATAACTAGTTAATTTGTCTGAATTAAATTCTCCACTATTAAAATCGTAATACTACGTCTCGTTGTATCTGCTCACAATTTCTACTGTAAGGAATTAGCTTTAATAAGTGAATTATGATTAATTCAATTATTGGAGTAATATTATTCTCATGGCTTATTGAAAATAATATCACACGTATTTAGGTACAGTGTTGAAGCAAAATCTTCTAGAAACAAGGAAGAGATTATTTATCAAAATATACCACAGTCATTCATCTTTCATAGTCATAAATCTAATCTAACACGTATACATGAGACAGGTTGGTGAGAAGAGAGACAGAATGTGAACTAAATTATCAATACAGTGAAAACGAACTTTATGGAGTCTGTTGACAATGCCTTAAGAACCACTTATCCTTTTTTGAGTCTACATCGGATTACCCAACGTATTTAATTAATACACCAGCACTTTGAGCACAATATTGGAGATGTACTTGCATGTCTTTGTGTTTCCTTGGTTCATTGTGTTGCTTGGTTCTTGATCAAAAGTTTGTTTTCGTCTATGTTTTGGACCTCTGTAAGATCAGATAGTTATTGTCTGTATGAATGATGAGGTTAGCTTTGAAGCAAGGCCTTCTCATGGCAGATCCGCGAATCCCGTTGGATGTGTGAACCATAGAGGCTTCCTCTGGACTTCGAGTCCCACGCTTCCTTGGACCTCACATGGCATGGATCTGGTTCCGAAGAGATCCAGAGAAGTCCATGAGGGAAGAGCCTGAGCAAAGCGTGTTCTTCCTGTTTGGAAACATTTGAACTGAAATTGGCCATATCCCCAAAGGTGTCCTGCGCCAATCAGAAGTGACTTTTCAGAGTCACATGGTCAAATGAGCTGTCTTTTCCGACAGTTGATTTTATGGTCCTTTGTTTCGGATTCTTACAAATCTCGCATTCAAAAATAGTGCATATATAATCATGAACATTTATATATTGAGAATGGCACAAGAGACATGATATCCGTTGTCATCAGCTTCCTCTATGTAACCAAGTGAGTGTTTGGATACCAAATTTGATATTCTTTCATGAATATTATTCTTGTAGGTAACAAAACCTGAAAATCCCTGGTTACAAATCATACTGGTTAATTCTTTGGTTATACAACATGGATAAATTACTACACACATTTTAAAGAGGTACATCAGGTTATAATCATTCATTAGTCAGTTATACAAGTTACCACAGTTCAAAGCAATTTTCATAATCTCCTAGCAAGACTAGGTATTGTATAAATTGTGGATTTAAATGCATTCTGTACATTTAAGAAGGTTAAGTCGGCAAAGTACTGTGACTTTGTGTAAAATGTTCCTGGTGTTTTAGTATGAGAGTCGTGCAAATCTGTCGTGCAAATCTCGTCTTTTGGAACCCTTTCAAAGAAAAGTCTGCTTTAACTCTGTGTGGAAATTCAGAAGGTCACGCTGAGGGCCTTTCTGACCAGTGACCCTTTTTGCTTTGAATTATGGTGTTTAGAGTGTCTTGACCAATTTATTGTCCTAAGACAGGCCTTCACTAGGACTGTTGATGCTTCGTCTGTTAATTTATGCTCTTGAGGAATTCCAGGATTAAAAAGGTTGGGTTTTTCCTAGATTCAAATCATGTTGCTGCAATTCTTCTGCATGTATAATACTACATTTGCATTGTATGGACCTACAGAGCTGAAATATTGTCCTAAAAATCATAATTTGTGTTGTGTAGAAGAAAGTCATACACATCTGGGATGGCATGAGAATTTCAATTTTTGGGTGAACTAACCCTTTTAATTCGGTTTAAGAACTGAACATTTTGGGATTATGAAAATGTGTTCACACATCTCACATTTCCTCATTATCATTCGGTTTCACAACTGTCGATAATTCTTCATGTATTTAAGTAAAAACAGCACACAGGTAAATGATTTAGGACTGTTAGAAAAAGTTCTGTTAGTGGGTGAACCTTATATTTAGCCTAATTAAAAGGTGATGTGTGTAATTACTCTGCCAGTGGTGTCACAAAACTGAGTAGCAAAATAATAATGATTTCAAAATAGTTTCAGACACTCTCTCTGTCTGGCATTGGTCAAACTAGTCTAGACCTATTATCACCCTTTTGGTTGAGCCAATGTTGCTATGTTGTTATATTCGGCAGAGTCAGGTCTCACAAACAAACAGATTGCAGTTTAGTTTGTGCCACTAGTGGTGCAAAAATCACACACCTAGCCTTTAAGATTGTTTGCTTGCATGGAGGGTCCTTCTTGAAAACTCGATTTAAAAACCTTTTATCATTTTATTCTCCCAGGTTAAAGACATACACATTCATAAAGAAATGTTCTCTATACAAAATGGTTTGCTGACCCCGACATTAAAATCCAAGAGACCAGAGCTGAAGGAGTATTTCAAGATGGAGATTGAGCAACTGTACAGCAATTTCTCCATGTAATAGTACTGTCACTAAAACATGAGGATGTTATATTGACATTGAAATTCATTAACCATTTTTTCTTCATTCTTCAAAAACTAGCTGGCACAAAATAATCCAAATGAGCCATGGGCATCAAGACAACGCATGAGCTTACTCGCTAAAAGAGTAATTAAAAGAGTAATTCTCCCTTTGGCAGTGAATGTCAACAGTTGGTGTGCCTTTAGAGATGTGGCAGAAATACAACCAAAATTAAGTCCGCCTCAGAAAACAGAAGCAGTTCCAGCTAGTATGCATGCTTGATCATTTTTTATTCAGTGGCCTGAGGATAAAGTTATTTCCCCCAACAATATTCATTCTCATTTAGGTTTTGTTTATGGGTCCAAAAGAAAAGTCAAATCAGGCCGAGCTAAAAGCAATGCATGATGATGTGTACCCAGCATTCCATGAGACAGTCTCAATAGAAAGTTCTACTCATACAGTACATACATACACAATGATCACGTTAATATTGTCTGCTTGTCTGTGTAGTACAGATCTACAAATGTTGCTCACTTGATAATAGTGAGCATGCCATTCAATTTTGGGCTGACTTGAAAAATAAACTAGATTTTCAGTTTTTCCATCCCAAAGTATTTCAATTTTAGTGTACATTTTGAAGAAATGTAGATGTGAAACTATTTAATCTATGGTTTGAAGTGTAGAAACAAAACTGTAATATTTTAATCTTCTCTTGAATTGTATCAGAACTTTATCTTTGTATTTAATGAGGGCAATATTATTTGGGACAGGAAAAAAACATAAATATCTGCAGAGATTTTTTATTTATTTTTGTTTATTTTATGGATTTTAAAATGCACTTCACACGTCACCTTTCACTTTCAGGCCTTTTCTACCTGTCTGTTCAGTCTTTATTGAAGTATTGGTCTTTTTGGTCTGTTTGCTAGCAGATTATTGACTAAGCTTATTACATTTTCAGGTTTATTTATTTATTAACTTATTATGATCATTTTATTATAAATGTATCTCCCTTTGGATGCCACTGAGCTCTGCACAACTTTATGCATACTGTATTTTATTCTTTCTTTTTTTTTTTCCCCCAAAGAAAAAAACATGTACATTCCTTCTAATTTCAGTGGACAGTATGCCAAAATATCAAACTATAATATGTCTGAAGCATTATAAAATATTTAAGACATTTGCAAATCTGCAATAATGGCCTGAACACTCCTTCCTTAAATTTGTTTTCAAACTTGCAGGGGAAAGAAGAAAAAAAAGAGAAAAGAATAACGTTTTTCCACAATTTTGACCATCGATTTATGTTTTTGTTATTTAAACAGTCCACTTGCATCTTTTCCTTGTAGTAAAGTATTTTATGGGCATGTACATCTCTGCATATACACAAAGATAGTGATGAGTGTGTGCAAAAAATAAAAAAAATAAACAATTCTTTTTAATAATTTTGGCAGTGGTGGTCTGTTTTGTATCATACATTGTCGTGGCAAATCGCGATGAATCTCTCTAAGTTGTAAGAAAACTCTTGGAGTCTTGAGTTCCAGATGCCAAAGTTGTAGTTTATTGAACACCAACAAACATGAGACCGGCCAGCTGTCTGTTCTGACTGTCTTAGTCCAAAACCTCCTCTTCTATACAGTTTGTTATCTGGCATTACCTCATTTCTGTGCCCCTTTGTTATTTTTGTAACCAATGGATACTATTTGCCACCATTATCTCACAGAGCCTTTTGATATCTTTTTACTGGTAGAAACTTGGCTTATCTTTTTAACTTAAGTCTATCTTTTTAATTAATTTGACCACTAGTTGTTTTTACTCCTTATCTTAAACTGTGTTTCAAGGTCCTTATCCTCATTATTTTGTTACAGCTGGGTGCTCTTTGTGTCCTCTGCAGCGTCAACACTTTTAGTAACCTCATATGCTCTCTTCTGGGTCACACAAAGGCCAGGAAACTCATATAAGTACTTTGATATAAAAACATACTAGAATATTGAAAAATATACTATAACATTTGAAACATATGGCTCAAATGACCCAATTCATTGATCAATCTGGAATTAAATTATCAGATTCCATAAATCAAGTACTTGTAATTAGATTAATTAACATTTTAATTAACAAATACTCGTAATCAGGTTGCCTTTACATTATTTTTAAATTGATAACATAATTATATTAAACAGGCAATTAAAGTAAATTGTTCATAAATTACTGTTCCCCCTTCTTCTTTTTTAATATTTCAATTTTTCTTTTCATGCTAAATCAGCCTACCATGCTGATATGCCTTCACTCAGCATTTGACCTCTAGATTTAAAAAAAACATTTTTACTTTTAAGGGTACACATGTGCAAAAACATTACTCTGCGATGTAAATTGTGCCTTCCAAATCATAACATCCTGTCCACTGCAAACAATTCAATGACAAATCAAAAGAAGCATTTGGAGGTGTGCTTCTCAATCTTTTCTCAACTTTACATTGCAGATCTAACCAACTCCTGATGAACACATTTTAATGATTATTTGAATTAACACTCTGTGTTTTGAATGGATTGCAATATAATCAACAAATAAATGGCAAACTGATTGCATTTTGTGAATTGATTTTGTACTTTGCATGAAAAATTTAAATGAATGTAGTTTTGCTTTTGTAATAACTTTTGAGACTGTTTTTTGTGACTTTGATTTACTAATATTGCAGTCAAATCCAAATACCATGGTTTGGTGTATGGTGTTTGTATTGAGTATAAGACCACATTTGTTGAAAGGACAAATGGGGGACTTTTCATAACTCTCCTATAAGAAATACCTGTTAAACTCAAACATATTTGAGTCTGTCATTGATCGAGGACCTAGAGCTCTACCAGCATCATGCAACTCCCTTCATATTTTTTACACCATGTAAAATACATTTGCAATCCTGTACAAATCTGTATTTCTGCAAAAAGCACCACTCAAACGATATGACCATGTCTTCTCATGATGTATGTAAGTTTCTAAACACCCTTACGAAAATCGAGACTTCATGACAAATTTGTCAAAGGTTTGCCACTACTGGTTAAGAGCTGCAAACCTCTGGCAAACATTTGTGGCAGTCAAAATCAAATTTGCATATTAAAGTAACGAGCGGCTAGGTTGAGGCTATTTTGCTTTTTTTTTTTTGTAAGGGTGCTGTTGTACTGAAAATCGTGACAAAAACATTTCAAACCTGGAAGAAAATAGTTTTATTTCTTTCTTTCTAAACTCTTCTTATTAAGAATAGGTCACTAACTTTTTCTGCCATCTTGGACAATACATGCAAATCATTAAAAGGCTTTTTGTGTTTTTATGACCTTTTGAGTACCCTTTTTCACTCAGTAACAGACAGAGTAATATATACAGTATATATATAACATTGTGTCAATGTTTCAGGTTATACTAGAAATGCTATAGATTACCTAAAAATATAGTCCAAAAGATAAATGATTGAAATTTTAGCCATGTCATTTATAATTAGTAGCTACCAGATTGCAATTCAGAAGTAATTTACCCAGCACTTCTGATTCATCATTTACATATTTTACACAAGAGTATTTGCAATTTGTGTAAATAGTACCTGCCAAAGTGCAGCTATTTGCATCTGGTGGAAACACAGAAACTGAAGACAAACTGCGCTGCCAAATGTTGCTGCAATAGTGTGTAAATGTGATGTGGATGTGATTTATCAAGTGAAAGTCCTGGGAGCGATTCACCCCTCTGTCCCACTTTTTCCCATTCTGTTACCTGTCTCTTCTCTTAACATTTCCTTTAATACTCGTAATAAATACAAATTAATATAAAGGTTGATTTCCTCCTAGTGACTTGTTCACAGTGAAGGCTGGGGAGTTGATAGAAAGGTTTGATCAGGGTAAAATGAACCATGGTTTTAACATAGAAATATTGTAGTAAGCTTGTTTTTGGCGGATGCCATAGTTTTAATCCAATTAAACATGTTACTACAGTAACATGGTGTTGATATAGCAACCATGTTTAATTTTGTGGTTACAATGATTTTACTAAAAAATACCATGGTAATATGGTTACTGTTGTAAAACCATGCCTATTTTTTGTAAGGAAAGGTTAGGTTTAGGGGTAGGAGTTAGGTGTAGCCTCTCTGAGGGACAGTCACTGCAGTGATGCCCCTAATCTGTATTTATACATACTTTTGGTTGTCGCCCATCCTCTCAGGGAATTCCCGGAGGGGGACTTCCCCTTGGAGCAGTCGCGGGATGAAACCCTTAAGCACGCTTTTGACCAAGTGAGAGTAATCGATGGTCAACAACTCCGGCCGGGTGTCGCCGTTTCATATCCATATTTTTTGCTTATTAAAGATCGGTTGTACAGAGTGACGCAGGACGCTCAAACAAAGGAGGAAGTGACACAATTATTGATTCCACGGAGCCGCCGGGAAATGGTTTTTCAGGCGGCTCACTATAATCCTATGGCCGGTCACCTAGGGGAAAGAAAGACACTTCTCCGTCTAATAGCCCGTTTCTATTGGCCAGGCATTGGCAGCGACGTCCGCAGGTGGTGAATGTCAGCTCGTAAACCCACCGGCCACACCAAAAGCGCTTTTGCGCCCTTCCATTGATCGAGGTTCCCTTCGAAAGAATTGGAATGGACCTCGCCGGGCCATTAGAACGGACGGCACGCGGACATCGCTTTGTGTTAGTCCTGATGGATTACGCAACGCGATATCCGGAAGCAGTGCCTTTGAGCAACATCTCAGCATGTAGTGTTGCAGGGGCACTCTTCAAAATAATCTCCCGGTGGGGATTCCGAAAGAAATCCTCACCGACCAAGGCACTACTTTTATGTCACGAACACTTCGCAAACTTTACAAACTCTTGGGCATTAAGTCGATTCAAGACTAGCGCCTACCATCCTCAGACAGATGGACTGGTGGAACGATTTAATAAGACGCTCAAAAATATGATTCAGTAAATTGCATACCGAAGACGCTTAGAAATTGGGATAAGTGGCTGGACCCTCTGTTATTCGCAGTATGAGAGGTCCCGCAAGCCTCTACGGGTTCTCCCCATTTGAGCTGCTGTACGGGCGACGCCCACACGGGTCCTCGACGCCATCCGCGAAGCATGGGAGGAGGGACCTTCTAATAGTAAAACCGAAATTCAATACGTTCTTGATCTTAGAGCAAAACTCCACACACTGGGGAAATTAACACAGGAGAATTTGCTCCAGGCTCAAGAACGCCAACGCCGGCTGTATGACAGGGGTGCTCAGCTACGGAATTCGCGACCGGAGATAAAGTGCTTGTATTACTCCCAACATCGAAGCTCTAAATTACTCGCCAAGTGGCAAGGAACCTTTGAGGTCACACGACGAGTAGGGGATCTCGATTATGAGGTTAAACGCATCGATAGAGGGGCGCCGCCAAATATATCACCTCAACCTCCTGAAATTGTGGAGAGAAGAGGCGGCCTCTGTGACGTTGGCAACGGTAGTTCCGGAGAGGGCGGAGCTCGAACTGGAGGTAAACAAAGCCCGCAATCTCAACACCCCGGTTCCTTGTGGAGACCACCTCTCACCGCGCCAACTCGCAGAGGTTTCCGAATTACAAAAGGAGTTTGCAGACGTGTTTTCTCCTCTACCGGGCCGCACAAACATCATACATCACCATATCGAGACCGAGCCGGGCGTGGTGGTACGCTGTCGCCTCTATCGCTTGTCCCGAACACAAAAAGAAAGTAGTTCGAGAAGAATTGGACGCGATGCTTGAGATGGGAGTAATAGAAGAGTCCCATAGCGATTGGTCCAGCCCGGTCGCCCTTGTTCCCAAGAGCGATGGGTCTGTACGCTTCTGTGTGGATTATAGGAAAGTCAACGCGGTGTCTAAATTTGACGCGCACTCCAATGCCCCGTGTTGATGAACTGCTCGATCGGTTAGGTACGGCTCGATTTTATTCGACCTTGGATCTAACGAAGGGTTATTGGCAGATCCCCTTGACACCAATATCCCGTGAAAAACGGCCTTCACCACGCCGCTCGGATTACACCAATTGCGGACGCTTCCTTTCGGTTTGTTCGGGCACCAGCCACGCTTCAGCGTCTCATGGATAGGATCCTCAGACCGCGATACAGCTTACGCCGCTGCCTATCTAGACGATATCATCATTTATAGCAATGATTGGCAGTGGCACATGCAATATCTAAGGGCCGTCCTGAGATCGCTGCGGCGGGCGGGCTCACGGCAAACCCGAAAAGTGCGCGGTTGGGCGGTGGAGGTACGGTATCTGGGGTTCCACTTGGGTCATGGCCAGGTGCGTCCCCAAATTGACAAGACCACGGCGAATGCGACTTGCCCTAGACCCAAGACCAAGAAGGGGGTGAGGCAGTTCCTGGGGCTGGCTGGCTATTACAGAAGATTTGTGCCTAATTATTCGGATGTCACCAGCCCGCTGACTGACCTCACTAAAAAGGGGGCTCCAGATCCGGTCCAATGGTCAGAGCAGTGCCAACAGGCGCTTACACAGATTAAAGCTGCACTTTGTGGGGGCCGCTTTTGCATGCACCTGACTTCTCTCTCCCTTTTGTGTTGCAGACGGACGCTTCAGACAGAGGCTTGGGGGCCGTACTCTCGCAGGTGGTGGAGGGGGAGGAGCGCCCGGTGCTGTCCTGATCAGCCGGAAGCTCTCCTTGAGGGAGACCAAGTACAGCACCGTGGAGAAGGAGTGTCTGGCCATCAAGTGGGCGGTCCTCACACTCCGTTACTACCTGCTGGGGCGGGCCTTCACCCTCTGTTCGGACCACGCCCCACTCCAGTTGCTTCACCGCATGAAGGATACTAACGCCCGGATCACCCGTTGGTATCTGGCTCTCCAGCCTTTTAAATTCAAGGTGATCCACAGACCGGGTGCAGATGGCTGCCGCTGACTTCCTCTCCAGAAATGGGGGGGGAGTGGTAGGCAGGCCAGATGACGCCCCGGCCTGAGTCGGGCAGTGGGGGTATGTGGCAGCGGGGGCGTGGTCAAGCGCCCGTCCGGGAGAGAAAAGCGGTAAGGGCGCTTACACCTGAGCTAAATTATGTCTAACACCTGTGTCTAATTGCAGTAAGCATGAGGAGAGCGGCATAAAAGAGCAGCAGCCACAGAGCCTCGGGAGAGAGAGTGCCTACACCCAGAGTCGCAACGAAAAGAACGTGTGTTATACGATTGTGTATCGAACGGAAAGCGTATAATTAAAAAATCTTACCTTGAAGCCGACGCTGGTTCCCGTGTCTTCCTTAGTGGAAAGCGTCACACATACATACATATACATGGAAAAAACGTTATCTATACAAACAGTAAATCTACAGCATGACATTAAACAAGAGCTCATCATTAAGTCCCATCGTGATTAGATTTGAAGTGTGTATATAGTGTATAGAATATTAAATTCAACAAAATGAGCTGCAACAGGATCATTTAGATATTTTATCCTGATCAAACATTTATGTTCACTAATTCGTTATTTTAACTGACGTGATCTTTTACCCATGAATCCAAGACAACAAGGACAACGAATCAAATATACAACATGGGTAGAGGAACATGTGATCACAGATTTAATCTAATACATTTTAACAGTTCGCAGATGACAAAAAAACAAGGATCGCTTAAAAGTATTATTGCATTGTGCGCAATTAACACATCGATAGTTTTGTTTTCAAATCAAAATCAAATCAAATCACTTTATTGTCACACTACCATGAACACAAGTGCAACAGTAGGTGAAATTCTTGTGTGCAGTTCCGAGCAACATAGCAGTCATTACAGTGACGAGACATATACCAATTACAATAAACAACATACTTACACAACACAATAATTATATACAACACACACAATATAGAATACACAATATACAATACAATAAGTAAGGAGTATATGAATATATATATATATATATATATATATATATATATATATATACAGTGAGGAAAATAAGTATTTGAACACCCTGCTATTTTGCAAGTTCTCCCACTTGGAAATCATCGAGGGTCTGGAATTGTCATCGTAGGTGCATGTCCACTGTGAGAGACATAATCTAAAAGAAAACTCCAAAAATCACAATGTATGATTTTTTAACTATTTATTTGTATGATACAGCTGCAAATAAGTATTTGAACACCTGTCTATCAGCTAGAATTCTGACCCTCAAAGACCTGTTAGTCTGCCTTTAAAATGTCCACCTCCACTCCATTTATTATCCTAAATTAGATGCACCTGTTTGAGGTTGTTAGCTGCATAAAGACACCTGTCCACCCCATACAATCAGTAAGAATCCAACTACTAACATGGCCAAGACCAAAGAGCTGTCCAAAGACACTAGAGACAAAATTGTACACCTCCAGAAGGCTGGAAAAGGCTACGAGGAAATTGCCAAGCAGCTTGGTGAAAAAAGGTCCACTGTTGGCGCAATCATTAGAAAATGGAAGAAGCTAAACATGACTGTCATTCTCCCTCGGACTGGGGCTCCATGCAAGATCTCACCTCGTGGGGTCTCAATGATCCTAAGAAAGGTGAGAAATCAGCCCAGAACTACACGGGAGGAGCTGGTCAATGACCTGAAAAGAGCTGGGACCACCGTTTCCAAGGTTACTGTTGGTAATACACTAAGACGCCATGGTTTGAAATCATGCATGGCACGGAAGGTTCCCCTGCTTAAACCAGCACATGTCAAGGCCCGTCTTAAGTTTGCCAATGACCATTTGGATGATCCAGAGGAGTCATGGGAGAAAGTCATGTGAGTCAGATGAGACCAAAATATAACATTTTGGTCATAATTCCACTAACCGTGTTTGGAGGAAGAAGAATGATGAGTACCATCCCAAGAACACCATCCCTACTGTGAAGCATGGGGGTGGTAGCATCATGCTTTGGGGGTGTTTTTCTGCACATGGGACAGGGCTGACTGCATTGTATTAAGGAGAGGATGACCGGGGCCATGTATTGCGAGATTTTGGGGCACAACCTCCTTCCCTCAGTTAGAGCATTGAAGATGGGTCGAGGCTGGGTCTTCCAACATGACAATGACCCGAAGCACACAGCCAGGATAACCAAGGAGTGGCTCTGTAAGAAGCATATCAAGGTTCTGGCGTGGCCTAGCCAGTCTCCAGACCTAAACCCAATAGAGAATCTTTGGAGGGAGCTCAAACTCCGTGTTTCTCAGCGACAGCCCAGAAACCTGACTGATCTAGAGAAGATCTGTGTGGAGGAGTGGGCCAAAATCCCTCCTGCAGTGTGTGCAAACCTGGTGAAAAACTACAGGAAACGTTTGACCTCTGTAATTGCAAACAAAGGCTACTGTACCAAATATTAACACTGATTTTCTCAGGTGTTCAAATACTTATTTGCAGCTGTATCATACAAATAAATAGTTAAAAAATCATACATTGTGATTTCTGGATTTTTTTTTTTAGATTATGTTTCTCACAGTGGACATGCACCTACGATGACAATTTCAGACCCCTCCATGATTTCTAAGTGGGAGAACTTGCAAAATAGCAGGGTGTTCAAATACTTATTTTCCTCACTGTATATATATGTATATGAAGTAGTATATTGAGGAGAATAAGTTGACAGTCCAGAGTGAAATTATAGATTAATAAAGTGTAGTGCAAATTATTGATCCTGATAGATCAAGTGTTCAACAGTCTGATTGCTTGGGGGAAAAAGCTATCATGTAGTCGGCTGGTGCGGGTCCTGATGCTGCGATACCGCCTGCCTGATGGTAGCAGTGAGAACAGCCCATGACTCGGGTGGCTGGAGTCTCTGATGATCCTCCGAGCTTTTTTCACACAACGCCTAGTGTATATGTACTGGAGGGAGGGAAGCTCACCTCCGATGATGTTTCTGGCAGTTCGCACCACCCTTTGCAGGGCTTTGCAGTTGTGCGCGGTGCTATTGCCGTACCAGGCGGTAATGCAGCCAGTCAGGATGCTCTCTACAGTGCTGGTGTAGAACCGTGTGAGGATGTGTTGGTTCATTCCAAACTTCCTCAGCCGTCTCAGGAAGAAGAGGCGCTGGTGAGCCTTCTTCACAACGGCCTCAGTGTGGACGGACCATGTGAGTTCCTCAGTAATGTGGACACCGAGGAACTTGAAACTGCTGACTCTCTCTACCGGTGCTCCATTGATGGTGATGGGGCTGTGTTCTCCATCTTTCCTCCTGAAATCCACCACAAGCTCCTTGGTTTTACTGACGTTGAGGGAGAGGTTGTGCTCTTGACAGCAGCGTGTCAGAGTGTGCACCTCCTCTCTGTAGGCTCTTTCATCATTGTCAGTGATCAGACCTACCACCGTCGTATCGTCAGCAAACTTAATGATGGCATTGGAGCTATGTGTTGCCACACAGTCATGTGTGTACAGGGAATACAGGAGTGGGCTGAGAACACAGCCCTGCGGGGCTCCAGTGTTGAGGGTCAGTGATGAGGAGGTGTTGCTGCCCATTCTAACCACCTGACGTCTGCCTGACAGGAAATCCAGGATCCAGCTGCACAGGAGCTGTTTAAGCCCAGAGCCCGGAGTTTCTCATCAAGCTTGGAGGGCACTATGGTGTTGAATGCTGAGCTGTAGTCTACAAACAGCATTCTCACATATGTGTTCCTTTTTTCCAGATAGGAGAGAGCAGTGTGTAGTGTAGATGCAATGGCATCATCGGTGGAGCGGTTGTTGCGGTAGGCAAACTGCAATGGGTCCAAAGAGGGGGGCAGAACAGAGCAGATGTAATCTCTGATTAACCTCTCGAAGCTGATGATGGGGGTCAGAGCAACAGGACGCCAGTCATTTAAGCAAGTGATTGTGGCTTGCTTCGGAACAGGCACAATGGTTGATGTTTTGAAGCATGTGGGGACTACAGACAGGGAGAAGGACAGATTGAAAATGTCCGTAAAAACACCAGCCAGTTGATTCGCGCACGCTCTGATGACGCGGCCCGGAAAGCCGTCTGGACCCGCGGCTTTACGGATGTTCACCCGTCGGAAGGATCGGGTTACATCCACAACAGAGACGGAGAGTGAATCAACCTCTGTAGCGTCAGCCGCGAGTGCTCTCTCCGCGAGGGCGGTGGTGTTGTCCTCGAAACGAGCATAAAATGTATTAAGTTCGTCCAGGAGAGATGCAGCGGTGTTCATGGCGGAAACTTTATTCCGTTTGTAGTCCGTGATTGTGTTAATTCCCTGCCACATCTAGACTATACTTCACATACTTCACTACTTTTATGTAGGTGAATATGTTGTAGGCCTATAGTAAAAGTAAACGATTTTTTTTTTTCACTTTCTTTGTAGGCTATTTGTTTTAAGAATATCAGAGTGTGTTTTATGAAGAGCTAAACGCTTCTTCAATCCAAATCAGGCGGATAACCCCGTTGAAGAAATGTATTTTTCATTTATTGACTTACAATAAAATCTGTATCAGAGTGACATATCCTCCTCAATCTATAAAAGGACCAGGGTAAAAACTGGAGGCAAGCAAAAGAGTATTCCAGTCAATGTCACTTGTAAATAAAGTGGTAATGAGACCATTTGTTTTCTATTCCCACATGTCAAGAAAATGGACAGGTTCCGAACTCACTTCCAAATTGAAGTCCAAACTCTCCACAAAACCATATAGAAGTTATCCAAATAGGCATATAGGCCCTTATCCATCATGAATTTGCTTAGATCCCCCCAAAATACAAAGTACATCATCTGTGTATCTATACCATTTCAAGATATAAAGGATTAACATCGCTGTTAACAATGTTTAAAAAAACACAAACAAATGTGTAATATCTCTCATGAGGGGGGTCTTCGTGTTCTAAATCATTATCTTTCTGACCGAGTAGATGTGATTCCCTCTTCAGAATTTCTAATAGATATGGCTTCACATGTTATGATATATAATTATTTTAGTTTTGATTATTCTATTTATTTACAGTTGAGTGGGACAGCAATGTGATTGGAATATAAATGAACGAAAAGATCTGCAGGCTATGTGGGTTACCCTACAGGTGTAATTTATTATTTGTATTTGGGCTGCTGTAGGCTATGTGATGTGTTTTCTAGGTGTTCTCTATTTTATTGGTTGTCATCGGTTGTGATGTCATGGTCATCAGATGTTTTGACTAGTGGTCATGACATATTTTACATTTGGTGCTGTTGCACTCTGTATTTAAATGCCCGTCGAATGTCGAGTAACCGAAACGTTGCTAAATACATTTTGATACTCTTTCAAACCAGGATAGTGTGCTGATTTTTTTCAAGTGCATAAAATTACAATAACTTTTAGGCATGTTTTATTCATAAAATTGCCAACTCGATTGGACATTCTTCCAATTTCCTTATAGACACGAATGGTTAAATATGAGAATAGCTGATTCCCCGTCTATACTTGACGGAATGACTCATGAATATTAACAAGGTTATCTTAATATTGCTTAGTTACGTTCTGTGCGAGTCTCGACGCTTAATGGGTAACGGCTGTGGGAACGTATAACAACGCCTACAATAAATAGGACAATCATTGAGAAGGGGAAGGGATTTTAGGCAATTGTAGCTAACAGGCAAAACATTACTGATAGGGCTTGCTACGTGATTTATTATTAGGCTGTTTTGCATTTTTATTTTTTTTTTTGAGTATGATTGTTAAAAAATCTTCAAGAGGAAGGATCACTGATCGCAATTTGACGCCAATGAGACCTGCCAACTCCAGTAGTATGATGGCTTTTGTTTTTAAGTATAGCTAAGCGTTAAACCATTGATGAAATAACCCATAGGCCTAGTATAGGCTACTTGTGAGATTCAAGCGATGACCGTTTAATATGTTCATTCTTTAATATTTTTAACTCGTAGATCTGCAACAAGATGTCCCTAAACAACGTCTACGTTCTCGCCGAGGGCGCCTGCTGTCTAGATTAAACGTGTACGGATGCAACAAAGACAGGTGGGGTTATTTTCTTAAATATTTCTAAAAAAAAAAACCGGTTGTCTGAGACGCGTATGTACGAATCCTGCTATGGTGACGGTTTGGCTCATGAATATTAAAGAAGTCAGTTTAGCGAGTCAAGGTCACTCGGTGGCCATCTTTGGAACGCTCCCGTGCAGCTTTTTTCTACGGTGTGATCAAGCAGCATACAAGAGCAACTCCTATCCTTAAATGGGGAAGGACCGAAATCTTCAGAACAGTTGGTCAATATTACGATCAAATGAAATATTTCAAATAAGCAGTTAAGTCTGACAACGCTGGTGACACAAATTGTGCATCTTTGCCTCCGATCACGGTGAAAAACGAAATTTCCCGGCTTGTTTTGCTCATGGGTTCTCGAGTCGATTGACTGGCGATATCTGGATATAAAAGGGGATTGGCTCTTTTACCTGAAGGGCGGGACTCTTTCTAAATCCAAATTCTCCCATTCATTTTAATAAAAGTGACCCATCTCTGCTAAATAGTCTCTGATATTAAAGGTACACTCAGTAATTCTAATCCAATACACTTTTTGTCAAATTCTGCAAATATCTCCACACAGTCTAGCTGTCCATTCTGTGGTGGGCTGAAAAATAATCTAGTATTTGTACACAGTCCTGGCTCTGTGAATTGGACAAAAACAAAATGGATCAGACCGATCCACACAACACTACTCCAGCCAATCAGCAACAGGGGTGGTTCTTGCGTGTGCACAATATCGGGGGTGGGAGCAGAGCCAGAGTGAAATTTATTATTGCAGGGATGGATTATGACTTGCAAAGGCCAATTATCTCCAAGAACCCCCCTCCAATTGTTGTTTTTGGGGTTTTGTTTTAGTTTTCATGAAGAAAGTTACCAAGAAATGCCAGCATGACTTAATTTTTATGAGCCAAAACATTCTGGGCTGCGTTTCCGAAAGCATTGTAAAGAGGTGGTCACACTACACTTTGCACTCCATTCATTACCATTCAAATGCATCCAAATGCAGCACAGCGGAAATGCAAGAACTAGAAAAATATTTAAAAAATTGTAATATAATATTATTTGTTTTGATTTTTGTGATCTATTATTTATTTACACCAGGAGTTCCCCCATATGATATCATATCCTGGTCTGTTGCGTTGAATGACATTTTTTTGCATGCTCAATGCCTAGTGTGACTGCCTCTTAAGCCTAGAAGATTGTAGAAACTAGCACCATTGCAAAAAAAAAAGAGTTGCAACATTATTTGAAATATGTCACATGGTTCATGTAGTTCTCAATAGTTCCAAACAAATCCCTGCTGTCAACCTGTTTGAATGGGTTTAAGCAGAACAGACAGCATTAGAAATTATTTATATTTGCAGCAATTTTCGGTAAATATGAATGCATAATATGCACTAATTGCTACGTTGACTACATTTATAGTAGCATTTTATCTGGGGAGTGATGGGGAGACTTGTTCATAAAGCATTATTCAGTTTTTCTGTGTTTTAATTTTGGTGGGAAGGCAGATTGCTCCCATAACGTAGAATACATTTACAGTTTGTATGTATTAATAGTTTTCTCATGCTTCTGTGGTCATAATCCTTATGTTATAAGACATTCACATAAGCGTGCACATCAAGTGAATATCAATTAATGCAAGCTACTGCTCAATTTAACCCAACAAAGAAGTTTTGCCAATATTGCAAAATAAACAAGACAACCAATTGCATTCAACAAAACATTTTATTATATATTATATCTTGGCAGAGGTTAGATAAGTTTTTCCTTGAAATGGCAGTCTTCATAGAATCTCATTTGACCTCCTACAGGGAGAGAAAGATAGGCCAGCAAAGGCATAAAAGTGTTCAAATTAGCCATTGCATTCATTCTTTCACCGCAACAGCAGGAAAAAAGGAGATCTGGCCATGAGTGCTCCATAAACTTCACTGGACAATGACTGCTCAAAACATGTCCAGACACACCGAGTCAAACTCCTGTCCATACAATGATAGCAAAAACATTCACACGCCACAAATAATGCAGCAGTTACTTTTATTTGTGGGTGAGAGCATTCCACTGCCAGAAACAGACAGTGGTGGAAGATCTTTTACTTGATTACAGAAGTACTAATACCACACTGTGAAAATACTCCACTACAAGTAAAAGTCTTGCATTCATTAAGTATAAGTATGTACAAGTATTATCAGCAAAATGTAAAAGTACTTACTCTGCAGAAAAATGTTCCCTTTTGTTTTGAATTTGTTTTACAATTATATATTATGTTTTTGGATTAATATTACTGCTGCATTAAAGTGTATGTGGCATTTTACTGCTGTAGATGTTTACGTTGTGCTATTTTAAACTACTTTATATACTGTTGGGTAGTTTAATCTACAGCAGTGCATCATATTCTATCATCAGATGTTTGTAGCATCGCTGACCTGTGAGAACCACGTATCTAAAAAGTCACCTTTTCATGATCTCAGAAAAACAGCCGTTTCATCTTTGTGACATTGCATTTACTAGCTAATCCAAGGGGGGTTTTAAATAGTTTATTTATCATAAGAAGTAAAAGCATTTTCTCAACCCATAAAGGAGCACCTAATCTTTCAGTTTATCACAAACATTCAAAATCAACACATTTGGAGACATATGGTTTTCACTGAACCGGAAGGGTATCAAAAATTGTGAACTGAAAAGTAACTACTGTAGTAACTAGAGCTGTCAGACAAATATAGTGGAGTAAATGTATAAAGTTGCAATAAATGGAAATGCTCAAGTACAAGTACTTTTAATTTGTACTTGAGTAAATGTACTTGGTCTGCTTCCTGTGGTGGAATTTAGCTATGTCATAGGCTCCAGGGGAGACCAGGTCTTGAGTCGAGTCGAGCCTGTTGCTTCTGGAGAGAACTGGGAGTAGTTAAGAAAGATGAAACATTCATCCACAAACATTGTAAGTTAATACATTGAAGGACATAGATTAAATATGCATCAAAAGCCAAGTACATAAAAGGGAGAGCACACAGCTACAGTCAGGTCCAAACGTATTTGGGCATTGGCATGATTTCTGTGCAGTACATTGAATCTGAAATTAAATAATGACTATGGACCTCAAGTCCAAACTCTCATCTTAAATCTGTGGGTATTTTGAGATGCATCAAGTTAACCATGTAGTAATTATAGCCATTTGACAGGCTGCCAATTTCAGAGGACCAAAAGTTATTGCAAAAGTTCCTATAAACCTAAATAAAATGATCATATTTAGTACTTGGTTGCAACTTTGAATTTGATGACCAAATAATAACTCATACTAAAGCTGAAAGTCTGCATTTTAAACTTCTTATCATCGTTTCATTTTAAATCCAATGTGCTGATGGACAGAACCAACATTTTTGTCATTGTCCAAATACATTAACCAATCTGTATGAATCCCAAACCAACCTTACACCTGTAGGCTAGCCCAACAGCTACTATTACAAGGGTTCGGACATGTGGTCATGGTGTGTTCCTCACCATCAGGAATCGAGGGTTAATCCCTGGCAACATTTCAGCAGTTCCCTCTACTATTGACCACTGCTAGGCAACACCATGCCTGGTGACAAGCAATCTCCCTAATAACAAAAGTATCAGGGGAGTGAACTCCTCAGCGGTCCAGGGGCATGTTCCCCCGGGAAGAAACCTTTTTAAATATCAGCTTTATAATGTGGATTTACTGTCGATTTTAGCATGAGGATATGTGGAAAAACTCACCCTAGAATTAATGTAAGCCAGGGAGGGGTAAACTCTCACTTTTATGCAATTTCTGGAAAGTGATACTTTATCTCTTACTATTATATATTATTATTTGATTTGGATTTTTCCCCCTGAATGTTCAATGTTGAGGGTGGGGTGGGGGAGAGAAGTGTTTATAAATGTTATTGTATGTATGACTGTTCCATTTGCACTCCACTACTCTTACAATATACAATTTTGGTATTTCTATAAAGCCTATAAGCATATATACAGCTGCCAGTTTATTAGGGACACCGAGCTAAAACAATACATTATAACAGCCCTGCAATAAATCCTACCTTCATGACGGTTATAATGTTCAGTTTTTGTTGTTTAGAGGTATTGATTCAACTCTGATTATTTTAGATGATACAGAGAGCTGTTTCTGACAATTACAAACCTTATTGATTTTTTGATCTTTTTTAGATAACTGGCTTGCTAGGTCATCAAAGTCAGTCTCCCATGGTTTCACATGTCAGCTCTTCAACAGAAAAATAAAGTAATCTGCAATTATCCACATTAATGCTGCTGAACACCTGTCAATGATGCAATGTCTAGCAAACGATAAATTACTGTGTGTAATGACTGAATTAACCAAGGAACAACCTTGCTAGATACAAGTTAGCCATGTTATCTAGTTGAGCTTGATACCATTTATTGAAATTAGGTTTACTAATATGGTACGGTCTTGTACTAAGTGTTGCTAACTTTAACAACAAATCTATTCACCTAAGATAAACTTTGTTCATTTATCGAACGCCAATAACTGCAATTAATTTGAGGTAAATGTAGGCCAAATGATATCTGATTATGGTAGCTAGTGAAGTGTTGCTCACGTTAGCTAACTGCAATTAGAATCTTACTAGCTATTATCTAAAGGATAAACATTAACTAGAGCTGGCTACATAAAATACCACTATTGACTAGATTCATGAGAGGTCAGCTAATGTGTTAAAACAAAAATAAAAAATGCAGTTATTTCATCAACTTTCTAGTGAGTGTGCTTGAGAAACACTGAAATGAATGGGGTTTGGTGCTGGAACTATTCAGTGTTTGGAACTATCGGTTGCCCCGCCATGACACGCGTCACTTCCGCATTCTACGATTTCAACAGAAGTCTATGGCAGTGTTGCAACTCTTTTTCAACTGCTGTTAGAAACCATTGGCACCAATATTCTCAACGATCAACTTAAAATCTCAGTAAAACGGAGTAGTTTTTCCCCATTAAATAAAGATTTATTCCTAAAAAAATTTATTGTAATTTTGAAACACATGTATAAAATCATGATCACTCACAAAAGATGAAGACAAGTCATATAGACTAAGTAACCTACGGTGGTCCAGAAGTGCACAATTTTACAAAGCAAAAGTTCACAACACAATTTATTTATGTAGTAGCTTTATTTCTTTAAGTCACAATGCAAATACATTTATTCAAAACATAGAGACATTAAGCGACAACACACAGAAATTAAGCCACAACTCAAAATAAATGCTCCCGGCCACTAGGGGGCATTGTCGACATGGTGAATAATGTTTCGATTATTTATAGACCTTTTTCATGGACTGTGATAACGTGTTTCTTCCTTATTTAGCAACGTAAATCTAAAAAATATGTATATTATATATATTTAAGTTTATAACATTATTCTTTGTGTTATTTTACCCTAGAATTAGTTTAAAAAAAATGAATTACCACAGCTGTGGGGGGGGGGGGGTCTCTATTACAGCTGCTGAGTGACAGTAAATTTGGCATAATCTCCATCTGACTCTCTTAATCCACCGCTCTCTATATTTTCCTCTTCTGGAAAGTCATTCAAATGTAATAGAGGATTTTTTTTCTTTTGGACTTGGAGCTAATGGGTAAGTGAAAATAATATTTGCTGTGATCTCCCATTCACCACATCAAAGTTTAACTGCTAATGTTTACTTCCACGTTCCAAAACCCAGAGTTACTTGAGGAGGACAGCAGGACACAATAAGATATTCCCAATGTGAGTAAAATAAAGAGTTATGTTTTGATTATGTATTATTTTAATTTAACGAAATACATTTTGGCAAAGACATTTGTGCATTGTGAAACTGAGTATTGTAATTAACTCTTTATGGTACAGTGTTGCCTCCATACTACATAAGAAAATTTGGCTTTTTAAAAACAAAATGTATTTTGTTTCAAAATAAAACACCAGATTAGTGCATCTTCTAATCATTGTGAGGCAGCATAATTTTGTTGTGCTATGGCTTAATATTAAATTTTTTATATCGTAATTTATTTGTGCTATGGCTACATTTATTTGTGTTGTGTCCTAATTTTGTGTGTTTTATCTTAATTTTGTGTTGTGGCCATTTGTGTGTGTGTGTGTGTTGTAAACTTTGGTTTGCTTTGTACATTTTGTTATGTTGTGCACCTCTGGGCCACCATAGTAACCTTCTAAAAGCAGTTTTATTTTTCATGGGGGAGGGGCTGCCATTTTAGAATCGCATGACCTGCATTCTAATCTCTTAATCTCAATAACTATCTTGTTATTGGACACTTTCACTCTAGGATTAAATTATTCATGGCTGATTGTGGATAGTGAATTTCTACAATGGCATCTGTAACTGAAAACTGTTGATTTCAAATGATGCTGCATTCACATCACTAGGTGTCAGTGTAAGTCCAAGATGACATGAACAAAAGTGCACCTTTAAGCTTGTGATACTTTTGGGAAACGCAGCCCTGGTCTGATCATCCGTCATTCATCCTTCAGATGAGTAAACTGTGATGGCAGTGGTAGTGCACTTTCATATTGAGATACCCTTTCTAAATTTCAGAGTTGTGAATCCAGGTGGAAGATGTTCAAATAGTCGATCATTGATTTCAGGATCTAGGAGAGGCAAGGTATGGGTGCCTGTGCTTGTTAGACTGTCAGATTCTGATATCACTAATTTAACAAATTTGAGGTTTGTCTCTATCAGCTCCTTAGCTCCCTCTGTAGTCCCTTCTTCTAATGTTGTGAACATGAATTTGGGCACTGGCAAGGGTGTTCATTCACTGAGCATCCTGCTGCATTCCATTCAACTCAGATGTGGGATATTCCTTCTTGATATCTCTGCCCATAAAGGCATTCCATTGCCTAATGCTCGGAAAATGACGTGTAAGCAAACAAAACTGCAATGCTCCCATTAGCATAGCAGGTGTTTGACCGTAACCAGAGATGTCTCCTAGCAACCCAATTGAGAAACAATGCTGCAACAATAGCATTTGTGCTACAGGTGTACGATTATCAAAAGCAGAGGCGGACTGGTCATCGGGAGTACACCGACTTTTCCAGCATTATGCCGAATAGGGCCGACTCCCTGATCAGTGCCCTGACAACTGAACGAGGGAGCTGATTAAGATGAAACCTTGGTCTATACGTGGTATGGTTATCAGGATACTATACTAACTAAAATATCACAATACCAAGTAGTAGGCTATCATGATACTACTCATTTTGTTTCTTATATCAGGGAAGTGAGTATTCTGTTAATGTGTTAATTCCTAACAGTTTCTACAAAGAACATTTTTATAATCTTGGTTAATATGAATTTAAACATATACTAATAAATGTTTTCAGTTAAAAGTTTATTAGTTAATGCATTATGAACTAACACTGAACAATTACATTTTTATAAACTAACATTAACTAAAATTAATAAATGCTTTAAAAAACGATTGTTAATTGTTAGTTCATGATACCTAATGCATTAACTAACAAATACAACCTTGTTGTAAAGGGTTACCAAATATGTTAATCAAATAAACTGATCACTTTACAATAAATCTAAGCTTTTCTAACACCTGTTCATGTCAACCAATGGCGTTTACTAATGTTAACCAATGGAACTTAAATTTTTTTAAAGAAATAATACAGTATATGGCAGGGTCGTATAAGGTCTGCAAGACCATTTTACCCGGCCCGCAATGCTATTTGAGAAATAATTTGAAAAGCAAAAATTTTACTTGATTTCATTAACTGTGAAAACTTTTAATAAAATAATGATTAAAGATATTTTATAAGTTTCCATTCATTCAAAAATGCTGTCAGTTAAGCCATTAAAGGGGTCATGACATGAGGAATAAAAATTTTCTTGATCTTTTGACATATAAGATATTGCATTATAAAAATATAGTGTCAGAATCAGACTGAAAATGTCCTTCTTAATTGAAAAAGAGCATTTATTTAAACCAAGCTGCAAAAACAGCTTGTTTGGAATTTGTGGAACTTGTGACATCACTAGGAATAAATACATCTGCATATGTCTATAGCAAGACATCAACACCTTTCCACAGTTTTCCAGAGCAGCCACTGGCCAGTGCCATAGTGAATATAATTGCCCGTTTTCTATTTCTGGTCTTGAGATGCAATGTAGATGTTTTTTTTTAGATGTGTTTTTAGAGATGCAATGGAGAATCTTTTTTTTTTTTTTTTTTTTTAAGAGTAAAAATTAATTTCAGGCACAACTTGTGCTGTTGTTGGCTGTCATAATAAATCAAAGTAGTTAATGATATCAACATAACTAATTGGACCATCTCTTCGTGTCATCTACACTCACTGGTGAAGCACTGTCAATAAAAAACTGTCATCTTGACTCTGTGAAGTATCTGCTCTATACAGCCACATGTTTTTTTATTTTTTTTACAATTGTAACACCTTAAACATTACAAAACCTGCTAAGAATGTATGCTGATATGAGTGAAACCTCTGGAGACTGGAAATTGAAAGCAGTAGAATCATGGAACACTTCCGCATTCAGGAAAAAGGTGGATTTTTGTCATTGCACACTTGGCTCCGCCCACTGGTGCTCAGTCAGTCAGACAGGTGAAGAGGAGAGAGATGGGAGATTCAGCTACACTAAAGGGGACTTGCACAAGACACCTTCATGTGCTTATATGGATTTAAATGCTTTTCTACACAATCATGCACTTGATGCACTGTGTTGTCGTTTATCGTGCATTTTGTGTCACTAAAAAGACACTATGTCAAGTTATAACTTATAACTCTTAAAATGAGACCCCCATTCTGTGTCTTGCTGTTTTGAGTATAAACGCATCCTGGGCTGTTTTTGCACCCATCTATTTTAATTCTTGGTCTATGTAAAAATGTCTAATCGTTTTGATGCTTTCCGGCGATGTGCTCCGCATTTTAAGAGTGGTCGAAGTGCAAGATTTAAAAAAGCACCTGATTCTGCTGCTGCCACTGACTGGGGGAAACACATGCTGTTCTGTGTGTAAACTAACACGGAAGAAGGGAGATGTCGCTCCTGTGAACAGCGACGTCTCTGCTTTGGCCTGTTGAACCCAACATCACCAAGGATTGTATTACCATTGCATATTCACTACATTTCGGGGAGGATTCTTTGTGTTTTAGGATCATATCAGTGTGAGTTGCTTGTGAGCCAGTCACAATGTGATTCAAGCTTTGCAAAGAAACTGTTATTGAAGGATGGGGCAGTTAAAAACATTTGGACCTGCTCGCAAAACCGTAAGTAACCAGTTTCATTCACGAATGTTTCAAATGTCATAAATGTTTGATAGTTGCTGTGCTAGAATGAACAGTTTGATACATTCAGATAAAATATGTATATGTTATGTGTTAACTCTGAAATGTAGTTTTATAATGTTGTGGAGCTTGTTCAATTTCTTCTGATTTACTTTCATATATGGCGGTATTTGAGGGGTTGCACAATGTTAGCCAATCATCCATGTTAGTGGATGTTAACATTGAAGTTTAAAGGAACTGTGCAGCCAAAACCAAGTGTTTCAGGCTGAGATCCAGAGACAGGGTGCTAAATTATTATATTTCACTAAATTTTATGACCATTTTATTGCCAAAAAAATAAAATAAGTTAATAACATTAGATGTGGACCTCAGACAGGATTTATGGACAGGGGGACAACATTTTCCAAATTGCGACAGACTTTGAGTGTGCGGAGTTCTTGTACGCTGCTTGTACATTCTCATTGCCAACCTGAATATGAAAAACTATTATTCTAATAAAGAGCCTTTTCTTACTCAATGATTTTTGTTTTATTTATTTAATAAAACGACAACAAAAAAAACAGCAACCCCTACTTATTGTGGCACTGCCCTCATCCACACCCACTCCAGCACCGTCCACCACCACCCACCCATTCTTGTGTTACTCACTCACTTACTGTTTAGGGATGCTAGTCTCTCCCTCAGTGGACCTGCTCTGCATGGTGGGGATGCTCGTCTCTCTCTCAGTTTCTGATAGAGGGTGATATCATAGCAAGAGTCTGATTATTTTCTTGCTGACTTCAGGTCTAAAAAATTAGCTAATTACAAGCTTTAGTAATTCCAGCAGGTTGCAATATAATAGCCTTATAAGTAGGGATGGTATCGTTAGGATTTTATCAATACTATTACTATGATCGATACTCCTTTTTTGTTTGTTTTTATCAATTGTTAAATAATTGATAAACATATATATCATTTTTTAAAAGAATGTTGTTTCTAGAGTATCAACAGTAAAGTCAATATATAAACTCAATATCTCACTGGAAACAAATCTAAAATATCAATAAAATAATTGTATCCAATGGCTGTGAAGAAAGCAGGGAAGGCTGTCATCAAGGGGCTGTGTTTGAGGTCAATCAAACCGTGCACATGTCTTTGCTGCCTACATAGCAATGTTTATTTTTTTATTTAGAAAGACGTCATATAATTTTTATTTAATTCTCAGCAATGGTAACGTGTCCCACATTTGTTTTGTTGGGATCTGGTCACCCCTAGTGTGTGTGTGTGCGTGTGGCGCAGCTCTGAAACAGAGTAGAGAGGCTGCTGCAGCGTGATTGTAAATTACACCAACACATTAAAAAGAACCGTAATGTCGGAGCTTATCAATACTACATTCTTCAATAATTTAGCACCAGGGGCTGTTTAATACCGGGTTTTGGTACCCATTCCTACTTATAATGGCATTTATATCTATTTATTATATTGATATCTTATCTCTCTTTTGCCACGTTCAGCTTCGCCTTGTCATACCTAAAATTTCATGCTTGGCAAGAAATTTGGCCATCGCCTCTCTGCTTCTTTCGTTCATTTTTGCTCTCTATTTGCTCTTTTCTTTTTTGTGCCCCTTATTTTAGTCTTTGAGGCATTTTGACTCTCTAGTCAGTCCCAGCTTTGCAAAATTCACATCGTGTGTGTTCCGCACATCTGATTGGCCAAGTGTTTCGACCGAACCATTTTCACAATAACAGCAGGGGGATCAGAATCAGATGACAAGTTGAAATGTGTTTTAATAATAAAAATGTATGTATTTATCGTGTAATTACATATGCATTCTATGTTCAGTGATATAAGTCTGTAAGTAAAATTGTTGTGCTTGATCCTATTGAGGGTCAACTATAGACCTTTGCATGGGCCCCACTAGGCCTTGGGCCGGGGTCATCTGTACTCTTTGACAACCCCTGATGGCGGGCCTGATAAAATTATAAAAAATAAAAAAAATCATGAAATGTCATGACCCCTTTAACTTATTAGGAAGCAAGGCAGCAAGTCAGCTGCCTACTATTTCGGATGAAGTCCTCTTGTGGATTCCATTCACAGAATGAGGCATGCAGCTCTTATCACAGATGTGCAGCTCCGCAGTGGCAGCTCACTGTTCTATTATGCTTACAATAAACTTTTAAAAATAACAAAGACTGCTTGGAAAATATAGACATACTATATTTTATTTTTGATTATTTTCTTAATCGTCCCTTTATTCTGACATGACATTTCTCTCCATTCAACTCTTTATTTGTTTGCTTTAATAATATATTTATGTATGCTAAAATGGTATGGTATGCGGAAGTCCCTGTCATGTGAGCACTGAGGCAGGCATGATGTAATTTATAACTTTCTTATTCTATGACCATATTTATAACGAGAATTGAGCTCCACTAGCTTCCTGGGTAAATGAAATGACACCATGTTAGAGTATGGGAGCACATTATACCGCATAATTTAGAGGAAAACTAATAATAATTCTTAATGAAGTAAACATGAGAATCCATCAATATTTCTCTAAGGCCACATTTACACCTTGCATTAACCTGCCTTTCATATTCATATACAGCATTATCTGAATATTCTCTTGCTGGAATGCATTTACACCTTGCAGTCAGCTAAATTTTGTGTCGTCGAAGCAAATTTTATGAAAACCATCTTGAGTTTGGCACTCTGTAAGTGCACAATATGCTTCTCATCTGAAACACGTGACTGAAGCATGGTTTAATGTTTGTCACTGATTAATTCATTATTATTAATAATAATAATAATAATAATAAATCCTTACATTTATAAAGCACTTTTCTAGGCACTCAATGCACACAGTGAACCACCACCAGTGTGCAGCATCCACCTGGATGATGCGATGACAGCCATATTGTGCCAGAATGCCCACCACACACAGCTATTGGTGGAAAGGAGAGAGTAGAGTTATAGAACCAATGAATGGATGGGGATTATTTGGAGGCCATGATTGATAAGGGCCAAATGGGGGAATTTGGCCAGGACACAGGGGGTACACCCCCACATGTTTCTAAATGATTATTTAAAAAATAATAATAATAAATTATGGTAGCGTTTGCTTATCCAAAATACTATAGGCCAAATTATAAATTTACTGGAGAAATCAGACATTACTTTTGGCACTATCAGGAGTATCAAATATGTGTATCCTTAGCATTATTATGCATTATATTCAGCTTTATATATAGTTTAATATAGTACAATAATCTGTAAATGTAGTGCAAATTCAGTCTCATGCTGAAAAGTCAGTGCTCATTGTATTACATGTGCTAACATGATGAGGAGAGAAACCATCGAAAACACGTAAAAGACTGACACGCTTTGTCCTCTGTGACATCCGTGTGATATCCATGAGAGCTACACTACTGATTACATTGAAACTGAAATTGACATATGATATTGCACAATTTCTAACTGTTAGTCAAAATATTTTGATTAACGGCTTACTCAAAATGATTGCACTCTCTTTCTGCATTGCGATCAGTTTGATTGATTTGATTAATGGAGACTCGCTTGTGTAAAGACAAACCGTTTTGCAAAATACACGCCTGAATTTGAATTCATATGTATACAGTTACCATGCACCACATTTTTCCCTCCTGTTAACTAACATCCACTGATGGAGCTTCTCCGTGCTTGCTGCATATATCCAACTAAGTGATAATCAAATTTGTTGTCAATGATTTACATTATCGATAATTAGCCATTTTATCCATTAGTTGTCTAATCCAATCACAATTAAAATTCTACAATTTTGCATCTTGGGTGCGTTTACACATGCATTTAATGTGGTCAAATGCTATCTACATCACTGAAAACGCATGGTAAATGGAGCCTAAATGTGCACTCTTTTGGACTAGATTTGGATTTGGTTCACTGAAGCCTGCTAGATACAAATCAACAGGAGTTTACATCATTTAATGGTTATGTGCATCTTTTGTAATGGTTTCATTTTGATAACTCCTATTTTAATTTGTTGACATAAATTAAGAAATTACTTTCGCAGTTACATTTCTATCATGAACCTGTGGCTTAATAGCGAGGTTGGAGTATTAGGCCTTCACATTTCTAATGATGCACAGTTTGACACAATTCAGTCTGGTGATCTTTGTGTGAGAAGGGGTTGTTTTTGTAGACATGAGTCTCTAACTCTTTAAATCAAACAAACATGGTTGTGAAGAAAATGATATTGACTACTGCATATTACTTATGGTATAACATGCTGTATATACAAACCTAGGAGGCAGGTTTTTGCTTACAATTCTAAAATGAACAAGCTGTATGCTTGCTTTTTTGGGTATATTACTATTTGGCCAGTATATAGTCAAACTGATTTGGTTAGTAGTCCTACAATGTGAAGAGCGTAACTGCACTTAACTACTCTCTGCAGGGCATGATGACTGCCAGTGCCTCCAAAGACTTCAGCCAGGACTCGACAAGTTGGGTTTGAAGCTATTCACTGCAATACATTGCTGTTACATTTAATCAGAAACCTATATAAGCCCCTTCTCTCTCTCTCTCTCTCTCTGGCTAGGTATAACAATGCCCTCTGGTTTGTCCAGCTTCTTGTTGGATTGCTTGGATGTAGATTTTCCAACCTCAAACATGGACTCCACACTTTCTTCCATTGAGGAGTTTCGCAGAGATAATAATTATGGTAGAATTACAATGCAAAAATCTCTGAAATTGATTCGCACCCTTAAAGGAATAGTTCAACCCAAAATGAAATGTGTCATTTTCTCTAACCCCATGTTGTTCCAAAACCATAGGCTGGTATTCGTTTTATTTTTCTGTGGAACACAAAAGGAGACATTTTGAAGAATTTCATGTAACACTTCTACTGTTTAGGGTTGTCAAGCTCCAAAATGATCAAACTCAATAAAAGTATCATCGAAGTAGTGCAGATGTTCCTCACACAAATCTATCGTATGGCTTCAGAACACTTGAAATATTGCACATGGGTCATATTAACAACTTTGCTTGGTATAAAATGGTGAGCAAATTGGGACATGATTTACATTTTTTGGTTTACTATTCCTTTAATTCTTAGTTCAAACCTAATGTCAACAAAATTGCAATCCAGTTTATACAATATTTTACACTTTAGTTTTATCAGTAAAAATGATATGCTGTAAATTTTAAGGAATGCTATTTGTTTTTCCCATGACCACTCAGATGAGGAGACTGTCTTAGTTAGTGAAGGTGGAATTATGAAAAATGTGAAAAACTCAACTCTTCTTGATCTCAGTCATGCACAGGATATAGCAATGCAGCAGCCTCCAAACATCTCCTCCATACTTGGTATGTATTTTATAGGCTACTTCTATTAATGCAGCGAGGGATACGTTTATGCAAAAACATTTTAGTGTAGTGCTAAGAAAATGAAAGCCTGTGTCACATGTATTATTTCCTGCAGAACAATCATTTGACACTGATGAAGAAAAAGTGACAAAATCATTTTCTTTGTCACCTATAAGGTAAGGCCATATGTAGCATATACAATGATGAAATTAAGAAGAAATATTGAAGATTCTGTACTATTTCTTGGTCACTGTTATAAGCACATTTGTGACATTTCCCATTTGAACTCTGTAGAACATCATTTTGAACTAACTTGTGAAGTCCATGCCAGATGCATACTCTCATTAAAGCGAACAATGGGACATACAGTGGGACATTTTTACACGTTGGTGTTCTGAAATAATTTGTAATAAAACATTTGTACTAAATGCAGAAAAAAATAACTGTTTTAATAGTGGTTGCAGACTTTTGGACCCCACTGCATAGACTGTACACATACTGTATGATTGTTTGATTACATTTATCTCGCTTTAACCATAAACTTCTCTTTGTATAGATTCATTATGCCTTTCTCTATTAAGACTATTGATCTGGTTATCTCATGTGTTGTACTGATGTTTTTTAGACTCTCCCCATTACGAGTGCCCTCTGAAACTTTGCCATCAGATATTGCATCAGGTACTTGCTTGAGTGAGCATCAAGTTATAAGGAGATGGCATGAATTTCTTTTAAATAATGCTCTATTTCTGGTGCTTGCAGAATGTGTGTTCAAATTGGTTGAAGAGAGAACGCCTGTAAATAAAAGGGTTGTAATTCTTTCCCCTGTTGTGAAAAAGGAGGTGAGTCACATTTTCATTTTATGCCTATTCACATTCTTATCTTTATAACACTTTTCTTGTTAGGAAATTGTGTACTATATTAAAATAACAACATCTGTAATGAGAAAAATATATATTTTAGTGTTTTGTAGTGAAGGAGAAACCAATAAAATGCAGAAAAGTTACGTTCAGTGATATTGTGAGCATTCAGAATGTATCAAGCCATAAACACTATAAAATGGGCCACCACAACTATGGAGTTCAACAGGAGAAGCTTGTTAAATCTGGAGGAGGTTTCACAAGTGAAATTAGGAAAATGCCAGTGGAATTCCAAGATAATTCCTCAGGGTCAGCAAAACTCTTTGACTTTGCAAATGAAAGTGAGAAAGAAGCCTTTTTCCAGAGACTGAGAAAAACATACTCGTTTCAGTTTCCTGCCAGACTGGTAACTTTTTTTATTATTATTATTTCAAATTTTCTGGTTACATTTACAATTTTGAAAGAAGACCAAAATTCCATTGTCAATGTGTCTCTGTTCTTTATAGATAAGGTCCACAGTCTCACCACCATTAGAGAAGACTTCAATCACAACAAGTTGAGGTTGGACAATGACAGATGTCAAACAATGTTAATATTAGGTTATATTATTTAAATCTGTATTGGGTTATTCAATGTAATATTAACCACATTTCAAAACCAAATTCCTCCCTGGAATTCGGATCAATGCCATGGATCAATATTCACTGATTAATCCATTATTTTGTAGAAGGGGGGTAAAACTACAGGTCCAAAAATAGAAAGCAGGCAGTGTATGTATTTCATTATATCTACTCTGAAATTGGTAGATCTATTACAAATAATATTTTGACTTCAGCACCCCTTGTTGCATTATATGCCAATGGTGTGAGCCACAAAACTGAAAAAACAAAAAGCAATGTTGAGGCTATAATTGATAGGGTGTCAATTATTTGAGCATGGTCTTACTGGATATTGTAAAATGTACAAATTGGGAAGAAGCAAAATGGCAGCTGTGCAAAAATGCGTGAAATTTACAGTGCCCGTGAAGTGCAAAACAAAACAACTAATCAGATAATATAATGGCAAGTCAGAAAACACATTGACAAGTCAGAAAACACAACACGACTGTCTAAAAGTCCACAAACTCTGATGCACCAAGCATTCAGTTGACTTGTAGATTCTAACTTAAACATTTTTAGCCAAAATAAATAATAAATCCAATCAAATTTAAAGTTTACGGTTGCTGCCAATGGATAGATTGACTTGCATTAGGTGAGATTTTCCCAGTTAGTCCAATTTAAATGGATGAGATTTTGTTGCATACAGAAGCTTATGCTAGCTAGAAGAGGGCAAGCTTTCAATGAACACTATAGTGACAATTCATAGTTCACATTCTTTTCTTTTGTGAGTGGTTGTTTCTGATAATACTGGATGGTCAAAAGACACATGCAGTGTCACTTTGTATTTGTTCTGCAGTTGAAGACCTCAGGAGAGATGAGCACATTTCTGAAGGGTGAGACAGTTCAATCATTCTATCCAGCTTTTAGAATACACAAAACATTAACACAGATACACATGAAAAAGAAGTAAAGAGTTAGACTAAATTGCTAAGTATTATGTACTTAAACAATAGTTCTATTGCAGAGTCCTTAAGAATTTGGAATCACCAATGTCTTGCAGTTATTTGGTAAGGACTATTAATACAATTATCTAATAATCTTTAGTCTTCTTATTTTATTAGTAGAATATAAAGTAAGTTTTGCATTTATTTGTTTTTTAATTGAGTTCCTTGATTTAACCATTAATTTTCAGATGGATGTTCCGATGTCTGACAGTCGGCTTTGTGGATAAATACAATTTGAAATGAGAAATGCAGGTTATACATTTCCAAAAATATTTTTGTGTAAAAGATTAATATACAGAAGATGAATAAATAGTATTATTGCAGTGTTAATGTGGTTAATTACTTTTGCATCACTGTTCATTTTAGACCACTGAACATAAAATACCCCTGATTTAAATTAATGCATGAGGTGCAATATTAATGCAATCAGCCTTTAGTTCTATAGAAATATAAAAAAAAGTGGTAGGATGGCATGGCAGTTAGTTGTAATGGGGTGTGCTGCTGCGATCTGGATTATCTTTTTGTTTGGTTAAGAGTAGGTACACTGATGCTTACCTTCCTGACATCAACAGCCACATGACAATGGAGGAAGTGCTCCAGGAATGAATATAAGTACACACAGATTTATTTATTTTGTATGGTTTGGGCTAAAGAAGGCTAGGTTGGGGTGTAACAGAATACATGTAACATGATTATGTATTTAAAATGCAAAATAAAGTAACTGTATTCCATTACAATTACAATTTAAATCATTGGTAGTTAGAATACAGTTACATTCAAAAGTATTTTGATTACTGAAGAGATTACTTTGCATTTAATTGTAATTTGTTTCATTTAATATTTAGTCCTTTCAAGATGGAAACATTTCTACATAGAAATGATGTGATCCAAAGTGCATTTGAACAGCGGTGAAACACTTTCTTATGATGTGTTACATTCATACGAGCAGACAGAGAAGTACGTTTGGAGTAAGTTTGGAGCACAAGAAGATGCTAATTCTAGCCTTTTTACATGCTCATGTTATCAGGCACAATCATATTTTCTATCAAGAAAATTCACATTGGATCAAAATATCTTTTTTTCTAGTAAGACCTTTGATATTAGAGCAAAAATCATATTCTTGATGATGATTTTTGTATTGTTTTCCTGTAAAAATATCTAAAAATCCTTAAAATAAGATCAATTAGATTGATCTTGTTTTAGAAAATACACTGCATAAGATATTTCGGTTTTTCAGAGAATGTATTTTTAACATGTGTATTTTGTATTTCTGTACTGTCAGAGTTTTTATAGTCAAAACATGTGAAAAGAAATACCAGTGCTGAAGAAGTAATCCAAAGTATTTTGATGGAATACATCAAATGGAATACGTTACGAATTACATTTTACAGCATGTATTGTGTAATCTGTAGTGGAATACATTTCAAAAGTAAACCTCCCAACCCAGGTGATAGGTTGTGACTTGTGGACAATGGCGACAGATTTCACTGCTAATTTGCAATATGTTATTTTAATGTAATACTGACCAGCAGTTTCGAAGATTTCTGTCTTTCTTCATTCAGTAGGTATGAACTGTACTTGCATGACTGAAACCTTACTGGTCGCCCCAAGACCTCCAATCTTAAAAGCTTCCTCATTTTTTACTCTCCTGTTCTTGGTATTAAGGAAGGGTCAGATTAAGACTCCTTAGTGCCCCTGTCTGGGCTATAACACCTAACGAGAAAATGTAAAGGTTTTTCTGAGAGAACCAATTAGCACTGAATGCTTTAAATTCTAGATACAAATACAGAGAGAACAGAAGCAGTGGATGTGAATGGAGTTGGTTTCCCCTACCAGATTAAAGCATTCTGTATTCACTTTACTTGAACTCCGCTCTTGATTTTACATACTGTATCCCGTACCTCACTATATTAATAAATACAATGCATACCTCTATATAATTATCAGGATAAAAAATAAAAATAGACATAAAGGATTAAAAAGAAACCATGGCTGGTTTACTAAGCACTAAGTAGATTGTTAGTTGCATGTAAGTAGCGGCTAATTTAATAATGTTCGTAAATTAATGAGAGCATTGGACCACTTGTAGGTCCATTCTGTGCAACAATTTTTCTTGCATCTTTTATTTTATAGCAGACAAAGTGACATTTAATGAAATGTATTGATATGTAATGATATGCTTTGATTCTTTTAATGCAGGTTCACTACCGATCTATAATAGTGATAATTCTGTGAATCTTTTTTTTTTTTTTTTTTTAAAGGACTGCATTTAAACCAGCCTTTAAACCGTGCATGTGATGTGAAATTTTGACAGATGGGCCAAGACTACATCTTAAAACCAAATCCATAATTTTTTTAATTTTATGAAATTAATTCATATTTAATAACTTCAAGCTCATTGATTATATTACATACAGTACAATTTCCATGTTTGGCAGTGTTGAGAAAACAAACTCCTGGATATATTGGTGAAAGTTTTAGCCTTCAGCAGCTTTTCCGATGTAGAACGAATAACAAGCTGGTTTGAGAAACGTGTGTTCCTCCATCCTAAAATAACATATGACAGAATGACATTAAAACCATTAGTCGCAATGGGAAACCTAGCCCACAAAGGAAATTTTACAACTCAGTCCGTCTAAATGACAGATAATAATTAGCTACACCCGCCATTTCATTTTAAACATTTTAATTTTAAAAAAGGTAAGCATATAGAGCATTTTTATAAAAATCAGCTGATGAAAATGCATACAAATTCAGAAATGTATCTGACATGGCAGCCGAAGTCAACACTGACTGGTAAACATCTCTGTTATGCTGAAGCACTTGTGCGTCAAACTATCTGGCTTAAGTGCACTTGTGCGTCAAACTATCTGGCTTAAGTGCACTTGTGCGTCAAAAAGTGTGAGTCGGTCTCACTAACTGTAGAAGTTTGCAGAGGACTTGCTCATGTGTTGAGACGTTGTTGACAGTAGTCGAATAAAACGTTTATAAACCTACAATGGTTTTTTGCTCTTATTTTTTTTATTATTTTTAAAATATCTGTAAAATAAGGTCTTGAGAATTAAGTAAACATTTTTACTCCATGATGTTACTAATACAAATTATTAGTGATATATTTGTTTTCTAGTGTGTTTGTATATTAATTTATATATCAGCCACAACATACCAAAACAAATGTAAATGCAGACGACTACTAGACTGAGACAGAGTTTGAAATATATGAGTTGGACTCATATAGGCTAGGTTTCTCTTACGAGATACTAAACCAGTTGCCAAAGAACCTGTTCGAAATGAACGAATCAAACCTACAGGCAGAATCGAAAGTCAGCTTTTTGGTCGTGTCAGACTCTAAAACTGAATGAGCCAGTCCAAATAGTTGTTGAAATTTCAAGTTCCCCAAAAAGCTTAGGATTATCTCCGCCGGCATAACCACGCTCTGAAACTCTTTAAAATCTCACCAATTTTAATTAGCAGATAGCATTTTGTGCTCCGCCCCCCTCACGCGTATAAAGGGACATACACAGGTTCATCTAAAAAAAAAAATTTAATATCATGTAAAAGTTTTGAGCTACTTCGACCAAGTATTAAGTGCATAAACTAACATACATAGGGTCGACATAAATTATAAAGGAAAAGAAAATGTATGTTTGGTTCTTAAATGTTAAGTAGATATATCTTAAGGATATATCAAAGTACTAAATCCTGGAATTAATCTAACAATACTATGTCTTGTCTTTGTCTAATGAACTAAGTAATTAAATGAAAGAAGTTAAAGTAGTAAGATGAGGCCTCAAAGTTGGAGATCAAATGCAAAGAGCAAGAGAGTTGAGTTGTTGGTCTCTCTGATGACCAAAAGTTAAGTTTACGGTCTTTATACCCTCTTGAGACTGTGCCAAGAAGATTCCTTATTTGGTACAGCACGTTCTGCACGGTTTGGGTTAACTCAAGGTGTCAGGACATATTGTTATGGCCCACTGAAGTGACAAGGCTGCAGTGGCCTTGTATATTGATGCACCAGACAGAAACACCAGCCCTAACACAAGTGTGTCTTATCCTGTATGTGCGTATTTGCAACACTCCCGTCTGCACATTGCTTGAAACAATAACATCTATAAAGTTAGCACCAAGCTCTCTGAATTCAGCTCTGAAACCTCATCAGGTCAAAAGGGCAACAAGTTCATATACTTTGTCCAAAACAGCGCTCCAGTTTCTCACAGGAATGTTGGGCACAGAAAGCACAAACCATTTACAAGGATAGAGAACGAGCATGAAGTAATCTTCTAGCACATTCACATTGAACATATAAGGCTTGTGTCTGGTAACATGTATACAAAACAGGAATACAAGGAGTACATGGAGTCTTAATACAGTGATAATGCCATATAAGCTGGTTTCATGAATGTGAAGTATATGATTATATTCCAATTCAAAGGTTGTGTATACATGAATATGCTTGTATAATCTCAAGCAAATGTATAAAATATAGGAATGTCTCTAGCCACTTGCATCAGTCCCCCACTTGAGAATTAGACAATACTTACATAATTAATTCCTACTAAACTATTCCTTGGCCATCAGGAAATCTATTTTCAGGAGTTGCATAAACACCATGCTTTTTCTTAAACATCTTGGCACAGAGATACATACTTATGCATGTACCAGCATACAGGAGGAAGACCAAATAAAGAATTAAAGCAATTGCTGACCCAGTTTGATTTAAAGTGTTCCAGGCAGTATTTCCTAATGTTTTACCTACCCAGGAAAATAAATCAAGGTTATTGTCACTAGAGGATTCTTTCATGTGATGGTCAATATAATTTCTGAGGGCAATCATGTGTTGCCGAACATCAGTCATGTTATCCGTATAATCAGGGACAAATGTGCAGCACTGTTCCCTAGTCATAGCACAAACTCCTCCTCCTTTAGCGAGGAGAAAGTCAAGGGCGGCTCTGTTTTGTAGGGCCACTAATCTAAGGTTTTTAACTTCATCGGTCATCAAATGGAATCCTTCAATTGCATAGTCGGCAAAGGTTTCCATTTCAAGGCTGATATTATCAATCAGATAAGCATTATGAACTGTCCCATACCAAGGAAAAATACCTTCTAAAGTTTTTACTTCGGGTGAAATTCTCAAATGTGGTCAATGTAATTCACGCCTACATAGGTCTAATGTTGTTTTTAACTTTAGAAGAGTATTTTTCTAGGATGTGCCCGGTCTTAGAATTGGGTGTATTAAATGTGAGTGGTGTAGTCATACCACTTATATAGCAACATCCTGACCAGGATTCTGGAAGCCATTCATAAGCAGAGCTACCACAGATCCAATATTGATCTTTTAATGCCCCAATTTTAACATCTCTCGGGAGGATAATTCAGTCTGGATAAACAGTAATATTTCTATACCCTGTTGGAGTTAGCAGTGCGAGAGAAGTGACATTTCTTTTAAACCATAAATTCCCAGCAGAAGTCACGGGGCCCCAAAGTTGACCATAAGTTACATATCTTTCATTACAGTGTGAATAGCCCACCCATCTGAAGAGGTGATCAGCAGGTTGACAAATACAAACAGGCGTGGTGAAACTTGGTTTGACATCTACTGGCAGAGGTGTGAGCATATCAATTACTACCCTTACCCTGTCATGGGTCTGAGGGTGTTTTGGGCCCTGGAGAAGTTTTCACATGGCTTGACATTTGTGCTTTTTTCAATTGCTTAAAACACATTAATGGCTAAAGTCTGATAACACTGTATTAAGGACAAACTAGGCTACAATAATATGTGAGCAAACTGTGTGTAAATCTTTTATTTTTGAGAAAATACAAAATCCTTTTGAGATCTAGATCTTGTAGCCTAGAGTTTTTGCTACAAAATGATGTGAAAATCATCCTGATCACTCATTCATACAAAACAATATAGTACTTTAACTTTTGTAAGACACTTTTGGTGTTAGAAAGGTCATAGGCGAGGAGGCGTGAACTATCATGAATATTGATTGTAATTCACACCTGAGGAGACAAAAGAGCCCTCCCCTGGGCCCATCAATGAGGAATGTGACAGAAAGAGAATGAATGTGAGGAGACTTAATGATCAAAATCAAGTTTTAAGTTAAAAGAAGTAATCTGACTATACATTTTCTTTACATAAAGACCTTACTTAATTTTAGACCTACACTACCATTTAAAAGAACAGTTTTCTATTTGAATATATTGTAAAATGCAACTTGTGATCAAAGCTGAATTTTCAGCATCATTACTGCAGGCTTAAGTGTCATATGATCGCTGATTTTCTAATATGGGCATATTTTAAAGTGCATTTTACTCATTTAACCTGAACACATATTTACAAGTACAAGCTTTGTTGATGATAATGAGGCAACATAAACACTAGTTAAAATATATTAATAATTAAATCTTCTTCCAATCTTCCAAATGCGCAGAAAAGTGAACGAACTTTGTTTTTAAGGCACAGTCGGGGGCGTTTACCATTTGATTTGATCGCCTCAGCACATTACCATATGAATAGTGCCCTCTGTCCATGGGTTTGATCACATTAGGGATAATTAGCTGAGCCAGGAAATTCTTCATCACTTCGTTTCATACCGATTACATTGCAGAAAAATATTTGTTTTAAATTTGAATTGTTTTATTTAAAATTAGACATTTTAAGCTTTCTTTAGATGGCCGCAGATGGCCGCCTCGGTGTGGAGCTCTTCAATTCTTTTGTTGTTTTTGTTAGTTTGTCCTGTGTTTAGCAATCTTTTACCAATCAGTTTTACCAGGGACGAACTGCTGAACATTTGGCAGCACATACCAGATCATCTTTTCCCGGTTTTTCAATATTCGGACGTTTTACTGGACATTTTAGTTGGCTGCTGCTGTGTTGTTTAGATGTGCTACGAGACGCAGGCGAGGGAGACGAGCTGGCGCGCTGGTTAAACTCCGTCAGCGCGGCGTTCGAACAGCACTGCCGAGCATTCATCTCGCAAATCTCTGCTCTCTTCATAACAAAACAACTACATCACCTCACACATACTAATAAGGACTTTTCAAACTCTGCTGCACTGTGCTTCACTGAAACCTGGCTGAGTGAAGCCATTCCGGACAGTGCATTACATCTGCCGGGCTTCCAGCTGTTCAGAGCGGATCGCATCGCTGGAGTTAACGGGAAAACGAGAGCGGTGGAACATGCATTTACATCAACGAAAGTTGGTGTACAGATGTAACAACACTAAAGAGGATGTGCTGTCCTAATCTGGAAGCGCTCTTTATTAACTGTAAGCCGCTCTGCTCGCCGAGGGAGTTTTCTTCGTTTATTCTGGTGAGTGTTTACATTCCTCCAAATGCGTCTGGGAACTTAGCGCTGCAACAGCTGGCTGATCAAATCACAGACATGGAACAACAATACCCGGACTCAGTCATTATTATTCTTGGGGACTTTAACAAAACAAATCTCACACGCGAACTGCCCAAATACAGACAGCACATTACATGCCCCACCAGAGACAGGAATATATTGGATCACTGCTATACAACATTAAAGGATGCATATTGTTCTGTCCCACGTGCAGCTTTGGGACTCTCTGATCACTGTCTGGTTCATCTTCTCCCGACCTACAGGCAGAAATTAAAATCAACAAAGCCAGTTGTAAGGACTATAAGGAGATGGACTATTGAAGCAGAGCTGGAACTACAAGCCTGCTTTGACTGCACTGATTGGAGTGTTTTTGAAGCTGCAGCTACAGACCTGGACGAGCTCACAGATACTGTTACATCATACATCAGTTTCTGTGAGGATATGTGCATCCCTACTAGGACATTTTTTGTCATTCACCAATGATAAACCATGGTTCACAGAAAAACTCAGACAGCTTCGTCATGCCAAAGAGGAGGCTTACAGGGGTGGGGTTAGAGTCTTGTATAATCAGGCCAGGAACACACTGAATAAGGAAATCAGAGTGGCTAAAAGAAGCTACTCTGAGAAGCTGAAAAGCAAGTTTTCAGCTAACGACCCTGCATCAGTGTGGTGTGGCCTGAAACAACTTACTAATTACAGGACTCCTACCCCCAACCCTGTGGCGGACCAACGACTGGCTGATGACCTGAATGTGTTTTACTGCAGATTTGAAAGGCCCGATTTCACACCCCACATGCACTCGGACCTTCATTTCACACAACCATTAACACCTCCTGCAACCCCCCTCCTCCCCCCTCCTGCTACACTACCTGCACTCAAGATCTGTGAGGAAGATGTGTGCCATGTCTTTCAGAAGCAAAGGACAAGGAAGGCTCCAGGACCAGATGGCATCTCACCAGCTTGCCTTCGTTCCTGTGATAACCAACTGGCCCCCATCTTCACTCAGATCTTCAATAGATCACTGGAGCAGTGTGAAGTCCCATGCTGCTTCAAACGCTCAGTTATTATCCCCGTCCCGAAGAAACCTAAAATCACAGGACTTAATGACTACAGACCTGTCGCCCTGACATCTGTGGTCATGAAGTCATTTGAGAGACTGGTGTTGGCCCACCTGAAGGACATCACTGGACCCTTTCTGGACCCCCTTCAATTTGCTTATCGAGCAAACAGGTCTGTGGATGATGCAGTCAACATGGGTTTGCATCATATCCTGCAACATCTGGACAGACCGGGGACATACGTAAGGATCCTTTTTGTGGACTTCAGCTCAGCTTTCAACACAATCATACCAGATATACTCCGGACTAAGTTAAACCAACTCCCTGTTCCCACCTCTACCTGTCAGTGGATTACCAGCTTTCTGACGGACAGGCAGCAGCTTGTGAGGCAGGGAAAATTCACTTCCACCACCTGTACCATCAGCACTGGTGCCCCCCAGGGATGTGTGCTCTCCCACTACTCTTCTCCCTGTACACCAATGACTGCACCACCAAGGACCCCTCTGTCAGGCTCCTGAAGTTTGCAGACGACACCACTGTCATCGGCCTCATCCGAGATGATGATGAGTCTGCATATAGAAAGGAGGTTGAATGGCTGGCTTTCTGGTGCAGTCAAAACAACCTGGAGCTGAACACGCTCAAAACAGTGGACATGATTGTGGACTTTAGGAGGAACACCCCAACATTGTCCCCCCTCACCATTCTAAACAGCACTGTGGCAGCAGTGGAGTCATTCAGGTTCCTGGGCACTACCATCTCACAGGACCTGAAGTGGGAGATACACATCGACTCCATTGTGATAAAGGCCCAGCAGAGGTTGTACTTCCTTCGCCAGCTGAGGAAGTTCAACCTGCCACCAGTGCTGCTGAAACAGTTCTACTCAGCAGTCATTGAGTCTGTCCTCTGCACTTCAATAACTGTCTGGTTTGGTGCAGCTACTGAAATCAGACATCAGAAGACTACAAAGGACAGTTCGGTCTGCTGAGAGGATTATTGGTTGCCCCTGCCCCCTTCAAGAACTATACACTTCCAGAGTGAGGAAAAAGGCTGGTAAAATCACTCTGGACCCCACTCACCCAGCCCACTACCTCTTTGAACTGTTGCCTTCTGGCCGGCGCTTCAGAGCTCTGAAAACCAGAACCGTCAGACACAGGAACAGTTTTTTCCCTCAGGCCATCCATCTAATGAACAATTAAATTGCCCCATTGAGCAATAATTATGTGCAATACACAGTTTAATTTGAATTTTAATTTATATTATCCAACATATCCATTTCTGCCATTACTTACATTGCTCTGTACATAATATACAGGTTTTTGTTGTTTATATAACAGATTGTATTAGATTTGCACTACGTGTGTGTATGTGGGTATGTATGAAGGTGAGTGTATGTACGTATATGTATAATTATTTATTTTATGTTCTTTTTTGTTTTTAATTACCTATGTCTTGCTGCTGTTTTTGGTATTGTTTGTATTGTTGTTGACTAGAAGCTCCTGTCACCTAGACAAATTCCTTGTATGTGTAAGCATACTTGGCAATAAAGCTGATTCTGATTCTGATTCTGATCATGGGTAGTACCTCTCATGTTTTGAGTGCTAATGGCGGTGTAGTGCATGTTTTTGAGAAATTCCGTCAACAATTTCAGATACTCCAGAAAAAAGACTTTTAACAGACCCGTTGAGCCTGTTCTCACCAATGGAGTGTCGTACGGTAAGAGAATGTGTCGGCCCATTCAAAGTTCGAAAGGCTACATTCCTGTCATCCAATTTGGCATTGCTCTCATAGCCATGAGAATGGAGGGAAGGTATCTGAACCATCCACCATCATATTCGCTTAATTTTGCACGGAGAGCCATTTTCAAGGATTTATTCTGTGATTCGACCGCACCGCTCGATTGGGGGTGATACGGAATATGGAATTTTTGCTTTACATTCAAAGTTTGAATGTACGATTTAAGTATGAAAGGTAAGCTTTCCAGTGAAATGTGTCCCTTGTTTATTCTCGCAAATTCCCCATCTTGGGAATATTTCTCAATAAAATTTTCAGCTACTTTTTCAGCGGTGGCTGTTCACAGAGGAAACGCTTCTACCCATCGAGAAAAGTGACACACAATAAACAGCTCATACTTATAACCATGGTCGGAGGGTAAAGATATAAAATCAAGTTGCAAGTGTGTGAAAGGCCTCCTTGGACAAGGGCTGTGGCCAATTGGAATTTTGTGTCTCCCAAATTTAGGTTTTGTTTTCAAGCAGTGTAAACACCTGGACAAAAACCAAGTCTGTTGGAGCATTGTCTGTGTTTTGTTGACACCTTAGTGAGCCAAACCATGATACAAATCAATTAATTCTGTTCGATATCCCATTGGTGGGATAACTTTAACGTTCAAAATCCACAATCCTTTATCAGACAATGTGGCAGTTAATTTGTGCTGACAACTCTCCACATACTCTGGATGGTACATTTTGGACAATGACCCTGAGCCTGTAAAATCAGAGTGAACTGGAAAAATGGCAGCTAATTCTTTGATCTTCGATTTTGCTCCTTTTCTAGCAGCTTTATCAGTGAGGGAATTTCCCTTTGCAAGTAAGTCACTAAACATACTGTGACTTGTGACTTTGCAAACTGCAACACAATTTGGTAAAATTTGAACTCTTAAACTTAAGTATTGTCAGTGCATAAAATCATAAACAATGTCTTATACTTTAGATCAAGATGAGTTAATAAAAACTCAAGCAAATAATCAAAGTTTAGCACACATTTGTTCCGCGATGGTTCTCAAAAGCCAACTCTATTTCCCATTCTATTAATAATTAGATTTTCTTTAGGATATGATCTGCCAGCATAGTGTCATTAGATTGTGAGCATTTGTTTATCACTGTTAATCTAGCCATTTGGGTTTGGATAGTTCTCGGGTTTAGTGGAACTCACTTTGGGACAGATTCCTGTTTCCCAGTTTTGATGCTGTTGGCCCATGAAAGCATACCATCCACTCTCTTACCCATCTCACACCTCCCATCTTGGGCAGGTGCCCCAGGGTGGTGAAGCCCTGCCTTAGGTTGCTCCCCCTTGTGGCCACTGGAGAGTCTTACCCGTCATTGGGTCACCACCTCATGCCACTAGGTTTCCGCATTGTTCCCTTTGGCAATATTTTAAATAACTAATAATACAAGACAAATGTCTTTCATTGGTTTGGGGGTAAGGCATTTCAGAATCATCACAGCAAAATGGTCTTGCCTAAATAAAAAAAATGATAATAATAAGACAATTCAACGGAAATCCAAAAGAGCAGAAGCATAATTGTAATGGCTAAAATCCATTGGCACTGTCTACTGTAATAAAGTTGAAATCTGGATTTTCATATCTTATCATTGAACACCATTTAATAGATATCACATTTTAGCTACTGTCAGGTTAAATTGAAAAAAATGTTTTTCAAGTGCAGCTTTCTCAGCATCCCGTTTGAGAGGATATTGGAACTCAGGAGGACGATATGCACCTGAAACATTCAAAGATTAAATTTAGCATAAACCCACATCAAGTTTTTTTCTTTTACTACAATTTAGGGAAGAGCTCGGAAAGGCATTGAATTATTGCTTAATCAGATTGATCTGTTTCTTTGATGAAATGGCAGTGATGGTCAAATCTGAAACCCCGTATTTGTCACAAAGTGCAATGGGCATGGCAAATAGGTGTAGAGTAATATTACCTCAAGCTTGTAAAATATCTGCTTCAATTTGATTCAAAATGTCCATGCCCAATATAGTACCCATGTGGTTTTCCCCATCCCAGATTTGAATTGAAAATGTTGTGTGGGTATATTTGTAATATGACAGGTTGTGAAACAGTCACAGTACAAGAGACAGTCAGTCCATGAAGAGTTAATTTGCTTTCTGTTATTGGAAGGGAGATGTCCATAACTGAGACTGCTGCACCAGTATCTATCAATATAATACTATCCTGGCCTCCAAGGTTAGCTGATATAAATGGGCGAGAGTATATGTGGTCATCTTTGACGGAGGCCGTGACCCGTCAGTCTGACTGTCCCTCAAGGACTTTAGTCAGAGCACTAACTAATATACAGGTGTTGGTCATATAATTAGAATATCATCAAAATGTTGATTTATTTCAGTAATTCCATTCAAAAAGTGAAACATGGATATTATATTCATTCATTACACACAGACTGATATATTTCAAATGTTTATTTCATTTAATTGTGATGATTAAAACTGACAACTAATGAAAATCCCAAATTCAGTATCTCTGAAAATTAGAATATTACTTAAGACCAATACAAAAAAAGGATTTTTAGAAATGTTGGCCAACTGAAAAGTATGAACATGTACAGCACTCAATACTTAGTTGGGGCTCCTTTTACCTGAATTACTGCAGCAATGCGGCGTGGCATGGAGTCGATCAGTCTGTGGCACTGCTCTGGTGTTATGAGAGCCCAGGTTGCTCTGATAGTGGCCTTCAGCTCTTCTGCATTGTTGGGTCTGGCATATCACATCTTCCTCTTCACAATACCCCATAGATTTTCTATAGGGTTAAGGTCAGGCGAGTTTGCTGGCCAATTAAGAACAGGGATACCATGGTCCTTAAACCAGGTACTGGTAGCTTTGGCACTGTGTGCAGGTGCCAAGTCCTGTTGGAAAATGAAATCTGAATCTCCATAAAGTTGGTCAGCAGCAGGAAGCATGAAGTGCTCTAAAACTTCCTGGTAGACGGCTGTGTTGACCTTGGACCTCAGAGAACACAGTGGACCAACACCAGCAGATGACATGGCACCCCAAATCATCACTGACTGTGAAAACTTTACACTGGACTTCAAGCAACGTGGATTCTGTGCCTCTTCTCTCTTCCTCCAGACTCTGGAACCTTGATTTCCAAAGGAAATGCAAAATGTACTTTCATCAGAGAACATAACTTTGGACCACTCAGCAGCAGTCCAGTCCTTTTTGTGTTCTGACGCTGTGTCTTGTTCAAGAGTGGCTTGACACAAGGAATGCGACAGCTGAAACCCATGTCTTGCATACGTCTGTGTGTGGTGGTTCTTGAAGCACTGACTCCAGCTGCAGTCCACTCTTTGTGAATCTCCCCCACATTTTTGAATGGGTTTTGCTTCACAATCCTCTCCAGGGTGCGGTTATCCCTATTGCTTGTACACTTTTTTCTACCACATCTTTTCCTTCCCTTCGCCTCTCTATTAATGTGCTTGGACACAGAGCTCTGTGAACAGCCAGCCTCTTTAGCAATGACCTTTTGTGTCCTGCCCTCCTTGTGCAAGGTGTCAATGGTCGTCTTTTTGGACAGCTGTCAAGTCAGCAGTCTTCCCCATGATTGTGTAGCCTCAGAACTAGACTGAGAGACCATTTAAAGGCCTTTGTAGGTGTTTTGAGTTAATTAGCTGATTAGAGTGTGGCACCCAGTGTCTTCAATATTGAACATTTTCACAATATTCTAATTTTCTGAGATACTGATTTTGGGGTTTTTCATTATTGTCAGTTATAATCAATAATTAAAAGGAATGAACACTTGAAATATATCAGTCTGTGTGGAATGAATGTATACATTATCCAAGTTTCACTTTTTGAATGGAATTACTGAAATAAATCAACTTTTTGTTGATATTCTAATTATATGACCAGCACCTCTGTGTGTGTGTGTGTGTGTGTGTGTGTGTGTGTGTGTGTGTGTGTGTGTGTGTGTAAGATGTGAGTGAGTGTGTGTATATATATATATATATATATATATATATATATATATATATATATATATATATATAAATTATTTTAACTAATCTCTTTCAAAATCCATTCACTTTACCTACGTGGACCCCACTTTTCCTGAAAACCATCTTTAATCATCTTTTGTTTCACTTTCATTCTACCATATACAAAAAATTCAGCAATCTAAACTGTCAGAGGTTCTGTCTACTTTTTCCTTTTTCCATTGAGAGCCATTTTCTGTGTTGTGACAATTCCAACCAAAGAATATACTTTTTTTTTTCACTAGACAAACAAGGTTTATTTCAACTTAAAATTCTAGATTCAGAATTATCTCTTGTATAATATTCCCTTCTCTGATATAGTAATATTATTATTATTACTGTCTGTCACTGTGTTCTTAAATCACAGGTATTATTAAATTCAGTACCTCAGTTGTATTATTAGACAACCATTATCATTTATCCCATCTGCTTTTCTGGATCAGAAATGAATTCTGCATTTTGAGCTGAAACTTCACAGACACTATCTGGCAACACCTGAGACTTATATCTTGTAAAAAGGGGCATAATAGGTCTCCTTTAATAAAACTATTCGATGCGTCCCTTCTTCACAGGAAATGTAACATTTGTATTGCTATAGTGACAGTTTTTATTAGAACATGTCAAACAAAGTTTTCTACAGTAAATATGTCAAAATAAATGAACTCCTATATATAACAGTCTACTGATTTGCCAAGGTATAAGGACTTTTTTTTTTTTTTAACCAAAATGGTGCTTAGTGGTACAAATGACTTATTACTTCAACATTAATCCTGTCATGTAAAATATGATTTTCATTTTATATTCCACAACTGATTTTAATTGTTTGAACATTGAACAAAATCTATCATGCCAAGGCACTGAAAGAATCAACTGACAAAAAGAATGATATAAGACGTTTATAATTCACAATTTTATGTATTCATGAAAGATGGAATGTTGAATAGTCTAACATGAATAATCATTCCTGAACATTTGATAGTCAAGGCCAGTAATGCAAACTGGCAAACTTGGGCTTGTTGTCATACTTTTTATTCTGTTGACTATTTCTCAGGGTAACTTTACTTTTAAATGACAACTTCTGTATAGACATATCTTCAAGTCTTTGCTATTGTCATGTTCACTGTTGTCTTTTGTTTTGTGCTTTTATGTTGAAGTTTAGTTTAGTTCCTGTTTCCTGTTTTTGTAGTCCTTTGTAGTTTCTTTTATTCTGTCATGTTCACTGTTGTCTTTTGATTTTGTACTGATATTTTGAAGTTTAGTTTAGTTCCTGTTTGGTTTTTTGTAGTCCTCTGTAGTTTCTTTGTATCATTGGTGTTCCCCTGATTGTTTATCTTTCCCTGATTGTTTCCTCCAGGTGTCCCTCATTCCCTTGTTTGTTCCCTCCTGTATTTAAACCTGGTTCTTTGTTCAGTCTTGGTTGATCGTTGTTGAATGTATCGTTTCATGTCGTGCCTGTGCCCTTGTTTCCAGCCCTTCGTGGATTTTCTACCAGCTGTGTGTTCTTTTGTGCTAGAGTTAGTTTTCCCATCGTGGACTTTTCTTTGTGTTTGCTTATTTGTTATTTTGTAATAAAACCGCATGTGGATCCAAACCACCCGTCTGCCTTCTCCTGCTTCCCATATTCCTAACAGATATAATATTGTCACAATGGTAACCTGCCAGTAAATAGCAGATTTTCTACTAAATTTAAACAGAAACATAAATATGAACCACAAGACCATTTTTAAAACAACAAACATGTAAAGGTAACATACATACATACATACATTAATATTTTACATACTCTGCATGTCTTGACTGATTAGTAAAATAAAAAAAAACATGTGGCAGTGTAGGCCTACACCAACCTGAAATGTACGAATTCTTGAATTCACACAAATGATCCATATGTAATAATGTCAAGATTTCTTGTTTGAACCAAACATAAAAATAAATGAATAAATAAATAAGAGGGGGAAAAACACTCTTAGAGAAAACAACCATTTGTGTAATTGAACTTTTGACTTAAAGCCTTAGTTACGGACTTCTCCCCATGTGGCACCACTAGCTCCGACTTCTCTAATCTTTTGTAGATTCCTTTTGTCTTTAAGGTTTCTCCAGATAAGTCAGAAGTATGTAACACAGTTTGTGATCATATTACAGGTTTGATGTGGGAAGTTTCCTCTAATAGCCATATGAGGGCGGCAGACGTCTTTTGGAAAATGTCTCCATTACGTATGAAGCAAAAAAAAAAAAAAATGTCCAGCACCGGGTTTTTAGCTCGAAAACATGAGCGATACCCTCACATACATTCATTACGTTAATTATTATAATTCCTACTAAACTGTCTCAGCGGAAGACAAGCTTTTATTTCCCACCCAGACCACTGAATTGACTGAAGGAGTGGCTTGGTCACGTGGTAATTGTTACCTTTATCTGCGCTGTAACGATGGACCAATCACTGTCGTTTGTAATGATAGGAAACGGCTTTGGCCCTGCGAGCCAAACGGGATAAATCACCCTCCGAAGGGTACTTTGAAGGGAGAACAATCATGATATTCATGCTGAAAGATCGCTTCAAACAGAAATTATAATAAAAAATTCCCACAACTTTGTAGCCCTCCAAAGCTCTCACAGTGGTTGGTAAAGTTTTCGAAGTGAATAGGGCATAGGGGTGATAACTACTGAATGAAACGCACTTAATTTAATAATTTTTCTAGAGATTACAAAGGGGGATGCACATTTGTATCTCTAATACCAATCTTTGTAATACATATTCAAACAATATACTTTTCTGTGTAGCCTACAAAGGTCTTCAGTAAGACAAAAACTCTACAAGATTTGAATGCTACCCAGTAGAGTATTCAGGCTGGTTCGTGCCCCCTTAAGGAAGACACTTTTGTTTTTGACAGCATTTGCTGCCCAGTGCTTTGACCCCAAAACATCAACAAAAGGATACTGACCACGTGGTGCATGAACAAAAAGAAAGACTTTGACAAAAATCAGCAAAGAGAGAGATGGCATTTGGCATGATGGTCTATATTATAAAACTCTACAATCTCCTGTTAAACTCTGTTCAACATTTACATTAATGAGTTAGCAGTGCTATTGGAACAATCTGCAACACCTGGTCTTACTCTAAATCATTCTGAAGTTCAATTTCTTCTCTATGCAGATGATCTGGTGCTGCTGTCAGCTACTGCACAAGGGCTACAGCAGCACCTGGACCTGCTGGAGAACTACTGTCAGAACTGGGCCCTTACAGTCAATAAAATATAATTTTCCAGAAAAAAGACTCTGGGGAACACTGCAATAGAACACACCCAACACTACGACTACCTCGGTCTAAATATTAGTGCTTCAGGGGGTTTTGGTCTGGCAGTGAATGCACTAAAAGAGAAAGCTAGAAGAGCATTCTATGCTATTAAAGGCAAATTTACCCAAGTTGACATTCCTGTAACAATCTGGTGTGAAATCTTTGATAGTATTATAATGCCTATTGCTCTGTACAGATGTGAGGTTTGGGGTCTGTCTGGCAGATTAGTCTAGATGGGACAAACACCCCATAGAATCCCTGCATGCAGAATTCTGTAGAATCATTCTAAGAGTTCAGAGAAGAACACCTACTAATGCATGCCGGGCCCTTATTTTACATATTGAAAAATGATCCCTCAAATTTTGGACACACCTAAATTCAAGTTCCCCTAACACACTGCAGCATGAATTAAAAACCCTTAAAACCCAAGAGCTGAAGCCTAAAACTAGTCCCCTTTGTCAGCTGGCTCTGATATTCACAAACCCACTAACAACTAACAAACACCAGTTTTAGACCAGCACTGCTGAACAAAACCAAATCAGAATAAACCAAATCATAAAAGAAATCATAAAAGAAAGCAAAAACTCACATTTGTACCATTGGAAAAATGAAAGTAAAAACCAAAGCAAACTGGAATGCTATCAGGCCCTAAACAGAACATATAATCTGGCAGAACATCTCCACACTGTTAGAGATCCAAAACAGAGACGGATCCTCACCAAATACAGACTCAGTGATCACAGTCTGAACATAGAAAAAGGCCGACACAGACAAACATGGCTTCCAAAGGAAGAACGAGTCTGTGCTCACTGTGACACGGGTGAGGTCGAGACAGAGACACACTTTCTTCTTCACTGTGAGAAATTTACAGAGGTGAGAGAGAAATACCTCCACAAACTCTCAAACCTCATGCCACAGTTTTCCAGTTCGGCAGAAACAGATCAGATGCTGGTGTTACTGGGGAAGACCATCATGCATCAGTTGCAGCTAAATTCTTTTTGAGATGATACCCTCAGAAACCAATCACTGCCTTAATGTACTTCAGTCACAGTTCTTTTATTTTCTTATGTTCATAATGTCCTGTTAAATGCTTGTTTTATTTTATATTGTATAGCGTATATTGTTATTATAGTTTTTATTTTATTTGATTCATTACCTGGCACCTTATTTTAATTACATATTTATTGTTATTTGTTACTATTTTATTATTATTATTTGTCTTGTCATTATCTGTTTTGTGTATTAATGCTTTGGCAATATTGTATGTAAACACAATCGTGCCAATAAAGTACTTTTAAATTGAAAATTAAAATTGAGAGAGAGAGAGAGAGAGAGAGAGAGAGAGAGAGAGAGAGAGAGAGAGAGAGAGAGAGAGAGAGAGAGAGGGCGAACAACTGACCAATCAGAGAGCAGTGGCGTTGCCAAGCAGCTCGTGTGACTAATGTCGGTCATATGACTGGCCCACAAATGGAGTCCACTTCCAGGATTCAAGTGTGTCTCAGGAATTGAGCCGAAAAAGGGATTTTTATTTCGAAATTGTGGGTCCAATATGGCTCCCACGTTATTTCACAAACTTTTTAACAAAAGAAATGCATTTTCACCGCCCGCGAAATGCAGCAAAGAGGATGCGGTATTCAGGTACGTGTCGAACTTGAGATGATCTCATCTAGAGTCAGAGTGGCTTTAGAATTATGTAGGGCACAACGAACACTTATTATGTTTTTGTAATATTTGTTCAAACCTATAGGTAGAATAATATATTTTAGGCTACAGTTATATGAGGTGTTCCGCGTGCAGTCTGTTTAGCCTCATGGTAGCATTGCCTGGCCGTTTGTTGAATTCTCGAATTTAATTTGTGTCTCACCGCGTACTTATTCTCCAAATATATTGTATTTCCTATTGGACGCTTTTGGTGTTGAACGCGTTGCGAGTTTACTTCAAATAATGACATCGCGAGAGCGATGATTTTTGACTGAAGTAATAATACAATTTAGAGTATAAAGGTGCATTTTAAATGCACTTAGTCCGTTATTTAGTCAATTTAATCTTGAGTTTTATGTCGGTGATTATTAAAGCAGCTTGTTTTGTTGTGATAAGACGCTGGCGTGAGCGCGCGCGAGAGGCAGGGCACGTGACCGTGTCATCAAACAGTCTCGTGCAGTGAGTGTGTGGATGATTAATACATCCAGAAATGCGTGTTGTCTTCTTCATATGTTGTTAGGTTAATGTGTTTTCTTTAAACGTGCAGGATTCACGAAGGCGCTGATTGTCTATTCAGATTGTAATTTCATTTCTGACTGAAAGTCAAATTCGGCACGCATACTAATAAATGTTATATTAAACATTTTAAGCTGTTGTGCTTTTGTATGTATCTTTCTATCATGCTGTTTATTAACACTCACTGCACCGTTTTGGGGAATGCTTCTCCTAGTTATATGATCTAATTAAAACCAATTAATAAACTTTGCTAATTGCTTTTGGAAATCCTTTTTTAAACTTCTTGAAATTTGTTATCGAATTGGTAATTACATCCTGATACAGTTCCATTCACATATTATAAAAGGTATGTGGGCTCTTCTGCATTTGACACTAAATCACATATGTACTCTACTGTAGAGTGTAAGCAGAGTGGTATTGTTATCAACCTTGCATTTAGGAGTCACTGGTATTTAGTTGTTGACCTATCGAAATAACCTGCATCACAGCTGAATGTGCAAATTAAAGTTAAAGATGTTAAACTCCTGTGATGAAATGCCTTTGAATGGTTGTGTTTGGGCCACCAGGTTTATGCTTTCCCAGACATTACTGAACTGCACAGCTGGAGAAGTCTGGAAAACAGTGCAAATCTCTGGTATTTATTTATACTAAAGAGTTGCCAGCTCATTACATTTTGCCATGCAGCCATTAAATCTGTATATATAAATATGAACAGAAACATGTTCATAAATTAAAAAGTTCAACATGACAGAAAAAGTTGTTCTGTTGCCAGGGTTGACTCTTGTGTTCTCTTCAAGTGACCAATGAGCTTCTTCTTTTACTGAAGAATTGACAAGATGTCAAGCTGATCTTTACATTTTCAGCTTTGATCGCTCTAAGCTGCAGATCATCACAAATGCTGAATGTATTCTATAGTTATTCTTTCACCAATTGGTTTTCCTGCGTTTTTCTCTTATAATACAATGATTATGAAATCAAAAAGCGGAGGCACAACAGTTTGTTTTTATATAACGTAATTTCTTTACACTGTGAAAGCTGCATGTGGACATATGTGTTGTATGGTAAGCCTCGGGGATGAATTCACAATCACACACTTTCACAAGGTAATGTTACTCCATGAATCACATCCTAAATTACTCTTTTGCAATTGTTCATGATGCTCACATGGTACTCCTGTTGTTATTTCGCCGAGCTCCACTTGACGGGGCACACAGCGAGAGAGAGTTGTGGTGAGTCAGTAAGTTAGTCATACCTCTGAAGAGAACGAGATCTTCGCAAAAAAGCCGGCAAGCGTGATACCTGTAGGCCAAAATCGAGTTGTTTTGAGTCTTCTGTTGTGACGCTGGCTTAAAAGGGAAACCCCTCTAAGAAGAACTGAAGAGCTACTCGTATTTCTTCGGCAGGGACAAATCGTCATACTGTACATTGTTCTAGATTGTGCCAAAAGATTTTGTGTTCTCTGCTGCCATGACAGGGCATTACTTCCAATCTCAGAGACCTGACTGTCTCACACACTTGCTCGGGTTTCGTCTGGTTAGACAGCTCAAACACCCTTGTGGAAATCAACATTTCCTTTGCAACCCTGCAAGATTTAAAGATTTGCTTTTATCTGTTAATTAAATTGATTTCATGCATTGTATCTTATGATTTGACCTCATGATGTCTTGTTGCCATGTGCCAACTATACGCTATGGCTCCAAAAATAAGTGTTTATAATGTATTGATCCACCAGATCATGTGAAAGTGGAGCAAATATGGAATATTGGGCCGACTATTGTGTTATTGCTATTTCTAACATCATGGCTTTAAAAAAAATTCGCTTTTGCTGAGATATACATTATATATAATTTATTTATTTATTTATTTTGCACACACACACACACACACACACACACACAGTATAATACATTTTATATTAAATAGATTTATATTATGTTTTAAGACAATATCCATCAAAATTGTATCACATTATAATTTGCATGATATAAAGAGTTCAGCTGAGCAAATTATTGCATTTTTAGGCATCTGTTTATTCATGCGGTCAACTTTTGGGCATGTGCAGTATTTTCACAAGCAGGATCGAATATTTAGTAATCTATGAATTAAGAAAGACAACCCAAATGAGAGCAAAACTGACAATACCTGTACAGTCCAGAAATGAGAAATGTAACCAGTGTGTTATAAGGGGTATATAAAGTAGATTTTTGAATTTAAAATTGTCATCCTCACTCTGCAGCTGAACAACTCTCATAATAACAATAGCCATAGTGATTTTGCTTCTTTGTGAATTTTATGTTCACATTTTGATACATTACCTAGCTCTTAAATGTATTTTAATACCTATACTTAGTAGGTCCTTGTGGTGGTGCGGTTACCACAATCCGTGTGGCGGAGGACAAGTCTCAGTTGCCTCCGCTTCTGAGACAGTTAATCTGCGCATTTTATCACGTGGCGCGTTGTGCACGACACTGTGGAGACTTGCAGCATGTGGAGCATCATGCTGCTCTCCGCAATCCACACACACAATTGACCACACTCCCTGTTGAGAGCGAGAACCACTAATCCTGATCACAAGGAGGTTACCTCATGTGACTCTACCCTCCCTAGCAACCAGGCCAATGTGGTTTCTTATGTGACCCGGCTTATTGATGCAGATTACCACCCCTGGAGTCACGAGTTTGAATCCAGGGTGTGCTGAGTGACTCCAGCCAGGTCTCCTAATGCCTCGTACACACTTCACGACTTTCAAAGACGTTGGATCGTGGTACTAGTCATATTACACAACTGTCTGTCTTGTCACTGAAGTCGTAGCGTTTTCAAATTACACGAGGAATCGGCGACAGGGGTGAATGTATTACAAGACATTTCACTGTTGACGAATCCCCGACAGCTCTGCCTGGACTCCTAATTACTTTTCAAAACAGAGTACATGCGAGAAGTGATACGAGATACGAAAACAAATACATGATCATATGTTAATTGTTTCAGAATATGATGTGTATATTTTTAATTGCCTAAAGGCATCATATATTTTATTGGTTACAATATGAAAAAGTACCTTGTACTGAAAAATCTATCCATTTGTTTACCTGACTGTCCAAGAGAATTGGCAATTTCTCTCCAACTCTTTTTCTCCACCCAGTTGTGGTACAGTTCAGATGAAACATCAAATCTGGTTCTCCTGCCAATGTTCCACAAAATTTTCCTCCATTGCTTCGGTCCAATGTGACTTTCTCAATACCGCAGCCTGTTGCAGGTACATCAGGACTCACACTGAAACTTCCCGTGCCCTGTTTCTTGCTCTCTCATTGGCTGTAGGTCAACGCTGCTGTTGTATTCAGTCAAAACATAATTGGAATCGCCGACTGGTCCAGATATTTGACATTCCAAATATCTCGCTGACATCGGCGATGCATCGACAATTCTCCCAGATCGCGTCTTTGATAATTCATACATTGCGATCATCGCTCATGGGAGCGAGCTCTGATTTGCCTACGATTTCGGGCTTTTGTCAGCGATCACCACAAAACTGACGACGAGCGAAAAACGGGCTTAAAATCGTGTAGTTTAAACCCTGCATAAGCAACCAAATTGGCCCGGTTGCTAGGGAGGGTAGAGACGAGCCACGTGCGCAGATTGACATTCTCAGAAGCAGAGACAACTGAGACTTGTCCTCCACCACCCAGATTGAGGTGATTAACTGCGCCACCACGAGGGCATACTAAACTAGTGGGAATTGGGCATTCCAGATCAGGAGAAAAAGGGGATAAAACAAAAATGCAAGTGTGCATTTAACTAGGTAATATTTAAAAATGTAAACATTAAATCAACATACTAATGGCATTGGAGATGAAAAGAAGCAAAATCACAATGGTTATTATTATTACTATCAAAAGCTGTTCAGCTTGAAGATGACATTTAAAACGGTCTACTTTATCATCCTCTTAACAAACATAAATGAAAGATAAAAAAGGTTGCATAAGGGTTAAGTGATTGTATAGAAAGTGTTTTCTCTTTTAAAAGTTGATAAAGGCTATTTATTTTTCATATTATTATTTTTCTATATATTTTGTGATTGTCCTTGGCAGCAAAGCAGGGTTTTGTTTATATTCTAGTTGAGCTAGCTGCTAGGAATTCAGGCTGGAAAAATTCCCACTGCATGCATTCAAAAATTACCCCAGCTAGCGAACAGGAACTGCGTCATGGTCTGGATACTTTCTTTATGTAATGCCTGCTTGCTCCCAATGCAATCTTACACTGACTGTCCTTTGAGGGCAGGGCTGCGTGCTTTGGTCAGAGGTGGGAGCCCGAGACAGATTAGTTCTCTCTTATGTGGATCAGTTCAGCTCACACTCTCTTCAGTTACACCGTATCTAACCAGCATGTACAGATGCCTTTGTCCACGCACTGTCCAGCTCTGCCTGGAGGTCACCTGACAGTCTCATGTTGTTTTGTGAATTTAGTTCAGTGCTATTCTTAGCGGCGCTCTCTGGTGAGGAAAAGTGAGACCAGGGCTAGGGGAGGATGGGAAAGGACAATGGCAGAATCACAAAGATGCCGAGGTACCTGATGTATGCTTGCTTTCTGCTTGAACTGTGTGCTGTAAATTATCAAATATAAATTATTGCTTTTATTAATTTGTAAGTTTTAGAAAATACTTGCTGTAAAAGCACACCTTAAATTCAGAGGCTAAGTTATGGCAAAAATGTATAAAAAAAAATATATATATATATATATATATATATATATATATATAACTGCACAACTCAAAGTACAATTTAATTTATTTACCAACGTTTGGCTATCAGTTTAACTCAAGGTACAAAGTTTGTGTTTGTATATTAACAACTTCTGCCTTTTTGGGGGCAGAATCTACAGGCTTCACTATGGGAGAACTAGAAGTTAACTGGTGTGTTTTGCCTTCTTAATGAGAGCATTTACTCTGCAGAATATTTGTCTTCCTTGCTGTTTGCTACAATTATGATTGGGTATCATGTAGCGCATAGGAGATTACGTTCAATGGTTTTAGGACTCATTCTTAGTTTTCGAGCAGCGCTGGCCTGCTCAACGTGAAGTCTGAAATTCTAGATCAGGGATGTTCAAACTTTTGCTTGGGGACTAAATGCAGTTGCAGGCTATGTGTTTTTTGTTTTTTTATGTCTGATGCCGAAATCCAGAGAGCAGGGTTGCCTATAGGCTGATGATACAATGTCGATAAATCTCAAAATGTAATTTAGTAAATACCATAAACATAAAATTGCAAAAAAAAATTATAAATCTTATTTACCACTATGTTACTCAATTTCACACAAAACTTTAACTTTGGAAAAAAATAATCTAAAAAAAGAATATTGTATTTTAAGTGGATGGCAGTTTCTTCTGATTTCTGTTTAGTCATCCAATTTTAGTAATTTATTTGCACATGAAGAAATTGTTAATATATTAGGAAGAAGGAAATAACTACACACAGTTGTCCAGCAACCATGGATTGCATGTCCACGATGGCAAACACATTTTCTCAAAAAATACATAATCAAGCCAATTGCATATACAGTGCATAGTGAATAAGACATTTACTTGTAGCTAGGGCTGTCACAATTATGAAATTTTGCTGACTATTAATTGTCTGTTTTAGGGCTGTGACGATTAATTGTCGTAAAATTGTCATTTTTTTTTATGTATGCTTCATACATCTTAAGAATTCATTTTTACATATTTAACTTCAAATATAAAAATCAAATAATAAAATAGGAATAAACTATGATTACCTTTTAAGGTTTTAAAAACTTATGAAAGACTTGAAAAATAATGTTTAAATATCAAAATATTTCAAATATATCTCTATTTTTGGTCAACTTTAGGTTTGGTCAATTTTACATTTGCAATTGTTTTTTGAAGTCATATATTTGATAAGTTTTAAAATAAAAACTTAAATATAATTGAATATATATTTTATTGTATTTATATTTTATTATGCAATAGTAAAATATTTCTTTCCTAATTTCTTAATATTCATAAATTATTTTAATGCTCTGTTTAAACCGACCAGCCCTTATTTGTCATTAAGCCAAACCTTTGAGTTTTTGTTTCATCATTTTATCACTCCACAGAAAGAGTAAGCGTGCATCTCCTCTTTGTCACTGTGTGTCTTTAACACAGCCTGTATGAACCAAGAACATTTGCCATTACACGATCTTTTAAAGTGGATCTGGAGTGCATTGTGTTCAGTATCAAAGATAATACTTGTTCTTATATTTTAACAGGACTTTGGCATGAGCCTCTGCTGATTCACATGCTCTTCAGGACAGGGGCTGGTTGACACACAAATGTGCTGTTCATGGCATTTATACAGTGTATTCACTTTTTCCTTATTTGGTCATTAAAATTGGATTTTGTGGATATGCCAAATAACCGCAGTTAATCAAATAACCGTGATCAGACGGTTATTTAATTGTAGCACACGTGATTTTACTTTTACTTTAAAGCTTTTACTTTGAAGTTGCGGATCCAGCAAGAGCACTTTTGATGCTGAGGTTTTTGATTCTGGCTGATGGAATATGCACTTTAGAGGAAGATATTCGATGAGCTCAATGGGAAGAAAATGCTGGATTTTCATGAGGTCCGTGAATTACATCAGATGTGTTTGAGCTCGATGTTAAAGTGCTCGCCTGTTTCATTCTCAGTTTCTCTCCTCAACAGTTCCCGGTTACTTTTAACTGTCTTGTCTAATGATACAATTTTTTTTATAAAACTAATGTGTACTGTCTGCAAATATGTGCATATCTCGTTTAAACAGATGTAATAAACCAACCTCACACAACTTCAGCAGATCCTGTGGATTGTGCACTGTATAAATGAGACTGAGTTGAACACATGCTTATTATTGTAGTAGCACGATGGCATGTAACAACTAAACGAACCGTGACTGGTCGTTTACATGTCTCGGTTGCTTAACAGGCAATTGCTATTCTCAGCGCCCTCAAGAAACAAATCGGCCAAATGGGAAAATTTATCGGCCTATGCGATTAATTAAAACATTCAGAATATCGGCTGATTTATCTCCCACAGCGATATATCAGCCAACCATTAGTTTTAATCACACTTTGCTCTATGGTATGCTTCAGTTGGTCCTATTTATTAATAAAGGATATGCTATTTCATTCACAAAGAACACTTTTAATGGAACAGTGATGTTATACAAAATATTATACTCATTCCCACTTTCGTCCTTTGATGTCCATTCAGTGTCACTGCAAAACACGTAGAGCTGATACTGAGCAGTGTTGGGTGTGACCCATCACAATAATCATAATCAGATTATTGTGATGCAAGTAATAACTCCTAATCATTATTACTCTCCTTAGTAATTTAATTTTAGTTTCTATTCTGTTGTTACTTGCATTACAATAAAAAAAAAAATCATACAAATTACTGCACTCTCTTTTATTTTGTATTTGCATAGGTGAAAGCTTAATACACTTGCACATCTGTATGCCTGTACTGTCCTCACTCATGGGCCACTTGAGAGTAATTTGTTCTGTTTCAATTAAACATCAGAAAAAAACAATTATTTTCAATTGATTCAACTTCACAGCGCTACAAAGGTCATTCTTAGAGAGTGTGCCCAACATGTACGTTTCTTTGCTGCCACTCCCACTGTACAACGACAGGACTCCTTTGTTGTTTGATGCCTGGTATCAGGACATTATAACAAGAACAAGTACATGAGCAAAGTATCTTTGCTCTGATAATAATTCATCTGATACCAATCCTTGAAATGCTTAATTCTTTTTGTGTGGTGCTTCAACCGTGAAAATCTGGAGTATTCCAAACTCCTGTTAAATACTATTCTATTTCTAAAATCTCTTGTGGGCCACATCAGAGCAGTCGTGGCCCGTGGTCTTCACACCGCTGGTCTAGATTAGTTTTTTCACCCAGAATTTCAGCAAATTTTTCCTAATCTGTCAGAAACAGTCATAGCATGTTTTACAACCGCTCAATTTAATGTGTCAGGGCATTTCATATTAAATGAATATTCAAAGTTAAGTGAAAGTTCAGTTAAATTGACAGCATTTGTGATGACTTGCCCCTCCTTTTGTTTTAAAAAAGCAAAAATCTAGTTAACCGTGTGGCACTAGAATGGAAATGAATGGGTACATTGTTTAGAGGGATAAAAGGCAGAAATTTTATAGCTTGTAATTTTATGAAAAAACTTGGATAATTTTTTTTTCTGTTAAACTTTTGTATTATTTGAGCTGTAAAGTTGTTAAAATAAAAAACTGTGGTGGATGACTAAATTCTGATTACCGGGTTTACAGCATTACATCGTTATGACAGAGAAGTTTAAAATTGGATGAAGCTTTTTCACAGAAAAAAACTTGTAAGGTTTTATGACACTAAAATCATGTTAACAATTTGTTTACTTGTGGCTATGCTTGTGAAACAATGAGTATTTTAATGTTATGGATGCACCTATACCACTTTTCTCTTCCGTTATCAGAATTCTCAGTATCGGCCGATCCCGATCCGATATCAGTGTTGTTTTTTTGCATAATCAGTTGAGAATATCTTTACAATATTGTGTGGAGCTTATTGGGTGTACTCTTTAATATGTGAAGAAACACAAACCTCTAACTACACATTATTTCAATATTTATAGCTTATTGAGAAACTTTTATTGTTAACTAGTATACTGGATAATGTAGCAGCAAAATTAACAGTAATTCCAGTCTTCAGTACAAACAAAGCCGTTTTTTTCTTTATGTCTCTCTTTTTTGTTCAAATTAGTTGTAAGATATCAGTCCACTTCATACACACAGTTATTTTTTGGAACCCATTCAACTTAAATTTTATAAAAATTTGTAAACAAATTATTATAATAATAATATATTATACACCTTTAACTTTAACTTTAAAACCATCACACTTTTATTTTGACATTCTAAACTCTCCAGGAAGTCTTGTATGTGTCTGTTTGTAGGCAAGTTCACAGTAGTTTAATTCACTTCTTATTTAAATTCTGTTAAAATGCACCTCCGGTGCCGTTCTAAATGCTTATTATAAGTGAACCGAACTATTGAGCATCTACATCTGAGATGTTGTTCGTGGGTAGCGCTCAAATATTGCGCACTGCTGTGAAGGGTAAAAATAGCAGAGAGTGTGTGTAAACGGAGCAGCGCCATTCAATAACGTGCTGGAGCTGCATGTGCATTTTATATATTTACTTATTAAACGCAGCCTTTTGTGACTCACAGTCTTTTGAGCTTGACAGTAACAAACATAACTAACACTTAGTATCGTATTTGGGTCGGACCGATTCCCAATCCATTTAAAAACGTCTGTATCGGAGCTGATGCCGATTCAGGTATCGGATCGGTGCATCCCTAGTTAACGTCTATACTATGAGAAGTCTATGATTGACAGGCAGGAAGCACATAAACGTTTTCTGATTGGCTAAATAAAGATTGTGTCTGTGCCCGCGGTCACATTTTTGTTTGTTTATACAGACTAGTGCTGTCACAGCCCCGCACTTATAAGCATTTATGGGCTGCCTTGTGAACGCGCACAATGATTGACAGGCAGGAAGTCTTCCAATTGGCTAAACCAATAATCTAGCTGCGGAAATCTTTTTCACAGCTGTTTACTGAGCCAAGGGCTGTTACAGAGACGTGTGATATTTCATGGCATTCATTTCAGTGATATCTGACAGGTAATAAGGAATTTTTCTGCATGTCGTTTAATAAAAAAATAAATCACTTGCCTGTACAAAAGACGTGGCAAATCACAAAAAAGTGATGTGAAACTGCTTAAAAATGCCAGCCACGCACTCCAACTTATTAATCTGTAACCTTGAACTTGGTGTCCCTGTGCCCCCTCAAAATAAAAATGCACACCGCAGTCATGCTCAGGTCTGAGGAGGTTGAAGGTGCCGTAAGGGATATTAGCCATTATGGAACTTCCATGAGATTTGAGCTGTTGAAGTAGACACGCCCCCTTTAAAAAAAAAAAACGCCCTCCAAAGATGGTTTAGAGAAAAAGCCAACTTGTAGAGAAGCAGTGCGTATTAGCAAAATCACACCGTCCGCTGACAACTGTTGTAAATCTGATTCTGACATTAAAGTCCCCGTCAAATGCCTTGAGGAGCACAGTTTTCTTTGGCCTGTTGACGTACTTCTTATTGAAACATAAAATTGGGCCAGGGTTCATGCCTTTTTAAAAATAGCCAGTAGGCTTTAGTTTACATCGCAGCTCCCGGCAAAGCATTTTTGTTTTCATACTCATTTTAATCTGTAATATCAGTAGCCTGTTAAAAGTGAATAACTGGTGTATTGCTGGAATAGATATGCTGTTTTGTCTCTCAATTTGTGCACAGCCAGTATATCTGTATGTTTGACAGCCTGTAGTGAAAGTTATTCTTGGCTCATTTGAGGAATGCTGAATCCCCTAAATGCTGTTGCTGGGTCTCTGCTGTGGAGTATTTAAACTAAACCCCGGATCTGCTCCTGCCCTGCTTCATAAGACCAAGCATCTATTCCTTAAAACAGCACTCTGTTGGTTCAAACTGTCTGTTTTGTCTGAGGACTGAAGGTGATTCTCAATAACTATGTTTCCATCCAAGGATTTTTTTTACGAAAAAAGTTTCTTCGAAAAAAAGAAAAAACTGGTTTGGAAACACTTTTTGTCAATAAAATTGGCATTAACGCAAAAATGTAGTGTCACATGACAGAATTTGCCCCAATCGTTACCCTGTGTTAATCATGATGACAAGGTATACATTAGGGCTGCACAATTAATCCATTTAATCACAATTACGATTACGGCTGCCACGATTACATAATCGTGAAAACTGAGGATTACAGCGTTCAGTTTAAGTCTGCTCCTGTTGCATCAATGGTTTCTATTTACAATATGTTTTTGCAGTGGTTGAGTATTCTAACCAATCACTACTATGTCCGTTGCTCTGTTCGCACATCACACGAAAATTAATACTGAAGAAACATCACCTGACACTTGAAAAGAAGCTGTAGAACAAGAGTGAATATCACTTTGTAAATATCTTTGATTCATTGCATATTGCACCGTTCGCTTGGGACGTAGATGTTAAATACACTGCAAATGAGCAACGCGACGATAATAAAATTATCCTGTTCTAATTAAGTCATAGACATGTTGTAAATAATTGAGTTATGCTGATTAGACAGCTTTGTTTTTAATGAGGCATTGCGCTCGTGTCGAAATACAGATCTCAAACTGTGTAAACCTGCAGTGAGTGACGGCAGTCATTGTAATGAGAGTTTGTTGCGTTGCTCAATTTCTGTGTACAATTTATTACAAATGTAATAAGTTTTGTTTTGTCATGTTAATAAGTAGGCCAATGTGAATTTGATTTGTACAAAATAACATTAAATTAATTCAGCTTAACTGTTCTAAGTGTGTTTTGGAAGTGTAGCCAACATAAAGAATATGGCTTAAATAGCATATTTAAGGAATCACCGTCATTATCGCGTCTGCTCTTAAAAGACCCATTTGTCAAGCAGTTGGTATTAGTAGATTTAACATTTTCACGAATTGCACAAATTCTAAAAGCAAATGACTTTTTCATTTCCAAAGTGCAACCACTGAGGCCAAAAATGATCTAACGATGATCTTACATAAACAAGATCACCATTGAAGATGTAATGGGATGAATGGTCCCTGTCTCTCCATGAAAGGTCTTACTGAACAGAGTATCTTGGTTGATTTAATTCAGCTGTTAATAAGTTTGAAAATTTAATATGCCATATTATTTACTGTATGTTGACTAATAAATTAAGCAGTAAATTAGCAATAATTCAATTTATACCATAGATATCAATTTACCATAATTTTAATTTGCCTTACCCTTACAAACATTACAATATAAAATACAATACATTATAATGCTTAAAAGATGCTTAAAAGAAACTGGAGCACAGCTCATATCCACCATTGAAATCTGCTACTCTGAAGAACCACACGGTTGCTGACTTTGTGACGTCATAGTAATTAAAATTTTTAATCGACGTTCATAATCACGATTACAATATCAAGAGCAATAATCGACCATTATGACTTTTGCTAAAATCGTGCAGCCCTAGTATACATCCTTAAAAGGCAATTTATTGTAGTTGATTATAGGTTGATCTTAACGGCATATAGATCTGATGCTGCAAACATGACACTTCCAGGTGTGCCAACACAAATATCTCGTATCATGCACATCGACAAGTGCACAGAAAACAAATGAATGGCCACTGTTTTTGATTAATCGCGGTAGCCTTCTGTTTATTTACACCATTCAAAATGATAGACGGCAGTCATGGAATTAGCCCGCAATACAAAAACATATAATTTCTCTGCACAAAGATGTTTTAATAAAAAAAGAAAACATACAAAAACATACACTATTATAGGAGAAAAGCATCAGTTTGCTTTTTTTGAACACTAACAGCCCAATTCTATAAATTTATTGTTTAACTTTTGAAAAATTCCAGCAAAATTCCCTGTATTAAATTAATTTCCTTATGAAAAAAAACATTAAATTGAAAAAATAAATTACCATAACAAAACAATTTTTTTTTGACCTACATATGTCTTTTCTTTACACAAATTTAAATTAGCCTTACCCAGTTCTGTAGACAAAAAAGTCAGCAGAATGACATTTTCAGAATGTTCTGCACTTTTTTTCAAGACTATAAACTATCAGAACTATTTGTCCAATGAGTTTACTTACAGAAAACTAGCTTTTGAACATTTTAAAACATTTAAATATTTTAAAGCTAACCCTCTTTACCTCGGATCACATGCATTTGCTGAGCTTCAGAAAATGTGCACACCGCATATACACATCAATGTATGTTCCTTATACTAAGACTGAAAGTTTCCTCCACTACTTAGTGCAGGTTGTCAGCTTGAACAGGGCCATGACGATTCACTTTAGGGTCAGAACTGGTGCACAACATCAGAACCAATATTACAGTCCTATCATAAGGACAACTGCTCCCTTCTGATTGCATTTATTTGTTAATTAAAATCATAGTAAACTGGCTAATTTCAATGAATTGTCTCAATAATCTCCCCATTTTACCAAAACTTCAGAGGAAAGAAATTAGAGACATCTGGGAGGCGAATTAATGATAAAAACACATTTCTCTATGGAAATGGCTTAAGGGCAGATTTATTTTGTGATAAACCAAAACGTATGCAACAAAGTGTTTTTTTAGGCATGACGTCATCACGCACACCATTTGAATGGAAACACGCAGAAGACGGCAATTTCGCAAACTTTTTTATGCATTTTCACTTTGTTGATAACAAAATAATTATAAAAGTGAAAAGTGGATGGAAACTAGGCTAATGATGTGGTCTTTTGTCTTGAACCCTGATATAGTGGATGATTCTGCCATCATCACAGATATGTTTCCACAAATTTTCCTGTCAGAAGGGAATGAGCACAGATGATTGGAGTTTGCCATTGGTGGGAAGAGTAAACAGCCATGCACTCTAGCACCTGGCCTGTGCCTTTCTTCACCTGCATTGACGCAGAGCACAAAAATAACTTGTCTATTTGACATTCTTGCTCCCTTTCCTTGCTCTCTTTTTTCAAAGTCCCCCACTCAAAATCCCACCCAATAAACAACCCCCGCTTTCCCATTAATCAGCTTCTTACAAACTTATAAGTGTAAATATCTCATCCCATCTCTTCCCCGAACAGCTCCCACTTTGGTTCATCTCCGTCATTGTGGAATGGCAGCAATGCAGAAGCTGTCGGAACAGCGACCCATACAATGGCAGCTGACAGCTGAAGGAAGCTCATTAGTCAACTGACAGTGTGCTCAGTGATGTCTCCACCCCTGACACTTTATGGTTGGGGTGTAAAATGAATTGTACCAGAGCTATGCCTTGTGCCCAACCCGGGCGCTTTAACCCTTATTGTCTTTTCCATATATTTTTACAGACCTTTTCTGTTTAGAGGTCATAGGTATGAAGATGACCAATTATTTAAAAATCTGAAGAAGATTTTCTGGCAATTTGCCAGTTTAAGAAATTGTAACAAAGCCAGAGAAGTGAACAAATATTTAAGAATAATCCCACCAGTTAAATTTGTGACTGAAAGTTAGTTTGAAATTGAAGGTTCGAAAAAGTGTTGTTGATGTATTAAATAAAAATGTCAACTTTGAAAGAGCAGTAGCTTGATTTTTTTCCATGGGTCATGCAAGTAGTCACATGACCGGACGCATTAAATTACAGTTTGCTCCTCTGAAAGATGTAAAAGCTCCATAGCTTTAAGTAAAAAGCAAGTAAAACCTGTCATTAGGGCTGGGCAATAAATACTATATCGTGGCGGCGATTTTAAAGTGTCAATCAACAGAGGTTTTTTTTGTGCTATTGTTTGTATCGCGATATGTAAATATCCAAACATCCACTTGCGCTACTCAACTGTTTTTTTTTTTTTTTTGTTTTTTTTTTTAAGCCTATAGAGGTGATCAAACTGATAGACAGCCAATCAGTCTAACCACCACTGACAAGGAAAACGGCTACAACACTGTTATGTGCCAAAATATAGGGTTTTTAAACAAAACATTATTAACTTTACTGAAATTCTGTATTATACTACATATTAGGAAGCAAACCGACCATATTTGCCTTAAGATATTCTCTTCAGAAATTATTTACATTTAAACGTTTATTGGATATTTTCTTATATATTATTTTCTTGGTTGCTTTGTGAAAATGTTGAATTTCTTCAGAAAACTTTATAATAATGATATTGGTCAACAACATACTGACATGTAGCATAATCTGTCATTTAGTATTATGGTAAAGTTAATTTAAAACCAAGTTGAATTTTAATTATTTTATTAGTTAATTTATTATTATTATTATTATTATTATTAAATGAAGAGAAAATTATAAAAGAGGAAGTAGTTTTGAGGTTTGGCAGCTGTGCAAGGAAATAGTAGGCAACCACCTTAATAACTGCTTTAAGACCCATCAGAAGCCTGCGTCAACAACTTGGTTCGGCAGTGAACAGAACCAACACACAAGCAGTTAACAGTACAGCCCATGTAGGTACAGCCGTCACCCATCTAATGCTTTTTTGGAATACATGGCAAACAATGTCAGGTTAATGAAGGTTACTTTTAAAACATGATAATGAAAGTGAGTAGCGCATAATTTACCTCTGCATTAAAAAGTCAGTCTCCAAAAAGTCAGTTGGATGGGAGCGCGCATTCTTGGTCTATTTACATAAATTCACACACATGCAGGGCGTGCAAGAAGAAAGAGTGCACACTCATGCAAATGACTGACAGGGAGAGAAAGGCATTGAAGCCATAGACTCAAGGTTGGTTAACAGAAAAATTGACATGCTTGGTTTAAGTTAAGGTTTAAATGTTTTTTATTTGTTAAATGACAGACAAAATGTTTAATTATCTGTCAGTGTTTTTAAAAAATCAGTAAATTACACTTTTTTTTTTTTGTTTCATATGCAACCTCTACGCTCTTTCAAGAATCCTAGTGTTCCCTCACAAACTCCCAGGGGTTTGCATATTCCATTTGGGAAACCCTGATGTAAAAAAATAACAATGGAATTAGAAAGCTACTGACTCTGAAGCTTCTCTGTTAGGACTGGGCGATATGGCAAATAAATCAAATCTCGATTTTTATCAAATTTATGGACCATTCACGATTCAATTTTTTTTAACATTTAAATGTACTCCAACATGATTCAAATTGTATGTTCTTAATTAGAATGCAAGGCAACCTGGTTAAAGAAATCCAAGTTCTATTCATTATAGGACTTTTCATCAACATGCAATCTCAATTTCTTGATTTAATATATATATTTTTTTAAACAGTGCCAAAACACAAATTCTAATAAAGAAAATCAGGAAAATGCCTAGCCCTAATTCTGGTATCATTACTGGCTTTTTTAAGGTTGTTGAGTTAACAAATGAAGTGACTCATCCATACTGGTTGATACTGAGCATTTTTGTGTGAGAGGCAATGAAATTGTGTCGTAGTTTAATTTGCTCACAATTATTTCCTCAGTGAAAAGATCAGGAATATTGGATTGCACCCATTATAATCAATGAAACTGTCTGTGTGACCTGCGGACAATGTAAGAATAGATTTTTTTAGATATACATGAAAATAATTTTACTCTTTCTTCTGCGCTTGCTTCTATTCTTCTCCAGCTACTCTGAGAACTTTGCAGTTCGATACTGTTAATATTGAGTTTTGTGTTACAAATTGCTTATGTTCCTCATCTGTTCATCGTTTTGGATAGAAGCATCTGCTAAATGACTAAATGTTGGTGGGATTTATGAAGGGAAGGGAATGGAAGGGAATTATAGTAAAATTATAGAGATCTACCTCTCAAATGTACTATTAGTTGGCATAAAGTTTGTTCATCTACCATAGATAAAAAGTGTGTTACAGTTGTTACTACTGCACGGATCCAGCCATCTTGCTTCATTGCTGCAGTTCTAAACACTTTAATTTCTGTTAGTTCTAGGCAACTAGGGAGCATCCTGGTCCAAAACATGGTCCACATTTTAAAAACGGCATTTTATGAGAATAATGTTAATGTAACATTAATCACATTCAAGTCAATATGAATGAAGCGCCTCCTGCTGTTAACCGATGCAAGTCCTTGAAACAATCTATTCAGAGGGGCACAAAACCACTTATTTGCATCCTGAACACAATGACGCACTTCAGTGTAACCAGAGAGCTTCAGAGTGATCCTCGCTGGCATTCAAAAGCACAGAACTGCATGGTAATATTGTGGTTATATACAGTATCTAGTACACGATATCAAGCAGTTAAACATTTTTAACTGTAAATATTTATTTAAATAGTGTCAGACAGATTCAGTGAAAGACTTGAATCTCTCCTCTTGGGGTGTAACGATCCATCGATCTGGGTCGATGCATCGATCAAATAACCAACGATGCGATGTCATTGATGCAACACGTAAACATTGATGTATATATATTTTTTAAGATACATTATTTTGACACTCTTAATGCCAGACACGTCTGTGCGCATTTTCCTTATAAGAAACCTTATGAAAGTCACCTTGCTTCAAAAGCACTAAATATGCCTCTCATGTGGGACACGGATGTGCCTGGAGGGACTTACTCCTATGATTTGGATCATTGTCTGGCTGCATAATCCAATTGCACTAGAGCTTTAACTCATGGACTGATTACCGGATGTTCTCCTTTAGAATTTTCTGATAGAGAGCAGAATTCATGTTTTCCTAAATTATTGCGAGTCGCCCTGGCCCCTCACACCACCACCACCATGCTTGACTGTAGGTATGTTTATCTTTTTGTGGAATTCTGTAGTTTATTCACACCAGATGTAACAGGACCCCTGTCTTCGACTTTCGACTCATCAGTCCACAGAATATTCTCCCAAAAGTTGAGGATCATCAATAGAGGTCGACCGATATGGGTTTTTTCAGGCCGATGCCGATCTTTTGAAATCCGGGTCGGCCGATAAATGCTGCCGATTTATTTTGGCCGATATGTGCTTGTTTTTAACCTTTTATTTGAACCTTTTATTTGAAAGATAAAATGTAACACAAATAATTACTTAAGATAGACAAAATTTCTCAACAAATACATTTATTGAACACTTGACCAATCTGCACTTGTACACTTAAATTAAAAATGTATAATGTAAAAACATATTGTATAAATAATGTATAACTGTAACGCACACAAGTTGAGACAGTCACAATGTAAGTCAAAAACTGCGTTTATTTGCAGGGAGGCAAAAGTACATACAAGGGGCAAATCCAATGAAGAGTAGTCGTGGGAAGCGTAGGGTCAAGAGCCGGGGAATCAAAGAGATGAACAAGGGGGCAGATCTAGTGAGGGAGGTGAACGAAGTGGGGAAAACAGTTAACAACTATGGACAAGACAAGACGGGATAAGCGGGAGCGAAAGACAGGGAAACGAGAGGAATAGGGAGTTGGCAAACTAAAGGAATAATGAAGAGTGGGGAAGTCAAAACTAGACGCGACTAGCGGGGGTCAAAACACGGGAATCTAAATACATACAGGAATCTAAATACATACAGGAATCTAAATACATACAATAACCAACCCGAGTGAAACGAAAGGGTTGTGATATATATAGGGGAAGGTGCAGGTGTGAACAATGAAGGTGACGAGACGAGTGCAGGTGAATCTAATGTGTGGGGATAGGATGCGCGTGAGTGTAGGTGGTCATAATGTTCTGGCAGATGAGCGGGAAGAGAGCACGCTCGCGGAGTGCATGTGTGTCAGAGGGGGGAGAGAGCTTACGAGCAAGAGCTCGTAATAGCAAACCGGGCGTGAGACTCTGAGGGCGGAGCAGAACCCGGCAGAGCCGTGGGAGACTCTGAGGGCGGAGCAGAACCCGGCAGAGCCGTGGGAGACTCTGAGGGCGGAGCAGAACCCGGCAGAGCCGTGGGAGACTCTGAGGGCGGAGCAGAACCCGGCAGAGCCGTGGGAGACTCTGAGGGCGGAGCAGAGGTCTGCAGAGCCGTGGGAGACTCTGAGGGCGGAGCAGAGGTCTGCAGAGCCGTGGAAGACTCTGAGGGCGGAGCAGAGGTCTTGAGCACAAGACGAGACTGGGGAGAAGGGGCCCTCTTCCTTCTCTTACGTCTTCGGCCAACAGGGGACGTGGCCATGGGGACGGTCGAGGCTACAGGCGCTGGCTCAGGGGGGGTCGAGGCTACAGGCGCTGGCTCGCTGACCGTGGCAGACATGGGCGCTGGCTCACCGGCCGCGGCAGGCAGGGGCGCTGGCTCGTTGGCCGTGGCGGGCATGGGCGCCGGCTCGTTGGCCGTGGCGGGCATGGGCGCTGGCTCGTTGGCCGTGGCGGGCATGGGCGCTGGCTCGTTGGCCGTGGTAGGCTTAGGGACTGGGGCCGTGGTAGGCTTCGAGACGGGGTCTTGGTGTGGAGCTGGTTCAGTGTCTGCCTCCCCACAGTGAACGAGGAACCAGAGTACAGTAGGGCGAGGTCAATAAACTGAGCCAGGTTAAGGGGGCAGCGACCACCAGGCATTAATGATGAGGTTGGCTCATTCAGACCACATTGAAAAATGGTCTTCAGAGCCACCTCATTAAAATTCACCTGGTACGCCAGGACACAAAAATCCATAATATAAGCCTTCACGGTTTGGCTCCCCCTGACGCAAACCCACGAGTTGGGCCGCTGGGTCCATAATGTCGAGGGCGGGGTTATGAGTTACATAACCGCTGCCTTGCATAGAAACCCCTTGGTCTGCGTCGGAAGAGCCATAAAACCTCTCCGGGGGTGGAGAGTTCACGGCGCTCAGACATGCATAAACGGGCTCAGGGGCAGACACAGGTGAAACCGGGTAAAAAAAATCAGAAATAGCGCATACCTGCTGCCCCTGGGCCGTGAGCGCGTGGTCATCTATCCACACTGTAGCTCCGCGCGCCGAATGTGGCGTGCACCTCCGCTCTAGTGAGCTGCGCGACTCCTTAGCGCGGGGCATTGTGACTGTCAACGGTGAGGTTGGTTATTTTGTAACGCACACAAGTTGAGACAGTCACAATGTAAGTCAAAAACTGCGTTTATTTGCAGGCAGGCAAAAGTACATACAAGGGGCAAATCCAATGAAGAGTAGTCGTGGGAAGCGTAGGGTCAAGAGCCGGGGAATCAAAGAGATGAACAAGGGGGCAGATCTAGTGAGGGAGGTGAACGATAGCGGGGTCGAGTGGGGAAAACAGTTAACAACTATGGACAAGACAAGACGGGATAAGCGGGAGCGAAAGACAGGGAAACGAGAGGAATAGGGAGTTGGCAAACTAAGGGGATAATCAAGAGTGGGGAAGTCAAAACTAGACGCGACTAGCGGGGGTCAAAACACGGGAATCTAAATACATACAGGAATCTAAATACATACAGGAATCTAAATACATACAATAACCAACCCGAGTGAAACGAAAGGGTTGTGATATATATAGGGGAAGGTGCAGGTGTGAACAATGAAGGTGACGAGACGAGTGCAGGTGAATCTAATGTGTGGGGATAGGATGCGCGTGAGTGTAGGTGGTCATAATGTTCTGGCAGATGAGCGGGAAGAGAGCACGCTCGAGGAGTGCATGTGTGTCAGAGGGGGGAGAGAGCTTACGAGCAAGAGCTCGTAATAGCAAACCGGGCGTGAAAGCCTGAGGGAGGAAAAAGAGCGTACGAGCTCAAGGGGGCGGAGCGAGGGAGCGGGAAGCGAGCACGCTCGGAGTGTATGGGTGCGTGCTCGAGGAAGCGGAGATGGGGCAGAGGAGTGGGGTTCGTGACAATAACAAATATATTAAATAAACAAAGCAGGTGTTACGAACTGCTCCGAGACACGAAGGTAGAGATCCAAATGCAGCATTAATTAAGGGGCAATCCAGACACGTAATCCAATATTCAGAGCATCCAAGAGAAGCACAGGCATAACTAGGGATGGGTATCGTTAAGGTTTTAATGGTATTACTACTCTTACCGATACTGCTTATCGATCTGGTACTTCAACGGTATGTTAACGGTTCTTTTTGTTTATATATATATATATATATTACACAAAGATAAACGTTATATAGGCACAGTGATTTAATTTCAGGAAGGTCTACTAACATTACTGTTCAGGTGTGGTCTAAAAAGAAATCTAATAAAGTAATCAATTGTAAAATAACACTGCATAGTTTATCATAGATAGATTAATGCTTATTAATGCAGAAGTTATTCATTCAAGAGCTGTAAGTGATTTTCTCTTTGCCTTTTGTTGTTTGATTCGCAGTAATGGCTCAATCGTCACATGTTTATTAGACTGCTTCCCCTTTAAGATCGAGTTCAGATCTAATAGGCTCCTGATGCACCATATTTTCTCCCAACTATTTCCATAACTACGTCCATTTAAGACATAAATGGTGTACACTGTGTCTCGTTGTGGTCTGTTTCGGAGCGTGCGCCGCCTTGGGAACAGTATCTCTTGCGCTCTTTTTATTATTAAACGCGTCCCGCAATTTAGCAACAGTAGCAAGACTGCATTTTACAACAATCACCGATCGTGCTAATTCTGACATTAAGTTTGAGTTTAAGGGAGAAATGTCAGTGCACTGCTGTGAATGGAAGGAAGTTGTGCTAGACAGAATGCTGCTTATGTATAAATATTCTCGAGTTGTGCTCGCTGCGGCACCGCGTGAGGGAGATCTCACTCTCTCTGACTGCGAATAGCTAAATTGCATCACAGACAAATGGTTTCATATTATTATAAATAGAAATGGCTGGCGAGATAAAATAACTTTCTCTTTATAGCAATAAAGAATGTATTTTCTTAATTTCTCCAGTACCGACACCAGAAATTCATCAAGTGGGATTAGCAGTTAACCAGAACCGATAACGTCCGAGCTTACCAAAGCGAGTCCTTCACTAGCCTATAGTGCATTGGTATCTTTTTATTACTTATTCCTGTGCATTGAGTGACAACCCTCTCAAATATAAGACACACAAACAGAACAAATAAAAGTCTCAGATTCACTGTCTGTAATTGCAAAATTCTTGCTTACTTATTGTGACATGATAGCAACCCTTCTGCTGTGATAATGCAACTTCAACTACACTATCAATATCCAAAGTAGCCGAACGTCATGTCGCCTATCGCGTTTGTCACGTTTTTTCTTGAAGTTGGCACAAACATATCAAAAGTTTTTAATTAAATATAAAGAAGTTATACAAATTGAATCCTTGCTGTTTTCTCCAAGGAACTTAGCTCCTTGCTTAGGCACTGGATGAGGTCTGCTCACTCTGGCAGTGACTCTAGGGGCAGCGTGCGTCGAACACGTGTTCCACAACAACACTAGGCTGCCCACAGATGCGCCTGCCTAATAATCAGCTTGATATACTTGGATATTGGCCGATACGATTATGTAAAAAATGCAAAAAATCGGCCGATTAATCGGTGCACCTCTAATCATCAAGGTGTGTTGGCAAAATTCATACGAACAACTGCAAAGATATTTAGAGGAATATTTCAGCTCTGTAAGCTACCAAAAATTTGAAGCACCAAAAAGCACTTAAATGCAGTATAAAGTAATCCAAATGACTCCTGTGGTTTAATCCATGTCTTCAGAAGTGATCCAATTGCTTTGATCCAAAAGTAATCTCCTTTGCGATCATTACAGTTGATTACATTTCCAAGTGCTATCTATCACTCTGCACATCTGTAGAGCACTAGGAAGTATAATCAAACTTGAAATCATGATCATATCTAGAGACTGCAATGGCAAGGTGTACACTGAAAAAGTAGTTATATTTTAGTCTGTTCCAGTATACTTGCATAGTATCCAGGATTCACTTGCATTGTATGGACCTACAGAGCTGAGATATTCTTTTAAAAATTAGAAAAGAAAGTCAAACACATCTGGAATGGCTTGAGAGTGAGTAAATGATGAGAGGATTAAATTGAGAATTTGCATCTCCTATTAAAACCACCACTACTAAAAATATTTATGTTGGTAGTCGACCCCACGAATCGACTAGTCAGTTGTTGGACTAGTTGAACACCCTGGCACATCCCTAGTTTCAGTTACAGTTGTGACAAGAACAAAGCTCATACTTTTTTTTTTTTTTTCATAAAAGACATCTAGTTTGTTTCATTCGGCTATCCAAGGAGTAAATAGCATGTGCCCACTTAGCTAGGGAAAAATTGGCATTAAATGGGTTAATGGTTTGAGCACATATTAGGTTAGGACATGCTGAACAAATTTAACAAAATTTGTTTATGAAACTTGTCTGTTTCCCCACTCAGCTGGTCCTCCCCAGAGCTGGAGCCGAGTCAGATCCGTCTCATTGTCTACCAGGACTGCGAGCGGCGTGGAAGGAACGTTCTTTTCGACTCTGATGCCAGAAAGAGAAGCATAGAAGACCCCCCTGGCACGGTGAGTGATTACTGCCCCCTGCAAGGCCACTCCTAGAGCCAGAGAGCTTCGACACACACGCAACCAGTTTGAACCAGAAGCCTTATCTCCAAAAATAATAGCTTCAGCTGACACTGTATGTGTAAGCATTCTTTTACATTCACATGATGGGAGGCGGGCCTGCCCTCTCTGGCTCACTCGCTTGCCCTGTCACGTCTCCAGGTCATTTGTCATTAGCTGTCATGAGACATGCTCTGCTGCAGGTGGTTGTAGACTGATACACACACATATATATATTAGTGTGCAACAAACGATTATTTTGATAATCAATTAATCTTTGATTTCTTCTAATCTGATAAAGCCAATTTTTTTTTCTGCTGTATTTTACAAAAATGTATTTATTAAAAAACTAAAAAGCAGTGTTGCATTTATAACATTAGTGTAATCTAGAGAGCACAAAAATTGCACGGAGCGGACAAAGTCTTCGAGGAGCGAGCTTGAGTATATTTATCTCACAAAGATGCACAAATGCATAATATACTGGATGCGCCAAGGCACGGTCGCGTGCACGCACAAGATCGTGCAGACACCGAGCGCGCACTCCTAGCACTGTCCTCACTCTTTTCCAAGTGTCTTAGCAGCTGCTATTACCAATGTGTAGAAAATTGCAGGAAAAAGCCCACTTGATGAATTTCGTAGTGGGAGTTAACTTCTTGTGCAACATTTTAAGTATCCCCGCACATTCCGTGTTCAGTGCGTGAAACCCCCCTTTTTCGTTTTTGCATTTTGGTGAAAATTAGTAATCCACACATTAGAACACAAGAAATCAACAGTTTCTTTCAATTGGACTGGAAATCCATGTCTCTCCATGCATATGTCTCATTATCTCTATTTCTCACGACTCCAGGGGTGATAGTCAGCATCTTTACTCGCTGAGCTACCTAGGCCCCTGGCGGACATTGTAATAAAAACATAAGATATCTAAAAAATATTTATATTCAGACATATTTTTTTAAAGCCGTGATGGTAAAAAAAGCTATTTGTCATTTTTGTGTTGGGGCCAGTGAAAATGTTGCCAGGGCCAGTAAAAATCTGAAGCTCTGGCCCGACCGGGCCAGTAGAAACAATCCTTAGTGTTGAGCCCTGATTTGTTAAACAGATGTTATAATACATTTGTTATAATTACAGCCTAACACAAGTAGAAGCTTTATCATGGTTGCAAAAGAAATCAAGTCTAAATTGATTCCTTCTAAGATATTGTCACGTCTATGTGTGTTTCTTGTTTGTTTTATTTGTATGTCTTTTATTTTGAAATTAGTTTACTTCCTGGTCTAGTCATGTGGTTTAATGTGTTTTGTTATCATTGGTTCATAGTCATTGTCTTATGTTTATTAGTCTTGTCTTTTCATTGGTTCATGTTTAATAGTCTTGATATCTTGTTTATTAGTTCTGTCCTGTCATTGGTTGTCTTATCAGTTCTAGTTTGTTATTTGTTGTCTTGTTATCTTTTTTGCCCATGTCCATTTATTTAAGCCCTCATGTTTGCTTTTGTCCTTGGTCAGGTATACTTTGTGTAATAGTCTAGTCTAGGTTCTGGTTTGTTTTACTTTTGATTCATGTTTTTGTTTTTATTGTACTTTGTAAATAAACAGCACTTGGGTTCTTCACTTCATTATCATCTTTGTCTGCTACTCCTGTCTTCAGCCAGCAACAATATTACAGATATTATTTATTATGAAACAACAATGAAATAACATTTCTGGTATAGTTTACCGTAATACATTTTTGCATCTGAAGTTTGATAGTGTGAAATTAAAAAGCCTTACAATTTATGTTGGTGCATGGAACAGTTTTGTGTTTTTTCCCCCTATCATTGCTGTCTAGCTGTGTGAGAGGTTTGACGTCCTCCATAGTGCTTTAAAGTAAAAAATTCTCAGTCCAATTCAAACCGGTTGCACAAGTTTTGTGGTACTCCAGAGACATAGCACAGAGCTTTCTGTTGTGATTCTTGCTATTCTTTTGCGAGATGGAAATGCATGTCTGATTTTGAATTTATAACATTTATACATTATAAAATATAGAAATAATAGTAAAATGTAAGTTATGCACTGGAGAGAAACAACTTGAGAGTATAACTTGCATAAAATGTATATATACAGTATTTATTTGTATTGCAGTACTGAGAATCACCAGCGAATAACAGGAATTACAAAAAACTTCACAAATAAAACATCCAGAGTGACGCATTACGGTAATTCGAATTTTGGAGGAAATGCAAAAAAAAACCCAAAAGAGTAAAGTGTGACCTTAAGCCCAAATCTGTGTTTTTTGAAATGGTTCACACACAGTTGATCTATTAATTTCCACTAACCCGTATAAGAAAAACATCCTGTCATGACATTATATTGATAAATTTTTTGCTTTTGTTGACTGGTTAATTCCTATATGTTAGTGTTTAATGCAGCCAAATGAATAATAAACAACCCGTCTAATGTGTTAGGGTGAGGCTCTAGAGATTGCTGATATGGAGAGAGCTGCGGCTGAAGTCATATGACATTTTTTGGCAAAGGATATTGTTTCACAAGAGGGAGAGAGACAGAGAGTCATTGAGCGGGAGTAGAAGAGAGCGAGTAAGCAAACTGCCCCTGCTCACGAGTTGTTAAGAAAGTCATATGACAGTCTCACATGCTCGAGTTCCGTTGTGCTCTTCACAGGACAGGACGAAAGGCGTTTGTATGAGCCATTAGTGAAACTGGGCAGAGCTCGCAACTCTCTCACACATAGAAAACGCACTTCATAATTTGCACCTTTTCCTGATTTCACAAAGATATAAAGAGAATCTGCAGAATTTATCCCAGTATATATTATCTCTGTGCAAAACTTTTTACTTCATTTTAGAATGAAAGGGGCCATTTCATTTTAATAGGGGGGGCACACTTTTTATGATCTGAGACGCAGAGATAGACAAAAACAATGTCTAAACCACAATTCAAGCCAACCCAGTCGATGGTTATAATCAAAATAGAGAATAGTTTTACAATAAAACATCTCATAACACCAAAACAATATACAAACAAAATGGTCTAGCCTACAACTATTGCAATAAATTGAATAAATGACACCGCAGCCTATTTGCGTTTATGTAACATATAAGCCTATAGTAAACGTGTATTGCCACATCAAAAGCTCTTCCAACACAATAATAAAACAACCGAAACCATATATTTAATTGTGACAGGGCAGAGGGCGGGGCCGGGTCGTGATCCTACACACCCGGTCCCGTATTAGGCTAATCAAGCCTCCGTGAGGGATAAAGGTCGACTGCAGAGGATCGTGCGGAAGAGAGAGATAGTTTATGGACATGTCCGTCATATGTGTGTGTTTGTCTTTGCGTGCTTCAGTGTATTATTAAAATATTATTTATGTTGAAAAGCCAGTTCTCGCCGCCTCCTTTCCATTGTTCCCTTTACAATAATATATATGTGTGTATATATATATATATATATATATATATATAAGTTGAAGTCAGATGTTTACATGCACCTTAGTCAAATACAATTTAAACTCAGTTTTTCACAGTGTCTGACATTTAATCGTAGAAAATATTCCCTGTCTTGGGTCAGTTAGGATCAATAAGAAAGTGAAATGTCAGAACAATATTTGAGAGCCTTTCACAAGCTTCTCACAATTTTGGCCCATTCCTCCAGACAGAACTCGTGTAACTGAATCAGGTTTGTAGGCCTCCTTCCTCGCAGAAACTTTTTCAGTTCTGCCCACAGATTTATCGAATTGAGGTCAAGGCTTTGTGATGGCCACCCCCAATACCTTGACTTTGTTGTCCTTAAGCCATTTTTCCACAACTTTGGAGACATGCTTGAGGTCATTGTCCATTTTGAAGACCTATTTGTGACCTTTAACTTCCTGGCTGATGTCTTGAGATGTTCCTTCAATGTATCCACATAATTGTCTTCCCTCGTGATGCCATCTATTTTCTGCAAAGCACCCCCCACAACATGATGCTAGACAATTAGCTTCTGATAGGTGTACTGAATTGGAGGTGTACCTGTGGATGTATTTTAAAGCTTACCTTCAAACTCTGTGCCTCTTTGCTTGACATCATGGGAAAATGTGAAGGTGACTGTGGCAAGGAACACAAAACTCTAAGATGTTGGTTAATTGAGAGAAATGTCCTTGGGAGAAACCAGGTTCACTGTGGGGGCCAGTTCCCCTCTGGCTAACCAGCATGAATATAATGCCAATAATAGTTATTTATGTGCAGGTCATGGTTTAAACTTAGTAAACTAAGTAAGTGTTAAGTTCCAGTGTTTAGTCATTAATCTTTCAGTTTTTTTTTTTTTATGTCTTTGAAGTCCATCCTGGATTTACTGCAAAAGTTCACGTAGATGCATTGTCCTTTGTTAGTTGGCAATTAAATTATAGTCTATGTAGTCCATTTCAAGAGAGTAGTTCATCAATATACAAAGGTGATCCAGGCAGAGATCCGTGAGGTGCATCGTAGTTTAGCCGGCAGGTCATTTCGGTGGAGTCCATCCTAAATCCAAGGTTCAGGCAGTGGCATATGAAGTATCTGATGTCTTACAGTTGGAGTTGGCAGCAGTAATCTTCTCAAATCCATCATAAAAGACTGAAGTGATGTCTGGCTAGCACCGGCTGCATTTAGTTGTCATCACTCAGAGACACATAGCAGTGGAATCCAACACCAAGCAGGAACAAAGGTAGATCTAGACGGCTTTGGGAACCTCGGGATATGAATCTCGAGGTTGAGACATGGAAACAAATAGAATAATATTAGCATAGATGTCATTCAATTTTATGCAGAGTTATAGATCATGATTGGCTGATTGACAAAGGTGGCCTAGGCCTAACCAAGATATTTGGCTCATTTGTCACTTCCACCTGAGAGAGCCCCTCCCTGATTTTGTATTGAATAGGAATTTCTTGCCCCTGTTTTGCCATTGCAAAGCAAAAATAAAGTTAAACCCTGTTATCTTGCATTTGCACGTGGTATGGACAAAAGTGTCCAGACTGTTTAATTCTGACATTTCAACTTTGCCTTGAGCATATGCCTGAACCCAAAATTATGTATATGCCCCCTTTCTGCTGGATAGAGTGGATTGTGAGTGCAGTTAATACGTTCAGTGACCTATATGAGAGTGGAGTGTTAAGATCCTTTGAAGATTTGTTTCAACATTTTGGGATTCCCAGATCTCAGTTCTTTAAGTATTTACAGCTGCACCACCTGCTCTGTACTATTTTTGGGGGTAGCATACACCTCCCTAAAGCGACTCCCATACGGTTATGGACTGGTTATGAGGCATCAGTGTATTACTACCTGCTAATTCAGAGTGTTTGGGACAGAGATTTAACTTCTATCAAGAGACTATGGGAGAAAGATTTAAACTTGGTGTTGGAGGAGGGATTGTGGGCTAGGATTCTAAAAAAACGTTAAGTCTGCATCTAGAGATGCTAGGTTGCGCCTTATGCAAGTCAAGATTTTACATAGTTTCTGTTGGACCACCTCTAGATTGTATAGAGAATCTAGAGAAAAACACACCTTAAAGACACACCCACCAGCTGACAATACCAATCAGAAGATGGAGACTCAACCCATGTTTTTTGGTGGTGTGTTAAGATCCATGAATTTTGGTTGAAGGTTCAGAGTTTTATGTGTGACGTATTGGGCACTCAAATTTTATTTGGCCTCAGATTCTGTATTTCAGGTGATGGGGCAGTCATAAATATTGGGGATAAACGCATAAAAAATTAGGTCCTGGCCGGTGTTATGATCGGCAAACAGATTGTTTTAAGGGGAAGGAAGTCAGCTGGAGCACCCTCGTTTCAAGAGTGGTGCACAGAGATGGGGAGGGTGGCTGCTTTTGATGAAGTGCCATCTGGAAGGCTGGAGAACTTTGATACGTTTGATGGGAAATGGGGCAGATATTTGGTATTCCTGGAGGGCTGTCGGAGACGGGCAGTGGAGAAAGAAGTATATTTTTTAATGTGTGTGATTTTATTATTATTATTATTATCTATTTTTTTTTTGTGTGTGTGTGAGTGTACAGCCGTAGCCAAAAGTATTGGCAGTGACAAATTTGTGTTTTGCAAAGTTTGCTGCTTCAGTATTTGTATATTATTTTTTCACATGTTTCTATGGTATACTGGAAAACAATAAGCGTTTCATAATTTTAAAGGCTTTTATTGTCAAAAAGACTCAATTTATGCAAAGAGTCAATATTTACAGTGTTGACCCTTGTTTATCATAACCTCTGTAATTCACTCTGGCATGCTGGATATCAGCTTCTGGGCAAAATCCTGACTGATGGTGATCCATTCTTGACTTATTAGTGCTCTGATTTGATCACAATATATATGCTTCGGTTTGTCCTCGCCTTTTGAGGATTGACCACGGTACTCTATGGGATTAAGATCCAGGGAGTTGCCTGGCCACGGATCCAAAATTGAAATGTAATGATCTCCGAGCCACTTCATTATCACTCTTGACTTGCGACATGGTGCTCCATCATGCTGGAAAATGCACAGATCATCACCAGATTGCTACTGGATCGTTGGGAGAAGTTGCTCTTGCAGGACGTTTTGATACCATTCTTTATTCATGGCAGTGTTTTTGGGCAGAATTGTGAGAGAGCCCACTCCCTTGGATGAAAAGCAACCCAACACATGAATGGTCTCAGGATGCTGCACTGTTGGCTCGACACAGGTCTCATGGTAGCGTTCACCTTTTCTTCTCCGGACTATCTATTTTTCAGATGTCTCAAACAGCCGGAAGGGTGCTTCATCAGAGAAAATATCTTTGCACCAGTCTTCTGCTGTCCAATCCGTGTACTTCCTGCAGAATTTCAATCTGTCCTTGTTTTTCTTTGCTGTCCTTCTTGACACCAGGCCATTGTCCAAAAGTCTTCGCCTCACTTTGCATGCAGATGCACTCACACCAACCTGCTGCCAATATTGAGCAAGCTCTGCACTGGTAGTGAAATGATTCCTAGCTGATTCCTCAGGAGGAGATGGTCCTGGTGCTTGCTGGACACTCTGGGAAGTCCTTAAGCCTTCTTCGCTGCTGTTGAACCACTCTCCTTGAAGTTCTTGATGATCCGGTAAATGGTTCTTTTAGGTGCAATATTCTTTGCAGCAATTTCCTTACATGTGAGGCCAGTTTGATGCAAAGCAATGATGGCTGCATGTCTTTAGAGGTAACCATTGCTAACAAGAACACAATGATTGGAAGCACTTCTTCCCTCCTTTTATAGCAATCAGTCTGCTCCTATAATCCAATCAGAATGATAGAGTGATTTCACCTGACTAGTACTCATTCACAATTTCCCAGGTACTGCTGATATAATTAGTGAAATGATGTTGGCTGGTCATTTTGTCCTGGACAAAACACGTTTTTTTGTTATTTAGTTAATTTGTTTGGCCAAGGAAGCTTTTTGCAATGATTTAAAATGCATCTTATCACTCTGCACAGTAATCTAGAAACAATGTGAATCAACTGAAGCAGAAAAATTTGCAAAACAAAATTTGTCACTGCCAATACGTTTGGCCACAGCTGGATACTGTTTGTTGAGGGTCATGGTGACAAATATACCTGTGAAAAGGCTATTTCTACAATAACATCTGTAACCAGAAAAGTTTTGCTTTGGTGCATTTCTAAAATGAAACCTGTTTTTGGGAGAACACTGGCCCTGATAAGTTGGTTATCAGTTTCTCACCCGCATTGAAATTAGGACTCCACGATAATGCTTATGAGCATTACATTGAATCAATTACAGTCTGATACACTAAAGTAGGGATGTGCACGAGTAGTTGAATACTTGAGTATTCGTTCTGCAATAATTATTAGAATAGTAAAACTATTTTGCAAAGTTTTGCTTCGCCGGCCATATATACAGTGAGATGCATGATAAATCCTGAACACACAAACTAAAACTGGCACTGGGTGGCATTGTTGAGTGTGGACTCTAGTTGATTACATTTGATGAGCAAACGGTTCTCTCAGTACGTTTAGATGGATACCAAAATAAGTGGGATATTGTGAGAATGTTGCTTACTGTGAGAAAGCTGGTTTCCTGTTTCCTGTTACCTGTTTAAATGTACTGGATAAGCGGTGTACACTTTACTCTCATATATATATATACAGTGAAGAAAATAAGTATTTGAACACCCTGCTATTTTGCAAGTTCTCCCAGTTAGAAATCATGGAGGGGTCTGAAATTGTCATCGTAGGTACATGTCCACTGTGAGAGACATAATCTAAAAAAACAAATCCAGAAATCACAATATATGATTTTTTTAACTATTTATTTGTATGATACAGCTGCAAATAAGTATTTGAACACCTGTCTATCAGCTAGAATTCTGACCCTCAAAGATCTGTTAGTCTGCCTTTAAAATGTCCACCTCCACTCCATTTATTATCCTAAATTAGATGCACCTGTTTGAGGTCGTTAGCTGCATAAAGACACCTGTCCACCCCATACAATCAGTAAGAATCCAACTACTAACATGGCCAAGACCAAAGAGCTGTCCAAAGACACTAGAGACAAAATTGTACACCTCCACAAGGCTGGAAAGGGCTACGGGAAATTGCCAAGCAGCTTGGTGAAAAAAGGTCCACTGTTGGAGCAATCATTAGAAAATGGAAGAAGCTAAACATGACTGTCAATCTCCCTCGGACTGGGGCCCCATGCAAGATCTCACCTCGTGGGGTCTCAATGATCCTAAGAAAGGTGAGAAATCAGCCCAGAACTACACGGGAGGAGCTGGTCAATGACCTGAAAAGAGCTGGGACCACCGCTTCCAAGGTTACTGTTGGTAATACACTAAGACGTCATGGTTTGAAATCACGCATGGCACGGAAGGTTCCCCTGCTTAAACCAGCACATGTCAAGGCCCGTCTTAAGTTTGCCAATGACCATTTGGATGATCCAGAGGAGTCATGGGAGAAAGTTATGTGGTCAGATGAGACCAAAATAGAACTTTTTGGTCATAATTCCACTAACCGTGTTTGGAGGAAGAAGAATGATGAGTACCATCCCAAGAACACCATCCCTACTGTGAAGCATGGGGGTGGTAGCATCATGGGTGTTTTTCTGCACATGGGACAGGGCGACTGCACTGTATTAAGGAGAGGATGACCGGGGCCATGTATTGCGAGATTTTGGGGAACAACCTCCTTCCCTCAGTTAGAGCATTGAAGATGGGTCGAGGCTGGGTCTTCCAACATGACAATGACCCGAAGCACACAGCCAGGACAACCAAGGAGTCTCCTAGACTCTAGCCAGTCTCCAGACCTAAACCCAATAGAGAATCTTTGGAGGGAGCTCAAACTCCGTGTTTCTCAGCGACAGCCCAGAAACCTGACTGATCTAGAGAAGATCTGTGTGGAGGAGTGGGCCAAAATCCCTCCTGCAGTGTGTGCAAACCTGGTGAAAAACTACAGGAAACGTTTGACCTCTGTAATTGCAAACAAAGGCTACTGTACCAAATATTAACATTGATTTTCTCAGGTGTTCAAATACTTATTTGCAGCTGTATCATACAAATAAATAGTTAAAAAATCATACATTGTGATTTCTGGATTTTTTTTTTAGATTATGTCTCTCACAGTGGACATGCACCTCACGATGACAATTTCAGACCCCTCCATGATTTCTAAGTGGGGAACTTGCAAAATAGCAGGGTGTTCAAATACTTATTTTCTTCACTGTATATATATATATATATACATACATACATACATACATACATACATACACACACACACACACACACACACACACACACACACACACACACACACACACACACACACACACACATATACACGCCGCTCAACAGAAAGCTGCACCCCGTAACAATGTAATCCTCGCAATGCTTCTGTAAACAACAAACATGGCATCAGAGAAAGACTTTGTCAGGTGAGGTGAGGGACATTCCATCATTTAAACTGGTGTGTATACATGAGTATAGTTTACAGAGCACGTGGATATGCTTGTTTTCCTCAACAAAAACATGAAATACAATGTAAACAACTATTATATGTCAAGTGTTTATACTCTTCCTGTACGTTAACTGCGTTCACTATACTTTGCGTGAGCTTAAATGCTTTCATTCTATATTTTTTTTGTTTTCACGCATTGCTTGTTTAAAAAAAAAAAATATATATATATATATATATCACACAGGACATGATATAAGCTTGTTTTGGATATAATTTTAAGCTTGTTTTTTTTTTTTTTTAACACAAAAATAATTGTACAACGTCTCATTAATTACCTTCATTTAAATTATAGAATTTTCGAATGATAGTTTTTTTTTTATGAACTTAAATATTTGAATACCAAATTATTGATGAATGCCCATCCTTACACTAAAGTGTGAACACAATATCTATGCTTGACTGTTTTGATGAGTCTTTGAAGGAATGTTTAATGTCTTTGTGTGCAGAAGGTATGTGGAGAGGCTCAGGCAAAGATGTTTGGCAAGTGTTGTCAGCTAAGGCCTACAGGGGGCAGCTCCAGTTCCCTGGACAGCAGCTCATCCTGCACATCGGAGCCCAAAGAACAAAGCCGCTTTCAGGTGAGTCTTCACAGCACACTAAGCTTTGTTATACTACCATTCTGCAGTATGTATACTTAAACTTGGATAAAAAATCTACAAGAATCACATTTATTTAGATGATAACTGGATACCACTAGATCAGCGGTCAATAGCCAATAGCGGACCATGGTCTGAGTCTGTACCCTGGCTTGGTTCCTTCCGGACCGTGGCACAATGACAACAGTTGTCCTTTCTTAATGGTTTTACAGGTTTAGTGAGCAGTGCGTCAAAACAGTAGATCTATACACACCAGCACTAAGGGGTGATCAGCGCTATGTGCCGAACACGCTTCATTACTGCTTGGTGTGTGTTGCCACTCTCCATCATGATATATTCGAGGCATGTACAGATACAGTTCCAGTTATTTTAACAACAGCAGCGGAAACACGATGAGCAGCAATGTAGAAAATGAGAAGAAAGCAAAGTGAAACTATCTTCATCTGTCTGATAAATGTCTCGGACAGTTCAGCTAAAGCAGGTTTCTGACAGGACAAGTTCACGTGTCACCTTTTTTACTAACCTCTTTTTCTGTCTAAATTTAGCTTTATTAATCGCCATGTTATGTGCCTTTCATGACAGTTTTTTATTTTTTTTTATTTTGTGAAAATGAATCGGAGATGTCATCTCTGATTATTTGTTTTAATTAATAGAAAGCCTGTCTAGTAGAGTTCTCTTCTTCTGATGAGAACATTCCCATTATTTCATAGTCAGCCCATTTATACTTAAGCTAACAGTATTTTTAAGATTGTTAGTTTATTGTTATTAGATTCTCACTTTAGGAAAATATTAAAATGTTCCCTTCAGACATTTGTAAAATTTTCTCAAGGGTTACCCCTAAACCCCCATATAGTAACCTATATTTTCTCAGTCAAAAGTACTCCTATGTACCATACAATGTGATCTGAATATAAAAGTAATTATTCAAGTAAATAAATAAATATTAAGAATGTGAAAATTTTAAATAAAAAACTGGGCTACTGTCACCCAGCTTGAATTTTTTTTTTATATTATCTTAAATTATTAATATCCAAGTGCCCCCTCGACCAATGAACTCCATGAAATATATTAGCCAAATTGTTTGGTAGAAAAGATCCCTCACACCCCACTGCTTTGGCTTTGTATCTGGGCCAGTGTTTTTCTTTTAAAAAGTAATATTGCTGCCAACGTGGAAAGATATAATAGCTATTCCAGAAAAAAATAATATATAATTTTAAAGCCATACTAACTACTTACATCGTGCAAGTTATTATTTTCTGGACCATTGCTGGGAAGGAAACGTTGAGACCGTATGGGATGATGTATTGAATTTCAATATATCGTGAACCAAAAAACTATTAATCATATTGAGTCATGTAATTTTTATTTGTTTAGCGCTTTTCACAACATGCATCATTTCAAAGCAGCTTTACAGAAAATCATGCTTTAACAGAAATTTGTATCTAATATATAATGTCTTACAGTGATCATTGTGTAGTTTGAATAAATATGATTGTAAAATATGTATAGAAATGTAATAATTAAATAATGATTGTATTTATCCCCTGTGAGCAAGCCGAAGGAGGCGACTGTGGCAAGGAATAAGATGTTTGTTAATGGAGAAAAATAACCTTGGGAAAAACCAGACTCAATGTGGGGGCCAGTTCCCCTCTGGGTAACCAGCATGAATTTAATGCCAATATGGTATATGTATCGAGGTTGAGACATGGAAACAAATAGAATAATATTAGCATAGATGTCATTAAATTTTATGCAGATTTATAGATCATGATAGATGTTTCTGGTTCTGGTAGACCTAACTAAAGCATCCTATTTGTGAGTTGATGGATAAATTAGGTGTATGCCTGGCTCAATAGATGAGTCTTTAGACTTAAACTGAGTGTCTGCATCACGAACAGTGTTAGGGAGACTATTCCATAGTTTGAGCCAAATAGGAAAAGGTTCTACCTCCTTTTGTGGATTTTTTTGTGATTGTAATGAACGTGATGGAATATAGCGTGGTAGAAGATCACTTAAGTACTGCGGAGCTAGACCATTCAAAGCTTTGTACGTAGTTAACAGAATTTTTTAATTAATACGAAATTTAACAGGTAGCCAAGGTAAAGATGATAAAATGGGGCTAATATGATCATATTTCTTGGTTCTCGTCAGCACCCTGGCTGCTGCATTTTGAACCAATTGAAGTTTATTTATTGATCTTGCTGGACATCCTCCCAGTAATTCATTACAATAATCTAGTCTTGAGGTCATGAACGCATGGCATCAGCAACAGAGAGCATGTGTCGTAACTTTTATTTCAACAGTTCCTCGTTTACACAGACAAAGTGGTAGTGGTCCGTTAAATAGTACCTAAACCATGCTAATGCAAGTCCACAAATGCCAACATAATTCTCCAGCCTATTCAAAAGAATGTTGTGATCTATGATGTAGGTAAAATATTTGTAAATTTGGCACAAAAAAAATGGCATTTCTTCTGTGTATTGTGTCCATCAAAAATGATATCCACACACCTATACTTCCTATTAAAATATATAAAAAAAGGAAAAAATTAAAATTAATAAAATCACACATAGCAGAGATGCAATAAAAAAAAACCAAACAGAGATGATACTTAAATAAACCAGCAGGCTGGGAGACGCATGTTAAACTCTTAAAGTGACAGTATAATTTTAGCACATGTTAAACAAATGAATGTAAACTTATAAGTGTTATAAACATGTAAATTGTACATATTATTTAAAATGGTCACAGCTCATATCATTAGTATATTTACCATTTCATGATATAATATTAGTTGATACAATGCAATTTATTTATTTATTTTATGTTAAAATGTTATTTTAATAATGATGACAATCAAATTATAAAAAAATTAATTGTACATGTATTTTTCAGGACAGTTTCTGTTCACTTGCTTCACTTGGTTTGTTCTATTGCTTTTTCTGGACCAGATCAGCATTAATGTAGCCCACAATTCTTAGATTTATTTATGATCTTTTCTTATTTGAGAAAGGTTTGTGAGAAACTCTTATTTTTTTAAACTTTGAGTATTTAAATTGTGTATTAAAGAACTTTTAATTTTGATGAGAATACATGACGTGCATTTTGTTCATTTATGCCATTTGCTCACAATTTTATGTCATACTTTGTCTGAATAGGTAGATAACCATATCGTCCCTCGCTTGGGATATATGACTACCTTTTAAGGCTTTAAAAAAAAGAATGAAAATATGTCTCTTTTGGTCAACTTTAGTCTTAGTCCATTTTACATTCACACTGTTGTTTTTTGAACCCAGTGAATATATATTATATTATATTGAGACAAGTATATACGAGACAAGAACATGTCGTTCTTTGCATTTAGTGTTCAGTGATTTTTGTTGATGTATGGTTTACACCAGGGGTGGGCAACTATTTTGGTAAAGGAGCCACATCGGGTTTAAGTAGTGCATAGGGGGCCACATTGATTTCCTTTTGAGATACAATGTTCTGCATTGATTTAGTTTTTGTAACTTTTAAGCCCAGAAATAGTTGTGTACTCAACTATTAAGTGTATCTGTGACTAATGGGACTATTCTGCAATTGCCTAAAGTATTATATTGCTCTAAAAAGGTAGATACTTTTCTATCAGGCATTAAAAAACTGAATGTATTTATATTTATACATCAGGGGTCTGTTTTAATAATATATATTTTTTTTAATAATTTATAGAACTTTTAATGTTTATATTTAAAATGTAATGTAAATATTTTTTCGAACACATTACCCGTTTGCATGCTAAAAGAGTCATGATGCGGGTCTCCTCGATGGTTTTTCAGCACACAACCGAATAACACAGACTGCATGACTATGATAAATGAATACTGCAAGAGTTATATTAACATACAGGTGTGAAGGGACTTCAACATTTCTAAATTGCACAAATAATAAATACATATACATATTTGTCTCTGGCTTGCTTTTGCTCGCATGTCAGTGATGCCGAGATCTACTTTTATATTTCATTTAATCACTGAGAAAGTTTACCTGCAAAATTAGTTGCACCAAACATCACAAGCAGCCTCAAGAATGGACACAAGAATGGACACAGAAGCCGTATAACACTTTTCCTTGAGCAGAATATTGCACTACCGATCGCTAAGTTTGTTCAAAGGGGAAAGCGAGACGTGCAAGTTTTCCAGATTGCACAAAATAAGTATTACATTAGGTGGAATTTTTCCAATTTGCTCAAGTATAAATCTCAAACTGGGGGTGTTATGTCTCTTATCTGGCAACCCTGAGCATGTTAAACGCTTGTGGAGACGCGTTAGGTCCCAATGCAAGATAACTGAAATATCCTATGAAAAATAAAAACACTTTTACAATAAATGCGCATCAGGGGTCTGTTTTAATAATTAAACCATGTGGAAGGCCTGATCTGGCCCGTGGGCCGTATGTTGCCCATGTTTGTTTTACACTGACAAGTAGTGTTCTGGATGCTGCATCATTCAAACATGGTAGATTTCATTTACCAGTGCTGTCACAGAAATTCAATATGCACAATAAACGGGGATTAATTTAATCCATGAATGAGTGTCCAATAACAGGGCAGTTTCTGAGATTAAGCAAATAGTGTTTAGCTGGTCATGTGATGCTAACATAGCAGCCTCAATGAGGGCATCCCCTCCATGTAGAATAAAAGAGCTTACTGATATGATTGAAATCTTCATCTCACATGAGTGGTCAGGATTTTTACACATATGTTTCAAAGTTTCTGATGTGTGTGTTTTTTTTTTTTAAAGTAAATCTTTCTATTGAGGATAAATATATACTGATAGCACCTTTACTCAGTAAAGGCAAAATTTCATGTTTTGTAAAGGCAAAATTGTCTTTTTCTTATGTTTGTGGAAGCATATGTGTTTTGTTGTGCATTGCGTTTGACTGAGCAACATTAATTAGTTTCAAATTAATTGTAGAAACTTTCAGATGATGGAAAAAAACTTATTTTTTGAGTGCCTGTGTGTGTCTCTCTCTCAGGGCTCATCACGGTGCTCATCAGATGCTAACATGCTCGGGGAAATGATGTTCGGCTCTGTGGCTATGAGCTACAAAGGCTCAACACTCAAAATCCATCAAATAAGGTGAGACTGATGAGCAGTAGTGTAATAAATGTTAAATAGCCCAAACTGATGGTTTGATGAACAGTCAACAGTGCTGACCTTTGTTCTTGTGTGTGTTCCCAGATCTCCCCCACAGCTAATGCTCAGCAAAGTGTTTACAGCGCGGACGGGCGGCAGTGTCTATGGCAGCCTCAACACGTAAGCCACACACACACACACACACACACACACACACACACACACACACACACACACACACACACACACACACACACACACACACCCCACCACAAGTAGATTAGTTATTTGAGTGATTTCTCTTTGATTTTATGACAGACTGCAGGACAGTTTGGAGTTCATCAATCAGGACTCAAATGTGCTCAGACCAGACCACAGCACTCTCGCCAACAACCTCTTGGGGAACATAGGTAAAAACGGCACATACAAAATATGACTATTTATATATAATATAGCCAATTCCCACATAAATGCACTGTTTCTTGATGTTCCTGCTGCTAGGTGTAAAATAAAACAACCACAAACAAAAGGTGCTTACATCCCTGTTGTTTTAACATTCAAGAATTACAAAATAAGAGAAAAACTATGAATGTTAGTGGGTCTGTTTTGAACAGACATAATCAGAAATAGATGCAAACAGCAATTATGGGACCAAGCCAACAGCGACAAACCCTCAGTAAGTTACATTTATAGAATATAACACCCCTGGTGAGGATTTTTAGCAATGCAGTTTAAAAGCTCTAAGAAGAATTACTTTTAACATCGTACAATTGCTTGAGATTGCAGAATTTCTGTCAATATGCTCAAGTGTTGCCTATATACAGCATCACTTGTTTTGTGTCGCCTTTGTAAAGCCATTTCTCAGGAATGTTTTTGAATGTATAATTTAGTATTTAATTTAGGGCTGTCGATTTAACGCGTTAATAACGTGCGATTAATTTTACAAAAAATAACGCGTTCAAACAATTAACGCATTTAATCACAATGCTTTCCTGAGAAATGCAAGCTTGTAGTACCACCTGTTTACTGCAGAGGGCAGTAAGTGAAATTTCAGCTGTGTGAGCAACATACAGTTTATTACAGTGAACAAAACATTAACAACCCTTCAGCGGACACAACACAAACATGCGTTATGTTCTTGCGTTCAAAACACTTGAAGGAGCGCAAATGCGAACTAAGGGATCTCAAGATGTGTTTAAAGATTGAGTATTAAAATATATTTAACTTGACACAGTGACCTAAACATTTTATGTTTATGACACAACACACCCGAGATGCGGCACAAGCATGTCTGACGCAGGTCGTATGGTCTTTACCTCACAAATATTTAATTACCAACAAGGTTAAGGAGGGGTCCTTTAAACTGTTACACCGTTTTTACCCAGTCAATCTTTATTTAAGAAACATGCTTCCTGAAATAGATCCACTTGCTCCTTCTGTAATGCTGTAGATGAATCCGCCCCTCACCTTTTTTGGGAATGTGTCCACGCTGTAGTATTTTGGAGAAAATTTTGTTTGTTTGTATGTACCTCTATTTTAACTTTATAAAAGAGGTTTTATTTGGTTTTCACAGATTTGATAACTTAAGTTAATATTTTCTGATTAATTGTTTTATTTTTCTTGCCAAGTTTTTTATACATAAGTGTAAACTTATGTCTATAAAGCCCTATTTGCACTAGTTTGTAAAGACTTAAAATATGATTTAAATACTCCAAAGCATTGAAAAGCATTGCACTATGTAATGAATATAATGTCTTGGCATTATTGTAAAATATATCTGTAGTATTGTGTACTATGTATACCCCTGGTTTGTTTCTGACGCAGCTGTTCATTGACGGGTCCTTAAACAAGCCCTCATAATAAATCTCTGATTGACAAATTCACTTGTGAAATGGATTGCTGTGAACTGTATGACAATGATTGACTTATGATCAATAATATTGTTGTAAACAATACATTGTATTCTAAAGCCGTCTTATCAATGATGATCTCTTCTGCTACAAGAATGTAATGCATTTTAATTATCTGAATATTATATATATAAAAAAAATGATATTTAAAGATAACTAAGTATCATTATATATTGAATTACTGTTATATGAGGGACTTTCTCAGCAAATATTTGTATATGCGATTAATCGCTATTTAATTAATTGGGACACCATGTAATTAATTCGGTTAAAAATTGTAATCGATTGACAGCCCTAATTTAATAAATTTTTTTGTGCGGTTGAGTCTGACGATCATCAGCGTATCATTTTATGTAGATTGGACATCATTTGAGATTATGAGAAATAGAAAAACAAGAATTCAACTTTCTCGTTTTATTTATTCAAGCATATTAAATAAGTGTATAACTTGATTATTTGATTTGCACACATGACATGACCATTTCTACTGATTGGTCAACCTACAATGTCATCTGCTCTTCCTCATTCGCTTCCTTCAGACTAAAAATAATTTCACACGGAACGTGGCGAGTGCTTTATCAACGCAGTTTATTAACAGTTCATGTGCATTGTTTTTCATTGTTGGTTTTGGTGCTTGCGTTGCGGTTTCAGGTGTGCACGTTGCTATGGCTACAATGAGAAAAGACCTTATTTTGCCTGACATGTCTATATTCATGTGTTATAATTGTTTTATGGAGTAGAATATACCTTACATTTTATTACTTGCATATTAATGGCTACAAATATTTTTCATTTAGTGTTAATATAGCCTTACAAACTGATTACATAAAATGGCACCCTTATGTATTAAGTTGTCTCTTTAACATTTGTGCTGTTCGATCTGTATAGAGACAAGATGTTTCATATTTTAACCAAGCACAACATTTAACCAATACACAGTAGGCTAAAGGCTTTTTTATGTTTCTTATGTATGTTATTGATCCCCCATTATTGATACATAAAATGTAAGTGAATGGGTGCCAAACATTTAAGCTTCAAAAAGCACATAATGCCATCATAAATGTAATCCTTTTGACTCCAATGGATTAATTAATGTCTTCTGAAGCTAATTGCGAGGTGTGTGGAAGAAATAGATAAATATTTAAAGATTTTAATTTGTTTGTTTTTACATTAAAAAAATGACATTCACAGTACTGTAAAAAGAAACATCTTTTACATTATAAAGTATTTCTACATTGTGGTATTTGTTGTACTGCTGATTTAAAGTTTTTAAAATACAGTTCTGAAAATGACAGTAATGAGAATGAATCCTTAAAGGTGATGAGGAATGTGTTTAAATGTCATGGCAATAATGTCACAATGCAAAAAAATCTTAATGGTCATGTATAATATACATATACGCATTTGATTTATTTAGTATTGGTGTGGAATATGACCTGGGTTTGGTTATGTGAGAATCACAATACTATCATTTAAATTTGAGCTTAATTTTACAGCTGTGCTTGTGTACAAAACCCACAGAATTTACTGCACAATTAGTCTTCCTAAATTAATTGAGTCTGAATTATTTGAATTTATTTAGTCTAATAAATTCCTAGATTGTTCTGTGTGGCATTACTGTACATATGTCTGTGACATCCTGGCGGCATCAGATATATTCAGATGTCTCTTTCTCTGTGTCTTCTCCTGTTCTTGACTAACAGTTCAGTGTGTGTCTCTTCATTTGTCTTCCTCCTCTGACCATCATAATGCACAGGTTTCTCTCAGCTCTGCAGCCCTCGCCGGGCGCTCTCAGAGCAGGGCCCTCTCCGCCTCATCAAGAGCGCCTCTTTCTTTTCAGGTTGGCGAGTGTGTGTGTTTGAGTGTCTGCATATTAATTAGTGGTGTAACTGTTCAAATTTCTCACGGTTCGGTTTGTATCACGGTTTTAGGGTCACCGTTTCGTACGGTTCGGTATTTGTAGTGTACAGAAAAGAAAAAAAAATATTACTCCCAAATCCAAACTAAGAATACTCTTTTTGGTAACAAACACTTCAACGGGTTTGCCCTCAATAAATATCATTGTTTTACATTAACCATAGTTTAACTCTGATATTTGTAGTTAAATCATAGTAACCACAAAATCAACATGGTTACAATATGTAGTAAAATCATGGTTACTATATAGAAACTACAGTATTACTCTTATAAACCATGGTTAATTGTATCAAAACCATGATTTCTGCTCCGAAAACCATGGTGACAACAGTCATGCTTACTACAATATTACTATAGTAAAACCATGGTTCATTTTTGTCAGGGTCCTTAACTAAACATTTGTCTAATTACTAAATCAACATTTTAACTTACTGTTATGCTACATGCATCAACATAAAATGTAATTCAAACTCTACTGCACATATATTCAATAATCTGAAGCTATTCAGCACTATAGAAGGAACTGTGCTATTAAAACTATGCGTGTCTATTTGATGCTGCATTTTCTTCACAAAACCTTGTGCTCCAGATGCATCAATAAACTCGCGGTGCCAATGCTTCCAAATCGTGGGTGGTGAACCATACATTTCGTTGTTTTACAGAGAACCGTTACACCCCTAATATTAATGCTGCTTGTGTTTTAGTGCATGTGCTACTAAGGTGTTTGGTAGTGTTGCTGTAGTGTCTTTTAGGACTTAAAACGCTGCCTGTTGTGATCATCACAAGTTTAGACACCCCAGTCTCTACTTTCTCCTCCATCACCACTCAAAACCTCTCGTTTGCCTCATCCTCTCCCTCCCTCCACTGTGTGCATGAGTCTGTGCTGATGTAGATACAGTAGATCACAATGGTGATGCTATGGTGAGACAGCTGCATGGGTGGTTGGCGTGAATGACTGTGCTGTGGACACCCAAACTCATTAACACTGAGATGGCATCCCTTGGTGAGTCTATATCTTTCTGTTTATGTCTCAGGCCACAGTAACCCTATGGACATGCCTGGCAGAGGACTAGCCGATGAGAGAGACAGCGGCATTGCACGCTCAGGTGAGAATTAAATTTTTTTTTCAATGTTGAATACCTTTTCAATCCAAGTTAAATATGCAGAGTCAGTTATTAGTAAGCCATTCTTAGGTTGAGCTCAGAGTGTAACCATGGTGGCTCAGTGGTGCTTTCAAAAGATTGAAGTGGAGCGGTCTGACATGCCAACTCTTGGCATAGCTAGTGATGTGAGTTTGGGGTGGGATTGCCTTACCACATTTCCATCAAAATACTGCTGGTGTTCACCCAGTAGATCTATGAACCTCTTTCAGAACTGACCTACATGACCACTGGCTTGAGCCGAAGAATTATGTAACCGACTATGTTACTGTATAACCTGCTCACAAATAAACATGCTGCTCTGGAATATTTAGATTCAGTGTTTTTATGCCGTCAAAAGTTGCTTTTGATGCAGCATTGACGGCATTGTTGATTTTATGAAAGAGATCTAGTTTTGTGCAAATCAAATTTTGTTTGATTTGCAGTTACAAATAACCAGCTTTAGAGGTGTAAAGATACTGAAACATGCATACTCTGTTAAAGCTCACTAAAATGATGGTCATTTTTCTGGAAATGTACTGGAGCTGAAAAAGCTTAAGCAATGGAAAGTGACGATGATGGCACAGGCCAGCATAGCTGGAATCTCTTGTTCTGTCTAATCCAGCATCACATGCAGACACTTATATTTAGCAGCTCCTAAAACTGCCTACCTTTGCTAGTAAATGAAGAGGCTAATTCTGGCCCTGCTTTCCACATGTTTCATCTCCATTGAGCTCGTAGAGAGTGTCCACGAATTCTGAACGTCACTCAAAGGCTGTGGTGGTTTCCTGTTCTAGATATGAAGTCTCTTGTGTGACCATGACAACCTCAATGCTAAATGGCATTTATAAAGTCAACATGAAATAAAAAAAAAATTACCTTATGGACTTCAATACACATTCCTAGTCTTATCGTGCATGATTAATCAGTGCATGGAAGAAAAAAAGTCTAATTATAATAACTTGCTCCAGTACTTTATTTTAACATCTAGGCTGCATGGACTCCTAATTAATGTTAGCCAATTGAAAGATGGCTGTTTAGACATTGTTTAGGCTACTGTTGGTAATGCTGCCTTTCTAAAATATGACAACCAACATCAGTGTCATTAAGCAAATATAATAGCAAATAGCAATTGATTTGGGATTAGTATGTGGGTTCTATTCCGAGGAACACATGTACTGAAAAAAAAAAACAACAACCTTAAATTCATTATAAAGGCTGAAACGTACTCAACGCAATTATGTCAACATTGTCACTTCTAGCTACACAACCTCGATTTCGTGTGTTGTTGTATTCCAAAATGTGTCGGACCACAATTCACAACATGACTTACAGTAATTATGCGTTGCAGTCTCAACATTGCTGCAAGGGGCACTATAGCAGATATTAGTGTGAACTGTCCAGTTCTATGATGAGTTTTCTCTTTCAAGCCAACAATTGTCATGGCAGAACATCTGTTTAAATATTGATTAGCAAGTTAGTTAAAGTCAATGTATTTAGAACAAGTTAAATGAATATTAACACATCCAGTTTAATGGGACAGACATTTGAACGCAACTCTATCGCCCTCTTGAGTACTGAGGTTTGTTACCGCCACAGTTATGCAAAAAAAAAAAAAAGCATGTTCATCCGGACCGCACATTGAACGAGTGCTCACATGTGTGTATGCTTACTTGTGTGAAGTATTTTTCTGGCCCAAGTTACATAGGATAAAAACATCTGCCAAATTTATAAATGTATATTTAATGTGAATTTGAAAAATAAATGCTCTCCACCTCCATGGTCAAAAAGTCTCCTCAAGAATGGGTGCCAGTGGTGTTTCAGGAGAAAAGTTGTCCTCCACAATCCACAGCAAACTAACATTCGGGTCTGATTCTATTTTGGTCTGTAATGCCCACTTTTTGCCATCCTATCAATTCTCTTTTCATGTTGACTTTAAGATTCATATAAACCTAGTATTGCAAATTAAATCTTAAATGCAAGGATCTTGCTTCTCTGTTCCAGTGCATTTCGTGCAAGAGTGTGAAGTTTTCAGGAACATTATTTTTGAATCAAGTCACTGTGATGAATTGGCGCTTTTTCATGTTAGTTGGATAGTATATCTTTTCTGCTCAGGGATATTATACAGGGTCATTAGCACTAACAAGAAGAATGCAGTTTCTTTACAAAAAGCTTTTGTGTTTGTGTGTCTTGCCGTGGAGATTTGAGCTCAAACAGGGTAGACGTGTGTTATGTGAGTTTCCATCGTTCTGAAAGGGTGAACTCACTGACTTGCTCCTCTCTTCTGCCCTTTCCCTCTCTCTTTCTCCTCAGCATCTTTAAGCAGTCTGTTGATCACCCCCTTCCCATCCCCGGGCTCCTCTCTCACCAGTAGCTGTGCCAGTAGCTACCAGCGGCGCTGGTTGCGCAGCCAAACCACCAGCCTAGAGAATGGCGTCTTCCCCCGATGGTGCGACGCAAACACACACACACACACTCTCTCTCTCTCTCTCTGCATCTCCTCCTTTGATTGCATAAATGTAACTGGTGTAGTCTGTGTTGTGAGTTTGATGGAATTAAGTAGATACTTGATATCCTTGGTTGGGTCTATTTGTGATTTATTGATGAAAATAAAATCTGGATTAATCTGGATTAAAAAAAAAAAATAGAATAAAAAAAATTATATAATTAAAAAATGTTGACAATAAAACACTGTTTATAAGTATGAAACAAAAATATATTTGTTTATTGCAAAATACATGTACTGTATACAAATCAGGATTTCTATTAGCTGTTTTTTATTAAATGTCCTATTGTCCGATGTCTGGTGGGTGAAAATATTAAGGCAAAGCATAAGCAACCCCTTTAGTTGATGCCACAAGTGTACAGTGTGATGCCATGCCGATGATGACAGCATTTCGCTGCCACACCGGTTTAAATTTTCCCGACACCTTGCAGAGTCCTAATCCTGTAATCCAAGTTATTTTCTGCACACACGCTGCTGAAATCTTTATACAAAAAAGTCGGTTTTGACACTTGGGGCGAGGCCCAATCCTTTCTGTTAACAAATGCTATTGGCTGCTGACCAAATCCTGTATTGATTGGCTGCATCTCGTCAAATCTCTCGTGATTGGCTGTTGTTGGACAAGGACAGCCAGGAAGCGGATGATGGCAGACAGTAAAGAGGTTGTTGTTTCTTTCTAAATGTCTTGTAGCTGTAAGATATGTGTGTATGTGTATGTATGTATATAATATATATATATATGAGAGGCAAGATGTCACTAGCTGCGTTTGAATAAAACAAGAGCACATCCGTCTGAAGTGTGATAAGAGACATGAAAGAAGGGCCGGATGAGTGGTCATTAGCTACTTAGTAGCCTTGCTACTGACAACGATCATTATCGGTCATATAATGTTGCGACCTGACAAATCAGAATCAAACATTTCAGAGAGCCGTGTAATAAGAATCTTAATGTACACTTGATTTCCTAACCTGGCCATATTCTGCTGCACCTGCTGTGCTTTCCCAGCCCCAAGGGTCCCAGGGCCTGACTGGCTTCCTCTCTGAGCCGCATTTCATCTACATAATGAATTAATGTAGAGGCTGATGAGTAGTGGTTGGCCTTTGCAGTACCACACTAACAAGCTGGGAACTATCTGGCATCTAGCTATCTACACTTAACATTTTGTGAAACTTTAACGTTAATATTAACGTTAGATGGACCTGCGTTCAGGGTACCTCTCAACAGGTTCACTAAACGCCTTGCTGCATTCTGTATTTCCACCTATTTTCAGTTTTTATCAAAGACAGAAAACGCACATAATCACGTATATATATATATATATATATATATATATATATATATAAAACACACAAAACATCTTAAAGCTAGAAGAAATTTAGAAAGAAACCATAACCTCTTTACTGTCTGCCATCATCCGATTCCCAAACTTCCCAGTTCCCTCCTTTGAAAAATAAAACGCATTATATTAGGAAATCGCAGTTAGTGAAAGAGTATGATAAGGGTGGTATCAATGCCTTGGACTTTGATGTTTGGGGCATTTAAGAGTAAATAGTTGAAATCATACTTATCACAACTTTACTCTGTGGTTTCACATACCTAGATCTCCATTTAATAAAATACCTGGGCTTGAATTTCTTTTAAAATGTGATTTTGAGGTAACTAATATTCCTATTAAATTATCAAACTTCTACAAACAACTTCTCCAATACTGTAAAATGATATTTACCCACAACTTGTCTCTCCATGGATCCACCCTATGGAATAACAGGGTCATTACAATTAATATAAATCATTGTTTGAGAAGGGTATTGTGTTTGTGAATGATATATTAGATGATAATGGTAAATTTTTGGGACATTTAGCATTTTTGCTCAAGTATAATCTTAACCGCACTTATAGAGAATATAATAAAATGTGTAAATCAATACCGTTATTACCGTTAATCCAAAACACATTGATGTATGTGAGAATAAGACTTTCACCAACCGTACCAAAACTAGTAATTAATGAATGTAATTTAAATGACAGTAAATGTAATAACAGATGTATTAATGATTTTTTGAAATCTAGCATGTTTTTGGATTATAATAGAGGATTGTGTGTACAAATTCCAAATATGAATGCCTTGTCCATAGATAAACCACATTTCAAATTCATCAAATGGCCCATTTCCCCTAAAGTCAAAGAGACTCACTTTAAAATAATTTATAAAATATATCCGGTTGCTGACTTTCTTAGAAAGAGGTTTAAATTGGAAGTAGATCCCTGTGTATTTTGGGAGGCAGCTGTTGAGACTCTGGAACACTTGTTCTTTGTATGTCCTATGGCCAAAAGGTTCTGGTCTGATTTAAATAATTGGCTGTCATTTAAGATTGATGACATCCCGACTTTTGACTTCTCTTTTATATGGATCCATAATGTAGATTCATCCCTTTCTGATTTGGTTTACATGATTGTCCTCATGGGTAAATATCATTCATTATAGTAAATGGAGATATTGGAAGCCTTCTTTTTCATGGTTTATGGACGATTATAAATTGTATTTTCATCACTGAAAAAGTAAAGTCTAGTAAAATTGCAAGAAAGATGTGTAGTGATATATCCAGACAATTGTTTTGATAAATATCCACTTGTATGCTACGTCTAAAGGATGCTTTTTATTTTAATTTTTTCTTTAATATTTAAACATTTTCTCTTGCCTTTTGGTCTCGAGACATTTTTTTTTTATACCAATACCCCCTTGTTGTTTGAAGAGATGCAGCCAATCAATACAGGATTTGGTCAGCAGCCAATAGCATTTGTTAACAAAGGATTGGGCCCCGCCCCGAGTGTCAAAACCGACTTGTGCGTAAAGATTTCAGCTGTGTGTGTGTACAGTTCTGCAACGCGTGTGCGGAAAATAACTTGCGTGTGTGTACAGATCTGCGCGCGTGTGTACAGATCTTTTTTGTTATTTCTGCTCCTGACTTGTTAATTTGTGTGCACAATCATATTTTTTTTTGTGATCTAGTTTGGGATTTGCAAATTCTGCAGGTTTAAATTGTTTTGTGCGAACTGTGTCATGGTGCTCACGCTGTTGTAATTCACTTGCGCGCTGTGTTTATGCACTTGCGCTGTTTTGTCCTACATTTAACACCATATTTTCCCATTGTTTACTTTGATGATTGCACAACAGCATTTTTTTGGACTGTATTTCAATGTTTTTATTTATTTTTATTACAATCAAAAAAGGTCATACCAAGAGAGAACTACCATGATGATAGTATTATGATACTAAACTTTTTTATAAATTTTATACATTTTTTCATATTTTGGTAATGAGAATATCATAACGACCATCTTTTTTACATTGCTGTTATGAGTATTTGGGGTAAAATGTGCGTAACTGTCGGAAAATTTAAGTCGCCTTAAAAATTGGTTTTATAATTTCTTATTTGCCTTTTTTGATTTTGGTGTAAAATTGGCCAAGGACATTTTCTTATCAGGTTTTGTGTGAATTATTTATTTATTTTTAATGAAGCTGATATCACTGACTTTTCACTTAATTACATCAAAGCTCAAGGTAAGGCTGCCTTAAAAGATTTATACATTAACATAAAAAATAAAAAATTCTCTGTAGTGACGGTGGGAAAAGTAGGATTTGGGGACTTGCTCTCAGCACAAGTTCCAACTTTGATCTTTCAAACAATATAAATTACTTGAATGGCAAATGGCACTGATGACTCTTGATTGTGTGCGCGCTGTAGGTCTGTGGAGGAGAGCTTCAACATGTCTGATGAAAACAGTGGGCCGAGCCTGGGTGTCATGAAGAAAAAAAAGATAGCTATTGGCATCATCTTTCTGCTCTCACCTAATGAGGAGGAAAATGCCAAGTTCCAGGACTTTTTCTTCTCACATTTTCCACTTTTTGAGAGCCACATGAACAAACTCAAAAGTGCTATTGAACAGGTTAGACATATATTTGCGAATCGCTCAAACATTGGTTAAAATCTTGTCTCTTTAATATACAGTATAAAGTAGTGTTACACTATCTATGTCTTAAAATGTGCATTTGTGTCTCTCTGTTTGTTGTAAGGCTATGATTCTGAGCCGCAGGTCAGCAGATGCCAGTCAGAGAGCTTTGGCTTACAGTCGAATGGTGGATGGCCTTAATGAATTTAGGTGAGTTTGTGGTGTGAATGTGTTGCAGACAGTGTGGGCAGTGCAGACTTTGCTACTATGTTAGTGGACGCTGACAACTGTTCACCAGGTGTTGTGTTATTTGCATCCCCACAGAAGTCCAGCCAAAGGTTTAATGGGCACTCAGTCAAGTAACCCACTCATGCTGTGTGTAATTAGTGCTGATCTGGGAGCAGTTTGACACATGATAACGCTGAATACTTGTGTTACAGCAGTGTCTTCCAGATGCTCTGCACCTTTATTAACAAACTGAACCATCACATGGGGGAAACCTGTTGTTGAAAATTTTATAGATAAGAATACAAGTAAAAAAAAATTACCTGATAATGATGGTCTGTATTAATGTCAGTGTCTGTCCTGACATAAGCTCTTACAGTAGGGTAGAGCTGGAAGATTCACACAGCTGCACTGAACACTAACTTTTGAACTTCTGTGGAAAATGCACCAAATGGTTCACACAATTCTCCACATGTGACTCAAGTTTCACATCCGAGGAGACAAAATAGTTATTTATTTTAACAAGTTTTAAACTAGGTAATTTAATTTAGCAGCGAGAGTGAACATAGACCTCCAATTTCTATAACTATAGGTTACTGAAAGGTGAAGTATGTATTTGTCTATCACTAGTGTTACCAAAAGGAACCGCAAAAATAAAAAAAGTTTTCAAATAATTTTCTTGAACACTCCCCTGTCTTTCACGGTTAGACAAACAGATAGTCTGCCCTAAACTCATGTCATTGGTTGAGCCAGTGTAATGCTCTAGCAAACCAAGCAATAACACATTATTTTAAACATATAAAACATAACTATCCCTGCTTTTTGAGAAGTGTATCATGCTTCTTGTCTTAAATTCAGTTTGCTTCAGTTTAATGCTTTTAGATTTAGTATTAACTTTAGTTTAATTTGGCTTTGATTGTTACTGTTGCTAATGTGTTTTTATAGAGAATACATATGATGTATATAATTTTTTTAAATTCTTATTACATCATTTAATTGATCGATTAAGCATCAAAACCCCCAAACTCTCTTCTTTTGTAAGGAAAACAAAGCAGAAAGCAGTGTAGGGTTCTGGATCAGTCATGGGTTGTATAAAATAAGCTCAGTTGGGTTGTGGGTGTGAGTGCTTCAGAGCTGCTCCACTATGCAGCCTCTCATACTTCCAAGTCATATGCCTGTTGGGCCACAGCCAGGACAACCTGACCCCAATGCCACAGAAACATTATCTCCTTCACACTCTGTCAGAACCGACCAGAATAGTCAATAATACGCAAGCGAACAGACAAACAAATATTTCACATCTCCCAACTCTGACGGACTAATATATGGACAGGGCTTTAGTGTTCATCAGAGGTGCAAGGTCATTCAACTGTAGGAAGAAAAACATGCTTATTAATCTTCATAATATCACACACTTCAAGTAGAGTCCGGCAATAGCTTTATCTCAATATTTTTCAGCATTTGACTTTTTGATATGCATGTATATCTTTATGTATGCATTTGCTTTGAAAAAGATTTTACCTACATTTTTCTGTCAGATAAATCATTTTGAGAAAATGGAATATAAGTGAAATTCATTAAATATCTAGTTAAAAATAATCAAGGCATGTTTTCTTTGTTTTTCTGTAAATGTATACAATGAAAAATATTTAAGCTTTATATTTATATGCACCAATATAACAGTGCGTAGAAAAAATATAAATTTTTACTAAACTTTGAAGCATGTTAAATAACATGCGAGGACAGCATTCAGAAAGCTGTTTGAAAATACATTTATTTTAGCAATTCAGTTCAGTGACACAGAAATTACACACTGCAGATGTGAACCAGCTTACTTACTAGAATTGATTTAGGAAATCTAATGGCCAGATAAGTAAATTAAAATAATTGGGAATTGCGATACACACAATGAGCGTGTTTACATCTCGTGCCTCTTTACAGTTTGACGTCAAAAGCAGAGAATTTCACATGTCATGTAAACGTGGGTTTCGTACTTTGTCCGTTTAAAATTTTTTTTTTTTTTTTTTAAATGAGCAGATTTTTTTGAAGTTATCAGAGTATTGGTGTGCATGTAAACATGCTCAATGTAGGTTTGACATGGGGGTCATGACACAAGGAATAAAAGTTTCCTTGATCTTTAAACTTGTGGTCATTGTATTATAAAAACATACTGTAAGTTTCAGAACTCAAAACTACTTCCTCACTGCAAAAAGAGCATTTGTTGAAATAAAGCTGCCAAAACGACTCATTCTCTACTTCCTCCACATTGTGATGTCACACTGTGATAGACATTTGCATCTGACTGCCTCTGCAATAACACATCAATGCCTAATCACTTCTGTAGCTGGCCGTAGAGAGCTGATCAGTCAAGAGCAGAGAGCCAATCATAAAAGTGAGCATTTACTGTCGTCTCTTTTTTTTTTTTTTTATAAATTTTTTTATCACGCTTTCTCACCAATTTGGAATGCCCAATTCACACTACTTAGTAGATCCTCGTGGTGGTGCGGTTACTCACCTCAATCCAGGTGGCGGCGGACAAGTCTCAGTTGCACATCTTATTACGTGGCTTGTTGTGCATGAGACAGCGGAGACTCTAAGCATGTGGAGACTCATATTACTTTCCACGATCCAAGCACAACTCTCCACACGCCCCATTAAGAGTGATAACAACTAATAATGCCCATGAGGTGGTTACACTATGTGACTCTACCCTCCCTAGCAACCGGGCCAATTTGGTTGCTTAGTGGAGTCACTCAGCATGCACTGGATTCGAACTCACGACTCCAGTTGTGGTAGTAAGCGTCAATACTCACTGAACTGCCCAGGCCCCCTACTGTCAAATCTTAAACTAGAATTAGCACCATAACCGAGTGTTTCTGTCAGAGGGTCAGAATGAGGGGGAAAATTATAATGTTTTATAAATATGTCTGTTTTAGTGCATTAAACATTACTAATATTGTAAGTGAACCTCAAGGAACATATAATAATAATAAAAAAGGCATGTCATGACCCGTTTAACAACGCAACATTTCATATTTTGTAAACATTCAATACATAAGTAACAAACTTATTGTGCATATAGTCGTCTGTTCAGTGTCCAGTCAATCCTCATTTCAGAAGGATTAGCAGTTTATAAAATCAGACCTCATAGATTCAGAAGTCTTAAATAATCCACTGCTAAAACAGGGCGTCTGTTAGCATGAATCAAAAGTAAAGACAGGATCTTTATATAGCTCACTACACAATAACATCAGTACTGGGAACTGTAGTAAGGCATGGGCAGGGAGTCCTCTTCCTTTTTCAGGTGTCAGGTTGTTAGTAATGTGCTCAGAAATTTGTGCAAACATCTGCATTTTCCCTAGTGCCTAATCAGCATCAGTATTGCTCCTAATAGTTGCATATCTGCTCAGTAGAGTGATGTAAAAATAAACACAGAATATTTCCTCAGTATGCTCCTGTTATCTTTTCACATTTGTCGATTAGAATTAAAGGGATAGAAAATAAAATCATTATTTATTCACCCTAATGTCATTCCAAACCTGTATGGCTTTCAACTGTGGAACCAGATGTTAGCCAGAATTTTGGGGCGTGACAGTCTCGATCCTTATTCAATTTTACTGCGTCTTTTTTTCCCAACATCTCTTCTGTGTTATACAGAAGAAAGTAAGTCATACTGGTTTGAAATGATATGATGGCGAGTAAGTGACTTTTTAATATTCAGCTTCTGAATATATTTGATTTGGGCTTTAGTATCTGAAGAATTATCTAGTCTATGACAAGTGATAAATCAAAGAAATGTGTATTTTGTTTGAACCTTGTCACTTATACCAGATCTTCTAAAGAGAGTCATCCTTCCCTGATTTCCTACAAATTCAAGTCACATCTCAGTGTACAGCTCTGGACTGCAGCCCATATTCCCAGACTGTGTGACATTTCCAGAAGTTCAATATGCTGCAAAGGTCTCTCCAAGCTGGAGGCAGCCCTGTAGAACTAAAGCGCTTTGTTTCAGTTGCTGACAAAGGCTCTTCTGTGTATGTGTGCATGATTGTCTGTGGATGCCCTGTAGGACGACCATCTGCAACCTGTACACCATGCCACGTGTTTCTGAGCCCGTCTGGCTCACCATGATGTCTGGTCCACCCGAGAAGAACCAGCTCTGCGGCCACTTCATGAAGGAGCTTGCACTACTCATGGAACAAGCCTCCAGGAACCAGTTGAGTAACACTGAGCAATACTTTACAACATACTTTCAAACTACGATTCTTAGGCAACAACCACACTAACCCTTTTTTATTTGAAAACTCAGTTCCCAGTTTCCTAAAGTCTTTGTTTTTAAAAGTATGCGGTAATGGAGAGCATATTTAAAACACTTTGCTTTAGTATGAATGAGAGACGTAAACGTAGCAAAATGAATGCATTTTCAAAAAAAAAAAAAATGTTTTGTGTGGACATGGCCTTTAGTCAAAGTCATTCCACTGTGCCCATCTTTGAAATGCTCTCGGGAGTCTCCTGTCTACTTGAATGGAGACAGACAAAAATAAAAAAAATGGTTAGTCAAGATCAAACCATTCATAAACATATTTCAAACCAGCAATAAAATCTGTCAACACTGTAATCATAAATTATTATTCTTTACCTCATATTACGCTAAAAAAACTAAATTTTCTTTGCTTGAAAAGCTAATGCGCATTCTAAAGTTGATTTGTCAGGTGATGTCTGTATCTAAAAGGTGATTGGCTCTTTTAACTAAGGTGGGATTTCCTTTCTACATTTTTTCCACCTTGGTTGTGTTTCAATTTCTCCCATTCATTTTAATAGAAGCTAAATAATCTCTGCCTTAGTTTAAAGCTGTAATTTCATTGAATGGAATTGCAAAAATAAGCAGTGTTTTCTATACAATTTTCTAAATACTCCCCCTGTCTGCTTTTGGCGGAACAAGGAGATAGTCCCACCCCCAACTCACACCACTGGTTGAGTAATGTTGGTGGGCGGGTTCTAAAGATGTTTCTCAAAACAGGCTATTTCATATGGTAAATGGTCTGCACTTATATAGCGCCTTTTTAAGCCTTAACTTATTCAAAGCGCTTTACACTGTGACGCATTCACCCATTCACACACACATTCATACACCAATGGCGGCAGAGCTGCTATGTAAGGTGCTAGACTGCCATTGGGAGCAACTTGGGGTTCAGTGTCTTGCCCAAGGACACTTTGGCATGTGGAGTCTTGTGGGCCGGGATTCGAACCAGCAACCCTGCGATTAGTGGCCGACCCGCTCTACCAAATGCATATTAAAGGGATGGTTCACCCAAAAATGAAAATTCTCTTATAATTTACTAACCCAGGTGTGTATGACTTTCTTTCTAGAAAACTAGAAAAATATCTTGGCTCAGTAGGTCCTTAAAATACAAGTGAATGGAGATTTTTCTTTAGAAGCTCCAGAAATCACAGACAGTCAGCATAAACATCATCCATATGACTCCAATGGTTAACTTAATGTCTTAAGCGATATGATCGCTTTTGGTGTGAAAAATATAAATATTAATTTATTTATTTTTAAAAATAAATCATGCTTCCATTCTGCACGTATGACATAAATCGCTTTACTGTTTTTAGTATATTTATTTTTTATTTTTTGCATTTTAGTGCTTTTAATGTGTTAACCATCATTTATATATGTTTAACGACATTACATTTCTCAGAGCTGTATAGTGTTCTCACTATACACATTCTTCACATTATGTAAAAACCATATAAAAAAAATACAATTAATTTGTGCTCATGAAAATGTAATTTTGTTTCATTTTTCCCCCAGTTATAGTTCAGTAAACACTTTTTTTTTTTTATTTAGTGTTTGTTAACAAGAATAACAATGGATAGTACTGGAGTTTTCTCACTTTTATTTTTTCTCTTTTACCCTCTCTGTTTCCACTAGATTTCTCACAGCACTTCTCACAGCAGTTCTCACCAATCATCTTGCCTGGGTACCCACAGTCATGCCCAACGGTCAACCACCCATTAAGACCTTCCTGGAGAAGCACTCCTCTCAGAGCGTTGACATGCTGGCAAAAACGCATCCATACAACCCACTGTGGGCACAGCTTGGTAAACAAACCAAAATCTTGCCATAATATGTGCATTGTGCCACCTTGTGGTGTAATGCGATAATTTACTGTAACCACTGAAATAATAAATGTTTTATATTTGAAAGCATCAAATCTCTGACCTAAGGTTTCATTACTTTTGTGATCAGACTTCAATTTTCACCTGGACTTTCACCCAGACAAAAGATCTCATATCTAGAGACTTCATATACCTCTTCAGATATCATATACACTTGAGGGTGGGCAATTTTGACTTGGGCCATTAAGCAGTCACCTTGATACCCTCCAGAACGCAGGGCTCCAAACGACTAAAATTGGTTGTTGGTCACACTGGTGCGACTAAAGAGTTGCATATGTGTACTTATACGACACAAACACGCACTACGGTGGTCACTAACAATTAGAACATAAAAATATGTATACTTTCAAAAAACAACAAGAATGCACATATACATCAAACTTGAAATCCCAGGGTACTATTTTTAATTACAAAAATGTAATAATTTTTTTTTATAGAAATCATGAAACATGAAACAAAAGGAGTCCCAACTCTGTTGCACTGTAATTTAGCCCTTTATAAATTTTGTAACTTATTTTACCTTTTTATAAATGTTATAGATAACCTTACTGTTGTTAACAAACTACTAAATTTAGATCTGCATCCCAACTCAAAATCAGTGCCTTGCACCAATTACTTCAGCATTTGATTCTACAATTGTATCCTCATATTTGGCTTCTGGCAAATTGCTATTATTGGTTTGGTAATTGTACTATGATGATTTGCACTTAAAGGGATAGTTCACCCAAAAATTAAAATTCTCTCATTATTTACTCCCAGGTGTGTGACTTTCTTCACCTGAACACATTTGAAGAAAAATAGAAAAATGTCTTGGCTCAGTAGGTCCTTAAAATGCAAGTGGATGGTGTTCAGACCTTTTTGAAGCTCAAAATCAAAGACAGTCAGCATAAACGTGACTCCAGCAGTTAAACTAATGTTTTCAAAAGCAAAACGATCAATTTTGGTGTGAAAACAATCAATATTTAATTAGTTTTTAACTATAAACCATTGCTTCCGGTAAGACTCACGAGAGTTCACATGGTCTCTTGTGTGACGCATTGGCATGTTACGGACATAATCTCATGTTCTTCTCTCGGTTGAGACATCCGGGAGAAGCACACAAACACACCATTGTGTAAACCTACAGATACAGATCTAAACCAAAACCAACAAAGCTTCTGTAAAGTGTTCCTCCTCACTTGTATACAGCGCTGCTCTTCCGGGTGAGTCACACGTGCCTCTGGTCTCGCATGTCTCGTATGCCAATGCGATTATGTCACACGCGCATACCGCCGCTGACCGGAAGCATGATTTCGTTAAAAAAAAGTACTTAAATGTTGATCTTTTTCAAATCAAAAGTGATCGCTTTAGAAGACATTAAGTTAACGGCTGGAGTTGTATTGATGATGTTTATTCTGACTGTCTGTTCTTTTTGGAGCTTCTAAAAAATTAATTGCCTTTTACTTTCATTTTAAGGACCAACTGAGCTAAGATATTTTTCTTCAAATGTGTTCTGGTGAATAAAGAAAGTCATACACACCTGGGATATCATGAGAGCGAGTAAATAATGAGAGAATTGTAATTTTTGGGTGAACTAAACCTTTAAGTTGGACATTTGAGATGCAATTTGTAATTGTGATTTTGTCTTTGCTCCAGGTGATCTGTATGGGGCGATCGGTTCACCTGTGCGTCTCTCCCGTACAGTGGTGGTTGGTCGACGGCAGGAGCTGGTACAGCGTCTTCTGTACGTGCTGACCTATTTCATCCGCTGCTCAGAGTTACTGGAAAAACACCTGCTGGAGAGCGCTGAGGACGAGGCCATTGTGATGCCCGGCTCGCTCATCACCACATCACTGCGCCGCGGTGAGGTGGAGGAATCCGACTACGTGCTGGTCACTATGCACAAGCCTAGCCAAGACTACTTGTCCCAGGGAGCAGAGACGGAGGATGGCTACCCCTCTGATGAGAACAGCTTACAGAGCAGCACTTGCACAGAGACAGAGGCCCCAGAAGTTCGCAAGCATATGTGTCCTGTTATACCTGTCATCAAGGCGGACACTGTCAGTGATGCACCTGTCTGCAGAGAGGCAGGAAGCCCACTGCTTGAGACGCGACTGGAAACTGTGGTAAGGGTTAGCTCAACCTCGCCGTGCGAGAGAGGACCCTTGCTTGAAGTTCAAGGGGACGTGCAGTCAGAGGTAGAAGCGGGTGGCGTGCCCATCAAGATCTTCCATTCGCCAGACATCTTGCTAGAGAAGAAGCCTCCTGACAAGTTTTCAGTGCTCACAAACTTTCATCCAGATGAGAAAGAACCTTCTGCTAAAGTCAAGTTCCTCATTGGTGATTCCATGTCTCCTGAATCTGACATGGAGAGTCGACAACAAAAGATGGAGAAGGAGATCAAGAGACACAAGGATCTCCTAAAAAATGCCCAGCAGTCTGAGGCCAAGGCCCAGACTAAACCTCAAGGGGACCAAATAAAGACCAACGATGGCAAGACAACCTTGTTTGTACCGGCCCTCACAAGGAAAATGTCTAATTGGAGCCCAATTACACAAGGGGACTGTATGGAAATGTTTGATGAGTATTTTAATGAAGACAATCCCGTGGAAACGAGGACTATTGATATCTACCAAGTACCAGCACAAAAAGGGATGAATGATGCAGGAAAAGACAAACAAAACCTGTTAGGATCCCAGCTGTGTCACCAAGTACGGATGCTTGAACAAACCTTCAAGCACATGGACAAGGACAGGTGTAGGTGTAATGCAGGATATCTCGGCACAGGCTGCTGTAGAACCTGCTGTTCTGCGGAGCAGGACAAGGGTATAGAGATATCACTGAGTGAGCCAGTGAGTAAAATGTCAGGGAAAGGTAATGTCATGGACAAAAAGAAGGCTGTTCCACTGAACGACTGGGAAATCCCACGCAATGAGAGCTCTGACAGTGCACTGGGGGACAGCGAAAGTGAGGACGTGGGACAAGAGCTGCCGAGGCAAGAGCACGATGGGCAGTTCTACAACGAAGAGCAGGCCGACTGGCAAGACGAACTGGAAGTGCCCTTACCAGGGTGAGAGACCATGTTTTTAGCAGTAGTACTGAACAATATAGAGAGGTGTTAGCATGTTTACCAACATCACCACCTTGTTAGAGGTCCAAGCACCTTCTTTCTTCAAATGGTGCTATAATACACGCATTTTGTTTTCGCTAAAATCCTCGTAACTGTATGGGCTAGAATCAAAATTCTGAAACAAAAGGTATACCTCTGATTTCATTTAATAAAACAGAAATAAAAAATCAATAATTTCAAGTTTTCTGAAAAACCTGTTCCGATTTGCACAAGTTTGCAAAAATATTTTTTTAAAGAATTTTGATTCGTCAAATTGTTTGGATGTTGGTTGAGTAGGTGAATTTGGGTTAAAGCCAAAAATGTATCGGATATAGACATTTTTCACACTCTGGGTTTTGGAACGTGGAAGTAAACATTAGCAGTTAAACTTCGATGTGGTGAATGGGAGTGAATGGGAGATCACAGCAAATATTATTTTCACTTACCCATTAGCTCCAAGAGCAAAAGTAAAAAAAAATTGTTTTACTTTTGAATGACTTTCCAGAAGAGGAAAATATAGAGAGCGGTGGATTAAGAGAGTCAGATGGAGATTATGCCAAATTTACTGTCACTCAGCAGCTGTAATAGAGACCCCCTCACAGCTGTGATTTATTATTTTTTTTAAATATCCTTCACAAAATGTTGAAAATTAATGAGATTTTATATATATGTTGTTTGGTAGGGCAAAGCTGGTTGAGAACTACTCTAAACCAAGTATTGCCAACTTTGGGAGGTCCTTGTTTGGTGGATACTGTCCTACGTACGTACCTGACTTTGTTCTGCATGGAACCCCCAATGATGAAAAGCTGAGGCAGAATATCGTATCCGACTTGGCCCATGCTGTGCAGGTCAGTACAAACTTTAAACACCTGCTCAAATGTCTAATAATTGGCATTAAGTAATATTAGATTCTAAGGAAACATCACTATTACAATTGTTCATACTTAAGGGGGGGATTCTCACAAAACCTGTTAAGAAAACTTCATGCTTATATTTTCCCCTATATAATAACAATAAAATAAATAATACAATTAAATTTTGTATAAAGAAAATAAAGTCTATATTTTATGGCTATTAAGATTTTTTGCATTGTGACATAATTTACAGAGCACTTTAGCATAGAGCACTTAAACATACCCCCACAACAATTCTCATTACCATTACACATCCAGATGTTTTACTAGTCCCATTGTTTTTAATTGGTTTCTCAATACTATATTTTTCATGTTTTACTGTAGTACAATTTAAATGTGTAATTCTTTTTCACATTGCTGTAATGAGAATATCATAATGAAAATATTATTTTTTTTTCGCATATGAGAATTGGGTAGGGGTTGGGGGTAAAATGTGTGTAACTCAAGTAAATAATGTCATTGTAGCCACATTTTCCACCATCCGGTTCTGAGCACATTGAAAAATAATTCCAGTTGCATTTCCACATGAGCACTGTTCAGCATGGTATGATTACAAACTGTTCCCGGCCTGGTTCCAACCGTTGCGACTCACGATTGTTCATTTGTCAACACCAAGGTAACTCATTAATTTCTAGGAAGCTGGCAAATTTCAGCAAGGTGTGGTGAAGAAAATGGTGTCTATGTTTAGTGTATCTTTATGATAGCATGATGATGGTTTAACTGTATAGAATATTTTTTTAGATTATGCTAGCTAGCTAGCTCATTAAAAATGATATAACATTTAATTATATTACTCGTAAAAGTAGTTTGTCCATAAATGCCCTTTTCAGCGAATCTGGGAACTTTTACCTTTCTGTATGTTCATGTCTGGCAGTATGCACAACCCCTCAGTGAAAGAAGTAAACCTCTCGTCTTTATCTCTTTGTTGTGACATGTCTTTTCTGTGCTATAGCAGAGTACAAACCAGGTGGGAAAAGCAGTACTAAAAATGTAACATGCAATAATCCTCCATTGTGTACTTTCTCCAATGTATACCTCTCATGCCGTCACCAACTGACGGATTTGCTGTGTACATTGTAGCAACACAGTGGAAAATGAATCCATAAGTGCCAGCCGGCCAGTATCGGCACAGAAATTTGTAATGAGAACTTATCAGCCTGATCGTGGAAAATAAAAAAAATCTTGGTTGCCCTAAAAAAAAAAAAAAAAAAGATTTTATCCAACATTCAACATATTATTTCTTATTTGTAACTTTCTTTTGATTTTGGAGTCAAAAAGGTCCAGGACATATTCTTAACACTTTTTGTTTGTGAGAGAATTGAACAGATATTTAACCCCAAGTATTATGTAACTCATCCCAAACCACGAACATGAATGATACCTCAAATCATGTGTCTTGTTGAGGAGAGGTGTGCTATTACTTTTCTGTAAACCATCTCTTTCCTCCTTGTAGCATCCTGTGTTGGATGAGCCTATCGCCGAGGCTGTCTGCATTATCGCAGACACTGAAAAGTGGACAGTGCAGGTGGCCAGTAGTCAGAGACGAACCTCTGACAAGCTAGGCAAAGAAGTGCTTGTGTCCAACCTCGTGTCCAACCTGCTCCAATCTACATATCAGCTCTATCGACTCAACCTGTCACCAAACTTTGTGAGTTCAACTTTTTCTTACATCTTCAAATGGTTGCTTGACTATCACCATAGTGCTTCTACCACAGATGATTTTCATTCTGACAGCAGTCAAGTGTGTGCTTCAGTTCCATAGTCTCATTTTAAAAAGCACGATCAGATTACTTTTGTTTTTTATGGATTATATATTAATTACCTATCAGGCAACCACAATAAATTATTATTTTGTAATTTTATGAGTGTGCCCCTAAATTTTAAGAGTAGTCTGAGACCGAGCCTCTGAAGTTCCTTGGCCAAAGTTTTGTATATTTTTTGAAAGCACGCACACACACAGACACAAATTTATTAAATGTTCATATTTTAAAAGGTTTTTTTTTTTTCATGGGTCAAACAGAAGCAAGTGCTCCACCTTAAGACACCCCCTTTATTTTGCAGCTAAATCTGCAAAAATAAACTGTTAATTTTCTGTTTGAATCATTAAAATAACTTGAAATATGTGCTTGTTATTATCGTCATCATTTGCTTTATCATTGGTGATGGTAATGGTACAGTGCAGCTATTTCATATGTCACCCTATAAAGTCTGACATATGAAATAATAGTCAGAATATTCTATTTTTTTTTATTTTAAAGGAGCTGTTTTCTTGAACTATATATATATATATATATATATACACATACATACATATGTGTGTGTTTTTTGTTTTTGTTTTTTTTAATCAAATGTGATACATCAGGCTTTAAAGTTTATTGTCCTTCTGAGACCCATCAATTAATTTTTGTATTGGACTTTTGTTATTTAAGTTTCTCTTAGCCCGTACATGCTAAAGTAGTAAATCTTGCACTTTTCAGAGATGCCAAATGTTTGGAAGTTTGGCCATGGCAACTTCCTCCTCTTGGTCTATACAAATGTTTTGAAATGTGTGACATTTACAATTCAGCACATTTTATAAAAAATTATGTATTTTATGCATCAAACACTATTGACGTTTAAAAAGGAAATTGTAAAAATGTTATTGCTGGGTGTCGGGGGTTATAGTAAGATGACATCATAATAGCTTTAATGTAAAACAATGAGATCTTTATATTGTTAAAGACTGCTTCTATAGAAATACATATAATAGAGAAGACTGCTTCTATAGAAATACATATAATTATAGTTTCAAACTCTCTGATTTATTTCATTTTGCTCTGGGCATGAATGAAATGCAATGGTGATTTGAGAGATGTACCTCAAAAGTCTGTTGTATCATATTGGATGCATGATCAGCTTCTTCGCCAAATGAAAGCAGAATAAAAATAATAATAGAAATGTCCACCAGGTGGCAGTAATACATTGTTAATGATGCAGAGACGTTAGAATATTGCACAAGTAACAAAGTAATTGGTATTCATGTTTGCATGAATAGCATTGTGTGATTGAGTGTGGCAGGTGTACGTAAAGCTCATGTATGCGTGTTCATCCCTTGTTTTGTTTTTCAGTGTATAATGCATCTAGAGGACCGACTCCAGGAAATGTATTTCAAGAGCAAAATGCTGGCTGAGTACTTGAAAGGACAGACTAGAGTGCACGTGAAAGAGCTGGGCATGGTACTAGGGTAAGAGATTTTCTTTGTACATCCTTTTATACAACTATATTATGATTTGTGGCATGCAGTTATTTGGCAAAAAATCTGATATGGCAGCTGTGAGGAGCCGCCTTCATCGCCCCAAAAGACTATAATATGATTTTTCCTTTATTCCCACAGGATTGAGTCTAATGACCTGCCCCTGCTCGCGGCTATTGCAAGCACTCACTCACCGTATGTTGCTCAGATTCTCCTGTAAGAGCCACAGAGAGTGAGAGACTCTCCATTCCTCTGCCAGCAGCAGGGCAGTGCACTCCAGGCCTCCACTCCCTAGCTTGAGCACCTTAAAGCCCACTGGGACTATAAATGGGGGGCTTCTAAGCTAGTGTTAGCCTTCATTGCATCCTGTGGGAACAGTCTCAGGGTCCGCAGACTGCAGGACTGAAGCTTTGCCATTATTTAGCAGCACAACTACATGCTGCCATGTTTTGGCAGCAATGGAGGAAACCCATAGACTCCTGAAAAGTAACATGGGAATGTCACTTTTTGACCTTTTAAAAGTGATAATAGACACATGGAGTATATTTTTATTCATGTTCATATTTTGTTTCTTTGTTAGCCCCCCAAGAATGTAGAAACCAAAGACATTCATGCATCCATTCATGCATAATGTAAATTCCAAATACTAAAGCATTTATGATCTTCATTGCACCTTCTTTGAAATGACATCAGAAGTGAAGACTGTTATTGGCTTCTTATATAATCAGTTTTGTGATTTTTAAATTACTATCATAGATGATTCTCGAACGATCATGACAGAGATTATCAAATAATATTCCTCATTGTATTTACAAGTGAGCTAGCCCTGTGTCCTCCTTTACAAGTCAGTGAAAATGAGCTCTACCTCAAACCTTCAATATCACACACTTTTCTAACATGCTAAATTAAACTTTTGAGGTATGATTTTTAATTTTATTTCTTAATCACATCATTACAAAATCGTGACAACGTGGCATGATTACTCTCAAACGTGTTCTGAGAATTCAAATATTCTTTTAAAACTTGGGCAGAGACAGATGACCAACATCTTAATGTTGCAATAGAATGAAATGATTAAGGGGTGTTTTTTATTATTATTTGTATGTGCATTTGGACACAATATGCTGTGTGATGCAGCATCAAAAAGGTTGAGAATTCATTTGGTATTGAAACACTCTACATTTGGACCTTTTAAGTAGTAATTCAAGGACATGCAAAATCATCTTTTAATTTCAGATTTGAAATGCTGAAATTCTTCTTAGCTTGCAACATGATTGTTTACTTCTGAAATGTCTGGAAGAAATGGAAAGTCTGTCCAGCTAATCATGGTGTACTTGGACAGAAAAAGATAAAGACGGAAATGCATTGATTTATTAATGTAAGCATCCATTTCAAATGGATTTGTTTTATACAGTTACTTGTATTAACTGTTGCATAGATGTTGATGATTGGATGTCTTTGTATCAATACATGCATCTAAGTCTTAATTGACATGACATGAAAAAATGGCTTTGCTGGTTATTTGTGCTGATTTAAATGTGTAGAAGATGCTTCTGCAGGAAACCTACTGTTAGTTTAATTTTGTAAATAGAATATCTGTATCCATTTGTCTTCTCCAATATATCTACAGTATTTATATCTCATAATTTCTTTATACAAAAATACATTTAAATTATTTACTTTGCATGCATTGGTAAATTGTAACTTGTATATACGCTTAGATTTTTTTCTCAATTTGTACATAATGTCTCTCTTTGTGACCTTTTCTTTATGTTTCCCAATTTTTATGGGAATATTGTGCAATAAATATGACCATTACAAATACAACTGTGTGATTTATTTTTTTCCCCAGCCTTCTCTCTGACAAAATTGTAGCATGTTTTTTTTTTTTTTTTTGCAGACTAAATCTTCATACTGCTATTTTAAACAATGATCTGAGACCCACTGCGTAGTAGCATTCTAGCTGTGCCCGCGTCTGTACATGACATCATAATCAGTATCGCCTTATTTAACTATTTGAATGTCTCCAATGGTTCGGCATTTTCTAAGTCACTCATTACATACAAGCAAATTTGTGACTTCGATCATCCATGTTGACTCCTTAGTACAGAAGGGCAGATTTACTTAATTTAAGCACACAAGATGTTCTCTGGAACATTCTCAAACCAGACCAGATTTCATAACATGGATCATTAGGCTTTGTTCATGCCAGCTTCCGTACATGCTGCTTTTTTAATTAAATTTTATTTTTTTTTTAAATAAAACAATCCATGCTAATTTTTCAATACAATGCAATTAAATTAGAAAAAAAAAAAAAATGAAAAAGAATATTCCTCCAGTGATCTATGTTATGCATGAACAAAACCAGGATTTCATGAGTGGTAGAAATATCGTATTATAACAGTGGCATATATTCTATCTATGAATTATGTATTCATTCTTATCCAAATCAGACAACATTAAGTGTCTTGATCAAGTTCTATAATGCTATTTCAATCTGTTAGTGCTGAGTGTAGTAGAGTGACACACACACATACACACAGACAGAGCGAGAGGGAAAGGGAGAGGGAGAGTCATGGACTGCCGCTGGACACTTCTACTCGAAGGATTACATGAATTCAGGATTATTTACGATACTTAACTCTCACAAATGGAGATATTTACTTTAAAGGAAGGAGTCTATTTGCCAGCTCTCGTTTTTGGACCGGCCTTTAGTTCAATAACACAATATAACAAGACTTTTCTCAACTTTACATGCTAACCGATGCTAACTCAAATCAATGCCAGACATCTGCGACTCCTCGAGACACAGCGGATTTTTTCTTCTTTTCATTTAACTGTATTTGATTTGTTTTTATATTTGACTATATTAACTTTGTATTCCCGGAAATCAGAGTTTAATATGAATTCTTTTGTGGATTTATCGCTGAAGAAAGCGCTGAAAACTCCCACATCACGACGAACCGCTGAGGTAAAAATCCTGAAATAAACACACAAATCATGATTTATCTAATCGGACTCAAACATCATGTTCATTGATCAATTAATCCAGCAATACGCTTAAAGAGCCGCAAAATGAAGGGGGAATTAGTTTATATTGACAGATCATTTCAATAGTGAACCACATATTTATAAAGTTTAGCGTTTGATACAGGTTGGTCCTGAAATATATACTTTTAGTTGCTTTAGTTATCATAAAATCAAGTTTGGCTTTGTAATTAATGTTACTGAAGTTGTTTCGGCAGTTATTTCTGTAGTTTGTTGCCAGATGTTTAGCTACTCCACATACACAGAATTAAACTGTAATACAATAAGGAAATAAGGTAGAAAATGTTCACAAACATCTGAACACTTGCTTACAGTGTGAATATTTTTTTCATTGATCAACTTTATGACAAACATGTGTAAGTGAAAACTCGACTGCATTCCAGAGGTGCCACCCATTTTGATAAACCTAGTGAAGTACTTACACAGACAGCTCTTAGAGGATAAAACCTGTATTTGTTTTTTTTTTTATTTACCGGTACTGTATTTGAATTGTATTTGTCTTTTGAAAGCAGAATGAAAGAGTCAAATTAGTTATTTTTTCCCCGGACCACATAGCACCCCCTTCTGGCCCCCTGAAAAACAAACAAACATTTTTTTTTTATATAAAAAAGGTGGCATTACAGTCTCAAAAGTCAGTGAGCAGCTTTACAGAAAATTATGCTGGAATAAACAATGAAACTGTATTATGGTGCATGTCTAAAGATGTATTGTGAGTCTGCTCACTTAATATTGAGGTTAATCCTACTGTAAAGGACATTTTGATCTATTGTTTAACTTCCAAGTCACTCATCTAGTGTTTTGCCTGTATCCCTTGCCCTTTTATTTAGGAAATCCAATGCAAACTCTCCCTTAACACGTGGATTACTTCACTTTTATTCCCTGTCATGTACAGTGTGTAGATGTTTGTAAAGTTGTTTGGAGGAAAAAGTATGGCAGCTTGTTTTATGCTTGCATGGCATCCTTCATTGGTAAATAACACTGACGTTTTGTTTGCTGTTATTGGCAGGCCAGACTAAGTGATGTTGGCACCAGGATAGTCTTGATCTCCTATTTCAATTATGTGTATATTCTCAAAGCTGATCATGTGCACATCTGGATCTGTTCATCAGCATAGTAATATTTTTCACATGAAGACACTGATATTGTAGACACTAAGCCTTTTGCTTTATTTTATTCTTTGATACTGGCATAAGTCTGGATCATGGTGTTGACAACCTCTTGTACAGTAAGCTTGACATAGATGGCTGAAATATTATTCCAAAGTCCAAAGGTTTGTTTATTGGAAGTAAGGGCCATATGATAATTCATAGCATTGTCACTTCAAGGAAATCACTTTCAGACCGAGTTTAAGAGTTTAAGTGTTTAAGTTGGACTTTGAATGGTGTTAATGCTCTCGAGTCCAATCCCAGTCATTCATTTTGTATTTTTTTCATTTAAGGCAAAGTGTTTCTCATAGGATTTAGTGAGACTGTGGTGGGTGGACCTCTGACCTTCTAGGGGGGTCCAGTGGCATGCACCACCGTAAAACAATTTTGTACATTTAAAAGTTAAATGCATCAATCTGGTGCATTTTGAAGTAAAAATTAAGAGGCTAGACCTATTAAGAACATTGTGCTCTTGTAAAATTTTTTGTGCTCTAGTAGTAATTTAATCATAAACACATTGGTTGTATAGATATGAATGGTGATGACACGGCAATTAAGTTACACCCACAAAGCATGGTAAACGAGATGGAGTTTAACGCAGTTAACAAATGGCCAAAACACAAAATCGACTAGAGCATACATTTGAGCTAGGGCTCGACATTAAGCATCGTCATGTGCTTGTCATCTGGACAAAGAAATTGGTCATTCACTTGTCCGAGTAAAAAAGTTACTTGTCCAGAGAGAAAGAAGGACATGTCAAAGTTTCTGTTGTATGTTTCCTAAAATGATCATTATTACAATAGCAAAGGGGAGGAAGTAACGGCACAAAACACAACGTTAGAGATATTTTTTTATGAGAATGTTATTATAAGAAGTGTAAAAATATTTTTGGTTTATTATGAAACTGTGGCGGGCAACCACTGGGAATTAATGGGAAACACCGAGGCAACTAAGGTCTTGAATGCATTTCACAAATTGAAAGACTTGTTTACTGCACGTCATTCTACAAACCAATGAGGAAGATGTTTAAATTCTTGTGTTTACAGAGACTCTGAACTGCCTTCAGGTATGGATGGTTTCTTGGGTCATTACTGAATGCAGTAAAACATGCCCAGTGAAGCTAGCAATGCCAACAGCCAATCAAACAAACAAAAACATGTAACATCTCATTGCTTTGATAGCAAATTTGAACCCAGATGGGTGTGTCAAGTATTACACAACAGAGCAAAACAAATATTGCCTTGGCTCAATTTCCATACCATTATACCGCCTGCCTCATCCCTGTGGCTGCTTTGCCTTATGGGAGTCAGAGTGTTACGTTAAAGGGATAGTTCACCCAAAAATGAAAATTCTTTCTTCATTTACTCACCCTCATGATATCCCAGGTGTGTAAGCAGGGCTCCAGACTGCGACTAAATGGTCCTAACAGTGCAAATAAACTTTGCAAGAGGTCGCTCTGATGCGACTACAAAGTTGGCCGGCTCTCTGATTGTGCACTGTCATTTTTTGTTGCGCATGAGAAATATCAAGCAGCAATCGTCCCACAAACGAAACGCCTTTACCCGGATCAGTCAGTGTGGCTCAATGCTCAATGGACAGAGACATGCATTTACACGTGGACCGGTCTCGAGCTTTCAGCTGTGCAGATCATCATAAACAATGCAGCGAGAAGCGCGGGCTGGGTCTCGCATTCGGCATTGATTATTTGTTTAAAACCTTTATAAAAACCCATAATGTGTCCATGATTAAACTAGTGTAAAATGTTAATAAATGGCCCCAACATGCTAAACAGCACTGCAAAGGAATAAAGGAGAAATTTGTACCATGAACAGACAAAAATTGTAGCAAAGGCTTTCAGTCCACACATCACAGGTATTACAAAATATTTACCATGAACTTTTATCAATATATCAGTGTTGTGAGGGAATACAATTTCATTTTGGGAAATGTTTTTCTTATGAAAAATTGCAGAATTTGTTTTATGGTCACTGTCCATGTTATCATGGTTTTACTTTTACCTTTGGTTACTATGATCTTATTGCAAATACCACATCCTAATGAAAAAAAAACATAAAAGAAAACGAATTCCCACTCTCACACCATGTCCCAACCAAACACGATGCTGCGACACGCAATCCTTCTCATAAATGTATACTAAAGCCCGTGTGACACTTGCCGGTTAAAAAAAACAACAATTTTCACCAATGATGTCACTGAACTGAATGTTGTGTTTGGGGTCTCATTGTCTTCAACCGGAGCTCTATAGACAGACACACACAGACTCAAATGCACACACACACACACACACACACACACACTGGCGGCTCATTTTGACTTTCTCTCTGCTTCCCTGTCTCATGGAGATTGACGAAATAACAACAGAGTACTATGTGAGTGTGTGAACATAAAAAATTATAATAGACAGAATTTTGGTGCATTTCATAAAGTAACTGCCCTATGTATGTGTGTGATCATGTACTATCACCTTGAGATTTGTCTTAGAAAGTGTATGTCAAGTCAAGCTTTACAGAAAATCATGCTTTAACAGAAGATAAAACTGTAATATCTCTAATGTCTTAGAGTCAACATTGTGTAGTTTGAAAAAAATATGTTTGTAAAATGTGTATAGAAATGAAATTATGAAATAATAATTGTATTTATCCCCTGTGACTCAATGTGGGGGCCAGTTCCCTCTGGCTAACATCATGAATATTATGCCAGTATTATGTATAGTGTAAGTCATGGTTTCAAATGATTAAACTAAGTAAGTGTTAAGGGTCTGTGATTAAACAAAGATTTTGTATAAACTGTAGAAGATTAATGACTAATGTCTTAAGTCCATTTTGGATTAACTGCAGAAGTTCACATAGATGCAATTGTCCTTGTTAGTTGGCTGATGAAGGATTTTGTTGGCAAATAATTGATAGTCTTATTTATTCCATTTCAAGAGTGTAGTCCATAAATATACAAAGCTGATCTAGGCAGAGATCACTGAGGTGCATTGCAGTTCAACCTGATTGGTAATTTCGGTGAGGTCTATCCTAAATCCAAGGTTCAGGCAATGGCATATAGAAAATGAGGTTTGCTCAATAAACAGACTGTTCCATTTGACTATTGTAACATCTGCATTTATTGTGAATTATAATAATTTTAGTGTATGAATATCACAGTGTCACGTCTGATTAGGAACCGCCGCCCCCATCCTCCCACCCCCACGACCAACAAAGTCGGTGGTGCAACAGTCTGAACTTGGTGGCACCGGTGCTACTGCTCTGAAATTTTTGTCTGTAGCCCTGGTTTGACTTTCTTCTGCTGAACACATTTGAAGAAAAACAGAAAAATATCATAGCTCAGTAGGTTTTTAAAATGCAAGTGGATGGTGATTAGACTTTTGAAGCTCCTAAAAGAACAGATAGCTAATAGATTAGCATAAACGTCTTCCGTACGACTACATCTGTTAAATTAACGCCTTATAAAGAGAAACGATCGCTTTTGGTGGGAAAAATATATTTAAGTGATGAGAGAATTAAAATTTTTTTGGGTGAACTATCCCTTTAAGGACAGTAAAAGACTAAAATGTCAAAACCCAAGTTACTGTGCAATAAGTGGTTAAGTTTGAAAAAGCTATGACTGCTCTGAATTTTAACTGTTTTGCTGGTTAAAATCTTAATAGTTTAAAAGGTTAGCTTGGATACATTCTTATAAATGTAATTACCAGGTATTATTTAGAAAAGAAAAAGCATGTTACAATATATTACAAAATCAGTACAACATTCCTGCCATTCATTTATTTTTACAGCTGTAAGTCTGAGAACAGAACATTTGAACTTTAAACTGAAACATTTTAAACTTGAAGTTTGCTACACAACCTGGTCTCATTATTCGCTTTCACACATACAGCCTTTTCCAGAAAATTACCAGCAATTTTTTGTTTAGAGCGCATGTGTGAACATGACCCGTTCAAAATTACCAGTAAATTTGAGGTTGTAACATTACCTGAAATTTCCTTTTTGATGCGATGCGTTGACAGAATCTTCAGATTAACAGTTTGAGCACATATGAGGTCAGGGCATGCTGACGTAAGACAGAGATGATTCAGCTACTCTGGAGTCCAAACATTTCAGAAAATTTGTAGTAAAATGATTCCATTTAGACAGAGGTTTAAAAAAAGCAGACTGTAGAGGAAATCTCATAGTGTATGATGCTCAATAGCGAAGTCTGGCAAAAGTGGGACTCAAATCTGAAGTCACATGGTGAGCAACCAATGGAACTCGACCGTGGGTGGCCACAACACTGAACCACGAGAAATGGAGATGGCGAACAAGCAAAGTGGAGAAAACATTTATCATAACTTACCTCCAACTTGTGTAGCAGTCTTCATCATTCCACTCAGTACCGCTACCAAAAGCCCATTTCTTTTGAAACTCGGAATAGTGAAGCAGCAACAGCAATGACAGTGCTCCTGTACATCCATGTTTGTTTACATCTGTCGTTAGAGGTGGGTAAAAATATAGATTATAATTAAATATAGACATCATGCGTGATCACTATCGATCATCATTTTCATGATCAATCATTGCTGCCACGTCCGAGTACCCAAGTCCTCGAGTACTTGTGCCCATCCCTAGAAGGTTCTGGTGCGGGATAGAAACTTGAGGGTGCGGGATGGAAAAAACAGTCCTGTGCAGACCTCTAAATCAAAGCTTAGTTAGCTGCTGGCAGGCAAAAATGGGTTCGGGTCAGGTTTGGTCTTCAAGTCAACATGAGACCGTGATACTTCAGAGATAATCATGAGTAAGTGTCTTTGCTCTTTGCACAATGTCACTTAAATGCTTATTAGCTACGTCTTATTTATAGCTTTCCATACACTGTGTATCTTAAAAAAAAGTTTCTTATTGAGCTAGGCCTGCAGGGCCTGATTAAGACTGCTGCCCCAGTGTCTTTTCTCTCTTTTACCACGATACCGTCATCACCGTATTAATGTTATTATTGCAGTAGAGTTGCTGTGTGCCTATGCAGTGACACGGTCAGAGATGGAGTGTATTTAATAATAAGAGATAGTGAGTAACAGCAAAGAATTTAGCTGAGAAAGAACACGAGGCAACAGTGAATCTGTGGAACCTCCAATTTAAAGACTGGTCCCTACATACAGTAGCATTTAGCTTTCATCTCTGGCTGTAAGATGGCTTTGCAGAATTCTTGTTACTCATAATTTTACTTTCTCGTAGAACTGGTTGAGAGAGAGGGAGAGCGATAGACCCTGAGGGTGACCTAAATAGGGCAGAGAAAAGTAGCCTCTGCCACAACAAAATCAGATTGAATATTTCGTTTACTTGCTGAACATAACAAACACTTGCATTTTTTAGAGCTTCAGGATTGTCTTGTTTAAAGTCAAACAAACAAACCAACAAAAAAACATGTATATCATGTAGTGACTAGAAAAAGTATTCTGGTAACACCCTAACTACTTGATATATACTTGCCAAGGTAAGGACCCAAATATATTGAATATATTAAGAATTTACGAAAATTAAACTGAAAATGAATACACTACAAGTATTTGATGTCAGAGTCGTGACATGCTGTGACACGTGACATGCTGTTATGAGTTCACCTTGCATCATTTGATCAATTAAGTGCTAAAAAAAAAAAATGCTGCCAAAGGTGGTATGACCAAGTGTTAACTTTTAGGAGAAATGTTTATATTTATAATTTAAATAATTTTATCTTGTTAAATTAAATAATTTAAAATGCATTTTGTCCTGCACTCATTCTTGAGGCATGGGGAGAAAAACAAATTGTATAAAATTCTCTTCACATGCTCTTTACCTACAAATGTTACTATAAGTGTAGTCAAACTGATTGCAGAACCTCACGGCTGTTTTTATTACAAGGATAATATAACAAATAACGTATCCCTTTAACGGTGCTCTTTTTCTCATCATGCACGAGAAACCCTGAATTCAATACAAATATGCAATAATTAAATAAAGAAATGCATTTGACCTTATCATATAATTTTGTTTTATGTTATGCATCATATTGTCTATACCTGTTTTTCCTTAATGTACATAATTCCATGTGTATTTATATCACTGGACCTTGTGTTATATTATCCAGGCATTGAAAAAAAGAGAAGCTGGGTTTGGGAGTCCGTTTGAAATATTCTCGTAGCAAAATTCATGTGCAAATATAAAGTGGATGTATTTTTATGCAATAGTGCTCTTTTCTCATCTTACTCACATAAAAAAACACAGATTCCATTGACAGTTTCCTCCCAGAATTCAGCTCTTGCAGCGGGGGGAAACCCCTGCCACGCAACCCCCCCACCGGTACAATTACAACATTAAGACATTACAGAAATATATTAAAATTGAATAATAATAATAATTATTGTTATTTTACAAGTAATATTTCTGTAATTATTTCTTGTTAGCAGCATTATTATGGGGCCTGTGTATGCTTTGGCAGTTTTTGTGTTAAGTTCCGTTAAAACAGGGGTGTATGCTTCCTTTTTGGCTGATAGCACTGGTGCAAGTGGGCTATTTATTAGCGCACACATAAGTTTAGTACAAAAATAAATTCTATTATTTTCATTATTTATCACTCGACAAAGTGGTAGCTCATTGAAATAATAAATTAATCACGTTATCGGCTTCAAACTGTACTCTTTTTATTTTTTCCCTGCATTGGAAAATCATTGTTTTTACCAAGTTCAAGTATCAACTTACAAGTCATGCACTATAGTAAAAGTGTTTTGATGCCGTAAGATAGCATTGTGTGAGGAAAAGTGTTTATGAACTGATAATCTGATAAACTGATCATGATAATTTTTTTTAACTCATGATTTTTGTAAAAGGGAATAAAAGTCGTTGTTATTGCTGTGCCTCTAGTGTTCGTTGTACCAGAAAACTAATGCGATGCGTACACCGAGCCACATAAAAATTATTTTGCAAAAATGTTGGTGTAGTAACTTCAATGAGACATCTTTTTTGTGATTTACACCAGGAGAAGACACATTTCAGACACTGTGTTAATAATGTAATTTACAACTAGTTGTTCACTTTGGTTCCCCTTCTGTCACTCACTCGACGTTGTGTCGAATGAAGTGACACAAGGGGTCTTCCTGGGAGGCCAAACGTACCTCTGAACCTGAGAAAAGGCCAATGTCAATTTGGCAGACAGAATTTGCATGCCCCGGCCGGAACATACGGGTGGAAAGGGAAGCGGGGCAGCGAGTGCCAGTCAGAATTTTTTCTTCGGAGCCGAATGGTTGTGCAACAGCAAGCTGTGTTCACCACTGTTCCACTCAACTCTACTGGCCATAAGCACTGCTATTGGATCTACGGCACATTTCCAGCTGGTGCTCTCTCTCTCTCTCTGCACGCTGTGCAGTCTACGCCCCAGTCGACAGCGCTTTCATCGCCTGAAAGAGTGTTTCTCCTCCTAAAAAGAGTTTATTTCACGATCACACGCAGGCAGCGTTTTATGAATGGTTCATGTTCTCAATGGGAGAATATAGCCATTGCAACATTGCTGTCACGGCTTTCTTCTCATGAGACAAAGCCACTTCAGCCGCCCCTGCATCGTTCCTTCTTCCCACGGGATTGAGGACAACCCGTCTGGTGATGAAGGCGATTTGGGGATGATGGATGGAAGCAAGCAAGCGTGCCGGGGGGCTTGGTTTCGCCGGGTAAATCCACCCGCCCCCCGGCACGCTTGCTTGCTTCCATCCTAGCTCATGATGAGTGCGGCTTGCCTCGCGTCCAGCCGGCATTCTCCTTTGAGCCCCCGGAATTGGGTGATGACATCGTGCTGCATCGGAGAGCGTCACAGTGGCGTCTGATGCTGATGACTCGTCTGGGCTGATGTCCTCTATGCTTTCCCGGGCCGCCATGAGCACGAGGCTGGAATGGAAACTTCCATCCCCCCTCACGGCTACTCGATCGATTCCTCGGGTCAGGGCACCGCTCATAGACATGCCCCCCCGGTTCCGTTCTTCCCAGAAGTGCATGACGAGCTGACACGGTCGTAGAGGGCACCTTTTACTGCCCGGAACTGATCCCTCGCCTCGTCTGCTCATCCGCTCTCACTATCCTGGATCATGGTGGTCCCCCAGGTGGACAGAGCAGTTGCGGTCCACTTGTGTCCCAAGATCGCCGCCACCTGGCAGGACTGGTGCCTCCAGAGCCTGTAGAATGACGTCATCACTGACCTCGAATGTCTACAGCGCCACCAAACAGGCCGCCTCCTCCCTGCATGCCATGGGTCTCCTGCAAGTTCCGACCCCAACATGCTGCAGGAACTGTGCTCTGCACAGAACACGCGCTATTACCTGCTCTCCCCTGCCGCAAAGCCCAGCCCGGTACATCAAAAGCGATCGTCCCGCTGTTTGGATGTGGGCTTTCACTTCCCAATCCGTCACGCTGGCTGGCCAGGACCATCCGACTCGGCTACGTGATTCAGTTCGCCCGGCTCCCACCTCGTTTCAACGGTGTGTGGCGAGAAAGCCAGCACCTTACGAGCAGAGATCACGACCCTGCTCCTCAAGGATGCGATAGAGCCCGTCCCTCCAGCCGAGATGGAGAAGAGTTTCTACAGCTCTTACTTCATCGTACCTAAAAAAACGGCGGGTTGCGACCAATCTTGGACCTGCGAGTTTACAACCGGGCCTTACACAGACTCCCGTTCAAAATGCTCATGCAGAAAAAGATTCTTACCTGTGCTCGACAGCAAGATTGGTTCGCAGTGGTAGACCTGAAGGACGCATACTTCCATGTCTCCATTCTGCCTCGACACGACCCTTCTTATGGTTCGATGGCCAGGTGTGTCAGTACAAGGTCCTCTCCTTTGGCCTGTCCCTGTCCCCTCGTGTCTTCAAGAAGATCGCAGAGGCAGCTCTTGCCCCGCTAAGGGAAGTGGGCATCCGCATACACAACTACCTCAACGACTGGCTCATCCTGGCTCACTCTCGATAGTTACTCTGCGCTCCCAGGGACCAGGTGCTCAGGCACCTCAGCCATCTATGGCTTCAAGTCAACTGGGAAAAGAGCAAGCTCGTCCCGGTTCAGAGCATCTTTTTAACGGCATGGAGTTAAACTCAGTCTCAATGACAGTGCTCAGGTGCCTCGCTCTCTTCGAGCCCAGCACAGCGGTTCCTCTAAAACAATTCCAGAGGCTCCTGGGGCATATGGCATGCGCAGCCGCACCGCTCGGGTTGATACATATGAGACTGCTTCAGCACTGGCTACAGACTCAAGTCCCGAGATGGGCATGGTGCCATAGCACATATTGTGTGACAATCACCCCTTCTTGCCATCAGAATTTCAACCCTTGTACAGACCTCTGCTTTCTGCGGACTGGAGTCCCCTGGTGTCCAGACATGTCGTGGTGACCACAGACACCTATTGACAGGATTGGGGCACGTGTGCAACGGGCACGCTGACGCTGACCTCTGGACAGGACCCCGGCAGCATTGGCACATCAACTGCCTAGAATTGTTGGCTGTATCTCTTGCCCTGCATGGGTTTCTCCCACTAATCCGGGGCAAGCACGTCTTGATCTGTTCAGACAGCACCGCAACGGTAGCGTACATAAATTGCCACGGCGGCGTGCGCTCTCATCATATATCACAACTCGCATGCCATCTCCTCCTTTGGAGTCAGCCGTGAATCAGGTCGCTGTGTGCCACTCACATCCCTGGCAACCACAACACGATGGCAGACGCGCTGTTGCGGAAGGTTTCACCCAGCGGAGATTGGAGGCTCCACCCCCAGGTGGTCCAGCTGATATGGGACCAATTCGGCAAGGCACAGATAGATCTCTTTTTCTCCCAAGACAACTCCCACTGCCTGCTCTGGTACTCCCTGACAGGAGCTCCTCTCGGGACAGACGCGCTGGCACACATCTGGCCTCAGGGGCTGGGCAAGTACGCATTTCCCCCAGTGAACCTTCTTGCACCGGTTCCCTGGAAAAATCCCCTGAGGAAGGACCTTCTTTTTCAGTGACGGGGCACCCTCTGGCACCCGCAAACCAGACCTCTGGAACCTCCACATCTGGCCCCTGGACGGGATGCGGAAGCTGTAGTGGATCTACCACCTGCAGTCGTAGACACGATCAACCAAGCCAGAGCTCCCTCCACCGGGCAACTTTACGCCCTAAAGTGGTGCTTGTTCGCGAATTGGTGTTCTTCTCGAGCCGAATACCCACAGAGGTGCGCAGTTTGGTCAGTGCTTTCATTCTTGCAGGAGAGGCTGTAGGGGAGGCTGTCCCCCTCCACCTTGAAGTTGTATGTAGCTGCTATTGCAGCCCACCACTACACAGTAGATGGCAAGTCCATAGGTAAGAACAACTTGATTATCAGGTTCCTGAAAGGCGGTCAGAGACTGAACCCTCCCCGGCCTAGCCTGTTTCCCTCTGGGATCTCTCTGTGGTCCTCTCGAGCCTTCAGAGACCCCCCCTTCGAGCTGCTTGATTCAGTTGAGCTCAAGGCCCTCTCCCTGAAGACGGCCCTTCTGATTGCGTTACATTCTCACGTTATCCTGCAAGCTAGCTGCCCCGGGAGGAGGCAAACCCAGCTTTCTCCTCGTTGCTGTGTCCGGTACGTGCTTTGCGTAACTATTTGGACCGCACGCAGAGCTCTAGGTGTTCTGAGCAGTTCTTTGTCTGCTTCAGTGGATGGCGGAAAGGGAAAGCCGTCTCCAAACAGAGGTTAGCTCACTGATGCCATTTCCCATGTACGACTTCACAACCCTCGTGGTGTATTTGCTACATGTTATCTCCGCTTAGACTGGGCAGGATGTTGCCTCCGCAGGGTCTTTTCCCCCTGAAAGAATAGGACCGGGAAAGACTGCCTTCCCCGATGCATTTCATAGCATTAACACCGCTTCACGTCATATGTGAGAGACATGGCGCGGCTGCCGGGCTTGGTCCCATGCTAGTCATGTAGCGCCTGTTCCCCCCTCAGGGGTGCGGGGAACCTAAGGTCTGTATGTGACACCTCTTTGGGGGCATTGGGGAGGGCTACGTGCAGCCGACACAGTTGCCTCTAGCACACAGTAGCCTGCTTGCACCTCTCTCGGCAGTTCACGTAACACGGTCAGTGCGTGGCATTTTTATATGTGACCCCAATGTTAAGTGAGTGACAGAAGAGGAACGTCATGGTTACTGTTGTAACCTCCGTTCCCCGAGGGAGAGAACTAATCATGGTGTCCCTCCAGCCAGAGCACTAGACCAACCACTGTAAACGGCCGTACCTTATTTTCGGCTCCTCAGTGCAAAATCCTGACTGGCACTCGCTGTCCCGCTTCCCTTTATACCCGTATGTCCGGGGTGGGGTATGCAAATTCTGTCTGCCAACTTGACATTGGCCTTTTCTCAGGTTCAGAGGTACGTTGGCATCCCAGTAAGACCCCTTGTGTCACTTCATTTGACACAACGTCTCGTTCCCTCCCTTGGGTAACAGAGGTTACAACAGTAACCATTACGTTCTCTACACGTAGACTTCATGTAAATATAGTTGTTACTACTTGAATTTTTCACGAGTACATTTGGTTATATAACCAAACTCTGTGTGTAAAGAACAGGATAAAACACTCAATGGGTGAGCAACAGCTGTATTTAGTTACATCGTATACCTGGCCTTTGTAAAGTTTTAATTCTGTGGAAATCGGCAGAGCTTTCTATGGAAAACTGTGGGTGCTGTGTCTGTGCAAGTCTAGTTACCGGCAGTGGCACTGAAATGCAGTGAGATGCAAAACATAATTAGAATTGACCCAGTTTTGATTTCTCAGTGAAGATGACCTACACAATCACAGTAGGTCATGTACTTTTACACTATATTTTCATAAACTGGTAATCTCAGGAAAACAAGGCAGCTGATAGAAGAACCAGAATGCAGCCAAACTTGAAATGTTAGTTTTGTTGCCCAGTGGCTGTTTTGTTGTAAGCATTGTTTTGATCTTGAAGCATGCTGGGAATGTGAGTGGCTCTCAGGACATCTGCCTGTTTAAAGCCTTTTGACATTGTGCAGCATTCTGATGAATGTCACTTCTGGTTGGTTGAGCAAAGAACAATGATACTAGCAGAACAATATAGTTAATCTCTGTGCTGTCTGAGGTCTTTTTTAGTGGTTTTGCTCACTTTATTGTAAGGCACTCTAGTGAGAAAGATTCAACTTAAAACATCCACGTATGTACATGTAAACTGCAGTCTTGTGCTGAGTTTTCAAATTGTCTGATGTGAGCATTTAATGCTCTGGGATTGAAATTATATTACTTTTATTAATCAACACTAGGGATGCACCGATACCACTTTTTCTCTTCCTTTTCCGATATCGGAAATCTCAGTATTGGCCGATACCGATCACTGTCCAATACCAGTGTTGTTTTTTTGCATAATCAAATTATTAAATTGCTTATTTAAATTCTGTTAAAATGCACCTCCGGTGCCGTTCTAAATGCTTATTATAAGTGAACCGAACTATTGAGCATCTACATCTGAGATGTTGTTCGTGAGTAGCGCTCAAATATTGCGCACTGCTGTGAAGGGTAAAAATAGCCGTGAGTGCATCACCAGCCTGTGCGTAAGTTTGTCAACAGAGCAGCACCATACGCTAATGAACTGGTTCTTTTAATGGTTCTTTTATGTCATTTTTGAAGCTTGACAGTAACGAACATGACTAACACACAGTATTGATTCGGATCAGGCTCGTCAGAACGAAACCTGATCTGTCTAAAAGTTTCAGTATCTGAGCCAATACAGATCAAGTATCGGATCGGTGCATCCCTAGTCAACACTATTTACTAGTACCTGCTTTACTTAGTAATCGTAAGTCTCACAATCCTTAAGGACACATTACACAGTAATAGCTCTCAGTTCATTTGAAGTCAGATGTGAGAATGATTCAGACAGATAACTCAAGAATTGAAGACTGGTCTTTTTGACCATTTTATTCTTAAGAACTGCTCTAAAGAGTTATTTGTAAAAAAAATGTAAACGGACAGCACCAGTGGAGATGGATGTTTTTTATTGCGTGCAACCAGTGAGGACAATGCAATACAAAAACTTGTTGTCTATTTGTTATCTTTGTGGTACCGAGTTTTTCTCTCTCAGTACAATCTAATTCATACTTGGGCTGCAAGATTTAGAAAAAAATACATATTGTATACATACTCTTGGTGAGCAAATCCCATTTTTATTTGGTGGAACCTTCGGCCACCTTAGCAGGATTATACACTGGCAGCCAAATGTTTGGAATAATTTACAGAGTTTACTGTTTCGCAAGGACATTGGTACTTCACCAAAATGGCATTCAACTGATCACAAAGTATAGTCAGGACATTACTGATGTAAAAAAAAAAATAAAAGCATCATCACTTTTTGATCAAGTTTAGACAGGCCTCATTTCCAACAGCCATCACTCCAACACCTTATCATTGAGTAATCATGCTAAATTGCTCTAGAAAATCACTTGCCATTATATCAAACACAGTTGAAAGCTATTTGGTTCATTAAATGATGCTTAACATTGTATTTGTTTTTGTTTTTGAGTTGCCACAGTATTCATTAGACTTGCATGTGTTAATACTGTCCGTATTAGGTAAAAAATTGCAAAAAAAAAAAAAAACCTTTTTACGACTTACGATATATATGTATATCGGTTGTGCCGATAGATGATGAGATCAGGGATTGACGATAGTCAGAGATATCGCCAATAGCTGATGCCTTTGACGATATAAAGAAGATATTTGGCTCGTTTTCCCATTAATGTATTATTATTATTAGGCTATTATTATCGACATCATATAACCGACACTTGTGACACCGACACACGCGTCTGAGGATTATACAAATTAAATACTGAAACTGTTTTAAAAACGGACTACAAAACTACATCCTACATCAAAATTAAATTGCAAGGTGATAGACCTATATTCACAAATTATGTCAAGAGTGCTTGTTATAAAAACGACACATCATTCTTATACATTTGTTGTTTGAGCCATGGCAAAAACGGCATCGTCATTCGTCAGCATTTTGTTTTCTTTGCATAGCACATTAACATGTTTATGATACTACTAATAATTATACTAATAACAATGCAATAACAAATTGCTGTTATTATTATATGATTAAAAATTATATAACCATCCATACCTCTGCAGTGTGGTTATCCGGGATGAATGTCTTTTTGAGACATTTTGCCTCCAGTTTCCAATCCTCTGAAATATAATGGACTGTCACAGGGGTCATGTTTATGGTTGACCACATGTCTGTAGACAAAGTCAGCCGCTTTCAAATCTTTAGTGATGCTCTCCGTTGTTTTATTGTACAGATCGTGGATAGCAGTGTTGGTGAAGTACTTGTGCCCAGGCAGCTTGTACTGTTTGTCAAGGTTTGGAGTAGTTCTCTAAAACTTGCCTTCTCAAATGTATGATAGGAGATCATCTCCTTTGCGATATACTTTGTGAGACAGCTTCTGTGCACTGGGCCCATCTTTCACTCTTTTGGTGCAAGCTTAGCAGCATCATCAGGATGGTGGACATGCAAATGTATAGATAGGTTTGTGGTTTGAGACTCCTTTACCGGCTGAACTATCGGGCAAAGTTTGAAAATTGCCAGTGTGATATCCACAGGCTCGCATTTTGCATCTGGTTTAAAACCGAAATATTGCCAAATAGGTGAAGTGACATTTTAATTAAATTTAATTTATCTTTTTTTTCAAAATGATGGACAACGATAAATGAGCAAATAAGTAAATTATTGCCCCTCCCCCAGCACAATGATATCGCGTATTGGCGATCTCACAGGCTGACGATAAGATGATCTAACTATGGAGATGTTATGTTTATGACATAACGGATCCATGACGCTACACAAGCATGTCTGACGCAGGTGTTCATTGACGGATCCTTAAACAAGCCCTCATAATAAATCTCCAACTGATTGACAATTTCACTTGTGAAATGGATTGCTGTGAACTGTGTGCCAATGATTGACTTATGATCAATAATATTGTTGTAAACAATACATTGTATTCTAAAACCGTCTTATCAATGATGATCTCTTCTGCTACAAGAATGTAATGCATTTTAATTATCTGAATATTTTTTTATTTTATTTATATATATATATATATATATATATTAGTGTCTTACCTTGTGAATTGTTTTGTTAAAAATGTGTATGAAATTTCAAACAGTGACAACAGCTTGTATCATTATTAAAAATGTGATTTCATGACATCATATAAATTGATAGAATGTGAAATTTTTACATTTTAAAAAAGCTAAAATGTGATTAAAATCATTAAGCATAAATACAATATAATATATTGCAGGAGTATAAAAGAAGAGGCCCCCTCTCTCAGTTTGCTTAGTATAATTTTTTGTTGCATCATGCTTGCATGTCTCAAAAGTCTGGCGATTTAAAAACAAACATTTGCTAGCCAATGACGATTCCTTCTCCAACATGATCGTAGAGGGTTGGCAAGTTAAGCTTTTTGCTAACCACCATAAAAGAGAAAAATAAGAACAACGATCCTAAAAACACAGCAACATTTATTTTTAATGCTGCAGCATTCGGCCTTCTCGAGGATGGCTACGCATTGGAGAGTTATTTGTTTGCATTTATTCATTCACATTTCATTAGAGAGAATTATCATTTTAATACGTATGCACAGATGTTATGAGCGAGCTTCAATTTGGCCACATATTCAAACAATTTTGACTTCCAAAAACTGTCAAGATTCTAAACCTTTTTAATGTGCCGATAGGCTAGCTATTTTTAAACAGGATTATCAAATGTGAATTAATACATTTATATGTATACCATTGTGTCATCTTATGTTATATTCTCCTGGCAATAAAAACAAAAGAAAAGAAAAAGTGAACAGAATAATTGTTTATGGGAGCAGAATATTAAGCAAATGTAATAAAATATAAAATATTTGAAAAAGAATAGCAATTTTCTATTATGTAAATTTGGGTGGAAGTTAGTATTGTGACCATACTATTTGTCTCAATACATTTTGACTATTTGCATTCAGATTCAATCCCAACAGTCTATTTCCAAACTAGAAGTATACAGCAAACCATGTTGCAGTTGTCACTCCAGTGGTGTGGAGTTTAATTCCGGTGTTCCTGCAAATATAAACCATGACCTGCAGTGCACTTAAATAACTAATATTGACATTATATTCATGCTGGTTAGCCAGAGGGGAACTGGCCCACACAGTGAGTCTGGTTTCTCCCAAAGTTATTTTTCTCCATAAACAAACATCTTATGGCGTTTTGTGTTCCTTGCCACAGTCACCTTCAGCTTGCTCACAGGGGATAAATACCATTATAATTTATTTATTTTACACAATTTACAATCATATTTAATCAAACTACACAGTGATCACTCTAAGACTTCATAGATGTTGGTTTCATTTTTGTTAAAGCATGATTTTCTGTCAAGTTACTTTCAAAGATGTGTGTTGTTAAAAGCACTATACAAATAAAAATGACTTGAGTTGTCTGAACGACCAAGGTTCGAGTTTGCATTTTGCACATTATATTTCCCATTCTGTTTCTTGTCTCCACTCTTAATATTATGTTTATTACTATTTATAATACATAAAAAAAATTTTTGCCAGAAAACATAGATTTGACGATAGTAACAATGCTTTTACTACAGTAATATCGTGTTAATAAAATAAACATGTTTCATTTTGTGTTTACAATTATTTTACTGCAAAATATCATGGTGATACTATGATTACTGTATCTGTTGAGGATGTCAGGACAGATCTTAACTGACATACGTTTTAACACCCTGAGCTTCAACGATTCACACCTTAATTCTTAAATCTTTTGTTTGAGTTAAACAAGGTGCAGTAGGGACTCACATGGTGCAAGGCAAGATCAAACATGATTGATTAGATTAGCAACATACATTGAAAACATATATTTACACTAATCGCAAACAAACTCAGTAGGGCTTTTACTAATTCTGGCAGTTCAGTTAAAGGTGGGGTATGTGATTTTCTTTTCTGACCATTTTTTCAAAATAACTTGAAATCCTATTCCTAACCCACTTACTGGCTGTAAATTAGAAGCACTGAAATGAAAATTAAGCAATTTAATCATCTGTGGAACGGGCAGGACTCGAAAAACTCCAGCCAATCATTTTCAAGACCATCTAGAATCATTGGACAGAAAATGTGTCAATCAAACGGTCGTACCATGCCCCCTCCCCCACCACCCTGGCGCTGCGTGTCCCGTTCGTGCGCATACTCAAAGCTCGTGACCCAGTAACAGGAAGCGATTGTATTTATGTATGGAGAATAGAGCTTTTATAGTGCTAGTGGGGTTGTTCCACATTTCTATGAATCCTGTTTTGAATAGAAGACCGCTGTACAGACGCCAGGGCTGGCGATGTTTTTTTTTTTTTACAGTTATGAGAAAATCAGCTCTACACCTTTCAAGAGTGGTATGCGACCCCCTCCTCCTGCTGTGTCAACAATTTGCTCTGAAAAATTGTCTGACAGGTGAATGCACTGTTTGACTAGTGAGTCTAGAACACTGCAGCATCTGAGTTTTCAGCTCGTGCATGATTGCGCGTCCATGTTTTTCGAATGGGTGGAGTCAGGGCCAGCGTTGGAGGAGAGAAGGTAGGACCTTAGAGTTGTGTATTTTCAAAATCTGCCGGCCGTTTTGCAAATCACATACCCCACCTTTAATTACTGGTTGATTTTATAATGTCGCATAGTATATGGGAGCAGCATTCAGAATCATACAATGTCTTAAACGAACAAGACCAATATATTGTGAACGTGAAGCACAAGTTAACATGGACACATTGCTGGATAACATGCACCATTTCACACCGAATAAAGAAACCACATTTGAATACAAAGATGTTTGCAACAGATGTTGCCACCAATAAGCTCAAACTGATAACGCTGGATAAGTAGCGGTGATCGTATTGTTTCTGAACCAGATCCAGTCTCCTGCCTCAGTAAGTTTTTTTGTTTTGCGTCATTCTACTGTTCGAGCTAATAATACAACTTATTTTCAGAACTCAACCCCAGTTAAACCGTAACGCTTGAGAACACACTAGCAACTGTAGAACATTTGGAAATAAAGTGGAGCAAGGAGAACAAATCTTCTCAGATGTCATGTTCATTATTAAACACATCGCAAGGCTCATTGTTTTGGTTCGCTCGGCTGCAGCATGTGCACTACAATGTGACAAAAAAACAAAAATGTTCCGTACTATTGTGAACCACACAAATGCTGTTGTAGGCTACTGTACAATGTAATTAATTGAATAATAAACTTTATCATGTAATCATGAATGCTATGCAACTGTATCACCAATGATTTTACCTTTAAAACACAATCAAGTTGACAAATATAAGTTAAAAACATGTATAAATTATGTAGAGTATAATAAGAATAAATGACCAACAATGATCTTACTGGACACAGTGTCAGTGCCAGCCACAGTGCAAAATGTCTTTTTGTGAATCTGCTGGATGTAGTTCACTTTCTATATGTAATCAAACAGACAATAAGATTAGAAAAGATGGTTTGAAACCCTCGATCAGTAGGTACATTGACAGTGTCCTGTGGTTGACATGAGCGAACTGCTCCTGAGCTATCAAAGAACTTCAGTTTGAACTACTCCACACCAACTGTTGTAAATTTAACTATAAAATAAGCACTTATATGTACTGTATATATTTCATCACGCTTATGAGCAGGGTTAAATTGAACCACTTTATATTAGTCTAACACTGGGTCAATTATAACACAGGTAAATGCCATTAATTAAATGCATTGTTGTTGTTTTTCCAGTCAGCAATCCAATCAACAAATGATGGACAAAATGAAGTTCATACTGGTCAAAAAAGTTACATTAAAAATGCATAAACATTGGCTTTGTGTTAATACACTACTAAAGGCCTGGCAACTGAATACTAGTGTTCATTTTGTCATCTGTTTTTTAATTTAGTCTTAGTCTTAATCCTGTGATTTAAATTTCTCCCGGTCTCAACTCAGATTGGGTCTCTTCTGCGACTGGTTGAAGCAGCTCTGACCGCACAGAGAATGACAGTTGAAATCAAGCCAGCAGACGTTGATGCTGCAGTCTATACAGTTGCCCGCCGCTAGAGGGCGCTTGCGGACCGCATTTCATTATCCGGTTCACAGAAGAAGACGCAGAGATGCGAGATGTAAAAAGTGTTGGAATGTTTCTCTTTAAATGAACGTAAATGTGTTATGCACATTCACAGAGAATGACAGTTTTGGAGTTTGTGTTTATTTACATGTCATGCTCCCGTTTTATTTGAACTATAATTAAGGGTGAAATAAAGATATATCGCCAAGCTGTGATCTGTGTTTCTGTCAGACACTCGAGCTAAAGCGCTCCTCTCGTCTCACATGTCATCATTATAGTTTTAGATGATCAAGTTGTGTTAAATGACATCAAGCGACTAATCGACAACGGAATTATTTTATTATTATTGCCGAGATTTGTAGTTACAAATGACAATCCACCGAGTGCAATGTTTGTTAGTGTTTGTTAGTGTCACCTACCAGAGTTTTGTAGACAGCCAGAGGTGGCAAACGAAATTTGACGGAAGCGGCCGTCTCTATGCTGGAAAACCCTGTTTTAGATGGAACAGGTATCGGTCCGACGAGCCCGATCCAAATCTGATACTAAGTGTTAGTAATGTTCGTTACACTCTCTGCTATTTTTACCCTTCACAGCAGTGCGCAATATTTGAGCGCTACCCACGAACAACATCTCAGATGTAGATGCTCAATAGTTCGGTTCACTTATAATAAGCATTTAGAACGGCACCGGAGGTGCATTTTAACAGAATTTAAATAAGAAGTGAATTAAACTACTGTGAACTACAAACTGACACATACAGGACTTCCTGGAGAGTTTAGAATGTCAAAATAAAAGTGTGATGGTTTTAAAGTTAAAGTTAAAGGTGTCTATAATATTTTATTATTATAATAATTTGTTCACAAATTTTAATAATATTTAAGTTGAATGGGTTCCAAAAAATAACTGTGTGTATGAAGTGGACTGATATCTTACAACTAAATTGAACAAAAAAGAGAGACATAGAAAAAAACGGCTTTGTTTGTACTGAAGACTGGAATTACTGTTAATTTTGCTGCTACATTATCCAGTATACTAGTTAACAATAAAAGTTTCTCAATAAGCTATAAATATTGAAATAATGTGTAGTTAGAGGTTTGTGTTTCTTCACATATTAAAGAGTACACCCAATAAGCTCCACACAATATTGTAAAGATATTCTCAACTGATTATGCAAAAAAACAACACTGATATCGGATCGGGATCGGCCGAAACAGAGATTTCAGATATCGGATCTGAAGAGAAAAAGTATCGGTGCATCCCTAGATTTTACAGATTTAAGACATAAAGATACAATACTGTAAGTATGTTTAAAAGTGCAATGCTTTTTTAAAGAATTGCTTTGTTTTATTATTGATGAAATATTGAATTGCTCGATAGTCCATTTTGAGTGTTTATATTCAGATTATTCACTTATTACAACAAAACTAAATTTGTATTTTAAACTACATGTCATATGAATAATCAGTAAGTAGCCTAACATTCATGGGTCTCATGAGCCTTAATGGAATATTCTGGGTTTAATACAATTTAAGCTCAATTGACCGCATTTGTGAAATAATGTTGACTATCACAAAAAATATTTAGACTGACTTTTCTTTAAATAAAGCAATCTGGGTTCCAGTGAGGCACTTACAATGGAAGTGAATGGAAGCCAATTTTTGGACATTAAAATACTCAAATTCAAAAGTATAGACACAAGATGAGAAGGGTAGACATGTAAACATAGCTTATTAAGTAAGCTTATTAAACTTTTCTGTGTAAGTTAAAGCCAATTTTCAACTTCATTACCATTATGATATAAAATCCTAAACAACTGTAAAAATGAGGAATTAAACAACTTTACAGCTCAAATAATACAGGAGTTTTAACAGAGCAATTAATGTAAGTGCCTTTATAAAAGTATAAACTTCACATTTCTTCTTTTAAATCCTCCAAAAATTGGTCCCATTCACTTCCAAGTGCCTCACTATATCCTACATTTTTGCTTTTTTTTTAAGGAAAGTAGGGAAGAGTCAAAATACATTTTTTGTAGTAATCAACATTATGCTACAAATGCTGTCGATTGAGCTTAACTTGTATATATTCCTTTAAGTGCACTTAACACAGTAAAGAACTATTTATACTTCTGTATTGAATCTAAAGCATAGGCTACACGCAGGGGCGAAAATTCGGGGGGGATGTTGGGGGGGGGCAATAAACATAACAATTCTCAAGAGCAATTTTTGAAGGAGACACCAAGGTTTTTTTTGTTGTTGCCCCGTTTGCATTTGTATTATTTTATTTCTTAAACAATTATTTTAAGAATATATCATTATATTATTTACAATACACATATTTTAATGATATTTTAGGGGGGACAACCCTAAGATGGGGGGGGGTCCCGACCCCCCCACGATTTCCACCTATGGCTACACGTAGCTACAGCAGTTACGGCATTGCCTGTACTTCTTCAAAAATGTAACTGCACGTTGCTTCAGTGCGGACCACGACAGCTGTGATGGTCCAAAAGTGTGGTCCACTTTAACCAGAGACTGCCCCCCAGGATGAGAATATCTGAGGTAGTCTCTGAAGTTTATTTTAATATAAAGGCATGACATCACATTTTTTTGACTCAGGACCATTAATGCAGTTCTCTTAATCAGGAACATCTGCTGTTTTTATATTCTGTTTGTGTTTCATGAAGTTACAAACAAAACTCTAAAACCTTTTTTCCCTGGGCCCTTTACTTGATATTACTTTGATATGTGAGTGAAATAACATATTTTGTATTCTACTCACAATCTTTTCAATCGGCACGAAGATTTGACCGTATATTTGACAGTATGTGTTCAGTAAATAATCATATTTCATAAGTTATGGAAATGGAACACTTCTAATTTGTCAGCAAACTAAAAAGCACCTGGGAAGTGTTGCCTTTATGCATTACACAGACTTTCAAATTACACCCATTTTGTGTTATTCAGACGAGTCGAATTTCATTAATTTGATGATTAATTTTTCAGCACGGAATGTCAAAAGTGTGCCAAAATATTCATGTATTATTATTTAAGCATCTCAAGAGCAAGCAATTTCTGACTTATGTACCTACAGTATTGTACCTATCTAAATTTCAATATGTTCACATACTTTGAACTAATTTTTAATCTAAATTAATGTAATAAATACTTTTGAATCCAGAAATGACATTGCTTGCATTTCTTTTTTTATTTATGAAATAGTACTTAGCATTTTGGCTTTGTACTTACAGAATGACGCAGACACAACAACAGACGCAGAAGCATGAATCAGCCTTAACAGTTATTGGTTTACTTGGAGTGAGTCAGTTAATTCAGTCTGCTCTGTCTTTTTGATTCACTAAAAAGAACTACCTCTGAAGTAGGGATGTCAATTTTCAGACATTTTCATAATCGGTCGTCATGGAAATTAACGATCAGTTAATTGAAGAAACGTTAATGTTAATATTGCAAACACACGGAGGACTCCAAATAATATGTGCATGTAGCCTGTTGTTTAAATATAATTTACATTAATATACTTAAGGAATGCAAGTATTGGCATTTTCCTCTTAAAATATTCCTAGCTCAGTGTATTTTTATACATTTAGGCTGTTTAGTACAAATTTGTCAATTGTTTAATTACTGTTAAAAATAACTTGTATAAAAGGTTTATCACTTATGCATATCTGAGTTCATTAAAACTTCATGTTGTGGATCGTGGGATTTTTCGGAAAATGAAGTTAAATCATAACACGCTGTGTAAACATAGTACTTAACATACTGATTCTAAGGTGATGATGGTGAGATGTCAGCTGAATGTGCTTTCACGGCAATCGCTGACGTAATTGAAGGTTGGGATGAAACAAGGAGATCAACAGTGCTTGTCGTCATGTACTTTAACACACCAACACAGTGTGTGCAGAACACATTCGTGTTCATTTAAAGAGAAATGTTCCAACACTGTTTACGTTGAACCCGCTTCATCTCGCATCTCTGCGTCTTCTTCTGCGCCCTCTAGTGGCGGGCAACTGAATAGCCAGCCGCATCAAGGTCTGCTGGCTTGATTTCAAAACACATTTATCCTGAAATGAATTAATCGATGATCGATAAACGTAATCGTTGCTCAATCATTAAGATCCCTACTCAGAAGAGTAATTTGTTTGGGAATCCGATTACACTGTCGCCTTTTATGTCTCGTGCTTTAGATTAAAAAAGAACCATTTGTTTAGGAAACTGTCTACTGGTAGCACTTTGTGTCTCACCTCAAGCAGTAGATTCAGTGGCAGTGAGGATTGCTGCGGTGATTAATAGCAGTGAAGGAAACACTGGTTCTAGTATTGTTTAAAAAATGGCACTACCAGTTTTTGATTCCACCTCTAAATTTATGTAATTTATAACATTGATGCAGAAAAGCACCATCTTGCTGTGCTGTTTATTATGGATTTTTAAATGAACATCTCTGAACTGTGTCCAGCTCTTTTGAGTTGCACTCGGCTTCAGTCAGGGTTTTTGATCAGATCTTTGATGTGCGCTTGGCTTGAGCTCTGAGGAGTGGACAAGCACTCATATTTATCCAGTGAAAACACTTTGATTTCCTTTGATTCTCAGTGATGTGAGATCACGGGCTGTGGGAATTAACCATCTCATTCTCTTAGGATACAAACAGCTAATAGATGTGTACAAATATTTGAACATTAACTTCAAATGAATTTCCATAACACAACATAATGCAATATCTGAAAGTGTCTAAAACACGGAAATGTCTCTAAAGCATGAATAATTCACAGTACAGTAACTTCTAAATGTAACTAATACTTTAGTATACTAATGAAAGACTATCATTTCAGAGTTTTCACAAAAAGGAAAGTTTATGCATGTTGTTTTATTTGTTTGATACATGTCCAAGTTTTATTCATTATTAATTGTTATTAAATCAATTCAAAAAGTTAAAATATGTTACACATCAAAACGTTTTTGAGCACATATATATGTGTTTTTTGTGATCCGATCACATACGTTTGTATTTAGTGCTGACCACATGTGATCCGATCACCAAAAACACACCGTAATACCAGGTGGGAATGGGGTCTTTGTGTCCCATGGCAAACAAAATAAAAATGAAATGCTTAACGAATGATTAAACAATTACAGAATTTATTTTAATTTTAACATTTTAAAGTTTAGTCTTGGCTAAAGTTATATAATACTTTAAAATGTTGAACAGGGCAGTAGAAATCACACAGAATGGAATGAACTCATTATAATGTCATATTAGGTAAATGCATCAACTGCGTTAAATAATTGTTTTGGCATTTAACATTTAACTATTCTTAGTAGCTATGCTTACATGTACACCAATAATCTGATTATTTTGCAATATCCAGTGTATTAGGAATAATCAGATTAAGATGCTTACATGATTTGAGGTTTACTCAAATTTATTTTTGAAAAATAAGATAAATAAGACTTAAAATAAAATAAATAGAAAAAATAAGAAAGCTAACAGAATTATAATAATAAATTGAATTATAAACATGATAAAAAATATCATGTAACTATAACTGTTATATAACTAAAGCATGTTAGTTTACATGTTAAATGAACTGCTAAATGAAAAATAACCTCAACTGTGTGAGATTTTGAAGTAATGTCCGATGATTATTAACAGTTAACATATACTGTAGGAGCGCGACAGCCAGACTGCTCTTGTCTGTCCCTTTAACTCAGTGCTTCTCAACTGGTTTTGCTTCAGGACAGATTTTACATTGGACATCAAGTGTCGACCTGCCATAGATTAAACATAACCTGGGTTTAATGTATCCTGGGTTGCATTTCCTTTTATGTTGCATAGTTTTGTTCGTGGTTTTACAGTACAAGGACATGCATCAAGTGACATTATTTTTGTTGTTGATGTCAACGTTTGACTTTCAGCACACAACTGAATAACACAGACTGCATGACTATGATTAATGAATACTGCAAGAGTTAGATTAACATACAGGTGTGAAGGGACTTGCACAAATAATAAATACGTATGCATATTTGTCTCTGGCTTGCTTTTGCTCGCATGTCAATGATAACTCCTCCGTGTGTCAATGAGGCCGAGATCTACTTTTATATTTAATTTAATCACTGAGAAGGTTTACCTGCAAAATTAGTTGCACCAAACATCACAAGCAGCCTCAAGAATGGACACAAGAATGGACACAGAGTGGCCGTATAACACTTTTCCTTGAGCAGAATATTGCACTACAGATCGCTAAGTTTGTTCAAAGGGGAAAGCGAGACGTGCAAGTTTTCCAGATTGCACAAAATAAGTATTACATTAGGTGGAATTTTTCCAATTTGCTCAAGTATAAATCTCAAACTGGGGGTGTTGCGTCTCTTATCTGGCAACCCTGAGCATGTTAAACGCTTGTGGAGACACGTTAGGTTCCAATGCAAGATAACTGAAATTCCCCTTCTGTCGCTCTCTCCACGTTGTGTCAGAGAAGCGACACTAGGGGTCTCGCTTGAGCGCCGATATTCACCTCTGGACTATGAAAAAAGGCCAATGAGAGTTGGCAACCAGTATTTGCATGTCCCGCCCCCGGACATACGGGTATTTTAAGCGGCGCAAATACGGGAGTTCATTCAGAAAATTTCTTCGGAGCCGATGGTCGTGTCTGCAACTGCTGCGTGTACACACCGAGTTCCTGTTATCCCTCTGCTGCATGCTGTTGGATTCTACGGCGCACAACAGGGGCTTTCACCTGTTTGCATGGCTGTGCATTCCTGCCCCTGGGCGCATCGACAGTGCAGATTTAAAAACTCTCACGAGTTTTTTCCCTAAAAGAGTGATTTTATTTAAGAGTAATTTCCTCTAAAAGAGCAAAACACAGCGGCGTTGAACGTCCTTTTAAGGACGTGTCTTTATAAAGATGCCCTTCCGCCCTTGTGTTGTTTCTTGATGTGGTAGAGTGCTGTCCGCTTCCGACGGCCACAGGCGCTGTCTCGTGTGTCTGGGTAGCGATCACACCGAGGCTGCGTTTGTGGATGGTTCATGTTCTCACTGCGAGAACATGACCATGACTAACGTTATGGTCGCGGCTTGCTTACAACCGTGAGCAAGCCACTCCAGCCGCCCGTGTCGCTCCTTCTTCCCACGGGATTGAGGACGATGCGGCTGGCGATGGAGGCGATTTGGGGATGGCAGCGGTGCAGCTCCGCCGGTACGCCCCTCGGACCACCCGCGCCCCGACACGCTCGTTGATTCCCGTCCGTGCTCGAGGTAGCGGTGACTCGCCTCACAGCGAGTTGGCCGACCCTCTTGCGATGGAAGCCGATGAGCTCGCCGCGGCATCGGAGGGCGGGTTATCTGATGCTTAGGACTCCCCTGGGCTGCCGCTTTCGGGCCTGCACGCCCAGGCTGAGGCCGAGGCACAGATGACGAACATGCTTTCCCGGGCAGCCGACAGCGTGGGCTTGTTCAGAAAAGCATATTTCTGAAACGTGTCACAAAAATGAACTGAAACTCTGCGAATACTTATCACACAAACATGAAACATATGTCTAAAGAAAGCTTAAGATTTCTACTTTTAAATAAAACAATTCAAATTTAAAACAAATATTCTCCTGCAGTGTAATCTGTATGAAACCAGCAGAGTGCGCCATTCATATGTTAATGTGCTGAAGCGATCAAGGCAAATGGTACACGGCCCCGACAGTGAGGCTACTGCGCGTTTGTAATGATACACAGGTGAGGAAACTCCTGGATAGTAAGGAAGAGTTAACATTTTCCTCAGAAGAAGAGCGGGACTCGATGAACGTTTGTATTTTGAAGAGAGACTTGATCAAGCCGAAGATACAATTTCGGACGAGTAAGTAATTTAGTTTTCATTAGCTGACATGCTATTTTATATAAACATGTACATATTTTAATAGTGGGACTGTTTCCAGACTTGCCAGCCAGGATTCAGAGTATTGAAATTTAAAATATGTCCTAATAAGCAAGTTTTAGTTACATTTAAATGCTGTTTTGGCTAAAGCAGATATTTAAATTGTATGCCGTATAATATAAATATGATGTGTAATATGATATAAAATAATATGAATGTTTAGATTATATTTTATCTAGTGTTTATGCTGCCTCATTATCATCAACAAAGCTTGTGCTTGCAAATATGTGTTCAGGTTAAATTAGTAAAATGCACTTTAATTATGCCCATATTAGAAAATCAGCATCTTATAATGATTTCTGAAGGATCATGTGACACTGAAGACTGCAGTAATGATGCTGAAAATTCAGCTTTGATCACAGATTGCATTTTACAATATATTCAAATAGAAAACTGTTCTTTTAAATTGTAAAATGAGTTCAAACAATGTTTTTACTGTATTTTGGATCAAATTAATGCAGTCTTGGTGAGCAGAAGATACTTCTTTTAAATGGTAGTGTAGGTCTAAAATTAAGTAAAGTCTTTATGTAAAGAAAATGTATAATCAGATTACTTTTAATTTAAAACTTGATTTTGATAATTAAGTCTCCTCACATTCATTCTCTTTGTCACATTCCTCAGTGATAGGCCCAGGGGAGGGGTCTTTCTGTCCTCTGTAAATATTCGTGATAGTTCACGCATCCTCACATATTATCCATCAACACTAAAATTGTCTTACAAAAGTTAAAGTACTATATTGTTTTGTATGTATAAGTGATCAGGATGGTTTTCACATCATTTTGTAGCACAACCTCTAGGCTACAAGATCCAGTTCTCAAAAGTCTTGTGGACAAATGTTGAGTATGTGTTATATGGCCTTATTTCAGTGACTTAAAAAAATTAGTTTTTTCAAAAACCATGCATAAACATTATTTTCTCAAAAATACAAACCTATACATACATGTTTCTCACATATTATTATAGCCCAGTTTGTGCTGAATACAGTGTTATCAGACTTTTGCCATGAATGTGTTTTTAAGCAACTGAAAAAAGCACAAATGTCAAGGCATGTCAAAACTTCCCCAGGGCCCAAAACACCCTCAGACCCCAGAGAGTTAAACCACAAAAGGATGCGATTCAATTAAATAAATGTAAAGTCTGCATGTGCTATTTAAAGTGGATTTGTGAAGCTGCTAATACGTTGAAAACACCATATTTTATGAGCATTGTGCATTGTACTTGTTGTAGATGACAGAAGAGAGTGTACATTACCTGTAAAGGTAATCATTAATAACAGCATCTTGCTGCTCTGTAATCGCACTGGGCCATAAAACCAAGAGGTGTGAAACTACTGTCAAAAACACCGAAAACGGAAAAGCCTTCACATCAAAATAAAAGCTCTGCATGTGAAATTCAGGCATCCAGGTTGAAAAAAAAAAATTAAATACTTGTTTGAAATGGCATGAGGGTAAGAAAATTATGAAAAAAGTTTTCATTTTTGGGTGAAATAATCCTAAATTTAAAAGTCACACACTGGAGGTTAAGACATTTAGGAGATGTTTTTGTGGGATCAGTTTTATAGTTCATCACACTGGACCCTCAAGCACACTGAAACAAGTCAAAGCTTGCATTGCAGGCAGTGTGTGATTTGCATTTTTTGTCATCACGCTGTATTGCTTAAGTTTCCCTGCCTTTTCCCGTGCCATTCAGCACACTAATGCCATTCGTCTGTCCTGCGGCTGACTTCAGTGTCTTCTCAGCGTTTTCTGGAACACTTCCTGTTCTGTTGTTCAGTGAGATTGAAGAACCTTTAACCTCAAATGTGCCTTCTTGTCTGAACTGGAAGTGTTATCCTCTGATGAAACATGAAACTTGATTCATGTTGTAAGTTAAATTACATGTGGATATCAACTGTAGTGCTCATTCTGTTAGTGGAGGACTTGGGGAATTACTAATTATTTTCGTATGTTTTCACTGTTATGACGGCGCAAGGAATAATCCAAGAAAATGAGAGGCATGACTAGAATTTACATAACTTGTAACATTTTCCATCTTTACCATGGCAATGGGAAGATTTGTGTTTAGCGTAGCACAGACCCTGCCCGCCTGACTTTCCATGCCACACAACACTCCTGCTTATACAATCCACTTCTGTCTTTCTCTTGTTCTTTGCTTTTTTGTCTAGTGTGGCAGTCTTTTCTTTCCTGCTGTCTCTGCTGATGCAATGTGTTGAGGAAGTTATTTAAGTCATTGTTCATCTACAGAGACTCAATGTTGAAGTGAAGTGCACATGCTAAACACTTAACAGTGAGTGAGAGATGAGTTTATCAGCGATCAGAGGTGAACTCAGTGGGTGTTATTACCTTAAACGTTTTAACTTCATTCTTGTTAAATATCACCCTTCAACCTAACACAAGATAATAGGGCTGATGATTAATTGAAAAAAATATCTAAATCACATATACAAATATTTGCTGAGAAAGTCCCTCATATAACAATAATTCAATATATAATGATGAAATAATTATACTTAGTTATCTTTAAATATTAACAAATTATATATATATATATATATATATATATATATATATATATATATACAGGGCTCGACATTAAGGCTTGTCCGCTTGTCCGGGACAAGTGGATTTTTTGTAGGACAAGTAGAAGAGAAAATTAGTTGTCCGACTGGACAAGTTAAATTTCAAACAAAATAAAATGCCATGTTACTTCACGTTATGTGCCACTCATTACGTCTATTTTACAGATTTAATTTAATCGATTTGAAACTAACACATTTTTTAATAAACACAAGATTTTGACGCATATCCAAGGGTTTGTGCGGAGTGTGGAGCGCGCACTGCATGGAACAGAGAGCTGGCGCGAACACTTGCGTTTTCCTATCAACAGTGGAAACAACTTAAATACTCTATCATTTCTGGTCATACTGAAAATAATAATACATAATTTGCAACTACTTTTATTTGTGTAAATTCACAATAACAAGAAAACGTGCTTTTGCAAAATAAAATAAAACAATCAGGCGGGCTTTCATGGTCTCCGTGAACTGAAACTGAACTGAAACAAAATATAGTCTATGTAACGTTAGGCTAAAGCTTGAAATGTCCACTTTTAAAGAACCAATTCGCATCGAAAGAAAATAGCCTAACGTTACCGTCTGATTATGCAATCCATATGAATTTCTCTCTAAAGGCGCATCCGCTTTACATCGGAGATGGAGGTATATTTCCAGCAAACACTGATTTAGAAAACATTAAAATGCCTCGTTATTTTTTCAGGTTATAAACAGAAAAGCTCCAAAAACAAGAAGTCACCTTAAACCAACAACATAGGAATTAAAACGGGAACGAAATTTTTTAACCAAATGGAAAGATTAATTCGACTGTGTTATTTATGAAGACGGAGTAATGTTCTGTTGCGTCTGTCGGGCGCAACCCAACCTGGGGTGCGTTTCCCAAAAGCATCGTTAGCCAACTATGGTCGCAAGTTCCGTCGTTATCATCATAGTTCAACGAGTCGGTGTTTCCCGAAACCATCGTTCCAACGAACATTCGCAAACAGCATCGCAGAGTTGTGTGGTTGGAACGACAGCTCTCGACCTGTGGTTAGAAGCAGAGTTTCTTGTTATTATAACATGTGGACTTTATAAATTATTATCTTGAGCCAAATAAGCAAGATGACATTCAGTATCTTTTATTTAGAAGACATACCTTTATGTCTTTTAGTTTGTCAATAGATTTAAAGCACCGTTTTTGAAGAGTGCGCATGTGTGAACGTGCTCTAGTGCGTAAGAACGAGCCTATGATTGAATCTGGAAATAAAGCAAATAACTGAGAAAAATATGAGATAGTCCTCAGATGACATGTCCGTAATTTATAGCAAAACATCTAGCATTAATTCGATCGCAAACAGATTCATTAAAAGTAGTTTTTACTCCACCACATGTGTGACATCATTAACCAACGTGGTTGAACAACCAATTTGCGACAATACGGTTTCGGGAAACAGTCGTGACTAGCAAGTTGATTTCTTCAACAGTGCATCATACTACGGTAGTGGAGCAGCAAGTTACGTCGTTGTACGGGAAACGCACCCCTGGCTGACAAGTAAGTGACGTTAGCTAGCTAACTTAGCGTCGGCAGCTGTGTAGCTACTGTAAGCAAGCATTAAAAGCATTAAAGCATTAGTTCACCTCAAAATGAAAATTCCATCTAATTTTCTCCTCCAACTTCAAAATCGTCCGACATCTTTGTTTTATTTTATAATTATTAATAAAAAAATAATATTTCGTGACGTTTCCAACGTGTTCCCAGCACAAGACCAACAATTGTGGTTATAAAAAGTATAAATATTTTTTTTTTTTTTAGAAAATGAACGATCGTTTCGCTAGATAAAGACCCAATTCCTCAGCTGCGTGCACAGCCCTTTGAAGCACTTCAAAGCCCTTTTAAACTGCATCGATTTGGACTTCAACGTGTTGTTAAACTTAATCATATTTATTTAGGCATATCATATCAGTTAATTGCCTAGGCATTGTTTCTAATTTAAAATAATCTATTATTTAGATTTCATTTCAACTTTATTTCAATTGCTGAGCAATGGTTGCGCTTGAAGTCCATTGTGTGGAGAAAAATCCTGAAATGTTTTCCTCAAAAAACTTAATTTCTTTTCCACTGAAGAAAGAAAGACATGAACATCTTGGATGGCATTGGGGTGAGTAAATTATCATAAAATTTTCATTTTGAGGTGAACTAATCCTTTAACAGCATTTGTATTGGTTGTACAATGTACATAGTTAAATATTACTATTAGCTAGCCATTTGCCTACTTTAGCAAGTCACAGTATTTCCAAGCCCTGATAATGTACGAACTGTAACTGAGATGACGCAGTAAATAATTCCTCTTTCAAGTAACTGCACGGTCTGTATGTTACCAAAGGATCTTGGGACGAAGCTGCAAAACAGTACATAACAGAAATTGTGTAAATGTTTTAAATGCTTTCAATGGTTTGTTCGAATTCTGCATTAGCAAAACACAAAAAAATAAATGAAATTATAAATCTTTACCCGGGCAAGTGACTTTTGTGCAAGGACAAGTGAAACATAAATTTACTTGTCCGAAGGACAAGTGCCTCAAAAAGTTAATGTCAAGCCCTGATATATATATATAAAAATATTCAGTTAATTAAAATGCATTACATTCTTGTAGTAGAAGAGATCATCATTGATAAGACGGCTTTAGAATACAATGTATTGTTTACTACCATATTATTGATCATAAGTCAATCATTGTCATACAGTTCACAGCAATCCATTTCACAAGTGAATTTGTCAATCAGAGATTTATTATGAGGGCTTGTTTAAGTACCCGTCAATGAACAGCTGCGTCAGAAACAAACCAGGGGTATACATAGTACACAATACTACAGATATATTTTACAATAATGCCAAGACATTATATTCATTACATAGTGCAATGCTTTTCAATGCTTTGGAGTATTTAAATCATATTTTAAGTCCTTACAAACTAGTGCAAATAGGGGCTTTATAGACATAAGTTTACACTTATGTATAAAAAAACTTGGCAAGAAAAATAAAACAATTAATCAGAAAATATTAACTTAAGTTATCAAATCTGTGAAAACCAAATAAAACCTCTTTTATAAAGTTAAAATAGAGGTACGTACAAACAAACAAAATTTTCTCCAAAATACTACAGCGTGGACACATTCCCAAAAAAGGTGAGGGGCAGATTCATCTACAGCATTACAGAAGGAGCAAGTGGATCTATTTCAGGAAGCATGTTTCTTAAATAAAGATTGACTGGGTAAAAACGGTGTAACAGTTTAAAGGACACCTCCTTAACCTTGTTGGTAATTAAATATTTGTGAGGTAAAGACCATACGACCTGCGTCAGACATGCTTGTGCCGCATCTCGGGTGTGTTGTGTCATAAACATAAAATGTTTAGGTCACTGTGTCAAGTTAAATATATTTTAATACTCAATCTTTAAACACATCTTGAGATCCCTTAGTTCGCATTTACGCTCCTTCAAGTGTTTTGAACGCAAGAACATAACGCATGTTTGTGTTGTGTGTCCGCTGAAGGGTTGTTAATGTTTTGTTCACTGTAATAAACTGTATGTTGCTCACACAGCTGAAATTTCACTTACTGCCCTCTGCAGTAAACAGGTGGTACTACAAGCTTGCATTTCTCAGGAATTTCTCAGGAAAGCATTGCGATTAATTGCGTACATTTTTTTAAAAAATTCATCGCACGTTATTAACGCATTAAATCGACAGCCCTACTAATTATATTTTATAATTTTGTTTTATAATTTTGGTCACATTTTGGCTTTTTGAAAATAAGTAATAAAGTAAGTAAATAAGATATTATATGTCATATATTATTTTTGTTACATATTTATATTTTTCTTTTTATCCCCTTTTCTCCCAATTTGGAATGCACAATTCCCACTACTTAGTAGGTCCTCGTGATGGTGTGGTTACTCACCTCAATCTGGGTGGTGGAGAACAAGTCTCAGTTGCCTCCACTTCTCAAGTCAATCTGCACATCGTATCACATGACTCGTTGTGTATGAAACCGTGGAGGCTCCCAGCATGTGGAGGCGATCCACGCACAACTCACCACATGCCCCATTGAGAGCGAGAACCACTAATAACGACCATGAGGTGGTTACACTATGTGACTCTACCCTCCCTAGCAACCCGGGCCAATTTGGTTGCTTAGGAGACCTGGCTGGAGTCACTCAGTAGTAGGGCCGCCCCCTGATAGTCTACCAAATGTTAGTCGATGAGAAGAGTGTTGGTCGACCAAGTTTTGATTGGTCAGAAATAAAGAAGAAGAAAAAACACTGGTTGGATGCTAGGTGGTACTGTGGGGTAATTTTCGTTAAGCAGGGTTAGGGCTATACACAATAATATTTATTGTTATATACTTTATTTCAAACTTTGAACTTAATTTTTTTTAAATATATTTTAACTAAAAATTCAAATGAAACTGGAAATAAATAAAGTGCAATTTATTGTGTGTTGTTAAAATTTTTGAAAGATGGTTTTACAACAGTTGACAACATCTCTGGCAAAGAAGCTTCAACTGTGCATTCTCTACTGGTGGGGCATTTCGTTGTCAGGGAAAATACATCACGTCATTTACATTTATAGATGATAAATTCTTGCAAAACAAAAACAAACATAGATGTTATACATTCATGGGAAAATGAGCCAAGCATCGTCTTGACATTGTCAAAGGCATCAGCTATTGGCAATCACTCTGACCATCATCGATCCCACGATCATCATCTGTCGGCACAACCCTAATGTGCATTTCTCTCTATAAATTAACAAAATGTTCAGACAGTCACCTTGCTGGTTTTTCCGACACATTCAGGATCATTACCACTTTTTCTGGTGTTGCTGCGGCTCGCTTTGTGCGTGCATTTGTAAAATGTATATTTTAAAGGCTCATTATTATGCTTTATTATTTCTCTGTAATGTAGAACATTGTCAGCAATGTTACTTATAATGTTTTTTCTCAGCCCTGGAACTCAAACCATTTCTGATGCCCCCCAAAATATATATATATATTTAAGAAATTAAATTAATATCATAAACGTGTGACTAGTCTACTAATTGCTTAAATTAACGCCTACTAGTCGACTATGAAAATCTTTGGTTGGGGGCATCCCTACTCAGCACACCCTGGATTTGAAACTTTACATGGGAAGTTAAGCTGGGGAATTTTGGAAATATTGGAAAAAACTTTGGGCACTTGGGTATATGCATCTGCATCTTTGTGGCATTCTTAACATAGGTCTTTGCACAGTATTTGCAAATGTACACAGCCTTTCCTTCTACATTGGCTGAGGTGAAATGTATCCACACATCAGATGGCGCAAGTGGCATTGTTCTGTAGAATAAGATTAGAAAAAGCTTGTAAAAAACACTAATGCAATGCCATGCACAGATATATAAATATTTAGCTAAACAATTGGAATATTCTGGAATGGTAAAAATATTTTACAATTGATGCTGGACAAATGAATAGAAATAGGCTAGATGAATCAATGAACACTCCTCAATCAGCACTCTAAATCAAACTATAAGATTATAGTTCTTGTATGATTAAAGAAATCTGGCTGGAAGAAGAAACCGCATCACAGTTGAGCTAGCTAGCACCATGATAGCTAGCCTCTTAAATCGTCAATGAAATGATGTTAGCTAGCTTACATTTAGCATATCTGATTTACTGGATAGCTAGCTACTGTATAAACACATTTTGATTTAGTATATTCTTGTTAAACTTTAATACCATAGATCAAATATATTTACCCTAGTGATATCATCAAAGCTTACCTGAGTGGATGTAGTCCTTGGGCTCAAATGCAGTAGTGTGGCTTCAATAGTCCTGCTGTAGTAAGTAGCCTGCAGTAAGTAGTGTGCTGTGTGCATGTGATTAAGGAATGAGCAGTGTAGAAATTCAACAGAATTTGCATTAAATCTGGTTGCATTAAATCAAGATTATGCTGCAAGTTCCCTGTTATAGGCTAACATGCAATTTTGCAAAAATCCAGTTTTATTCCCATGAATTTCTGTTACTTCCCATATATTCCCATTTATTCCCATGCATTCCTTTCCCATGGAAAGTTTTCAACTTTGAAAATTCCAGGAATTTTGCAACCGTAAGTACAAGTAGTAACATGTAAAAGGTTCTGTTGTATATATTCTATAATTGCCACAGATGGCCAACCTTATAGTATTATACCTATGCAATCAACTCAATGCTCTGTGACAGAAATGTAAACTGCACTGGGTAGGAGAGGAGACTATTGTCATATGATTATTTTATGTTATGTATGGGAGTCAAATAAAGAAAAGCCTCAGTCGCCATCTTTTACAGCAGAGGGACGCTCACACTTCTATGGAATGAGATATACTTTTTCATCATGATATTGATGCATGATCTACCATGTACAATAAAAGCTAAACATTATCATCACAATACTCAAATTTTAGTAGTCTGTAGTGAAATATGATGATTTGTTCTCAAGTAATTATTCAACAGTAGTAAACAGTCAGTATTAAAATAACAATAGAAAAGCGATGTATAGAACAAATTAAAAAACACTAGAACAAAATAAAAATGATGTAAAATTGCTTTTTTAACAGCTATAAAAGTTTTTAACAGCAGTAGCTATCAAGCATTCAAGTTAACATTCAGAATGAAATGCAACATAAAACTACTACTGGTCCTTACTGTGTCATTATAATACATCAGTACTTTTTAAAGCTACTAAAGTTATTCATTCAAGAGCAGTAAGTGTTTTCTTTTTTTCCCCATTATGTTTGTTTGATTAATATTAACAACACCGAGACAGCAGCAGGTTCATTAGGTTTTAACACTTACAAATCTGACGTTTTAATACAAATCCACTTTTTTCTCCACTGTTTACATTCACTTTAGACATCACTCAGTGTTTACATGAATATCTCACCAAGACATTTTCGTGGAATTTTGAAGTGTATTTGACCATTTAGATGCGTATCCAATTTAGTGCGAGATCTCTCGGAGCACACGCGCATGTAAAGCATTCGCTCGCATACAGCAAGATCGCTCGAAAATTACACGCTCTGGATTTTTTTCAACAGCAGAGTAAGACTACGTATTAATTTTTTAATAAGTAATATTGGCCTAGGCGCATATATATTTAGTTATTTTTTCATTATTGACATTTTAATCAGTCTGCTTGTCCAGTAAAATTCTATTTTACTTGCCCTCTCAAAAATCCACTTGTCCCGAACAAGTGTTAATATCGAGCCCTGATATTAGCATATTATTGCTCTGGTATCGAAATTGGTATCAAGAACTGTGAAATTTCATTGGTATCTGTACTGACTACTGAAATTTTGGTATTGTGACAACACTGTATGGCACTTTGTGATTTAAGGCCAACATTAGTTAGCTTTAAGATAACAAGTTCAGTTAGAGTAAAGACATGGCATTGCTTGTTTGTAGCAATTTTCAGCAATCTCTCTCACACATTGTGAATGTCATCAACATAGCTTACTACAATAGAAATGTTTTTGCTACCAATTTGTTGTTTTGTTCTGTCAAATTGTTTATCATGATTCACCATCTTCACAATTTCCTCTGACTATCTCACTCGTGAAAGATGGGATTTGGTTCTGAATATCATGGGACGTGGAAATGTGCTGAATGCTTTTGCAAATGATATGTCTTTATTCAGCGTGTACTTCAACATGGCTAATAAAGATCACCTATTTTATCTTCCATGGAGTCCACAGCATTTAAACTCCCTGGCAAAGGAAGCTCATTCACAGCAATAAACAACAAAATGCCTACTATCCCTGACATATACACACCGTTTCTTCCAAATGTCTCTGTATTCACTAGTGTACAAAGTTCTTTACCCATTAAATGCTCCTTACAAGATTCTTGCTTCCCAAATCCTTTAGTGTTGTCATTCGCATGTTTCCAGTTTGACTTGCATTGTCAGAATTTGCATTTGATGCTAAATTTCCTACTTGGATAGCAAAAGGCTGCATTTGCTTTACAGGAGTATTCACTGTTCATTTACCAGGCACTACAATAAAGGATCTACAATGTCAACAATGAATTAACACTCGCAGGTATATGCTAATATAGATAACATCTGTTGCACAAATGGTACAGGATGAGTTAAACAATGAAGATTGAGTTTGTTCAAATTATGGCTGAATGATTTGGACAAAAAGTCATATTGCGATTATTTTGAAAAATAATGTGATTGCGATTTGAACTGCGATTGTGATGGTAACATTTTCCACATGTTCAACTGCAAAAAGGCTACTGGGGATTTCACACTTGAGCCTCTTAAAAAGAATCAAACTGAGACCTTTTTTCATTTCAACCACAAACAAATACATATATAAACAATGAAACAATGTCTTCTTCATATCCACCGTGTACCTGTTTTTGTCCATTTTGTGACAGGATCTCAGCCCACTAATCATCATCATCATTAGTTTATGAAACATGGTCAACTTGAATATTAGGGATGCTCCAATCAGGATTTTAACAGCTGATCTCCAATTTTAATCTCATCAATCGATGCTGATCATTTAACTTTTATCAGCAGCTCTGTCAACACTGGTTATATGTAAGCTTTCTGCTCAATGTCACTGTTAACTACATTTCCCTGTTGGTAAAACCATAGTTGTTGCCTAGTTTTTGCTGTCAAAAATAATGTTGGTTGATTGAATAATTCAGTATACACAAAATATAAATGTTACTCTTTATTCTAGGCCTTAAAAACTAGTAGGCTTATACAAATTATTCTTTACTGTATATAAGATGAAGCTTTTTTTTTTTTTTTTAAATGAGCTTGTCACCATTTCATTTAATTATTTTTATTATATTTAATTTAGTAATGCATTATCGTATAGTATCAAAATATTTAATATAGATTTATTATATGTATGTTCCTTCCTTTTCATTTTGTTGGATGTTGGTAATATTAGTTCCGCTTTTACTTGTTTCCGCGGGGAGTGTAATAAGGGCGACACACTCTCTCTCGTGAGGTAAACAAATGACAGGAGAATGAAGAGAAGTTTCTGGACTCTACATGTGTCACTGTTAATGCTGTTTGCTCAGCAATCATTTCATAAAGATGTTTGAATTATACCCCATCTTGTATTCTGCGTCTTTATTATGATATCTTTGCCTTGCGGAGACTGAGACGCTGCTACCGCAGATAATAATAAAAACGCTTCACTCAGGACGCGTCAGTTTAGTGTAAATAAAGCGTTTAGCGCAAATAAGCAAACGGAACTGAACTCAGAGCACTTCTGTTACTCTAAGCATGAGAGGGAGCTGTGGAGCACAGAACCGCTCTGAAAACACTGTAACAATGCTCGAATTTAATATAGACTGAACAGAGCAGCGCAAATAATATTTGAAGGGAGCAGAATATTTATTTATTTAATTAAATTGCAGGCCTTCCAGTTTAATAATCGCACAAGGTCATATCGCAGTTTCGATTTTATTTCGATTAATTGTGCAGACCTAGTTCAAATACCTAACCCTCAGTATTTGAGCAATAGTAGTGGGTCTTGTCTTAACAAACACCACTAAATAATCTTTTCCATATACAGCGATCACATAAGTGTTATAAAGGCTCTTTTGACGCTGAATGAAAGCTAACAGTCATGAGTAGATGTTGTTCTCTGTTTTGAGGGTAAAGTGTTTAGATACTGCTGATACAACACTGTTTGTTCAGTTGTCCACCTCTCTGAATGGTTGTTTTGTTGTGACGTGCACAATGTCTGCTCTGTTCATGTTGTAAGAGTTCATGAAGTGTTGTGCAGTCGTATTGAGTGTGTGTTATATAGTGCGGCAGTAGTGGCTTGAAAGAGCGACTGTTTCCTTACGTTTTACCTATTGTCTGTTTTGTTTGACATACGTAGCATACGTAATTCCTATAAACGTTAAAATTTGTTGAGAACATATACAACCTTACATTTCCTTCTGGCAACAATACAGTGCAATATTGTCCTAAAGGAATTTGGTGGGTGTTTTGCAAGTTATTTTGTTATGAACTCATTATTAGTGTTATTTGAGGTTATTTTTCATTGTGCATTATATAATGATGCATATTTCAGTGTCATAATTCATTTTAAGGGGCTTTATATGCCCCCTGTAATTGATTTCCAGCTCCAGTCCTTTATAAGGCCTTTATCATAGGACTGAACGATTAACACATAACTAAGCCTAGCATTGCATCTTATGAAATATAGAAAATGTTAGATAACAACATATTTCACTAAAATACTCCCACATATTAAGTGTCAGCAGCATTTTTGTCACTTTTGGTGGCATTTTTGCTTTGAGCCCTGGTTAATTTGTGTCCCTGATGTAGTCTAATTTAGCCGAAGGCACTGAGAGGATCTGGATTAGATTCTTATAATGTGAAACAACACACTTTAAATCATTAAACAGAAATCACCCTTAAAGCTCTTTCTTCACTAACATCATGGCTAGTGGTCAACCGATATGTTTTTTTAATGGTAGATGCCAATATCCAGAGAGCAGGGTGACGCTAAGCCGATACAGTGTCGCTATATTACACAATTTAATATAGTAAATAACATAAACATAAAATTGATAAAAAATGAATAAATCTTATTTAGCATTATATTTACTCAATTTCACACAAAACTGATTTTAATAAATTATATGAATAAACGTAAAAATGTATACAAATAATATTGTATTTTAAATGGTAGATAGCAGTTAGTCAGAATAATTATTTGCAGACAGTATATCATAGAAGTTTTTATGATGTTTGCCGTTTTAGGGCCGTTGCATAGTCAACGCGAGCAACGCGAGCAAGTAACGCGAGTGACGCGAGCGACGCCCTCCCTTTCATAGTCTAAACAGTGGACGCAAGCAGACGCACGCGTCACGGGCGATGCGTGAATGCAATACACCGCTCCCGCAACAGGGGGTAGTAGAGTCTGGTGATATTAGTAGAGTCGGGTCACGTAATATTCACTTTTTGTGCGCCCTAGTAAACCTGTCACGGGCACTTTTCCAGTACGTTTTCACCTTATCTACGGTGTTTCCCATCGCGGTTGCAACCTTCCTCCAGGCATTTTCCAACGCTATTTTATTGGAGTGTAATTGCGACGAACTGTCATATAAATGCGGATGTATGCGTATAAGCTCGCATAATTTTTCCTCTTCGCCCGCCATTGTATTCAAATCTTCTGTAAACATAATATACTTGAATTAATTTACAATACTTGCAATGTCGCCCCCACCGACAACGCATAGTATTGCGTGCATCGGTGCGTCGCGTATCAAAAACTAGGACGACACATTTGGCTACGCATCGACGCATAATGGCGGCCGAAGCGTAGCGACGCGTAGCCTTTCAGACGCGTACGCGTACCGATGCGTTGACTATGTAAGGGCCCTTATCAATTGAATCGAGAGACAGGGAACTGTTGAGGAGAGAAATGGAGAAGGAAACAGGCGAGCTCTTTAACACATCGTGGCACTGATATGTGGACCATTTAAATGAGACTGTGTTGCACACTAGTCTATTATTGTCGTAACACGATGGCACATAACAAAACGATCTGTGATTGGTTGTTTACATGTCTCAGACGCTCCTTCACAAGCAAGCAGTAGATTTACTCCACCCTCGTGGCCTTAACAACCAATCGGCTAAACGGGAAATTGTATCGGCTGGTTTCGCTAATTAAAAAAATTCTGAATATATCGGCATCGCCGATATATTGGTCGACCACTAATCAAGGCAACATATTCTTATCACTCTTTAAGGAAATGTTTACTATTTACAAGTATTTAAATGCATATGTAGCTAAAACTGCACCCTCTCAAAAGGGTCATGAAAAACTAAACCATGTTTTTCTTGATGTTATCACATGTGTATTAGGGATGCACCGATACTACTTTTTCTCTTCCGATATCAGAAATCTCAGTGTCGCCCGATCCGATATCAGTGTTGTTTTTTTGCATAATCAGTTGAGAATATCTTTACAATATTGTGTGGAGCTTATTGGGTGTACTCTTTAATATGTGAAGAAACACAAACCTCTAACTACACATTATTTCAATATTTATAGCTTATTGAGAAACTTTTATTGTTAACTAGTATACTGGATAATGTAGCAGCAAAATTAACAGTAATTCCAGTCTTCAGTACAAACAAAGCCGTTTTTTTCTATGTCTCTCTTTTTTGTTCAATTTAGTTTAGTTTAGTTTAGTAAGATATCAGTCCACTTCATACACACAGTTATTTTTTGGAACCCATTCAGCTTAAATATTATTAAAATTTGTGAACAAATTATGTTAATAATAAAATATTATACACCTTCACACTTTTATTTTGACATTCTAAACTCTCCAGGAAGTCTTGTATGTGTCTGTTTGTAGGCAAGTTCACAGTAGTTTAATTCACTTCTTATTTAAATTCTGTGAAGGCTAAAAATAGCTGCGTGTGTGTGTGTGTGTGTGTGTGTGTGTGTGTGTGTGTGTGTAAACAGAGCAGCGCCATTCACTGACCTGACCTGCTGGAGCAGCATGTGCATATTATATATATACTTATTAAACGCAGCCTTTTGTGATTCACAGTAGTGTTGTCACAGTACCAAAATTTCAGTAGACGGTACTCGATACCATTTTCGGTACCAAGCAAAACACAAAAACAGGTTACTAAACAACACTCTTTTATTAACAAAGTTAACAAATTAACAGCTGAACTAAGAACATAAATATACCATTTGTTATGTATACCTTGTCTTGTCTCACTGTTGCCCTTTGTTTGTCATTTTTGTCACTTTTGTAGTTCCTTAGTTTTCACTTTTGTCACTCTTGTAGCTCCATAGTCTTCTTGTTAGCCCTCGTGTTCGCTGTTCATTGTTTTCACCTGCCCTCGTTAGTTTCCCATTGGTTTCTGTTTATCATCTTGTCATCTTGTTTGAGTTCTGTTTATTCATTGGCTCCCGTTTTCCCATGTCCATGTATTTTAACCCGGTTGTTTTCACTCCCCGCTGTAAATCGTTGAATGTTGTTAAGCCTGGTATGTGTTCCCTGCCGGAGTTCTCAGTTTTGTTTCATCGTGTTTAAGTTTCCTGTTTTCCCATTGTGGTTGTTTCTTTTGTGTTTATTTGTTTGTTTATTTAATAAAGTAAGTTGCATTTAGATCCACTCTCCTCGTCTGCCTTCGCTGCCTCCATTCGTAACACCATTGAGCAACACTTCAATTTAAATATATTTTTTTGAATTATAACAAAACAATGTATGCTTGAAGTATTTCTGAACACTTATATAAGATTTGCTTCAACTTTTAATTTAAGTTTTTACCAAGTACAAAAAAAATAAAAAATAAACAAGCATACAATAGAATTAATAAAAAACAATTTCCAAACTAATACGCAAAGTGCATTAACTCTTTCCCCGCCAGCGTTTTTTAAAAAAAGTTGCCAGCCACCGCCAGGGTTTTTGATGATTTTCGCTAAACTTTAATGGCCCGCAGAATATTTTCTTCCATGAATATATGAAGATGCTATATATCACAATAAAGATCTGGGCCTCTGCTTTTAGGCAAAAAAAAAAGATTTTATTTTATCTTCATTTGTTCTTTTTTTATTGCGACTTGAACAGAGGTAGGTTTTGTCAAAAACAACATTTCAGACAAAAAGCTGATAAAAAGGCATGTTTATGTCTGATATTTTGAGCTTCTCAATACTCCACTTCTTCATGTTTGAGACGATCGCAGTCTGTTTCTTTGATCAAAGAGTTGCGTACTCTTTCAAAACATGCGCAGGGGTCTTCCTTACCGTATAACACCTAAAACACGGAAACCCGGAAAATTCCGTGTTTGGCGGGGAAGCGTTTTTTCATAAAACACGGAAAATTCCGTGTTTGGCGGGGAAAGAGATAATAAAGCTGCATATTGCCATTTTTCTTCACGATAATAAGTGCACAGTGACATATGTTATGATGAAATAAGTCGCGAGCCATCACGTTCTAATCTAGCTGCATTAAGCGTCCACGCTCGAGGGTTGAGCATCCCCAAGTCTCTCTCAGCCGGGTGCAGTTTCAATCTATCCCCCTTAGATCGGGACATTCACACAACTCATAGAAGAGGCACGACCACACAGAGAAATGTCAGTTTCTGAGTTTAAAGTTAGTAACATGATATGCTTCTGTATTATTTGAACTTTAATAAAGCTATAACACATTAAATATAACTGCATTTGTAACGCCGGGATGTTTCCTTTAAAGAGCTCCGCCTCCGCTTATTCCAAAACGAGACTGCTTCTGAATTTATTATAATTTTTTTTTTTTATAATTCCCTAATACTTTGGGATCTACATAAGATGTGTAATTCTTCTCCTCCATCAGATGTGAACTGCTTCTCTCACGCTTCATCATTACAGTTTAATGTGATTTCATGTTATGTTAAATGAGATCAAACGACTATTAGACAACGGAAAATGTTCTTGACAATTTTTTATTTTAAATGTCGATGATGTCGACTAAACCTTTCAGCCATAATGCAAATGATAATATGCTTTTAAACTCACTTGCTTTATTTGCTTGAATAAATCAGGGTGTCTGTCTTTATTAAGTTTGATGTGTTTCCTCCTTTTGTCAGACAATTGTGAAAGCAGCGTTTACAAACAGGTTTTTGCTGATCTATGATGTTTCCCTTTTCATCAGCCTCAAATCCAAAGAATTTCCAAACCTGGCTTTTTCCACTTTTCATTTCGACAAGATTAAGTTGAGACTCTGCAGCAGCTTTGCTTGCCGTCATCTTTTCGAAAGTTCCCGACTCAGATTGGGAATCGGGTAGACCCGGTACTTGGTACGCCGGCACCTTCAGAAATTCTGGTATCGTAAAAAATATTTAGTTTGAGTACCGACTCAAGTGGCTTTGAATAAAATGTATTCATGTGAACTACTTTAATTGTGTTTAAATGGTACTTTTATGTCTTTTTTTTAGCTTAACCATAACGAACATTACTAAAACTTAGCACCGGATTTGGATCAGGCTTGTTGACCAATACCCGATCCATTTAAATTGTCAGTATCGGAGCCAAAACTGATCCAGGCATCGGATCAGTGCATCCCTATTGTGTATGTGCTGCCTATTATGTAAGACAATGATGTAAGCATTCATTTGAATCTAATGTTAAAGTGGTTCATTTTGGGTACTTTTTTGGCCATTTTATTCTTCCTTTTGTTAAATCAACGTTGAGAATGTCACGTGGATGTGACGAGTAAATGTATGTGTAACACTAGTTTTCAACATACGCATCATTGGTTTCTCTTGAAATTATTCATGAGACAAGCACTTTCTCAGCCAGTCAGTGGTGTTGGTCCCAGATATAATTTGTGTGATCCTTAAGTTCAAGAGAGCTTCATGTTTTCCACTGTAATGCTGCCAGACCGCTATGCCCTTCATGAAGAACTGACACTTTTGAAATGTGTGTGTATTCTGGGGTTATGAACAACCGGAACGATCGGAGCTTGTTTGAAAAACATGGTTAGCATACAAACACCATTCCTACAGTGAGTGTGATCAAACCACTTACTGTAAACTTGTTAATCAATGTTGCAGTTTATAACAGTCTTGGAAGTTGCAATATTTTACCTAGTCATAATAACCAAAAATTTTAATGTTTCAAAACAGTAAAATGTCTGTTTATGTTCGCTGCCACCTAGTGCTCTAGATGCAGCATCACACAAAATCAGAACTTCTCTTTTATCAATGTCATTGTAAAATTGGTCACTATCTGTATAATGATATGAAGAAAGTCGGTGTCCATCAGCTCATTTCTTCTCTGCCGCAATGCTTTAGTGAAAAAAGGTTTATTCTCCCATGATGCATCAGAACGAAGAGAACTTCAATGATAGATCATGTTACTTCAATAACATGCTGGAGTTGTAAATGCACAGTGTCTGGATCCATGTTCTGTGTTGCCCTTCTCTTTTGTATTTTTGCTTTTGTGTTGCCATGTTCTTTTGTTTACAGACACCATGTGCTTTACTAACTCCACCCCTTCCTTCACCAAGTTATCAGCCAGTCCCTCTGACACAATATTTATCTATGTGTTAGCTCACCTGTGCCTCTCATTACAGTCTAGTGTAAATCTGTTCTGTGTCCATTGTGTTTTTTCCTTTTTGTTTCTAAATTGAAAACAAACTTTAACTTCCAAAGAATCAGGCAAAAACTGGATAAAGGCTTAAAAACGAGAGCAAGAAATCATGCCAATTTTTGTGCCCTTCTGTGTTGGTTTTGTGCTGTTCCTGCTGACCAGGCTTACTATTCCAGAGCCTCTACCAAAAGGTGATTAGCACATTAACTGAGACACAGGACTTCCATCCCCTACACTCCATATTGAGTATTGTGATTTCTCCCATTCATGTTTGGGCAAGTGCTCTGTCTCCTTTCCCTTATACTGGCCATTTGAATCCAGGTGACTCTATCACCCTCTATTGAGTTTTGATACTGCCAAAGTAAACATGTTTAATATGCTTTCAGTGTGTTTTCAATCATTTGCATACTTGCTTAGAGCTTGTTTCTACTCTAATCTGAGAGTTTGTGCAGCTAATACAGAGGTGTTTTTTTATTTTTTATAAGGCAACAGCTGGAAACCAATTTATGTGAATTTAGGAGCTGTGCTCAGCAGTGTTTATGTGTCCATAGATGTTCTGATGTTTGTGTTTTCTTCTCCAGGATCTGAACATCATCTACACTCACCTCTACCACATGGATGTGCTATCTCACCTCAGAGAACACCAGCTAAGGTGAGACTGACTTCAGTCCACATCATCTCTGATCAACAACTTCTTTTATTAGTAACTGATATGAAATCAAACCAGCATTAATGGCTGTCACTGTCAGACTAGACATATTCACCAGTCTCAAGTCTTTCAAGGCCAAGACGAACTTGAATCTTGCATCTTATTTCATGTTCGTGATGTGAGAATCAAAGGTGGGAATACCTGAATAAAAGTTGAAATTCCCCACAAAGGGGAATTCTTCCAGCCTATCATACATGACAGTCAAATGTACAAACCATGAGATGGCACCATGACTCATTGAGAAAATGAATTGTTCTGATGCCAATTAAGGCAAGAACATAATGTCTGGAGTGTACCATTAATCTTTTGACAGGTTTCAAGTCTTGGATCACATCCAAACTAATTCATTTTTTTTTTAAACACAATTATTTGGCTACGTTTACGCCTCTCATGCATGTCCACGAGAGACTCACTTTATTCTAAATTTGTGCCGCTATATGTAGAAAAAGATTTCTCATTTGCAAGTCTCAAATTTGACTTTTCTCAAAAAGTTTTTATATGACTTGAATATGACTGTCCGAGTCTCAGACCCAAGTTTCCATAAAATCATGTTTTAGATCCATTTGGATTCACTTAGACTTTTTATGTGATTATTTCACAGCAGCAAGTGAGTTTAATTGTTTGTTTATATATGTTGTGTCGCAAACAGGATTAATTGAGTAAATTTGTTGAATTAAACTGGATGTGAGCCCAACCCAGTGTTCTGATCAGAGCTTTGGTTCTTGGCAGTTACTGGAGGTGTACATCAGATAAAACACTCACACACACCAGCTGCTGCATCATCACACTTTCAGTACAGCTGCTTCTGTGTTTATAGGTCCATGTGCATGACGGCGCGGTATGAACACCATGGAGCTAACCGTATTCTCTTCTAGTAAGTAAACCTTATGCATTACCTGTTTTACTGAAAGTGTCTGTTACAGCATTCATTAGGACATTTATCTGTCACCATATATATTTGAATAATCACACACACACAGATCTTAAAAAGATAGTTCACCCAAAAATGAAAATTATCATTAATCACCCTAATGTTGTTCCAAACCTGTATGACCCAAAAGGAGATGTCAGGCAGAATCTTAGACTTAATTTCATTGAATAGAGAGAAGATGCAATTAAAGTGAATGGTAGCTGACGCTAACATACAGTCTAACAACTCCTTTTGTGTTCCAAGGAAGAAAATAATTTAACAATTTAAGTAACTGTTAATTGAAGATTGCTGTTTTTTATCATATCACTGTTGCCACCATTTCCTAAAAGCAATAAGCCACTTGATTCCATGCGTTCTTCATTTAGAGCTCAATGTTCGTTTAAACTACATGCAGACCAGTCAGCACTGAGTCTCATGAGCCTTAAGTACACATAACACTGTAACGGTTCTTGGTTTATTTCAAATGAGTTAGTTCATTCAGTCAGATTTATTAAGTCACCGCTCTGTTTAAGGATGGGACGTTATGAATTTCAATTTATAAAACTCGATATTTGGAACTTTGAAAAATAAATGTGATCATAAACGAAATGACTCATCACGCATCATAATCTTTCTATTGCTTGATTTTACCCCTACTACTCTACACTTTTTTTCTACATTGTTCACACAGGAATACCTGGAAAATCACCTTGTTTCGAAAATTGAGATCTTGCTCTTCGGTGTAATTTGTATCCATCAAAGATGAGATCCCGCATGCCATTTATTTGGAAACAGGACTATACTGGTCTTGCTTTGTCTCACACTCTAGATTTAGAAGCGGTTTTGCTGCGCTGCTGATTAGTAATGCAGGAAACAATGTCAGGGTGTTTTAGTTAAGTTTTCTGTTCACATCTCTGCATGATAATACCCCCATAATAACTGCTAATTGCCCTTAGCTAGTTGTCTAACATTGATAGGGAAACAGACATTGATAGGGAAAAGCACCCGCTAGAGTTCGAAAAGGCAAATAGAAAATGTACCCACATTGGGCACTTGGCGAGTGTTCATTTTGGACCCTGGTATTAGACCATTTACAACTAATAAACAACCCTCAGTGGACATTCGCCTGGAAATTCGGTGCTGTATTTTCGTGAGCGTGCAACGCTACATGCAACAATCGTATGCAAAATCTTCTCAAATTTTCGTAAGAGTGCTAATTCTAATCGCAGTTTTTGTGTCAGCGCATGTGGGCATAGGTGGAAGTGTTTGCGATTCTGTGAGTGTATGCACGCAAACTTTGGGTGTATTGTATATTAATCGAGTGGAGCAAAGTACAATTTGCTATTTTCTTGAGAAATAGTTCTTTGGGAAAACGTTTGAAAAGAACGTCTAGTTCCTGCATTTGCAGTTTGGAGATTCCACCAGCAGTTGGTAATACATTTCAATAATGTCCAAACTCTGAAAATATAGTGAACAAATTATCAAATTATATCCCTGATGATCAGAGCTGAAGCTGTCTTATGAAACAAAACTTTATGAGATTTGTGTTAAATCTATTTATTTTCAATTATTATTATTATGTTTACAATTTTATTTATGATCTAATTTGTAAAGGTATTTTTCCACCTGTTGTCATAGAGTGATTTTTATGTCACTGCAACACGGGCCGGTGGAAGAAGTTGGAGTAAAATGTTTTGAACTGGCATGACTTTTTGACAACTTTGTTATTTTAATTATATTTTCACTTAGTTTGAAGTGTATTTTATTTTTATTTTTATAATTTTTTAATAAATTAATTACATTTTTCAAAATCGACTGGTAGAAGTGAAATGCGTGCCGATACAATCACTGTTAATACTAGCCATGATTTGTGTTTCAGTAGATGAAAATGATTAATAATACTTTCATTCTCTATAATTGAACTGAACGTACATCCAAATTCTGATAACAATTTAATTTTCCAAGCCTATAAAAGGTGTGTTTCACTGTCATCCAAATATACCCGACAATCAGCAAGGACACAGTTAATGCACTAAAGAACGTAATTTTGTATTCTTCTAATCCATTGCATGCAGTCCATTTATACTATTAACTTCTTATGAATGTGCTGTCTTGGTTTATATCGCTGGTGCTTGAGGGAATTAACTATATAATAGGATGCTGATGGTGGAATTTAATAATAACCGGAGAAAACCTCAGAATTAAATTGTACTTAATCCAGCTGATTTCACCATACCTACTTGCTTTAAGACTTAGCGCATGCTTGCACGAAAATACAAAAATTTCATGGCCATGCCCAATGACTTCCAATGAATCACTTATGACTAATTGCATAGCACTGCGCTTAATGCTAGCACTCTTAAAATAGGGCCCCAGAACACACGTGTCCAAATGTTCACCAACACTTCCAGGTATGGACCACTGGTGGCAGTGGTTAGAATTTCAGTAAGCACAGACCGATTTCAGCTGAAGAAATATTAACCTACTGTCACCAGATTCACAGCGTGATCAGTCTGGGGAAAAAATCACTGTAACGCACACCTCATGTGGCTTTTTGTTTTACCTAAGACAGACACACTTTTGTTTATTTTAGTTTTTTTTTTTAATGAAATTATGATGTGCTTAGCTTCTGTATTAATGTTACGATCCCCTGTTGTCTGCCCTGTGTTCTCTGTTTCACCCTCGCCAGTCACGTTCCATGTCACTCTTCCTTGTTGTCCATCCCGTGTTTTCTTTTTCACCGAACACGCTCCCTGTCATGTCTTCCTTTTTGTTCCGCCTGTGTTTCACTGTCTCTGTTAAAACTACACTTCCCTTCTTCCTCACTCCTCATCACCGCTATCACAGCGTTATTATCCGCACCTGTCGCTTATTTTGTTATCACTGTGTCTGTCTATTTAAACCCTGTCATTTCCTCTCTCCTTTGTCGATCGTTACCGTTTCATGTTCATGTCTATGCCTATGTATCTTCCCCATTCGGTTTTTTCTCCAGGTTTTCCAGCCCTTCGTGGATGTTCTGTCGACTCGTGTTCAGCTTTATGTTAGTTTGTGTTTGTGTTTACTTTTCCCCTCGTGGACTTTTTATTTGTTCCTGAGTTTGTTTATTTTTGTGAAATAATAAAGCCGCATTTGGATCCGCACACCCGTCTGCCTTTCCCTTATTTCCACGCATCATTACAATTAAGCACTTGAGTCAAAGTCAACCTCTTAATTTCATGAAATGCGTGATGTCAGAGTGCTGAAGAGAGTTCAGGAGAAGAGGGTCCTTAAATATGCACGTGTTAACATGCCATTATTACACATGAATGGTTGATTGAGTTTTAATGACTGTATGAGAGGCAGGATGAGCTGATGTTGATGTCGTCTCCTGTGTTTCTCTTTCAGTGCTGACAGCATCTCCACGTGCTGGTACATCCTGCTCACAGGCTCAGTGTTTGTGAAGGAGCACATGTATCTGGCCCGATGCTGGTATGTACCACCTCACATAACTTGCCACATATAGACAGGGGGGTAGGTTAGGGTGACATACAGTAGATTTCAAAAGGGTGAGTTCACACTAATAAATATGAGATTGAAAAAATGATATATATATATCTATATATATATATATTGGTTTTTTACATTTAACAGAAAAATAAATACGTTACGCATATAATGAGAAAAATATTTTAAGATTGTGTACTATTTCTAGGTCACTAATCAAATATAAGGAAATCTGCAACCTGGTCTCTGAATTACATTACTATACCTACATTTTTTGCAAACTGAGTTATGCGTGGCTTTTTGTATGTATTGCTGTAGTGTTCTGGTCAATTGAACACTATACTGTAGGTGCAACAACAACGACTTCAATCACTTTCGCTCAAGTAAACAACAGACTAGCAGTTTTCAAACTCTTGCTTAATGAGTTCACCCAAAAATGAAAATTCTCTCATCATTTACTCACCCTCATGCAATCCCAGTTGTGTATGACTTTCTGTCCTCTCTCGAACACAAACAAAGTATTTAATGCAAGAGAATGGTGACCAGACCTATGACACAGCTCCTTTTTGTAGCTCCAAAAATCACATAAAAGTAATCCAGATGACTCCGGTGGTTAAATCTATTTCTTCAAACGTGATATATTAGGTGTGGGTGAGAAACAGAACAATATTAATCAAAGTCCTTTTTGTACTCTAAATCTCCACTTTAACTTTCACTTTTACATCTAAAAGTCACATGTGGTGCCTGTTTAGTTTCAGTTTTACATATGAGTATTCTAAACTGCTAATTGACCTAACTTCACTTACTGCTTTAATCTGCTTTCCTTTTCATCATACTGTACACTAGATTTGTGAGGGTTAAGGGTAGGTTAAGTAGGTTATCTGCTATGATGTTACATTCACGTTACATTTTAGGAGATAGAGCTGCCTAAAGCGTTTGTAAAACGTTAACTCTTTTTTTTTATGTGTGGCTAAAATAACATACAGCGGGAATGAGTTAAAAATACTTTCACGTTTCCTTTCATCAGGAGCTTACTGATTAAAATAGTCAACTGAAAATAAACAAAGACTTTTTTACACTAGTTTAATCATGGACACATTATGGGTTTTTATAAAGGTTTTAAACAAATAATCAATGCCCAGCCCGCGCTTCTCGCTGCATTGTTTATGATGATCTGCACAGCTGAAAGCTCGAGACCGGTCCACGTGTAAATGCATGTCTCTGTCCATTGAGCATTGAGCCGCACTGACTGATCCGGGTAAAGGCGTTTCGTTTGTGGGACGATTGCTGCTTGATATTTCTCATGCGCAACAAAAAATGAGAGCGTTGGCCAACTTTGTAGTCGCACAAGAGCAACAAAATGCATCTATTTATTTGCAGCCTGTGGCCCTGAAAATGTGACATTCAACTTCAAATTTTTAAATGGCCAGTTTTCACATTGGGGCTGTGAGTGTAACAAAGTGAAACAGACTTCCAAAATGGCGGTTGGGATTCCCCCAATGGGAAGTGCTTAGGGAAGTCAATGGGTAAGTGAACGACCACAGCCATTGACTTATCATGCACTCTACACAGTTTTGTCCAATCAAATGCTGTCTAGAATTAGAATGTCCTTCTCCTAATACCTTGTGCAACTAACTAAGTAGCAAGTTATAGTTCATGGCTGTGACATAAACTGTTTTTTGAGACAACCCACTGATTAGTTGATTATAATGTGTAGTTTAGACAAAAGACCTTTACTTGTACTTTAATTTCTCTCTGTGATATTTCACACTGGGAAATATGAGTGAAGTTATATGATGATATAGTGAGTGGATTGGAAGTATTTGTATTCATTGTTGGGTTGTGCTTTTGCTCTGAAAGTGTAAAGGGAAGTGTGTGTTTGTTAACCTCTGGGGGGCGAGGGTCAATGGGAATGAGGAATGCGGAACTTATGTTGGTGGAGTTCTCCAGCCATGAGTTTCATGAGCACATCCAGGCAGGAAACGGCCCTCACCCCACACTCCTGTTACCAGACCCCATACGCACATACTTAGACTGGAGAGAGAGTTGGGAAGTTTTCTCATTCAAGAACCATTCCCATTCAGGATTTACAAATCAAGCTTTGATATCAATTTGAAAATAATATATTATAAAAGATTTTAGATATATTTTGAAGCTTTCTCTTGAGAGGCTCTTGAATTCATTTATTTCTCAGAAATGAGAAGCTGTTCTTCAGGACAGAAGAATCTGTTTTCTTGTAAAGGTGGGAATATTTCGGATGGTTTAAAATTTACCGGAGCCTGTTTGACTGCATTGCTTTAGTTGTCGGGTTGAAAAGAAGTTGCTTGAATCTGTGTTTGAAACTGAGTTCACCTTAATACAACTAATGCCATGGAAAACCTACTCTCATCTGACAACATTGGCTACCAGATACACACTTTAATTTCGAAGGATATTGTGAAGCAGGACCCCTTTATTAAACTAGGACGTAAGTATTCCATACCTCTATCTCAACTCTTATGTGTTTGTGTTGACATGTCGAAAGTGCAGTTGTCTACCTGTATTCATTTGTTAATCTTGTCTCACCATGATCATATAAAATTACAGTAAAATATTGTATTTAGCAGTTTTTATTATACTTATGTAGAATAGTTATATGTAAGATTTTGCCAAATTTCTGAAACTGAATAGAAATTGAAAAGGCTGTTTGTACATGCAGTGCATTGTGTAGTTTCTTTTGTAGCCATGCTTTCTGTGCGTGGTCATGTGTGTTTAGTGAGGTTCTGTTGTTTCAGTGGTGCATCTCAACAGAACACACAATCAAACACTGACGGTGGTTTTGTGGTTTCAGTGTCAGCACTCTCTGTTGTCATGGAGACTGGTCTTTGTCATCAATGGCCCATGTTTTCAACAGCATCAGTATCAGGAAGAGAAACATTAGTTCAGCTATTCTAAAAGTCTCACTTCTCCAGCATGTGTTGAGTTCATGTTTCTTGCACTCCTCATGTCTGATGTGTGTAATTTTTAGGATATTAAAATCCTGTCCCAGCTCAACATGCTGAGACAATTGTAAACCAAGGTGTGGTCACTGCACTTTTAGCATGCACAATTATTTCAAATGGCACAACGGACAGTATATGATGTCAAGTGTGATAGCTTCTGGTTTAAATAAATGATATATCACAAATAATAGTTAAATATTTTTTTTTATATTTAAGTCCTTTTTGAAATATGTATTCTTTTGCTGCATTTCATTCAACTCAGAAAGTCAGAATTTGTGCAATGGAACGTCACTTGCAGTCGGACTTCCAAATTTGAAACTTGTGTGGAATGTTTCATTTTGCAACTCTTTATAACTCTTATAACTCTTTATAACTCTTCTAAACTGCTTAATTGGCCTAACTTCACATATAGCAGCAAACTAGGACTGGGCGATATATCACATATTCATGATATAATCTTAAGATAATTTTGCTGACGATGTGAAATTGACCAATATTGTGAATATCTTGATGATTTTAATGTGCGTTCATTTGGCCATTAAGTTTCATAAAGAGCACATCAGTAGACTAGTTTCACAATCCTTCAGGGCTGCATAATTAAAATAACTTCAAAATGGTAATGTGTAATATGTGATTATTAATGTGTGATTTAAACAGCCTCAAGATATTATACAAATCTATGAACGTGGCACAGATTAACAGAAAAGGAGGAGATACAGCGTTTCATGAAATGCAGAAGATTGTTAACTGTCAAATACACACAGACCTTTTTCACGGGCTGTGATGATGCATTTCTGCCTTTTTTAGCATCTTAAATCTAGCAAACTTTTTTATATTTAGCAATTTTATAAATATTTAGTGTAAGTTTATGACATTATTCTTTGTGTTATATTACCCTGGAATTAGTAAAAAAAAAAAATGACTTTCACACACTGTGAGGGGGTCTCTATTACAGCTGCTGAGTGACAGTAAATTTGGCATAATCTCCATCTGACTCTCTTAATCCACCGCTCTCTATATTTTCCTCTTCTGGAAAGTCATTCAAATGTAATAGAGGATTTTTTACTTTTGGACTTGGAGCTAATGGGTAAGTGAAAATAATATTTGCTCTGATCTCCCATTCACTCCCATTCACCACATCGAAGTTTAACTGCTAATGTTTACTTCCACGTTCCAAAACCCGGAGTGTGAAAAATGTCTTTTGTAGGGATGCACTGATTGTGAAATTCTGGGCCGATACCGATGTTTAAAATGACAATTTGGCCGATACCGTTTTTCTTTTTTTCTGTTATTTCATCTTTTCTGTGTCAAAATAAAAGCTCCTTGTGAAGTTGAAGTAAATACAACAGCAATTTCGGTGTCAAAATAAAAGCCCCCAGAATAATAATGATAAAGCAGCATAATATTATAATAATCAACCAGACATGTCCCATAGTAATAATTTAATATTATGCAATGTTCAACTGTCAGTGAAGAAGCTTTGCACAGTAAAAACATTTGAAGGTAATTATTGCTTTTTATTAAGAAACTATGTATCGTTGTAAACGAAATATGAAGTGCATATCAATGAAAATGTTTGAATTTCACTCTCCCTTGTTGTTTATTCAATTTTTTTTTGTCTTTAAAATATTAGAAGTGAGTGTAGTTTGACCGCTCTTTCATTCATAGATGGCTCTGTGGTTCTGTGAAAAATGTGTCTCTTTGTCTGAGTGACCTGTTTGGCCAGACATAGCAACATTAATTCTGTTGACCAATGGCAGGCAGAGGGTGTATTCAGAAAAGCAATTTGAAAACAATACGATTCAGTTTGTTGAAGCTAGTGGCGCAGAAATTACACATTTTAGTTTTTGTATGTGCTGAAATTGGACCAACTTGATGAATGTCAATATTTCTGTGTACTTTAGTCTTATGTTTTCTTTTTCTATTTTGAAAATATAAATCTAACAGAACTTTGAAGAATATGGAATGGTGCTTGCTAGGGATGTGGACAAGTAATTGTAACCCGCACACACACACACACAAGATGAGACAGTCACAATGTATGTCAAAACTGCTTTTATTTGCAGGCAAACAAAAGTACAGCACGGAAAATCCAGAGGGAGAATGGTCAGGGTAGCGTAGGGTCAAAAGCCGGGGAAACAAAGTCGAGTAAAGGGGCAAATCCGGAAGAGAGTGGTCAACGAGAGTGGGGAGGTCGAAGCCGGGAAACAGGATCAGAGTAGACGGGACTAGTGGGAGCAAAAGACAGAGGAACAAGGGGAGCTGGCAAGCTAAGAGGAGGACAAGAGGAGTTCAAAACTAGACGAGACTAGCGGGGGGCAAAGACACGGGAAACTAAATACAATAACCAACCAGCGGGAGACGAATGTGCTGTGATATTTATAGAGACGAGTGCAGTTGTAAACAATGACAGGTGATGGGGACGAGTGCAGGAGTATACAATGAACAGGAGTGCAGATGACGCGAGTGCAGGTGTACATAATGTTTTGACAATTGGGAGCGGGCATGTGAGCCCGAGGGGGGAGATAGTGTACGAGCAGGAAAGCTCGTAGGAGCAAAACGAGCGTGGCAGCTCGAGGGAGCAAAACGAGCGAGCGGGGTTCGTGACAGTAATCAATTAATCGAATCCTCTTTCTGCACCCATTGAACTATTAAAAACACTTCTCGAATATCGAAAATGAATTTTCCTTTTTCTATTTTTTTTTTGGCCTTGCATTCCCAATGTGGTTTCCCTCTGAATCACTCACCAATTCTCACAGTTACGTTTGAGTGCAACGTGGGTCACAATACTAATATTTGGATTCTTATGGAATTCTGCTCTATTGCTATTTGGTTCTTGTTATGTCATACCAACGGATGATATGTTGAAATTAAATTGCAAAGTGGAATGAGAAAATCAAGCTTTCAGACCAGTACGTGTTTTGAACAACCAGTGCAGTTACTGACTGGTTGTTCATATGACAATATGTAATTAAAGTGAGGCCCACACGTTATGAGATTTGTTTTAATCAGTGGAATTAAAAAAAATAAATAAATGGATAAATGTTTAGAATTGTATTTAGACTAATAAATTGTTAGGATCAATTATTGGATTTAATTTATGCCTCAAAGTCTTAAAAAGTCAGTAAAAAGTTGTGGCAGCCTCTTTATTGGCACACTCCTCATTGACGCCCCCCTAGCCTAGGCGAGATCACCATTGGTCAGCTGGTGGCGCCCTAGGTGATCACCTAGTTTGACTATTCTAAGAAACGTCCCTGTTCCTTTCAATTACCTTTCCTTCTCCGAAGTCTCTATGATATAGATATAGACAATACGAGTCATTTATTTTTGACATTTCATCGTATGCCAGGTGAAAAGTGCAAGTCATCCCTTTCCTCAAGAAGCACAATTTGAGGTATCATTCATATCCATAACACAAACAGTTTGTTCCAAATTTTAACACTTGCCACACAACCTAAATAAAAACATAATTGTTCAGATGATTCTTATTTGTGTTGTGCTGTTTAACTGCATCAGTGTACATGCAGGTATTTGAAGGATTTATAGCCTCATTGCTATTTTGATTGTCATGGGCAGGGCTGAAGTTGCAGTACACGCAGTTGTCTAGTGAGAGGAGTGTATCAGCTCCTGACAGCATCTGACAGTTGAGTTCATTCTCACTGGAGTGTGAAGAGAAGTGTCAAAGCAAACCTGACCTCTGACTCCCTCTTGTAACCTTCTGCTGCTCTTCTAGCAAAATAAAGACAAGTCCACACTGCACAGTCATATGAGATCAGGCCTGGAAACATTTTACATTGCTGTCAAGTTCCAACACTCCTTTCCTTAAGACATTTATTTCTCTGCTTGAAGAGGTCACTTGTGAGCATTCGCATTTTCTTGGCAAACTGGAGCTCTTACAAACCTTAAAATCAACTTGATCCATCTCTGAAACAGCTTGTCTTTTCTGCTGACTTGACCAAACCCTTTTATTTTCAAACCCTCCCCTCCAACCAGCTGGCTCCATTCTGGTATAGAACTCCCACTTTCCACAATAAAATCAATTCCCAATGGATACAATCAAGAGTCGCCTTAAATTTTTCCCCTTGTTAAATATCCTGTTCCACTAGGAACAGGGAAACACTAGGAAACATTTTTTTTTCATTAATTGGAACATGGCTGATTTTGACAGACTGATGTCTAACATTACCAATAACAACACAATGTTACAGCTTGAATATGAAAATGAAATCAAAGTTTCAAGATAAACACTTAAGCCGTGTTTACACAGAGAGGTATTTGCAGCAACAATGTGACCAGACAGGAAACCTTCAAAATCAGATTTTAACTTTATGCAAATGAGCAGCAGCGTGAAGTGGTGACTATCAATTGGAGTACAGACAGTGAGTGAGTTGCACAATCTTGCATACAAACAGTATGTCTAATAAGCCAACAAATTATAATGACATGAAAATGCCTTAAACTCATTCTATGTAGCACCTTTACTGGCGTTACCAACCCTATGTACACAAGTGTTTTGCACATGACTGTTTACATTTTGACATAGAAAGCAGAAAATAATGATTTTAAATCTCATTATTAGATAGTTTAGACTGGTTTGTAGCCTAATGTTGAACTTCAGGCGTGCGAGATTTCAACAGTTCTTATTTACTTTTGAGTTGGACATTCATAACTTGCACTTCAGTATAAAAATGGAAGCACTGTATGTTTTGGGCTGTAGATTCAAAAGAACCGGCTCCTTTAAATAATTTCTTTGGGAATCGAACTATTCCAGAAACGCATATGTTTCGCACTGGAGATTCAAAAGAGCCTGCTCGAGATCAGGAATCAGTTACACTGGTAGAAATGTGTTTTTTATGCTGTAGAGTCAGTAGGGGCAGCGCTGCTTCAGAGATGTGCTGCTGGAAACACTGTCAGACTGTTTCGGTGGAAAATTGCATGCAGGAGAATTTAGCAGTGTTTTCACACATCGAATAATGCTAAGATAACACAATACGAATGTTTTAACTTAAGAAGATTTCAGAAGTCCGTATTTGGTGGAATAACCCTGATTTTCAATCAGCTATCTTGGCATGCTCTCTACCAGTCTTTCACATGCTGTTGGGTGACTTTGTGCCACTCCTGGTGCAAAAATTCAAGCAGCTCTGCTTTGTTTGATGGCTTGTGGCCATCCATCTTCCTCTTTCCAGAGGTTTTCAATGGGATTCAGGTCTGGAGATTGGGCTGCTCATGACAGGGTCTTGATCTGGTGCTCCTCCATCCATACCTTGATTGACCTTGCTGTGTGGCATGAAGCATTGTCCTGCTGAAAAAACAATCCTCAGAGTTGAGGAACATTGTCAGAGCAGAAGGAAGCAAGTTTTCTTCCAGGATAACCTTGTACGTGGCTTGATTCATGCATCCTTCACAAAGATGAATCTGCCTGAATGCAGCTTTGCTGAAGCACCCCCAGATCATCACCGATCCTCCACGTGCTCATCTAATGGTTAGACGGAGACCTGGAGAGGCCTTCAAGCCACAGCGTCTCGCACCCACTGTGAAATTTGGTGGAGCAATGGCCATTATTATAGCAATGGCCATTATTATAGCAATGGCCATTATTATTTACAATGGGTAAAACTCAATGTGGGAATCCAGAGAACTTTATTTTCTGAATGAAACCGCAGGTCTGTCTGTATGCTGTCGGTCAAAGCTCAATGTGAGTCTGCTGTTAAACAACAGCTGTATCAGAATCAGAATCAGAATCAGCTTTATTGTCAAGTATGCTTACACATACAAGGAATCTGTCTAGGTGACAGGAGCTTCCAGTCAACAACAATACAAACAATACCAAAAACAGCAGCAAGACATAGGTAATTAAAAACAAAAAAGAACACAAAATAAATAATTATACATATACGTACATACACTCACCTTCATACATACCCACATATACACGTAGTGCAAATCTAATACAATCTGTTATATAAAGAACAAAAACCTGTATATTATGTACAGAGCAATATAAGTAATTGCAGAAGTGGATATGTTGGATAATATAAATTAAAATTAAAATTAAACTGTGTATTGCACATAATTATTGCTCAATGGGGCAATTTAATTGTTCATTAGATGGATGGCCTGAGGGAAAAAACTGTTCCTGTGTCTGACGGTTCTGGTGTTCAGAGCTCTGAAGCGCCGGCCAGAAGGCAACAGTTCAAAAAGGTATTGGGCTGGGTGAGTGGGGTCCAGAGTGATTTTACCAGCCTTTTTCCTCACTCTGTAAGTGTACAGTTCTTGATGGGGGGCAGGGGGCAACCAATAATCCTCTCAGCAGACCGTACTGTCCTTTGTAGTCTTCTGATGTCTGATTTCATAGCTGAACCAAACCAGACAGTTATTGAAGTGCAGAGGACAGACTCAATGACTGCTGAGTAGAACTGTTTCAGCAGCACTGGTGGCAGGTTGAACTTCCTCAGCTGGCGAAGGAAGTACAACCTCTGCTGGGCCTTTTTCACAATGGAGTCGATGTGTATCTCCCACTTCAGGTCCTGTGAGATGGTAGTGCCCAGGAACCTGAATGACTCCACTGCTGCCACAGTACTGTTTAGAATGGTGAGGGGGGACAATGTTGGGGTGTTCCTCCTAAAGTCCACAATCATCTCCACTCTTTTGAGCGTGTTCAGCTCCAGGTTGTTTTGACTGCACCAGAAAGCCAGCCGTTCAACCTCCTTTCTATATGCAGACTCATCATCATCTCGGATGAGGCTGATGACAGTGGTGTCGTCTGCAAACTTCAGGAGCCTGACAGAGGGGTCCTTGGTGGTGCAGTCATATGTGTACAGGGAGAAGAGTAGTGGGGAGAGCACACATCCCTGGGGGGCACCAGTGCTGATGGTACAGGTGGTGGAAGTGAATTTTCCCTGCCTCACAAGCTGCTGCCTGTCCGTCAGAAAGCTGGTAATCCACTGACAGGTAGAGGTGGGAACAGGGAGTTGGTTTAACTTAGTCCGGAGTATATCTGGTATGATTGTGTTGAAATCCGAGCTGAAGTCCACAAAAAGGATCCTTACGTATGTCCCCGGTCTGTCCAGATGTTGCAGGATATGATGCAAACCCATGTTGACTGCATCATCCACAGACCTGTTTGCTCGATAAGCAAATTGAAGGAGGTCCAGAAAGGGTCCAGTCTCGTGTCAAGGGTCTCGTGATATGAAACTTTGCATTCCTTAGGGAGAAATCTCTGCATGTGAAATTAAGTTTTTACTCGGTAAGGAACTGATTGTCCAGATGCTTAAGGGCATTTTACATGGCACGTGGTAAGCGACAAGCTTTTGCCATCAACAGTATATATATCTCACATGCTTACTGTGAATATTGTATCCGTTTTGCACACATGACATAGTTAAAAACAACAGCAACAAATAAATCATATATATGGTTAAACAAGATTGGTAAGCAGACATATTTTCTGAAAAGATCAATATTTCATTTCCATGGCCTGTTTTCCTATATTTGAGTTCTAGACTGAACTAGATAAAGAAAAAAGTAGATCTTGCATTTAAAAAGTTGGGCACACCTAGAGAAGCCAATCTCTGTCAGCTTGAATATACATCTTTTTATATTATAGATCTGCTTTGATTGTTTTTAGATATTGTTTGCACAATTGTTTTAATGTTGTTTTTCAATCTTAAAATACATACAAATTTAGGCTAATTAATGCATTTTAGCCAAATGTGACTTCATCTCAACAACTTTATACAATCTGAGTTAAATATTTTTTCAGATTACTCAATTAATCATCAGAAAAATTGTTAGATTACTCGATTACCAAAATAGTTGATAGTGACAGCCCTAGTTGTTATCATTTAATAAAACAATATATGTATTTACAGTTAATGGAATCAAGGCCATTGTTTGCTTTTCAAATAATTTCTCGAATGGCATCATGGGCCGGGTAAAATGGTCTCGCTGGCCTTATACGGGCCTGAGGCCAGTCGTTCTTCACCTCTGGTCTAGTGAATGTTTACTGGCAGTTAAAATGCAAGAACACAGTTGGTGTGAATGGCCCCATTCTGTTCTGTGTGCTGTGAGATGATTAGAGTATGTTGATGTAGTTGGATCATTTAAGTATGATATCATACAGTAGCACCAATAGATTTTCAGCACCAAAGTATCTTAGTCCATTACACATATACACGTCACATATCTGATTTAATATGAAACATTTCATTATGTGAATTTGCATTATCATAACTCATTTAAAACTGAAAATGCAAAATATTTAACATGTAATTCTAAATAATAGATTAAGAGCCTAAAGCCAAGAAAATGATCGGTGTAATTCTCTCTTTCTTTATTTCTGTGTGTCACTGCAGTTTTGGGACGCAGCGTGGAGGAAGACGAGGCTGTGAATGCATCACTTTAGAGCCGTCAGAAATGATTGTGGTGAGTTAAATATTGACCCTGATGTAACAGCAGCAATTCCTGCAGGCTGTTTTTTAAAACATCACATTCCTCAGATAACATTCATTCTCACAATCAGCAGATATTTGAACACAACAGAACCTCTTTTGCCTGCATACATTTTTACCTCAAACTTTTCCTATGAAAAATTACCATAACATAAAAATTGACAGTTATTTTCTTAATACATGTTCCTTTTCTTATTGTGTATGATTCATCAGTGCACATTATTCCAAAGAAAATAAAAAAAGATTAACAATTTATAAAGCAAATTGATGTAACTTGCTTTGCCTCTGAAACAACTTTAAGATGACTGTACATCGTATAGTTTGTGAACCTTAAAGTTTTTCTGGGTGCTGTTGTACTCTACTGCTCGAGTACAGGAAATGACCATTATTTGAAGTTTATCTCTCTGGGTTGTTGGTCATGAACGCTCACTGAAAATGAAAGTGCAGTTTTTATACTTTCACTGGTTCATTAATTGGCTATCCAGTTGTCATCAGGAAAATTTGGTAATAAAGGTTGTTTTTTGGAATTTTAAGGTAGTAGAAATAGAACTTCTCAAATAACAAAATTCTTAAAGATCACTTTTTATTTCTTTATTTCGGCTCCCACGCGGTTGGATTTAAAAAACGTAGGATATCAGGAGGAGACTCATTCATATTCATGAGGAAAGCTATACCTCATTGGTTATGGTTACAATTAGGGGTAGGGCTATAGTTTCTCCAATCAATCAGGTAGTGCTTTCCTGATAAATATTCAGGGTTTCCACAAGTCTTAAAAAGTCTTAATTCACCCTCCTGCAAAATAAGGCCTTTAAAAGGTCTTTTGAATTGGAGCAACAAGTCTTTAATTCATAAGGTCAGGATTGTTTTCTCGTTTCGGGATTGTTTTCTCGTTTCGGGATTGTTTTCTCGTTGCATTTAAGACGTCCTGTTTTGAAGAGGTGTGTCCCGACAATTCTCTAAACATTGTAATTCAGGGCTCAACGCTAAGGATTTTTTTTACTGGTCCGGTCGGGCCAGTTCTTCAGACTTTTACTTGCCCTGCCAAAATTTTCACTGGCCCCAAAACAATAATTAAAAATAGCTGATACATCATGGCTTAAAAATACTGTCCAAAGCTAAATATTTTATTTATATACACATACGCAGCAAAAAGTTTGGAATACTGTTCAGATTTTGCTCTAATGGAAAGATACTGTTACTTTTATTCATCAAAATGGTATTCAACTGATCACAATGAATATTCAGGACATTAATAATGTGAAAAATTGCTATTACAATTTGAAAAACATGTTCAAAACTTCTTAAACTACTTCAAAAAATCCTCCACATACAGCAATGACAGTTTTGCAGATCCTTGGCATTCTAGCTGTCAGTTTGTCCAGATACTCAGGTGACATTTCACACCACACTTCCTGTAGCACTTGCCATATTGCTAAATATAATCACGCTCCCTCGTCTCTGAGTGCTCAGTTAGAAGAATTTGTTCACTCTGTGTATTTTTTATGCTCTCTCGCTCGTTGTCTGCTAACAGTAACTTTATAAATGCAGCACTTGCCGATCAGGCAAGTGACAGTTCTAGCAACTTGCCCAAACCGCTCTCACACTGGCCCCGGGCCATCGGGCAGTCCTTATTGTCGAGCCCTGTAATTATGTCCTGGTTTCAGCTGGTAGGCTCCCTGATTTTTTTCTACTTACATTTGATGTACTCATTTTCCATCTCGCTGTTGTCTTTGGTATCTGCAAATCTGCTGAAATATATCTGGATACCATGCAGTAGCAGTTTTAACCACCACGCAAACCATGCAATATGGTATATATATATATATATATATATATATATATATATATATATATATATACTATACACACAGTGTATCCGGAAAGTATTCAAAACGCTTCACTTTTTCCACATTTTGTTATGTTACAGCCTTATTCCAAAATGTATTAAATTCATTATATTCTTATTGTACAATAGCCCATAATAACAACTTGAAAGAAGTTTGTTTGAAATCTTTGCAAATTTATAAAAAATAACAAACTTATTTTGCGCATGTGCTCTCACTCACAGATATGCGTGAATGGATGAGTACAGTGCTTACATAAAATAGAGCCTCAGCGTCAGAAAATAAACTCCAGGTGAAAGTAAATGAAATAAGACAGGAATATTTTACTATAGTATACAACAAATCCTCAGAGTAATAATAATACTGTATCATATTATAATAACTAGACAACAATAAATAATTATTGGGTTATAATATTAATAAAGAACAGCTGAATTCCAAAATGTTACTGGGTGAAGTACTAGGTTTTCACACACATAGGCAGAAATATAATTAAAATATGTGTATTGTAAATAATATAATGATATATTCTTAAAATAATTGTTTATGAAATAAAATAATACAAATGCAAACGGGGCAACAACAAAAAACCCATTGGTGTCCCCTTCAAAATTTGCTCTTGAGAATATTGTCCCCCCCAACATTTTGATGAAATTTTCGCCCCTGTGCACACACACAAAAAAAAAAAAAAAGGAAAAAAAAAGTTTTGTAAAAATATATGTAGGTAAATATATATATATATATATTTTTATCACTGTTTTGTGGAAAAACTGGGAAACATGAATTAATTATCTTTAACACAATTTTTATTGAATTCAAAATTTTTAATGCACTTGGCTACAATGGTTGATAGGATGAATTTAAAATTATGATTTAAAAAAAAAAAAATTATGGAAATTGTAAACCAACCCCTGATACCATGGCAGTGACATCATATGTTTGGCGCACACTCTTTGTCATTCTATCATTCAGCACAAGTTGAAATGCACCAATACATTTTTTTTTCAACAACGAGCTGAAAGAAGCTGATCAATTTCTTTGCGCAGCACCTGAATATGTAAGCGAGTATTTTTCTGTAATGTTCATTTCTCCTCGAGGACGGAGGTAAATCAGACAATGTCACATTTAGACAGCTACACTGCACTTTTTACATAGTACAAGCATTATATCTTACATCTTATGTGTTCAGATGGGGGGTTGTATTTTGAATTTTTGGTTACAATGTTGTGAATTTTTGTGAATATAATTACACATGCAATATGACATCATATGGATAGGCTACATGGAATTTGTACATTAAAAAAAGCTCGAATGTGTTTAAATATTGAAAAAACGAAATCTAAAATAAAATAAATTGTCACAAACTATATAGCCTATACAGTTAAGTGCAGAAGTTTGCTTAACCCTTTTGTTTTTATAAGTTTCCATACCCCTTTCTGAATTTATACAAATAGTCTATAAGAGATTATATTTTTTTATGTACTACTGCCCTTCAAAAGCTATATAACACAAAATGTATGCTTATTTACACAAATCATACTATTCGAAAGTTTGCACCCCTTGGTTCTTCTTATGTTGCCTTCTTGAGCATCAATGAATGTCTGCACCTTTTGTAATAGTTGTGTATTAGTCCCTCAATTGTCAAAATCTGGACCTCATATATAGCCACTGTTAGGAATTACCCAAATGTGCAGAAGATGCTGAGAAACCAAATCATTGTCATGTAGTTGTTTTGTTTAGTTTTTTCTTAAGAAAAGTGGACATCTTCACAGCTCAGGACAAAGTAGGGATTCATGAACAATTATTACACAAACAGTCATTGATCATCGAGAAAGCAACACAACATATTAGAAACCAAGGGAATGTAAACTTCTTAACAGGATCATGTGTGTAAATTCAGTAACTATTTTGTCATGTGGCATATATGTGAGGATGTGTTATGTCAAATAGCTTCTTCAGGGCAGTACTAAATAAAAACAAAATGCAATTTTTATGATCCCTCATTTAAAAAAAATGCATTCATTGCTCTTGGCTAAAATAAAATATGAATGCATTGTAATCATACAACGAAGACCTCTTAATCCACGAGAATGTTTACCTGAATACTTGACTCTGCTGTTAGAAATGTAGTTTTCTTTTGTAGTTTTTTTCTGTTATTTTATTACTCTGTTTCCTTGTCTTAAATAATTACTTGAGAACTTTTAAAATTTTTACCCATTTAACAAATTAGTTAGTATTTGTTTTTGCATTGAAAATCATCAAATTACTGAAAATTTTGAAATGCTGAAATGTTGGCATATGCAAAAGTAGATATCATGCCATAAAAGTGTGAGCACCCCTGGATAGTGTTGTCACGGTACAAAAATGTCAGTAGTTGGTACAGATACCAGTGAAATTTCACTGTTCTTGATACCAATTTCAATACCACAGAAAAAATATGCTTATATGATAATATGCTATTGAACACACTCCTTTAGCCTGAAGATACATTTCAATGTATATAATCAATTAAAAGATATGCATGTTTCTTTCAAGTGTATCTAACACTTGTTTGTTTTTAAGTAGGGCCCTACTGAAATCTGTTTTACTTTTTCCCCAAATCCTTTATTCCTTTTTTTTATATATATATTTTTCCAGAATTCCATGTATTAAAGTTTAATTTAAGTTCATTATCAAAACTGTGTCTAATAAAAAAATAGAACAATTACTTGTCAACATACCATTGCATTTTTAACAATCTAAAATCATTCTTGCTTGTGATATATTGCTTAATTTTTATTATTACAATCATAATTCATTAATCATTATTTATTATTATTATAATCATTATTATAATTTCTACAGTACTACATTTTACTATACAGTTATAATATATTTAAGTTGCCATTTCTTAAATTTCAGGCGTTTAGCGTTTATTATGAATCGGGCTTTTATTTTGATGTATATTTTTGACGGAAGTTTTACCTCTCCGGATAAACAGTTCGCGACATGGCTCAGCGTGATTGTTAAAGCACAAATGCTGTGATTTAATTCTATAAATAATATAAAAATAACACATCTGTCATACAACGTAAACGATTTTCAATGTCTATAGAGTTTCCAGTGTATGAGCTGTCTGTTTCATTTAAAGCATTCAGCTTATTCAGACTAAGGGTGTGTTCACACTTGGCAGGTTTGGTTTGATTAAAACAAACTCTGGTGTGATTGCTCTGTTAGTGCAGTTCATTTGAACAAGTGTGAACTCTGCCATCCGAACCTTGGTGCGCACCAAAGAATGTCTCTGTATGTCTCGGTCTGCTTCCAGACGAACTCTGGTGTGGTTCGACTGATATATGAATGCAGCATGGACAAAAGACGTCTAAACGGACCAATAACAGGAAGTAATTTGCCTTTACTGAACTCAAGCATACCTGGTTCTTCTCATCGTAGGAGCTATGTTGCCCATTACAGTTCAGTACAGGCGTCGGAACCGCCGTCAGCTGTTCTTGCAGCATATTTTCGTTTGTGTGTACAACAGAGGAATTCCTGGTGCTGTTTTGACTCCTTTACACATTTTTTAGCTCTTTGTTTTCAGCTGGTAATAATAACACCATATACACACTATATGGACAAAAGTATTGGGCCACTCCTCTTAATCATTGAATTCAGGTGTTTCATTCAGTCCTATTTAGAGGTGCACCGATTAATCGGCCGATTTTTTTTGCATTTTTTACATAATCGGCATCGGCCAATATCCAAGTATATCAAGCTGATTATTAGGCAGGCACATCTGTGGGCAGCCTAGTGTTGTTGTGGAACACGTGTTCGACGCACGCTGCCCCTAGAGTCACTGCCAGAGTGAGCAGACCTCATCCAGTGCCTAAGGAAGGAGCTAAGTTCCTTGGAGAAAACAGCAAGGATTAAATTTGTATAACTTCTTTATATTTAATTAAAAACTTTTGATATGTTACTGCCAACTTCAAGAAAAAACACGACAAACGCGATAGGCGACATGACGTTCGGCTACTTTGGATATTGATAGTGTAGTTGAAGTTGCATTATCACAGCAGAAGGGTTGCTATCATGTCACAATAAGTAAGCAAGAAATTTTGCAATTACAGACAGTGAATCTGAGACTTTTATTTGTTCTGTTTGTGTGTCTTATATTTGAGAGGGTTGTCACTCAATGCACAGGAATAAGTAATAAAAAGATACCAACGCACTATAGGCTAGTGAAGGACTCGCTTTGGTAAGCTTGGACGTTATCGGTTCTGCTCTCGGTACTGGAGAAATTAAGAAAATACATTCTTTATTGCTATAAAGAGAAAGTTATTTTATCTCGCCAGCCATTTCTATTTATAATAATATGAAACCATTTGTCTGTGATGCAATTTAGCTATTCAGCAGTCAGAGAGAGTGAGATCTCCCTCACGCGGTGCACGTAGCGAGCACAACTCGAGAATATTTATACATAAGCAGCATTCTGTCTAGCACAACTTCCTTCAATTCACAGCAGTGCACTGACATTTCTCCCTTAAACTCAAACTTAACGTCAGAATTAGCACAATCGGTGATTGTTGTAAAATGCAGTCTTGCTACTGTTGCTAAATTGCGGGACGCGTTTAATAATAAAAAGAGGGCAAGAGACACCGTTCCCAAGGCGGCACGCTCCGAAACACACCGCAAAGAGACAAGCAAAGTATAGGCTACTTTGGGTTTCATGTGCGCGTCTAAACGGTCAAATATACACAAAAATATGTCAAAACGACTGGCTTGGAGATTCACTTAAACACAGTTTATGTCTTAAATGGACGTAGTTATGGAAATAGTTGGGAGAAAATATGGTGCATCAGGAGCCTATTAGATCTGAACTCGGTCTTAAAGGGGAAGCAGTCTCATGAAAATGTTGACGATTGAGCCATTACTGCGAATCAAACAACAAAAGGCAAAGAGAAAATCACTTACAGCTCTTGAATGAATAACTTCTGCATTAATAAGCATTAATCTATCTATGATAAACTATGCAGTGTTATTTTACAATTGATTACTTTATTAGATTTCTTTTTAGACCACACCTGAACAGTAATGTTAGTAGACCTTCCTGAAATTAAATCACTGTGCCTATATAGCGTTATATCTTTGTGTAATATATATATATATATATATATATATATATATATATATATATATATATATATATATAACAAAAAGAACCGCTAAGCATACCGTTAAAGTACCGGATCGATAAGCAGTATCGGTAAGAGTAGTAATACCATTAAAACCTTAACGATACCCATCCCTAGTTATGCCTGTGCTTCTCTTGGATGTTCTGAATATTGGATTACGTGTCTGGATTGCCCCTTAATTAAAGCTGCATTTGGATCTCAACCTTCGGTGTCTCGGAGCAGTTCAGTAACACCTGCTTTGTTTATTTAATATATTTGTTATACATTATTTATACAATATGTTTTTACACTATACATTTTTAATTTAAGTGTACAAGTGCAGATTGGTCAAGTGTTCAATAAATGTATTTGTTGAGAAATTTTGTCTATCTTAAGTAATTATTTGTGTTACATTTTATCTTTCAAATAAAAGGTTCAAATAAGAGGTTAAAAACAAGCACATATTGGCCAAATATCGGCCATTGGCCGACCCGGATTTCAAAAGATCGGCATCGGCCTGAAAAAAACAATATCGGTCGACCTCTAGTCCTATTGCCACAGGTGTATAAACTCAAGCACTTAGCCATGAAGTCTGCCTTTACAAACATTTGTGAAAGAATGGGTCATTCTAAAGAGCTCACTGAATTTGAGTGTGATACTTTAATAGGATTCCACTATTGCAACAAGTCAGTTCCTGACATTTCTTCCCTTCTAGATATTCCACAATCAACTGTAAGTGGTATTATTGAAAAGTGGAAGCGTTTATGAACCACAGCAACTCAGCCACAAAGTGGTTCAAAGCAGTCCACTTACAATTACAGAGCGTGGTCGCCGAGTGCTGAGGCGCATAGTGCGTAAAAGTCGCCAATGCTCTGCTGACTCAATAACTGCAGAGTTCCAAACCTCCTCTGGCATTAACATCAGCACAAAAACTGTGTGCCGGGAGCCTCATGGCATGGGTTTCCATGGTTGAGCATCTGTATGCAAGCCTTATATCACCTAGCACAATGCCAAGCGTCGGATGTAGTGGTGTAAAGCATGCCGTCACTGGACTCTGGAGCAGTGGAAACGTGTTCTGGGGAGTGACGAATCATGCTTCCCTATCTGGCAGTCTGATGGATGAGTCTGGGTTTGTCGAATGCCAGGACAACGTTTCCTGCCTGACTGTATTGTGCCAACTGTAAAGTTTGGTGGAGGAGGCATAATGCGATGGGGTTATTTTTCTGAGGTTGGCCTAGGCCCCCTTAGTTCCACTGAAGGGAAATGTTAATGCCTCAGCTTACCAAGACATTTTGGAAAATTCTATGCTTCCAACTTAATGGAAACCGTTTGGGGCAGGCCCTTTTCTGTTCCAGAATGACTCGGCCCCAGTGCACAAAGCAAGGTCCATAAAGGTATGGTTGGATGAGTTTCGTGTGGAAGAACTTGACTGGCCCGCACAGAGCCCTGACCTCAACCTTATCGAACACCTTTGGGATGAACTAGAATGGAGATTGCGAGCCAGGCCCTCTTGTCCAACATCAGTGTCTGACCACACAAATGCTCTTCTTGAAGAATGGGCAAACATTCCAACAGACACTCCAAAATCTTGCCTTCCCAGAACAGTGAAAGCTGTTATAGCTGCAAAGGCAATGCATATGGATTTAGAATGGGATGTCATAAAAGCTCCTGTAAGTGTAATGTGTAGGTGTCCCAATACTTTTGTCCATATAGTGTATATACATGAATCCAACAAGTGCATTTAGCCCAGCAGCTAGCATTGTTTTGGATGTTCGGCAAGTTCCGTCACAAAATATATGCCATAAAATCTGTCCAATCAGGTTGTGACCTTATACTGATGCCTTTTGTTTTGTATCTTTAGGTTCGGTGTTAAAAATGCCAGTGTGAATGCTAAGCGAACCAGGACTAAATGTATAGTTTTTTAATTTTTGGTTTGGACCAAGAGAACCGAACTACAAGTGTTAACACACCCTAAGATTGCAGAATTTCATGGTTTAATAATAACACTAGGACATATCAGGATTTTAATTTGATTAGTTAAATTAAAGGTTAAAAGGAATAACAGAGCACATGCTCAAATAAGTGTGTGAGCATTTGATAGCTGTCGTGTGTCTGTCATAATGCGTGCTGGTACAGGATGGAGTCAGTGCTCGGTACTACCGGTACTGCAGAATCACTGGTATCATTACATCTTATTTATTTTAGTACTGACTTGGTACCCAAGTACTGGTACTTTTGACAACACTACCCCTGGACTATAGGATAAACCTGCTAGATTATCAAATCCAATATCACTTCAAACTCTATATAATGCGCAGCAGCAAATGAGCAGTGCAGAATTAAGGCCATTTCACATGAGACTGGTTTGCTGCTTTCTCTCGTACTGGAAGCGTTTTTTATGCAGTAAAGGTGGTGTTCGTGTCTCGGTTTTAGGGGCGACCGTTGCCGTAGTTACAATTAGGGTTGTGCAGAATACTTCAATAAAGTATTCTAGGCTGAATACTAAATACACTTTCTTAAATATATTCAGTATTGTATTCTGAATCAGTACATTGCATAAAAAGTAACGTATTCAGAATACTTTTAGAATACATATCTATAAAGGCAAGGTACATTTCCAAGAATGATGTGTGATGTGTCATTATTATCTACTGAACTGTTACATCTCCACTATTAACATCTAAAAGAGTTTGAACAGCTAAATGTCCTGTATGACCCAAATGCCACTAGCTGTGTGTAGATACTTTTATTTTTTATTTTAATTGTCAATTTCAATAAAATCTGTATGTTACAGACTGCATTGACAAAGCATTGTTTTCTGCATTATATGTTCTGAAAAAAAAGTTTTCATATCTGCACATATCAGAAACATATACGCCGATACGAAATATCTGTGAAAGGCTAATATTGGCCGATAATTTTGGCAATACACAGCAATTACAATCAAGGAAAACAATGTATCATGTGCTCAAATGTAACATTTGTGTAAAAATGTGGCTGTATTAATTGTGGTAGGCAGCTGATATTGCACTGATTAAGACAACAAGATTCTGATACAGTTGCCAGATATTCAATTCCAGGATCATTATACATGAATAAGATGTTGTATTTTCATTATCTAGTGTCTTCCGTCAAACCTTTTGGTGACAGCGGCCCATTTTTAAGTATCCTAAACACCACAACCTGTGATTAACCTGTGAAATTAAGAATGGGAACAGTAGCAGCAGACTCACACTGTCTGTGAGAGAAAAATGTTGCACCTATTTTACATAAAATCATGGAGAAGTGCCCTGGCAATAGGGGTGTAACGGGTCAAATTTCTCACGGTTCGGTTTGTATCATGGTTTTAGGGTCACGGTTTTGGTATGGTTTGGGATATGCTTTGTTCAGAAACAAAATATTACCGCCAAATCCAAAGAATATACTATTTGGTAAACACTTCAACAGGTTTGCCCTCACTAAAAATAATTGTTTTACAAAAGTAACCATAGTTTAACTATGGTATTTCTAGTAAAATCATGGTTAATTTTTGTCAGGGTCCTTAACTGAAATGTTTTATCTTACTAAATCAACATTTTAACTTGATACCTGCATTACATGCATCAACAAAGTGCATTTCAAACTCATCTCAACATATATTCAGTATTAGGAAGCTGTACATAACTATAAAAGGAATAACCTTGCTATTAAAATGCATACGAGAAGTGATGTTGTGATAATGCTGCTTGAGTATTTTAATCATATGTGGAAATCCCACATGAACACATCCTTAAGTTTTTGTTTCATGTCTGTTTGAATTAGCACTGAGTGCCTGCTTAAAAATGGAAGGGAGTGTGTGCAGTTTCATCTCATCTGTGGCTCTTTTCCTAGGTGATGTCAGCCTAAATGATTAATAATTTATTAATGTATTATGGGGCTGAAACGATTAGTCAACATTATCGACAACGTCGACAATAAAAAATTGTTGACAAAAATGTTAATTTTCGTAAAAGATGTAAAGATGATGCTCGAGAGCAGCACTGCAGCTCATGCCTGACTGAGGAGAAGAATTACACAGATCACAGTCCAGATGCACTCTAAACTTTCCAAACAGCTTCAGGTGATGTAGATCACAAAGTATGAGGGAATTATACAAAAATACCAAAAAAGAGTCGGAGCTCTTTAAAGGAAACACCCCGATGTTACATCTTAAATGCAGTTTTAATGCGTTATAGCTTTATTAAAGTTCAAATAATACAGATGCAGATCATGTAAATAACTACAAACTCCGAAACTGGCATTGCTCTGTATGGTCAGCGCCTCCTCTATGAGTTGCGCTAATGTCCAGATCTAAGAGGGTGAGATTGAAACTGTACCGGGCTGATGCACACTCTGTCGCGGGACGCTCGTCACTCGAGCCCGCACTTACTAAAGCTAGACGCGATGGCTTGTGACTTATTGAGTCATAATATATATCACTGTGTATTTCTTTTAGTGAAGAAAATTGGCAATATGCAGCTTTATTAATAAGAGAGAGTTTTCTTTGTATGAGTGAAAGATGGATTGAAGTGAACAAAGGTGAGAGAGGGTTTGTTTTCCAATATAAATATCTAAAACTCTTTTAAAACAATGTACATTTACTATAACTATACTGCAGAAGAAATTATAACAAGTGAAAAAAATACACTTGTATAAAAAATACACTTATATTTAAGAAACATTCTCTTAAAGCAAGTCTAAATATCTTATTTGTTGCTGCTCAATTAAATGTATCTTGTTTTAAGGATTTTTAGACAATTTTAAATGGAAAACAAGACAAAAACACTGTTTTTTTTTTATACAGTGAATTTCTTTACTGAATTAAACTTAATAAAACATATTTGTTCTCCCTTTAATTCAGTGATTGTCATTTAGAGGTATTTTTAAAAGATGATTTTGTCCTCTTTATTGCTAGTAAGCACAACCATTTAAACCGGGGCACAAGCTGAATAATCGTTAAGAGCTAATGGTTAATCGTAGCAATAATCGCAGAATAGTTGAATAATCGTTCTAATAATCGTTAGATTATTCGATTATTAAAATAATTGTTAGTTGCAGCCCTAATGTATTACTATAACTGCATTTAATGGCTTTAATCAAAACGCATTATTGACGCTCGCGATAGATTACAGCTGCGTGAGGAAACAGGAAGAACTTGCGTGCGTGCTTTAAAACCCTCACACGCATTATTAACATACAGTAGATTACCAGTATACGGCTCTCGCGCTGAGCGATGTCTGCAAACAGTGCCCATTTTGTAAATGTTTTTTGACCATAGCTGTTGTAATTGACTGCAAAAAGAAAATGTTCCCAGACTGGAGACCTGAATAACGCAGGGAGCTTTTCTATCAGTGGCTCGATTTCTTCACTTGCCATTTTCAACTACACACAATGCGTGCAGAACTGTGAGGTCATCAAGTCGACCCACTTGAAACACAGGCAGATCATATCCATCTACAGATCCATTCAGGTGCATTAGCGGAGTTTGTAACTGTGCATGAATATTTGACACTTTGTTTTCTTCACAAAATCTTGTGCTCCAGATGCGTCAATAAACTTGAGGTGAACCGTCGTGCCAGTACTTATGACCCGTGTGCGGCGAACCGTTACACCCCTACACTCAAAAAAATATTTTAGCCTATTTTTAAGATGTATCCATTTCAATTGAATAACACATTTCCATCTAATTCAATTGCCTAATCTTTAACAAAATAAAATGTACAAATCTACAAAATGCAAGTTTTATTTTAATTACATTTTCTTCAAGACTGGCAACACACTATTGTATAATTAAGATGCAGTTGGACCAAACAGATTTAAAAATGGTCTTGCTTTGTTTATTCAAATGTTTATATAGTTAATAGAGTAATTAAATCAGTATCAACAGATCACAGCCTTTACATTGCAAGATGTAGCGTCCCAGATGCAGCAGTGTGTGTGTGTGTGTGTGTGTGTGTGTGTGTGTGTATATATATATATACACACACACACACACACAACAGTTAGTTCCTCTCCTAGAAGCTGATTGGATGAGAGACGTTCCATGATTAATGATGGTCTCACATCATCAGCACTCCGACACATCACTGTGTGTATCACTCGCTTGTGTTCGTACCATTCTAAACTAGTGTAAGAGCAGAACAGATGTGTTAAGAGCTATTATCTCTTTACATTTAATATTGTGACATTGCATATTTTAGTATTATATAATTTTTGTGTGTAATATGAACCAGTTGGTGACGTGAAGCGAGTCAGCATCACTCAGTATTAATATTCAACAGCACTCCTTGATCGCTCGTTTTACTACTACACTATTAAGCTAGGAAATAGCTTTAAACGGCTTTAAACTAACAACTTCAGCATTAAGGCTCATCACAGCTAAGAGACACAACAGACTGATTAATTACACAAACTCAAGGCGCTTGCCTCTTACCGGAGTTTCCACAGTGGAGAGGACATACTGTTTAAAATGGCGGAGGAGATTAATTTCTATAGTGAAAGACCCTTGCGCACCAGCTACCACGAAAAAGGCTATTTTTTCTACTGGGAATTTCACAAAGATTACATTATCTTCAGAAAGCTGACTAACATCTACAGCATCATCAACAGGTGATTGCACGTGCTCCATGTCTCTTTCTCTCTCTCTCTCCCTCCCTCCCTCCCTCCCTCTCTCTCACACACACACACACACACACACACACACACACACACACATATATATACATCCTTTTTTCTCTAATAACATGTTAGTAATAGCCCAAGCCATGATACTAGTAGTTCTAAAGTGATGTTTTTGAGAGGCTTGGATGCATAATTTAGTTTAAATCAGCAACGGCAGATTCTGATCTGTCGCATAAGAAAATAGTTCCATGCACAAATGCATTTTTTGTGACCGTACTCAGTTTATCCAAAAACAATTATTATTTACTTGTTGATTAAACTGTTGTTGTGACAAGAAGGAGCCCAATCGGGCTATTCAGCTGAGGAGAGATAGAGCCAAGCTGGATACGGAAGGTCGGGATAGAGAAAGCCATACAGTATGTTTGTGTTTTGTGTCATTTTGATGCTTTGTCCAGTTCCCGTTTCCTCCTTGCCCATTTTAAACCTTGTTACAGTTGTATATAAGCAATATCACACGTGCAAGGGTTCAGTATGTCCCTAAATCAGCACTGCTATGATGCGACTCTTGCTCATGTGATATTGCTTAATATATATATATATATATATATATATATATTTTTATAATTACAGTGAATTGTTGGATTTTTTTAGGGAGCGAAAGTTTCAGCGGACTGGAATGATTTTGCGAATGGCCAGCTCCTTGATCAGTGCCCTGACAACTTAACTAGGTAGCTGATTGAGATGCATCCAATATGTCATACCCACATTGACATGCTAAATCTTTCAGAGAGTTGTCATAACCAAACTAGCTTTGTTCCAAATCATAGGCGAAAATTGTCATTTTGACCAATCTTTAAAATACTAGTTGTTGGATGACTATTAACTAGTCAACCATTGTTATGCATCCCTAATTGATGTATACCATCATCAACCAAAATCATGTTATATTTATGCTTATATAGCCCACCCCTGGTTTTACTCTCTCTCTTTTACACACACACACACACACACACACACACACACACACACACACACACACACACACACACACACACACACACACACACACACACACACACACTTGCTCAGAGGCAAACATTTAGCTGCAACTCTTCTTTGTCATCTGTCTCCTGGTTGGTCAAAGCTGTGTGTCACATTACTGTGTTGATGGATGACTGCTCCACTCTGACATGGCAGCTCTTCAAAAGATTTTGCTCTCTTCACTCCATCTCACAAATTTAATATGTCTCCACTACAGAACTCTTTCCCAGCACCACATGTGGCATATTCTGGGGCCTGAAAACCTGTCCAATAAATCAGTTTTTAGTAGCACTAGTGTTTTCCCTGCATGTGCTGTGGTTCAGTTGTGATTCCTTAAATAAATTAAGTTGATTTGAGTTGGAACTAATGTCACATCAGTGCCATCAATGGTTTCTGACATTAATATTTGCTGAAACAGAATTTTAGTTTATATCTGTGCATGTATAACAATGTTAATTATGGAGGCACGGGGTGTCAAGGGATTGATAAATGTCAAGCAAGCACTCAATTTGCAACAAATATTAAATACAATTAAAAACATAGAAATAAATGAAAATAAACCAATGTAGCCTAAATATAGGTGAAAGTATAGTAAGTCGATAGATGTCAGGAATTTTGTGTTTGCACATTTTTCAACATATTGTTATTTTGTTCATTTACATGTGCAGAATTAGCAAAATGCTGTAGAATAAATGGCAAGAGTGAACCTCTCCAGTTTTTCCAGAATAAAATTGCAGGAAAAGAGTAATAATAATAATGAGAATGTTACATTTATAGTGCCAGGCTCTTTCTTTACAAGACTTTGTAAATGAGAAGTTGTTAATAAACTCATTGACCGGTTTCCCTGTTCTCTACATTTGGGTCCCTTTGTCTCCCCTCTCCCTCTGACAGAAAAGGACTTGAAAAGGGTATTAAAACATATTAAATTGGTGATACCTGCAGATAACCTGCTCAGCACAATTCTAAAGCCTAAGAAATGTGACAAATGTGGGAAAACAACCATGAGACATGCAATATGCATTTTTACTGCTTATTGGTCCACACACAGAACATAATAACATTTGACATATTCAATATGCAAACAGTTGATTTAGATTGAAAACTTGCTTACTAAAATAAAAAAGTGCAAAGACATATTTTAGAAGTAGTACATCATTTTTATTTGCATATCTTTCACAAAGCCAGTGCATACTGAGGTGTCCAGTTCCTTCCGTTAGATCTTACATAGTCTTATTCATATAAAGTCATCATTAGATCATATTTGGCCTCATATATGTCTTATGTCTAATAAATAAAAAGTTTTGTGCGATTCCTTTGTGAAAAGTTTAAATCTAACATCAGCAACTGCTGGGACATTGGATTTTATTGGACCAGGTGTGATGATAATGACGTTGATCCATGAAATATCATAATTTATGTCAGATCCTGAGTTGGTCCTGATCCATTGATACTGATGTAAGTTTGACTCTCTGGGGTCTGAGGGTGTTTTGGGCCCTGGAGAAGTTTTGAAATGCCTTGACATTTGTGCTTTTTTCAGTTGCTTAAAAACTAACATTTTAAATCATTAAAATAAGGCCATATAACACATGCTAAACATTTATCCTCAAGCCTACAGTTTTTGCTACAAAATGATGTGAAAACCATCCTGATCACTCATTCATACTAAACAATATAGTCATTTAACATTTGCAAGACACTCTTAGTGTTAGAAAGGTCATATGCGAGGAGGCGTAAATGATCATGAATATTTATGTGATTCACACCTGAGGAGACAAAGACCCTCCCTGGGCCTATCAATGAGGAATATGACAGAAAGAGAATGAATGTGAGGAGACTTAATGATCAAAATCAAGTTTTAAGTTAAAAGAAGTAATCTGACTATACATTTTCTTTACATAATGACTTTACTTAACAATTTTAGACCTACTCTACCGTTTAAAAGTTTTAGAAGAAGTCGCTTCTGCTCACCAAGGCTGCATTTATTTGATCCAAAATACAGTAAAAATATTGATATTTTGAACTCTTTTTACAATTTAAAAGAACAGTTTTCTATTTGAATATATTGTAAAATGCAATTTGTTATCAAATTTGATCATTACGGCAGTCTTCATTGTCACATGATCCTTCCGAAATCATTATAATATGCTGATTTTCTAATATGGGCATATTTAAAGTGCATTTTACTCATTTACACCTGAACACATATTTGCAAGCACAAGCTTTGTTGATGATAATGAGGCAGCATAAACACTAGATAAAATATAATCTAAACATTCATATAATTTTATATCATATTTCATATCATATTTATATCATACAGCATACAATTTAAATGCCTGCTTTAGACTAAACAACATTTAAATGTAAATAAAACTTGCTTATTAGGAGTCATATTTCAAATGTCAATACTCTGAATCCTGGCTGGCAAGTCTGGAAACAGTCCAACTAGTAACATATGTACATGATATAAAATATCATGTCACAGGGCTCTACAGTGCGAGTATTTCACTCGCATTTGCCCCTAAAAATAGACATGTGCGAACTGGAAAAATTATTTACGAGCACAGTGTGCGAATAAAGATTACAAACGTAACCCCCTCCCCCTTTTTTAAGATAATTAAAAAAAATGACAAGACCCACATTCCACAAGCGGTTGTGCCAACCACAGTAGAGTTTTCTGTGATGACGTGGTCCAGTCAGAGAGAGAAAGGTGAACAATGGAAGGGCATCAATTCCCTAGGGGCGCACCATCTTACCCTAGGATGGCACCAGAAAGTCCACCGGCTGCCCTTACTCGCTCGCTATACGTTTATTCAAGGACCCGAAAGCAGTTGCGGAACACTGACGATCGCTTCACGCTCATATCACGTGTAGGGCATCGATTTGGCCAGCGGTGGCCCTGTCTATTATGCTGTTCAGATTGTATTCGTTTTGATTGGTTAGATTTAAATGCACTTTGTTTGTATACAATAAGTTATACTTTAAATGCAAATGTTTAATAGTATTGTTTTTCTTAACAATCAATGCATTTTTAAAACATTGTGGTTAAGTTAGAGTGTAATTACATTTAATAATTTAATTAGAATTGGTTTAATACCAATTATGAAAAGAGCCGGAATGCCCATCGCTAATCTGAAAAGAGATAGTGTAGCGAATCATAACATCTCATGGCGTCATATCCAGTGCTCTGGATGAGACAGGATAAACCATCAGGCTCGGTGTCAGCAGCCTTGTAGGAGGCAAGTGCTGCAGTCTGAGGAGGAGAAGTGGAAGCAGCTGAAAATAAAGATAAACATAACATACTTCATTGTGAAAGAAGAAGAACCTTTCGTCAAATTTGGGCCGCTTATCAGACTCCACCACAAAAACTGAGTTTACATGAATCCCACATACGACAATGTGCGGAGATGATCGGTCAAATTGTTGACATAATGAGAGATCGCTGGCTGACCTCTAAGTATGCCAGACAGTCAACATACAAAAGCAGCTGGACAACTGATATCCTTTTGATTTTAGTAGGCATGGGTCAATGTGTGATTTGGGTGGTATGTGCTGTTCCACAGATGTGTGTCCCTTAGTACACGCACACACAATCATACATGCAGTATAAATATGTATGTAATAAATTGTTTGTTAATTAACTCTGTATTACATTTTCACTGTGCTCCTAAATTTTTTTGTGTGCTCCTAAATTTATTCATTTAGGAGCGCATGTACTCCTTGAGAAAAAAGTTAGCGTAGAGCCCTGAGTCAACTAATTTAAGTAAAACTAAATGACTTACTCGTCCGAAATTGTATCCTCGGCTGGATCAAGTCTCTCTTCAAAATTCAAACATTCATCAGAGTCTCGCTCTTCTTCTGAGGAAAATGTTAACTCTTTGTCACTATCCAGGAGTTTTCTCACCTGTGTATCGTACCATCTTCCAAACATGCAGAAAAGTGAATGAACTTTGTTTTTAAGGCACAGTCGGGGGCATTTACCATTTGCATTGATCGTCTCAGCACATTAGCGTTTGAATAGCACTCTGCCCGTGGGTGTGATCACATTAGAGATAATTAGCTGAGCCAGGTGAAACTGTACATCGCTTGGTTTCATACAGATTAAGTTGCAGGAGAATATTTGTTTTAAATTTGAACTATTTTAATTAGAAGTAGACATTTTAAGCTTTCTTTAGACATATGTTTCATGTTTGTGTGATAAGTATTCGCAGCGTTTCAGTTCATTTTTGTGATCACAGATCACAGAGACTGCTGAAAGCTCACCCTTTTTATTTTCTTTATTTTACAAAATCACAAGATGTTGTTGTAATTGTGAGTGTACACAAATAAAAGTACACACTTTATAGTCTCTAATGATGTCTCACACTTATCTGTATGCCCAGAGTATTTACAGTTGTTTCCGCTGTAATGACGGAAAAAATCCAGCAGGACTCGCCGGTGCAACCGTCGACCCCAGAGGGTTAGAGATTAAAGAAATCATAATAATAAAAATTCTTACTTATCTGAAAACATATTCATCCCAATTTAGCAGCAGTATTTGAAGTAACAGTAATAGTTCACCCCAAATGAAAACTCAGTCTTTTTTTTACTCACACTCATGTTGTTCCAACTTGACTTTTCTTCATTTTTTAACTCGAAAAATCTTTGTCTGTTCCCAATACAAAGCTATTGTGTAGCTTTAGAATACACAAGTCATATGGACCACTTTCATACTCTTAATTTGGAACTTAAAATCCCCAGTCCTATTTGCCAGGATATTCCTGAAACTTTCGTCTTTTGTGCTCCATGGAAGAAAACAAAATTCAGAACAGGTTTAAAATGACATGAGGGTAAATGACAGCAAACATATCAGTCACAATATGCTGCACAGAGGGGCCACTTTAGTGCTAATCTTAAAGCCGGAATCTTCCTTTCGTTCTCTCTGCTCTGAGAGGATATTTGTGTGTGTATGGCTTCCTACAGGAAACAGTGGCCTGACTGCAGCTCTGCTACGTTACACTCGCTGGAGAGCAACTCTTTCTCATAGCGACTTTGCTAGCCACATTCAGTTTCTGTCGTCCTTTAAATGTGTTCCACATGAGTCTCCTACGCCTCCATAGGCTCTCTGTGATTTGGAAGAACTGGATGTTCAACCAGGATGTTGAGAATTCTGACGCTGGCTTTTTACAGGTGGAGAATGCCAGCGATAGCGAAGACACAGCTCTACAGAGAGATGGATCTCAGCAACAGTCACGGCGGCGCTTTCATAAGGTCAACCCTCGAGGAGAGCGGCAACTCATTACAGACAATCCGGAGCCCTCACCGACGGTAAGACCCAACTTTCACTTTCCTCAGACCGATTACGTCCATTCACACCCTAATAAACACTACAGTTTAAATTCAGATCACTGTTTAATCAAACGTCAAAAGCCTTGTTCAATGACCATGACACATTTAGCTGCAGGCAAACAGGTTAAACAACGTTTTAGTTTTTGGAGGAAGCCACAGAAATCCAGTGATTGCCATTTTAAATATTAACATTTTTAACACCACACATCTTTCAAAAGCCCAACTTCAATAATATAAAGTGCTCTCAGATACTGTATGACTTGTCATTTTTGGTTCGTGGTAAATAAACTTTGGTTTCTTTTCTTTGCTGGTTGTACAGTACATTAAACAAGCAAACATAGATTAATTTAGTAAACGTAGTTTAGTGTGAGTTCTTGTCATCAGGCTTTCCCAGTTGACTCACTTTCCCCCCGCCTGAGTGGGGACGTCCACATGCTGATAGCATCCATCTTGACTTTCAGTTACACTTCTTAGTAATCTCATAAACACATGCCTCAGTACTGGAACAAAATGTTTTATTAACTGTTATCTATTTGCAGAAGTTTGTTAGGAGAGACATTATTATAGAGCCACTGTCAATGAAATGTACAGTATTTTTATACAATAAATGATTCAAATTATTGTAGACCATGTAAACTTATAAATCGTTGTATTGAATGACTCTTTCCGTTCTCTTTTTTCTCTCCATGGGTGTGTGGTGCTTGTCCTGTAGGATTATGCAGATGAGCAGGTAAGTGGAAATGAATGCAAAGTCTTTAATTATTCATTGCGGATGTGGATAGTGTTATTATCATATAGCAACAATATCATATGTTAGTGCACATAAATCCAGGGTACCGTTTAATGGACGTCCAACGCCACAGAGTTTAACCTGTTGATACGCAATTTCTCCGCACGCAGTAGTGACGTCACTCTAAGGGTTCAGCATTGATATCCGATCTCTGTTTCACGATAGCAATGCTCCAGAAACAGCAATTTAGTTATTTGTGCAGGAGTACAAATGAAAACATGCAATATCAAAAAGGGACTTCATACCTTTGTTATGAAAACACGATCGCCAGATGAATCCAGTTCGCCACACATTGGTCAATTGTCCATGGCAAGTGTTCATTGTGAAACATCCAATAGCACTTTTTGTCCATATAAGTGATACATCTGAGAAATATTGATATATTCTCCATTGTTTATATCTTGCCTTAAAGAATTACTCTTCGTCATCGTTCTTCAACAAACTGTGCAATCTGAGCAGCATTCATGTTGTAAAACTATATTTTAGAATTTTGTAAACAAAATGAACATGTCTCCAAAGTCCATCCATCCATCCATCGTCAACCGCTTATCCTGTGTACAGGGTCGCGGGGGGCTGGAGCCTATCCCAGCTAACATTGGGCGAAAGGCGGGGGACACCCTGGACAGGTCGCCAGTCCATCGCAGGGCCACACATATGTCTCCAAAGTCTATTTTTAAAAATGCGGCATAGTTTTATTCATAATAGCCAAGCAGTGCAGTCAGATTTTGTGTCGTCTTGAGAGGAGCCTTAATTTTACTCTGTACGGTTCCAGCGTTTTTACCGAGAGAAAAAAGCTTGCTGGAACCTCATTTTTTGTTAAATCATCTTCAAATTTGAAACATAACTTCTTTAAACTTGTGGCTTTTTCTGGTTTGTCTTGGTACTTTTATTATTGTTTTTTTTATTTATTGTTTTTTTAAACATGTTCAGCACAAAATATTTCCATTACTATAAACTTCAGCTTCTCTAACTGTAAAAAATAACAATATATATTAATTCTGAAACTTGGGAAATAAAGCCCAAAGTGTCTTCTTTCAAATGACACTACAACTGTGTTCATGCTCCAAAGGGTACAGTAAATACAACCATTTAAGTTCAGGTATGTCATTTTCATGGTTTGTGCTCAAAAAGTTAGTGCATATCAACAGGTTAAAGACATTTAAATATAAAGACATTAAATAAAAAATGTCTCAATGTTGTGTTGTTTGCACTGCCTGTGCAAATTGAAATACAGTGTAGGACATTTAATGAACAAATTACTCTTAATATGAGTTGATTCTTTATTGATTGGGTAAAAAAAAAAAATAGTCTTCAATTTGAATCATTTAAACAAATTACAGAATCTATTAGAGCGGTTCGAGATTCGAAACCTTTTTTTTTAGAGCATATCCTCTGGTGCATTGGTTTGGGTCTCTGGCACTGGCTGAGGGTTCAGCTGCCAGAGTTTTTCTTCTTGACTGTTAAAATGATGCAGTTCTTCTGTAGGTACAGCTGCTTGTGTGTGATGGATGGGTTTACCTGTCCAGCTGAAGGGTAACAGGTAAACCCATCTGGGTAGCTCAGTGGTAAAGATGCTGGCTACCACCCCTGGAGTTCACGAGTTCGAATCCCAGGTGTTGAGTTACTCCAACTGGTCTCCTAAGCAACCAAATTGGCCCGGTTGCTAGGGAGAGTAGAGTCACCTCCTTGTGATCGCTATAATGTGGTTCGCTCTCGGTGGGTCACGTGACGAGATGTGCGTAGCTGCCGCCGTGGATGGCATGGGCCTCCACATGCGCTATGCCTCCGTGGTAACACGCTCAACGAGCCACATGATAAGATTCACGGGTTGACAGTCTAGACGCGGATGCAGATGAGATTCATCCTCCGCCACATGGATTGAGGATTTAGAGCAAATTGTGAATTGGACATTCCAAATTGGGAGAAAAATGGGTAAAAAATGAAAACCAAAAAGTACGACTTTTATTGTAGAATGTAATAGAAAAGAGAACAAAATCCCTTGCAATTGTCTCAGAGTGAAATATTTGTTACAGGGTATTTGTAAATGCTTAGGACAGTTGAGATTATTAAATAACCGTCTGATCACGGTTATTTGATTTTATGGGTATTGTGGCATCTAATGGGCATTATTTGATTATTGGGCATTCTAATTCCAGTCATAGGCGCCTGCAGGATTTAATCTGATGGTACGCACAGAAATCTGCCATAGAGGTCTGTACGGGCCTTCAAATGAAACCTGACCCTTACCCGAGACAGTGTGGGACCCTACCCCAGCCGAACTATAGGCTACCATCAGATTTTAAGCCCAACCCAAACCCAAAATCGCTTACTATCTAATTTCTTCTCCTAGCAAGTACTGTTCCAATAGGCTGTATTTTATGTAAGCATATAGGCAACATTCTTAACAGTACTGAAACAGTAAACATACACAGTTTTATCAAGGCACAGCAGAACCGTAATACACTAGAGCAGAAGAGGAAAAAAGCATCGACTTGCCATTTATTTAATGAAACTTCATTTGGTGCAGAACAATCTGGAATAAAATGAAACCCTGCACTAGTCTCCTCTTTGTGGCCTTTACTTGTTTAGAATGTTGAATCATTGTGACAACTACACAAAAAATAATCTAGACGCAGCGCAAAGAATGAAACAGAGTGCAGGTGTCTTTTTAACTTGACATGGTGTTTAAACAGTGCCGGTCCTGCTTGAGACGCTGAAGAAGCGAGATGTGGTGCAAATGTGAAAGACATTGGTCCAGCAATTGTTTAAACAATGGGAAAGCAGAACAGGCACGTGCAAATACACATTTGGTGTGAACGGCCCCTAACTTGTCCGTTCATGCGTGTCTGTGAGTGAGAGCGCATGCGTGAAACAAGATCGTAGGCCTGTTTATTTTACATTCATACAAACCCGTCCTACTTGAAAAACTGGCCCGAACCCAACCATAAACCGTCGGGTTGCAGAACTCTAAATCGGCCTAATAAATCTTATATCTAGAGGGTTCCGGGGGCATGCTCCCCCGTGAGATTTATTTGTGTGCAAAAAACAACACCAAAGCCACCAACACCGTTCATTTCTGGTGACTTTGAGTTAAGCGTTTATTTATTTTCTGGAGTATGAGTTGCATTCATGTAATATTGGCTAAAGCATTTCTTCCAGTAACCGTTCAGACAGACACGTTTTTGTGCTAAAAAAGAAAAACGCACCACAATGAATAGAGCAGAACACTGGTGTCTCGAGATGCGTTTTTATCAGTTTAAGTTTTTTAACTTGACATGGCATCAAAAAATTCTGCGCTCCCATGAGAGATGCTAAAAACACAGTGAACGTGGCGCAGTTGTCAAAAGACATCTATCTAGTGAATGTTTACATGGAAAACTATTTAAAAAACAACTTTTTTATTAAAAAGAAGAGACATATTTGAAGTATTTCGAAATATTTTGATATTTTAATTTTTTTTCATGTCGTTCATATATTTTTAAAGCTTTAAAAGAAATCACAAGCCTTAAATAGAAAATGAATCATCATAATCGCAATTATTTGTTTGACCATTAATCGTCACCAAATTTCAGAAACGTGACAGACGTATAAATGCTTGTAACCTCTAAATAATGCTTTGTTCTAAGAATTCTTCATGAAACTACAGATTAACACATTTTCATAACTACACCACTTGCCTGAATTCAGTCACTGTCCACTTGCTGTTGTGAGGGGATGAATACACCTGAGCCAGTGTAAATACTCTTTCTGCCCAGATCAAACAAAATGAAAAACATTTCAAATAGTTTCTGATCCTTGGTGTATACAGCAGAGCAATATCTGCATTTGTAACTGAAACAAGACAACTTTGATTTGAATGTTTTTCAACTGTTATCATCAGCTCTCTCAGTCAATAATTTCACATGTCTTATGGTTCATTGTATGATCTGATGGGTATCATGTCGTCAGGGTTATTAAAGGCTCTGTCGATCTAAAGTGAGGAAATGAGAGAATGAAACACAGGATGTAAACAAGAGCAGAATGCAGGTCTGTGGTATTGTGTTTCCTGTCAGTCTGAAAGACGTCTGAGCCACTAATATGCTCCAACGGCTGTTTGACAGTGAAGCCTCCATGATTCACAGGTCATGTGCAAGTTTGATGACTTCTGCAAGTGTCTGTCTTCAGAGTTTTGTGGATTGCTAAAGTTTGCTGTCCTCTTGCAAAAAAGTGTTTCTTTAACATTTTCCACTGTTTGTCAGAAAGACTTTAAGGTGAAGTGTATTTTTTTGGATGTTGAAATACTTTCTCTTCACCCAGCTTATTATCCTGAGACAAAATATAAAATGTATTCCTATATTGGAATCAGGCCTGATACTGCGCTCAAGTGCTTGTAATCCTACTCTTAAGAATGCTCATATAATGTCTGACGTACAAATGTCATTTTGTAAACTTTCTGCCCATGAAAGTGACGATATGACCTAGTGTGATTATTATAATTCATTTTAATCAACATTAATGACTCACTCTACAGCGTGCAGCACATACAGACTACATATTTAATTCAATTGCAGCATTTTGTGGTTTACTAAACACACTGTGTCATGTAGTGACCTGCTTTTCAGGAGATGTTGTTAAAAAACTACAGTACAAACTAAAGAGAGAAAAACAAAAGCTTGATATAAATGGAAATATACCACAACTGTATAGCTATGTATAATTACTGTAATTAATATAATTACTTTAAAAATAATAATAAAATCAATAATAATTGTATTATATTTAAGCAATATCTCACATTTGTTGTGCTTTGTTGTGCAGCACTTTGCTTGATGAAAATAACTCCAATGTTTTATTTTGAATTGTGGTGTTAGGAACTGTATAAATGTATTTTTATATGATCAAAATAATGCATTGTTATGGTGAAAATCAAGTGCTTTTTTATTTGAATAAAGTTTCAATTAATTTATTTAGACACTCTTGTGATGATAAAATTAAACTGTGGAATTCAGACAAAGCTATTTTGTATAAAACTAAATTTGAAAAATATCAAATAAAATTGTTTTTATTGTGCCCTACGTGTTAACTTGCAGAGATCCTTCTGATCATGAAATCGACCCCTTATAGTTGCAAAAGAATCCTTATTGATGCACAGCCTTAACAGATTGTTGTTTTTGTTGTTTTTATGGAATTTTTGATTATAGACCATTTTTTACCATGTGAGAGCTAAAAATTTGTCTTTTGAGTTACATTCTCTGAAACCAATTAAGTCAGCCGTTGAGCTTTTGGTTTTGTTTGTGATTTTTGATCATTTTGTGACAGCTAGTAATTCCTTCTTAGAAGATGTCTTTTGAAACATCATAAACATATGCTGCCCTAAAATAATCATCTCACAGTATTAGAAAATTAAAAACAACTATATTGATATCGGCAAATACTGAAAAAGAAGTATCAGTACTCATACTTGATCTCCAAAAAATGGTATTGGGACATCCCTAATACAGTCTAAATAATGCTCATACTTAACTTAAAGGCGCTCACACAATCATCACTATGTCTAACTGCCCAACATGTGAGTTCGTCGCTATCACAGCCATTGTAATGATGTTATGATGTCATAATGACTCTACTTCAAAGTTAACGAATCATTTTTGTTATGTGTTATCTTCTACTTATAAAGATGCAACAAAGTACATTTTAGCAATAATATATAAATAAAATGCCGAATAAACTGTTGTAAAGTGTCCTTTCAGCATAAAATGAACTGCTGATTCTTTTCTTGTTGCACTGACTCAGGGGCTCAATGTGGTTTGGATAGCATACCTCTTTCCACCAACACTGTGCCAATGCTGGTGACCAATCTGGTCCCGTTCTGCATATTTCCACTGACCAAAAGGTGGTTCTGAGCCAGAAAAAGCATTCTGTATGTACCACTTTAAGTTTTTAGAACAACAGTGTGACTTGAGTGAAGTTATTATAATCAACAGGCCTGTCTACACTGGAAGAGAATTGCAGTGAAAAACCACTTCAGTTGACAGACACCACATTCCTCGTGCTGTATTGTTACTCATTTAATTTTCCATGCTCAAACAAGCAGAACAATGTTTTTAAATTGTGTCCTTTTTTACGATTTAGATTGGCAGCTATCCATACGTTCTGATGGATCTAGTGATTGAATTTGAGTTGGTAATGGCAACCTGAGTGTGTGCAGCTCTAAAGAGCAAACATACATTGGTGTTGTACTTCATTTGTTTCTTTAATTCTTTCATATTACTTTCTTTTATTATTACTCAGAAGAGTTAACATAAGCTGTTGAAGTTGACTGGTTTTGGATATCAGCTGACAGAGAGAGAGGTCTTGTGGGAGACCGGATCTAACAGTAGATGCTGCATTAGCAGCTGTTTATATGGACAGTGATTCAGCTCAGAGCTGTAAACACTTGAAACTGAATGGACAGATCTGCAACTGTCTGGAGACTTTTCCGGACAATTTTCACAAGATTTGATTTGCCATAAACATCCAGCAATATTGTAGAAAATTCCAAATTAAGCTAAATATTGCTAGAACACTCTATTATTATGAGTAGTGTTGCTCATCAGAGCACTGACTGATGCTTTTAGCTTCTAATCAAAGTGGTGGAATCATCATAAATGGTGGATATGTCATAACCAAAAATTTATCTAGCTCCAAAACACACTTATCATATGTTTAATAAAATCATATAGTTAAGTCATTTAACACTAATCATTTACATAGTTCTATCCATATACTGTTTATTTTAAACCATAACCTGGATTATGAAACTTTTAAATGAATGTATTAATTAAACTGATATTGTAAATAATTGCTGTGCTGTTTTACATGGACATCTACAGTCAGGTCCATAAATATTGGGACATCGATACAATTCTAACTTTTTGGCTCTATACACCACCACAATGGATTTGAAATGAAACGAACAAGATGTGCTTTAACTGCAGACTTTCAGCTTTAATTTGAGGGTATTTACATCCAAATCAGTTGAACGGTGTAGGAATTACAACAGTTTGTATATGTGCCTCCCACTTTTTAAGGGACCAAAAGTAATGGGACAATTGGCTGCTCAGCTGTTCCATGGCCAGGTGTGTGTTATTGCCTCATTATCCCATTTACAAGGAGCAGATAAAAGGTCCAGATTTCATTTCAAGTGTGCTATTTGCATTTGGAATCTGTTGCTGTCAACTCTCAATATGAGATCCAAAGAGCTGTCACTATCAGTGAAGCAAGCCATCATTAGGCTGAAAATCAAAACAAACCCATCAGAGAGATAGCAAAAATATTAGGGGTGGCCAAATCAACTGTTTGGAACATTCTTAAAAAGAAAGAACGCACCGGTGAGCTCAGCAACACCAAAAGACCCGGAAGACCACGGAAAACAACTGTGGTGGATGACCGAAGAATTCTTTCATTGGTGAAGAAACCTGAATCCGATTGAGCACGCATTTCACTTGCTGAAGACAAAACTGAAGGGAAAATGCCCCAAGAACAAGCAGGAACTGAAGACAGTTGCAGTAGAGGCCTGGCAGAGCATCACCAGGGATGAAACCCAGCGTCTAATGATGTCTATGCGTTCCAGACTTCAGGCTGTAATTGACTGAGTTATGATTGTTAATCTGTCCCATTACTTTTGGTCCCTTAAAAAGTGGGAGGCACATATACAAACTGTTGTAATTCCTACACCGTTCACCTGATTTGGATGTAAATACCCTCAAATTAAAGCTGAAAGTCTGCAGTTAAAGCACATCTTGTTTGTTTCATTTCAAATCCATTGTGGTGTGTATAGAGCCAAAAAGATTAGAATTATGTCGATGTCCCAATATTTATGGACCTAAGTGTATATTACCAAAAAATTAGCTTGTATTACACAGATATTAAATTGTCACTCTATTAAATGACAGTGCAGGATGGAAAATGTATACAGTTAGCCAGTACAACCATAGATTAAAATGTACACTTTTAATACTGTGCTGTTTAGTACTGTTAATAAATCCTACTTGTTGCTTTTTTATAAAATAGAAATTTTTTAATAGCAAACTCCAAATAAAAAGTTCTCTACACATAAATAGATCATGGCACACATGTTAAAGATTACCCACAAATGTATTATATGATGAACTGTTTCCATACAAAAGCAGTTGATGTAGCACCCAGAGGCTTCTCCTCTTCTCCTTATGTCAAATCCTGAAAACGTTTAGCAAAGACTGTGCTCGCATTATTGCTTGTAAAAAAAGACTGTGATGTGCTTTGTTTGGTTTTGGGCAGGTTATGCAGTAACAAAGTCAGTTACATTCTCTCAAGTCAGTTGAAACGTGGGCCGATTCTGAGAGAAGCCAAGGGGTTTTATTGGGACTTTTCCCAAAATTGTCACTATGTTCCCCCATACATTGGTGATCATGAATCAGCCTTCTCACTGTGCCTTTATCTGCATGAGAGCAGCAGATGTTTTCATCTGGACGCGTGTGAGGGGAGGATCTCTTCTGCTGCTGTTGGTCTAATTTTAGAGGATGACATCATGGCAGCTCCGCTGCCCCCTCCCGTCCCTGCTTCACTGGGTGGCTTGTATTTTCATGCTTTTACAGCAGAGGAGATCTCTATGATAGATGAATTTCACTCTCTGTATGTGCTCAAATTCACTGCTTCAGATCTGAGTAGATGTTTTCTGTCTCACTCTACAGGAAGTGTGTGTGATGAGCTGTTAAAATAGCAGGAAGTTCTGAGTAGTGAGGAGTGTGAGCACAATTCTGAAAATTGTTTCCTAGTACTGTACTTCCATATATACACGAACACACAATCTACTTACTTTCTTAATTCATGTTCCAGGTCTTATTGTGAACGATTCATCAGTGTATGTTATCATTCACTAACCACTCGTAATCTATTTTAGCAGGCACAATCAGCACTGAAATTGTGTTGCGTCTTGAGTGTTTAAATGAAGTCATTGTCATTCCGTTCCACGCTAGCATGCATTAGGCTCATTGTAGTTTCATTCACAAAAATTTAGGTTGCACTATAACCACCAAAATAAAGTAGGTTGTAAATACATTTTATATAAGAGATGTTTGTGGGGGGCCTGGGCAGTTCAATGAGTATTGATGCTGACTACCACCCATGGAGCCGCGAGTTTGAATCCAGGGCATGCTGAGTGACTCCAGCCAGGTCTCCTAAGCAACCAAATTGGCCCCAGTTGGAGTAACATACTTTTGGTCGTGATTAGTGTTTCTTGCTCTCAATGAGAGACGTGGTGAGTTGTGCGTGGATCGCGGAGCGCAGCTTGAGCCTCCACATGCTGTGAGTCTCCGCAGTGTCGTGCACAACGAGCCACGAGATAAGATGTGCGGACTGACTGTCTCAGAAGCGGAGGCAACTGAAACTTGTCCTTCACCACACGGATTGAGGCGAGTAACCGCACCACCATGAAGACCTTCTAAGTAGTGCGAATTGGGCATTCCAAGTTGGAAGAAAACATCTAGCGCCAAAACATCTGTAATATGTTTATTAAAATCATATAGTTAAGCTTGAAGTACTTTCTCTCTGCTTGTTTTTTAATGCTACAATAATATAATAAATACTTTTGAATCCATGAATTACCTTGCTTTTGTTTAATTATGAAGTGTATAATTATATCAATGCATTAGCATTTTGGCTGTGCACTTGCAGAACGAAGCAAGTATGCAAACACAAAACTATAACTACATGAAGCCTACTGCGAAGGATTGACACAGACGTAAAAATCGACCTTAAGTAATAGGTATCAAAATTCACAGAATTTATTACACCTTACAGCGCATATCAAATTAATACCCGCCTTTCATTCGCATTCATTTGTTCTCGCAGTTTCCATCTGAAATTACTATCAGGCTTGATAAATCATGGCACTTTATTATGTGCACTTGGAGGCACGCCTCTAAATTGCTTGTTTGTTTCATGCAAAAAGTGCCAAGATGTGCTATTTTGTGCGTCCAAAAGACGCAATCCTTAGACAACATTAGTAGATCAGCTCAGACCTTTTCTGCGCATGCTATCGAGTTTACATATATTTTTATACATGCAAACCTTTTGTAAATTAGGAACTGAATGGTAATTGCCGCATTGATGATGCAAATTTGCATAAAATTAAACTCAACAATTACCAATTGTTGCTGCTGTTCATGTTGTCTGAAATCGGCAAACACATTTACCACCATTCTCACTGGCTAATCAAATGTGTGCAGGACCGGTTACATTTTGACTTGGAAAATGAGAAAACCCTGATGATTGCAAATATCATGTAAACGTTTTCTTGCACTGTTGGATTTTTTTAATAAACTGATTTTTGTCAGTTATCAATGTATTGGTGTGCATTTAAACGTGCTGATTGCTTTGTTTTCCGCAAATAGATACTTAATTTATGCAAGGATTTATCTTAACACAACTTATTTTTTTATTTTAAAATTTTTGGAAGAAAAATGTTATGATCATTGAGCTCTTGGGTTTATTTTTATCACATTAATCCCTTTATTATTAATATTAAAGGTATAGTTTGCTCAAACATTTTAATTCTCTCATAATTTCCTCACCCTCATTCCATCCCAGATGTGTATGACTTTCTCTCTTCTGCAGAACACAAACTAAGATTTTTAAAAGAGTATCTCAACTCTGTAGGTCAATACAATGCAAGTGAATGTTGGCAAGAAATATGAAGTTCCAAAAAGCACATAAAGGCAGCATAAAAGTAATCCATATGACTCCAGTGTTTTAATCCATGCCTTCTGAAGCAATATGATAGGTGTGGGTGAGAAAAAAATCAATATTTAAATAATTTTCTTCTATAAATCTCCATCTTTGGCCAGCCCGAACCAGTAGTTGGCAACATGCACAAATAATGCAAATTATCAGAAAACAAAAGAAAAAGTGAAAGTGGACATTTACAGTAAAAAATAAAAAAAAAAGATATATACATTTAATATTGATCTGTTTTTTACCCATACCTATCATATAGCTTCAGAGGACATGGCTTTAACCACTTCAGTCATTTGGATTACTTTTATGCTAACTTTGTGCTTCAAAGTTCTGGCAACAATTCATTTGCATTGAATGAGCCAACAGCTGAAATATTGTTCTAAAAATCTTCATTTGTGTTCTGCAGAACAAAGAAAGTCATCCACATTTGAGATGGCATGAGGGTGAGTAAATGATGGGAGAATTTTCTTTTTTAGGTAAAATGTTCCTTTAATACAGATCACCCTAGCAATAGTAAAATTATCAAGCTGATGGCTTATTTCAAACAGTGGTTGTAGTGGCTGTAAAAGCTTCATTTCATGAACAATATGTAACAAAGTGAGTCATTTGCTTGATTTAATTTTTTTAAGCAGCTACAAAAGGTCCCCACACATTCCTAATTAGCATTAAGTAATTCATTAATATTGAGTGCAAGAGGTACGGCCCAGTGTGTGTTCAGTGCAGGGCATGTGTGAGTTATTGTTCGTGGTGGTTTGGGCCTAGCAGTCATGTCACAGTCACTTTCTAAAAGCCGGGGAGACAATGAGACCCGGGGGGATACTGTAACCCCACCCCCTCTCGTCCGCTCTCACGGGCACTCCTCTTTTGTGCTGTGCAGCTTTAACATCTGTAACAAAACAGTGACAGTGGCCAGAAAATCGTGGGCCACAGCACTCAGCGGCAGCTAAGACTAGCTTTAGTTAAGCAGTGCACAGGATAGAGACATCACACTCAACCTCTTACACAAAGTCAGACAGGAAGCACATCCTGTCTGTCGTCTGTTTACTGTGTCGTTGAGACCTACAGCCCTGTTTCTATATCCTGCCATCTCTGAATGTACCGCAGTACTTCTTAACTGCAAAACAAACCTTGCTAAAGCACGCTTGAAATGGATAAACCTAGCTAGGGTCATGAATTCGTTTTTTTGACAGTTCATTGTCATACACATAACTGCTTAAAATGATTTAATTTTAAGTGTCTAGGTATAGTGATCAGAGACTTTTGTCCTCAGAAAGATTTTAACCTATGTTTTGAATGCCTGCTGCATCTCAAATAAAAGATTTGAGCTGCATATGCCTGCATTGATACTAAAGGCACTGTACAGCAGCTTGCTCGCAAACCAAACTGTGTTATATTTGAACCTGGGCATAGTCTACCAGCTCAGAGGCAGAGCCTCTCTCACTCATCGGGAAGCTCCATGTGCTGAGCTCCCATTGGCTGCCTCTGAAAGAGATGATGTCATACTTGAGTATCTGTGCCGATCCGAGCAGGCATGGGAATAACATTCACTTCCCATTACTTTCTGGCTTCAGAGAAATAAGAGGGTTTTCATGCAGCTTCAGAGAAAAGGACTCGCTAATGTGAGTTGCGTTGCAGTTTTTTTTTTTTTTCATCCCAGATTTCATGCTCGGTTTTTGTATTCCCAGCAGTCCCAGAATCTGCTGCTTGCTGTCTGACCTGATAATAGGATCAAGATTTTCAAAGGTTCATATCTTCCTCACTGCAGAAATGCACCTTTGTCACAATCACAAAAGAGTTCAACAGATCGTGTTGTGTGGCCCATGTGCACAAGGAATACATTAGCATAACAACCACTTTCCTGCGTCTCCCTGCGTGTTTGTGAAGCAGTAATTTATGCCCATCATTGTCATTTATGAATTCTGCTTTTGCATAGAAGACATTACAGAAGACTCTGGGTTTTATGTTGTTCCAATCAATAAAGATGCTCCTCATCTCCTCTCCGCTCCTGCGCTCCTTGCAGCCAATCGCTCTAATGCAGTCGCGCAATCCCACCCCATCCGCGTGCTCCCACAGCCCTCCCAGTACAGGTGATGTCATGCCTTTCTGCCGGGCTTTTCTCTGTCCCTCTCACACTTAGACGTTCCATCTTCAGCAGCGGAGCGTCCAATCGATGGAAGTCTCTCCAGGGAGAGCTCTTTGGGTCTCCGGCAGGGGATGTGCACTTGGAGGCTGGATGCAGCAGCAGGCACACAGACCCCAGAGGTGGACAGCCACGCAATTCTGCTGCTTTTCCACAAAAATCGTTTGCATTGGGTTTGGCCTGTGATACAGCACAAAAACATAGAACCAGAAGGATTCAAACACTGCCAAAACCTAATGTAGAGTTTCCTCTACCTCAGCCTGGACCTTTGTATTTGTGTTCATCTAAAGAAGTAGTTGAGCTGGGTTTCTAGGGTTTATTTGGGTTTTTAAAAATTTTTTCCGAGTGGGATCTCTTGTCTAGTCTAGGCACTGCCCTTTGTGGGATCTAGTTCCTGCAATGTTCCAAGGAAAAACGGGATTGTATGTGGTGACTCTCTGCTAAAACGGGTACTTGGATTGTTTGATTCTCTCACGGCCAGTTCAAGTTTTCTGTAATCCACCTGGATTCTTTCTCTCTGTGTTCTCATTTGGTGTAAAGTTTTCCTCTCTTCTTGCGAAATGGCTTTCCTGGTCCGTTGCTATGCCAACTGCTTGCAGCCATGGTCTTCTAAAGTAAGTGATGTCATAATTCTTTGGTGTGTCGCACTACTGCAATCGCAGGTGTATTTAGGCTATGCAGTTACATGAAATGGAAGCATTGAAATGTTTGTGGTGTATTTGAAGTTTTCTTGTTTTTCTTTTTACATCCATTCTCTAGGAGAAAGGAACAGGGTTAAATATCAATATTTAAATGATATCAATGCCAGAGAATATGTGCAGAGAAAGGTTAGATCTTAAATACAGTATATTAGAGGACTGTATGGGCATTAAGTTGTACCCTGAACGTGGCCCATACCACAAAACTGTGTGACCTGACAGGTACTATCAAATTTTAAGCCTGAACCCAAAATCAATCACTCTTTTTGGAATTTAGTTTCCAAGCAAGTACATTTGTTGCAACAGGCTTTATTTTATGTAAGCACCATAGGCAACATTTGTAACAGTAAAGTAACCGTAAGCAAACACAGTTTTAAAATGGAACGATGGCCCATTTGCACAGCAGATAGAGACAGATTTTTTTTTGTAAATGCTTACCATTAATCAAGCACAGAAACTTTGGTGGGTGAAAAGGAAAGTTGAATCTTTGTGACACCTGCGCTACGCAGTGCACCGAATAAAACAGAACACAGGTATCTTGAATATTTTAAATACATTTATTTTAAAGTTTTTGTTTTTCTACTTGACACAACATAAAAATGCAGCGGTCCTGTGGGAAATGCTGAGAAAACCCCCCAAAACAAAACAGGGAGACATGGTGCATCAGTCAAAGACATTCGTCCAGCACGTTTATGTAGAAAAACCAATGAAAACAGTGCAAATGCACGCAAAAACTTGTTTGGTGTAAACTGCCCCCAACCTGTCTGTGAGAACGAGTGTGCGAGATGAGTTTAAATGAAAAAATTATTATATTTATTATATAAATGTAGCCTATTATATTATCAAAATATTTATAATAAATGTATGACAAAATATTAATATTTTTCATTCATTTTGAGTGTGACCCAAAGTTACAGTGTACTTGGAAAACTGAGCTGAACCCGTCACGAAACTCGATGGTTTGTCCGTTGGGCTCGGGTCAGGTAACAGTCCTTTACTTTGAATTACCACTAAGAAATGATATTAAAGGTTCCCATGAGCAGATAATGGCTAAGTTAGTAATTGCGTGCTGTTTTAGCAGTTATCTTTTATTTATCTGAGCATTAGTCAGGCGTTACTATTGTGGATGAATGTAGATTTCGGGCCAATCAAACAAACAATGTTTTGATAACGTCACTGAGCTAGTGTCAGAGGCACAGGAAGTCAGCCCACAAATTACTTATAGTAGATTCATTAAACTGGGAAAGGATAAAGCTATTTAACATAAAAAAGAACTAAAAGAATGCACACAGCAGCTTTTAAGTCAACATGAAATGGCTGTCGCAACCAATTTTAGTTCTGTAATGTGGCATATTTTGATGAAAGATTTCAATTCATGTTGACTTGAAAGTCAGAAGTGTTCATGCTGTGGGTTTATGGAAAAGCTCAGAAATTTGACCCTGTTTTCCTGTACAAAACCCTTCCTCTGTGAGTCTGAGATAAAATAAATGGCAGCAATACCTTTGGGGCTTCCGTTTTTCAGGAAACTGTGTTGTAACATTTAGCCGTTTCCAGAATGCAAGTCCATGACTGAGTGTGATTATTACTAAAGCGTATGTACAGTATGTGTTCATACAAAGTGCTTGTGATAAATTACTTGTGCTCAGTCTTAAACTGTATCTTATTCCCTGTTGGGTGTCTTCCAAAGAGGAAACGTGTTTCAATCTTTCTGCATCTACTCTAGCTGAACACTCTTAAATGGCAGTTCTACAGACTGTTACACACATGGAAAAGGATTCAGATGATCTGTCCCTCCTTACATGAAGTCAGTGTGACTTCTGATGTTGTCTGGTCTTTGTCTTAATTATAAAAATTACTGGCATCAAAGAAGTCCTCTGGTGATAAGTGATGCACGTTCCCTGCTGTTCTTTTAGTCATTAATACTGCAAGCTGAAATGTACTGTGTACTGATATTGGGGAAGGCTTAGCTAGATAGACATTTTATCTTCTTGACCTAGTTGTTACTTTATTTCAAAACAAAATCTTTGTTTATTATATGTTTTTGGTAAAATAGGTTTCATATGTTACTATTAATGTTATTACCATAAAACATAGTGTGGCAGAACTCTGCCTTTCAACTGCTTCTCTCTCTCTCTCTCTCTCTCTCTCTCTCTCTCTCTCTCTCTCTCGAACTGCAGCTCTGACTCCTCTTTATCTCTCTCTCTGCTGATTGCGATAATTCTCCCCCAGCCGTCCATGCTTATCGCTCGGCCACACCCTGCTCGCCACACGTAGATTGACTGTTTGACTATAATCCGCATCAGGTTCTGAAAGAATAATTATCTCAGTAACGTAGTTAATGTATGCATGCAGTTGTTATTCTCTTAAGTTGGATATTGCCATCTACCTCATGATATGATACTAGTTGTGATGCATCACGTTTCAATATATTATAACGCATCTCAATATAATAATTTGTTTATGATTGAAACCATGACAAACACTTGGGACTGAATCGCTCGATTCAGCACGGCGCTTCATAGAAATGACACTTACCACAATGTTTCGAAAACAAGATTTGAGATTTTGTGATTATTTAGACTACCTACTTCTTCATAATCTGTAGGAAACTATGATTGCACCCATAAATAAAATAATGGATGCAACTAGGGATGGGAATCGTAAAGAATTTAATGATTACAATTCCTCTTTAGGATTCCGGTTCCTTTACAGTTCCATTAACGTTTCTTTCTTTAAAATAACGAAATGTTGTCACCGTGCTCTCCCAGAAAGTTCAGCTGCCAAGACCCAAAATTTTAATCACAAAAATAAAGGAAGCGCAGACCTTCCTTTATTTTTCTTTTAAAGAAGAAGTATTTGGAATTAAGAAATGTAATTTGTATTGCAGTTACTGTCCTTAGCAGCCTGTTGCCAAATGAAGACAGATTTCAACAGAGCAGATATAACAAATCAGAAATAAACTTAACACACTTTTTAATTACTTTTAGAGGCATAAATTCAATCCATGAATTCATCCTAATTCTATTTTAAATACAAATTCTGAACAAACAAAAATATGAAAACATATTTCATTCAACCATTTATTTGTCAAATGAATTTGCACTTTCAAGTCTCAGGACTACACTGTTCGTGCAGTAGATTTAAAAGAACTGGCTCATAAGAGTCCTTCATTCAGGAACTACACTGGTTGTGCTGTTTATTTCACACTGTAGATTCAAAAGAACCACCTCATAAGTGACATCTGTTTGGGTATCAGACTACACTGGTCGGGAAACACCATCAAGAGTATTTTAGTATGGTGTCCCATCAGCATTGGTGAAATAATTTGCATCCAGGAACTGTTAACAGAACCCAAAGTCATAAATCATACGTTGTGCTATTTAAAAAACAGAAATGGAACCAATTACAAATAAGAACCGATTCTCAGTTCCCAACTCTATGTGCAATGGTAAAGCATTGTTGCATTGAGAAAAAGAACAAAATGACTGTTTCAAAACAGTCCTATTATTTGCTTAATGAAGTTCTAATAAAAGGAGCTCTACTCAACAATTTACTATTTTACTAGTCTAAATGTTATGACTCATGAACACACAGATGATTAGTTCATTGCAGGGACCTTAGCTTTGACTTGTGAAGTGCTTTGATCTGTCCAAGCTGGTAGATCTACATCATTCATAATTCAGGAGCCAATAATTGGCCCTCAGCTTTGTGTCTGGGCAGCACTCTCCCGGCTCCATTAATGTCCTGGGGACTGGCCATCTTTGAACTTGGCAGAAAACAACCTGGCAGTGTTTTTAAAGGCCTGCAGAAAGCATTTAGCATCTATTTTTCCCTCTTTACTGTCCGTGGACAAGTTTCACCGTGTTTTACCCCCCAGCTCTTGGATGTCAGGTGTTCTGTCTCTCACATTCTGTTGGATGGTCTGTTCTCATAAAAGCTTTTCATCCACATCTGGACTCAAAATAGAGGGCATGGAGTCAGAATTGGTTGCATGCACTGAGCAGAGTAGGGATACCAAGTCATGTGCAAGTGGGATGTCTAGACCATCTACAAATTCACTCCTTTAGTACAGTTATGATTAGGGATGTGCAAAGCTACATATTTTCAAAATCAAGAAAAGTTCAACCAATTATGAACTAATCCTAATGTCTCTCCAACATATGACTATTTCTTCTGAATGAAAGGCACATTTTTACAAGCTCTTCACAGTGTGATGATGACATTTCACACGTTTGGTTACGAGACATTATGAGAACCAATGAGGTTTGATGTTATCAACGTTGCTGCCTCCAGAGACTATGTAGCCTGAGATGGAGCACTGGTATTAAAATGCCCAGTATGGAGGATATAGAAAATGTACTGCCAATCAGCTTTTAGATACAGACATCACCTGTCATTCTACTTGAAAACGTGCATGCGCATTACCTGAAAAATAGCATTTTTAGCTTGATCTGAGCTAAAGAAGAACCATTTATGATGCCATTGTAGTCAGATTTAACAGCTGATTCGAAATACCGGTAGGTTCTTTCATCATAATATTTAACAGTTTGTCATTTTGAGATTTCTGTCCTTGCCCATTATACAGGAGCTTATGCTGCTTGTATCCATAGAAAATAGCTGCCCAGCAGCAAAGATGGCGGCCAAGTGGACTGAGTTGCCTTGAAAGGGACTTTGCTGCCTTTTGCTGCTTTGATTTAAGCACTTTGGGGATATTTACACTTTAAACCCTAAAAAGTTAGCAGAACTAAAAAAAAATTGAAGCATTCAGTTTCTTCAACTATCTTAAGACAATTAACTCCCAAGTTTACGTCAATAGAACTTTCAGTTTTTCATTTTGTACTACACACACACACACACATTAATATTCTTTACTTGAAATACTGAGTAAGTTAACTAAATTACATTTTAATGGCATGTAACTTTAAATTTGACTGTGACTGAATTTAAAATTAGCATGTAATCTCATCTTAAATACTTCAAGTAGAGGGAATTTAACCAACTAATACTAGCAAGAACTAGCTAGTACAGTGAATGCTGGCATGCTGAATGCATGTGAACTGGAAACGCTATGCTTTGATTAGCATAGCAATTACACAATTAGTAAAGCAATATTCTGTAGAACAATTTTAATTTGTACCTGTCCTCAACCTAAGATCAAGCTCCACTATTCACCATAATGGTAACCCTCAACACATAACAGAAACTCTTCTAAATAACACAACAAAACATTAAACACTAACAACTGAATATTGCACAAATACACATTATATAACACTTAATATTAACGTTTACTCTCCCCGTCGCGTGTAATGCAAAGCATACTGGGAAATAGAATTCTCTCCCCGGTTCTCATTACATTTAAGTTTCCGCAGATTTAAAAAGAATATAAAACAATTCAGGTTACTTAAAGGTGTCAGTTTTGTGAACTCAAAAGGAAGACAAAGTTCTCATCAAGCTTCATTTATTTGAACTTATATGTGTGATTTAATTTTCCCCTACTCAAAACAATGAATTATTTTACACCCCAATTCCAAAATCGTTGGGACAGTATGTCAAATGCTAATAAAAACTAAAAGGAGTGATTTGTAAATTATATTCACCCTTTGCTATATTGGAAGCTCTGCAATTAAACATTATATGATGTTTTACCTTGTGAATTTCATTGTTTTAAAACAAATGTGCAATCATTTCAAATCAGATGATTGCGACACACTCCAAATAAAGTCGGGACAGTCGAGTGTTTACCACTGTGAAACATCACCATTTCTTCTAATAACACTTATTAAGCATGTGTGCACTGAAGACACAAGTTGAAGAAAGTGGAATTGTTTCCCCATTCATCCATTACGCAGGTCTTCAGCTGCACAATTGTATGGGGTATTCGTTTCCATCTAATGCGCTTCACAATGCACCACACATTCTCAATTGGAGATGGTGAGGACTGCAGGCAGGCCAATCTAGCACCTGCACTCTCTGCTTATTCGGCCAGTATGTGGTTTGAAGTTGTCCTGCTGAAAATTCCAGGATGTCCATGAAAAGATGTGCTTGATGGCGGTATATGCTGCTCCAAAATTTTTACATATCTGTCTACATTAATAGTGCCTTCACAGATGTGTGAGATACCCATGGCATGGGCGCTGACACACCCCTGGCCCATACAGACACTGACTTTTGGACATGACGCTGACCCCAGCTTGGATGGTCCATTTCCTTTTTGGCCCGGAGAACAATGTGAATAATCTGAAATGTGGACTTGTCAGACCAAAAACACAGTTCCACTATTCAACTTTCCATCTAAGATGAGACCAAGCCTAGAGAATTTGGCAGTGCTTCTGGACAGTGTTGATTTAGGGCTTCTGCTTTGCATAGTAAAGTCTTAACTTGCATCTGTGGATGCAACGGCGAGTGGTATTGACTAACAAAGGTTTACTAAAGTAATCCCAAGCCCTTGTTCATGATATCAATTACAGATGATGTTTTTTTTAAGACAGTGACATCTGAGGGATCGGAGATGATGTGCATTCAGAAGTGGTTTTAGTCTTGATACCCCTGCACTGAGATCTGACCAGATTTCTTGAATCTTTTAACTATATTGTGCACTTTATAGGTTGAAATGCCCCAAATCCTTCCAATTTGTCTTTGGGGAACATTGTTCTGAAAGTGCTGGATTATTTGCTGAAGCATCTGTTAACAAATTGACAAGTATCGGATGTTCTTTGCTCTTGAAGGACTAGGCTGTTTTTGGAGTCTCCTTATATACTATGACACGATTGCATCACCTGTTTCACATTTCCTGTTTCACTTTGCCTTGTTATTTTAACTAATTAAATTGTTATTAGTCTTTAATTGCCCTTTTTTTGGAGCGTGTTGCAATCATCTGATTTAAAATAAGGTAAAACATCAGATAATGTGTAGTTGTAGTGCAAGGTGGTTATGAGAAACATTCAGAAGACTTGGAAAACAGAGCAGACCCCTTTATGATAGTCAGGCCTTATTGAAAGATAGAGTTGTAGGACCGCTAGGAAAAAACAATAGATTGTTTTATTTTTATGTATCAGCATAGCTGCCATAAAATCTTGATATACCATTGTAAGTTAAGTCATAATCTTAAGTCAAATTAACTGGCTTTTGGATGAATAGTCAACCATTAGTTATGAGTTATGTGAATACAATACTTGTTTACCCTCCATTTTGGAGTTGTTCACTTCTATACTTCATTTATTGGCAGAAATCTTATTCAAGGAGAAAGCGTGTCGAGGATCTGACCTTTAATTTTTGTCGTGTAATGCCGATGGTCATAGATTTCCTTTCAGTCAGCATAAACGGTGTTGCAGGAACTCAAGGTAAGCTGCTCACTCAAAGTGCAGACAACATTTGCCTTGAAGACTAATAATTTAACGATGGAAAGGAACGTGCACGGCCTAATGTTAAGTGTATTGATCCTGATCGCCTAACCTTCCTGTTCACATGACACCCTAAACCTCCCAGGATACAGCAGCTAAAAGCTCTCAGCATTGGTTTGGATAATATTGAGATGGTAAAGAGTCACCACTAAATAATGGAGCACATTTTTTATATAACCATTCTTCTTTATATCCATTTCTCAAACTGATTTACGAGTGCATTCCTCTGATATGTTCTTTTGTTTGCTTTTTCCAGCTTCTGTAACATTCCTCTATGAATTTGCTCACTTAATGAAAAAACATTGAGAAAATGGTTTTGGATAGGAGATTTGTATTTATTTCTTTTTTCATTCATTGAAAAAAATTACACACTTCCCCAACTCATGATACCGTTTTGAATAATAGCTCAGTATTTCATATCCTACTACAGCTGCATTGTCTGTTTCCAAATTACATCCTGGATTAAATGCAAGGTATAGACCTACAAAATAAGAATGCTAATTTAAGAGGGCTAAGGTCTTATATTAATGAGTTGTTGGTTGTCCATACCATCTGCACATATGAGGACATATGGTGTTTACTGTTAAATACTGCTGTGGCTGTCTTTATTCCAGACACTCTGGTGTGTGTGGACAGGTGAGCATGCAGGACTTGGGGTCGAGCCCTCGTCTGGGCTGGCCCATACTGTCTTTAAGCAGAGCCCCCCTCTATGTTCCCCAGTGGGACAGAGCCCTGGCCTTGCTTACTGAGCTACAGTTTATCCTGTGATCACAGCCCTGTTACTCCCAACACCTCAGACACAATCTGGAACAGCTCCTGTAGCTGAGTTTAAAAAGTAACAAGCTCAGTGTAATGACCATGTAACTTGCTTGGTTTTAAATGTGCCTGTTGAGCTGGTCTTGAATAGGGCTGGGTCATATAACAAATATTCACAAAAACGTTTGTGCTGATTTTGCTGCTAATATAAAGCTAAGCAACATTGTGAATATATGTGCCATTAAGTGTCCTAAAAGCAAGTCAAATAAAAGTCATTTTTATTTGCAGCTTTACAGGAAATGATGCTGTAACAGAAAATGAAGCTGTAATGTCTAAAAGTCTTCATTCTGCAGTTTTATAAAAACAAACACAAAAAACTGTCATATTAGTTTCTTGCTAATATGAAAGTGTTAAAGACACACAAGATTTATTTGATCATCATCTCTGATTTATATTTTTGTTTCAGCAATGTCATTAGAGTTTTGATTCATAAATCAGATTCATCATTTTTTTTGGAGCATCGTGGCATTTTTCATGCATAAATGCAGTGTAAATATTTGCTGATAAATATTGCTATTAATAATATTTATTGATAATATTTATACTATGTTTTGTTATTTTGGTGCATATAAATGAAGATTATTAATTATCATTCTTGTGTTTATTTTCATGAGAAACATTGTGAACAAATGTCTTTTTGCTGTATACATTTTGAATCTTGGAATCAATGGCTGGTTTCCCTAGAAAGAAAAATAATCACACTTTAAGCCATTTTAGAGCAAATATATAAATATTAACTGAAACTCCTGACCCGTATCTGCATGATTTTATGCACTGTACTGCTGACACAAGATTGGCTGGTTAAATAATCACATGGATGATTGTTGGTGCCAGATGGGCGGGTTTGAGGATTCTTGTCCAACTGTTCAATAAAGAAGTAGCAGGTTGTCTAAAAAAAGTGCAAACTCTGAGATGGTCAGAGACACTATAATGAGGTTTGGGAGAGATTAAAACTGAAAGGAGCATGACCAGTCATGACCCAATTACAGTATCCTGATGTATCACAATATATTGAATCAGTGTGTATTGTAGTCTTGCAGAAGTTGTTAACACAGACTACTTAAGATATATATAAAATACCACTAATTACAGCTTTAAAGCTTGCGTATCTTTAAAGAAATATTTCAGGTTCAATTTCAAAAGTTAAGTGAGACTTACATTGGAAGTGAATGTGGCCTTTTAGAGAGTTTAAAGGCAGAAATATGATGTTATAATTTTATTAAAGCACTTACATTAATTGTTCTGTTAAAACGCTTGTATTATTTGAGCTTAAATTGTCATTTTTACAGTAATTTTATCATTGTCAAATCAGCAATAACTTCACACAGAAAAGGTTAGTAAGTGATTTTATCATACTAAAATCATGTTTACACTATTGATGGGCATTTTGGTCATTTTGTCTACTCGAGACCTGTTACAAAATGTACAAAAGATTGCATAATCAAAATATAATACATCATACTTTGTCATTGTGTGAGGATTCGCTGCCCAACTCAATGAGCACAACACACGTCAGTCTGTTCTTCCTTCAGGTTACCGTAGTAATCTTATTAAGTGCTCACCATTTTTTTTAATGACTGTCTGAACCGTCTATTTTCAAATCGTGTTTGGCTTAACAAGAGACGCCATAAACATCACGTTTCTAATATGCGTGTTAAGTTGAAGTTCAGTTTTGAAGACACTGCAATTTGTTCCATTTACCTGCGCTCTGTTGTTTGAAACACTCGCCTGCTGTATATGCGTTGAGTCCACTGCCACATGCCTGGTGTGTTTGTGTGTCCACTAGGGTTCTCTCCTGTGGGAAAAGCCGCGATGCTCCATATTGTTGTTATTGTGATGATTCATGAAGTGTTCCATTCAACTCGGAGAGTCAGAATTTCCATCTTTCAGCTGGGGAAAGTGCAATGGAGTGACAATTTATGTCAGACTTGGAAACTTGTGCTGAAATCTTCAACTCCCATTTTGTCGAGATGCAGGTGTGTGTTACGTCACGCAGGGCTGGCAGGTTTACAGTCAGTGACAAACATTCACATTTATTAAATAATATACATTAATGAGTCAAAGTTCTTACATTAAATTATAATAAAACATGTTTAGCAAATGTTTTGCAGAGACAGGTGTTCAAAACTCAGTTAATTACACTCTTTTTATTATCGTAACAATAGCATTGCAGTGTTGTATATCAGCTTGGTTGCAATGAGGCATCTCTGGCAATCAATGTACCCCTCAAAATCACACCGTAATCAATATCAAAATTAAAAATAAGCTTCCTCTTTGACACGTTTGTGTTTAGTTGTGAGGTAATTGTCACTGAATTTCAAATTAAGTGAGAAGTCACATCATGAATGATCACCATCGATCATCGTTTTCATGATCGATCATTGCTGCCACATCCGAGTACCCGAGTACTTGTGCCCATCCCTAGTTTACACGCATATTGTTTGTCTTGTGGCTATACTTTTGAAGTAGTAAGTATTTTAACGTAAAAAAATTGGCCCCCAATCACTTCCATTGTCAGTGCCTCACTGTAACCCAGATTCAAGAAAAGGTGGGTCAAGTCAAAATAATTTTTTGTGGGATTCAACATTATGTCAGGAATGCTGTTGGTTCAGCTTCACTTGTATTGAACCTGGAACATTCTTTTAATAACACATTGACATTTCAACCACAATCCGGTACAGCATTAATTACTTAAAGGTTAACTAAACCCTAAACCAACTTTTTTTAGTTAATTATCTGTAAGCATGGGGCTTTATTAGTACTGGTCATTGATTCAAGTAATTTTTTTGACATTTGTGTATAAAGTGTTTTAATTCTACAATATATGTTGTAAAAACGTCTGAGTGCTGCCCTCTTCAGGTTGAACGGTGGCTACTGCAGTTGAATTTTCCTATTGGCTGTTGCGGTACTTCGTGACGTAAGCGGTGACAGCTGACGTAAGCAGGTTCCAGCTCACCACGCCAGATTCATGTACATGTCGTCTTGCGACCGTGTGAGGAATAATAATAACATAGAGTCTGACAGCAGCTGTCAATTAATCCGTCACTACGAGTCTCAGGTGCCCCCCTTACTATTTCTAGTGGGTGGAGTCAGACTCTGAGCAGGTGTTTAGTTACCTTTTAAAACAGTAACAATTCTTGGTGCATTACAAGTCTAACATGATGAAATGAATGATTTGCGGTTCACTTGTGAGATAGCACTGTATGTTTTGCTGTGAAGATTCAAAAGAACTGATTAATATGAATCATTCGTATGGGATTCAGACTACACTAGTCACGGTGTATATTTCAGGCTGCTGATTTAGAAGTGATGTTGCAGTGTGGCTGAATGGTAGCACAGGAAACAGTGTTTAAGTATTTAATGAAATAGTAGTGTATAATAATAGAATAATAGTGTCTGTATCGGTGGAAGAATGCACGTTTAAAATCGTTAACAGAACCAAAAGTCATCAAGAACATCATTGGGTTCTGGTATTTAAAAAAAACTATTGGAACTGGTTCTTGTTTCCCAACTCCTAGTCTGTTGGTGGTGATCAACAGCTGTACACTGTCAGTCGCAGTGTGGTGTTCAGTGTGTTAGGTTTGTTAGTGTTTCTCTGGTTCACTCAGAGTTTAATGTGTATACTGCAAGACTCTTCTGCTGTAATGTCATTAAACTCGCTCAGACTTGGGCTGCATTGATCATAGCTGCACGCTGCAGGGCTGAGGGCACTCCCACTGAATTAACTCAGGAGGAAGCATCTAACGAGAGGCCACGGCACCCCACACCCCTGCAATCCTCTGCCTCATTCATTCAGCTCCATCCTCAAATAGCTCTAATGCCCAGTGCGTGTGTGATTAATGACATCACTGTGTGCTGAAGATCAAGACCACTGGACACGCTGATGCACTTTACTGACCTCTGCAGGAAAGCAAAGACCTCTGACTCTGTCACTCATATCACAAGATCAGCCAAGAATATAGATGTGCTGAACTACCTTTTTTGATTATCGATTGGACAGTGGGTTGTTTCAATAATTAGTCGACTGTATAATTAGGGTCAACCAGATTCAGGACACGTTCTTGTGTTCACAAAGAGCTGGATGGAGAATGGAGGGCTTTCAAAAGTCAAACAATTTGAACTGGACAGAGGTGGATATTAGTAGTTTGACAGTAATTGTCTTCTTTTTTCTTTTTCTTTTTTTAGAAACACTACTTGGAGAAAGTTTATCTTGCTGATAGTTTAACGGAATGTTTAAAGGGTTCATGACATACCTTTTTTTTTTTTTTTTTTCATAAGTGTTCCTTGAGGTTCACTTATAATATTAGAAAAGGTTTTGCACTATAAACAGACAAATATTTGCAATAATTGATCATTTTCTGCCCTCATTATGACCCTTTGTCAGAAACGCTCAGTTCTGGTGCTGCTTCTATTTTAAGACTTGACAGTAAACACTAGTGTTGGGTTCGAGTCCACCTTATTCGAGTCCAGTCAAAGTTTTTAAACAATTGAGTCCATAGCAGGCTGAGTCTGTTGAGTCAAGTCCGAATTAATCTATTCATGAATCTGAATTTGAATTGTAACCGTAAACTCAACATCAATATTTTAAACTTATTTTAAATTTCACAACTAAGAAAACACAACTGTCAATATAAATGCAAGAAAAACACCTCTATATTTTATTATTAGTTTCCTGCTGAACAAACTTCTAAGTGGTTTCAGAATGAAGCACACGCTTTAGGTATATGAAGACAAAACTGTCCTTCAACACACTTCTTATTGTGTTCTGCTTTTTCCCCTCCACTTAAACACAAACTAAAGAAAGTGAACGCTGCATTAGTCATTAAAACCAGTTATTGTTGTTTCAAAATGTTCTTTTGTTTTTCTACTTGTACATTTTCAATTTGTCCTTTCAGTATAGTTTAGTTTTATTTAAAATGATCCCTATTTAAAGAAATAATACTGAGAAATTGTGAAAAATAAATTGTGCTCAGTGATGTCACAATGGCAGTATATGGTGACCACTTCTTCAAAAGGACACAAAATTATAATTCAGAAGTCTAACAAATGATTGTATGCGACTCGTATCTTGTTCTGAATGAATACATTTTGATGAGAAACAAACTGAAATCGGATAAATTATTAAGTGAAACTCTTCACGTGCGAGTTCATGAGACAGACTGCACGTGAGCTGTAGAGCTACTGGCACAAGAGCAAACCCTTAAATATGGTGTGTTGCTTTCTCTATGATTAATGACAGTTTGTGTAATAATTGTTCACAAGTCCCTGCTTTGTCCTGAGCTGTGAAGCAGCCCACTTTTCTTAAGAAAAACACAGCATATTTGAGTTCTTCCCAGCAGTGGCTAAATTATATAGACATTCAGCTTTTGACACTAAAGGACAATTGATGGACACTAAAGGTGCAAACATTCATTGATGCTCAAGAAGGCAACACAAGAACCAAGAATCAAGGGGATGCAAACTTTTGAACTGGATGATTTGTGTAAGTTACACTACATTTTGTGTAATGTAGCTTTTGAAGGGCAGTAGCCTACTACATAAAATATATAATCTTTTATCTCTTATATTTGCATACATTCTGAAAGGGGTGTGAAAACGTATAGGCCTAAAACAAAAGGGGATGAAAATGTTTATTTTGTTTTATATTTTGTTTTGCACTATTTAACCACATTTTAGTTTTTTATTTACAAATTCCACTTAGCCTATTCTATCCATATAAGTTCATATATCATGTGTAATTATGAGTAGACTTGTCATGTCAGGTACACATTTTAACACAAAATTCACAACAATGGAACCTATAACTCAAAATACAATCCCCACATCTCAACATTTAAAGGAATATTCCGGGTTCAATATAAGTTAAGCTCAATCAACAGCATCTGTACTATGTAAAAGAGGAGTGGTGGTGGTGTAGTGGTCTAAAGCACATAACTGTTAATCAGAAGGTCGCTGGTTCGATTCCCACAGTCACCACCATTGTGTCCTTGAGCAAGGCACTTAACTCCAGGTTGCTCCGGGGGGATTGTCCCTCTAATAAGTGCACTGTAAGTCGCTTTGGATAAAGGCGTCTGCCAAATGTATAAATGTAAATGTAAAAAGTTCAGTTCCACTGTCTGAATGTGACACTTGTCTGATTTACCTCTAGCTCGTGGGGTAAATTAACATTCAGAAAATACCCTGCTTACTTTTTCACATGTTGTGTGAAGACATGGATCGGCTTCTTTCAGCTTGTTGGTGAAAATGCATTTTTGCATTATTTTGGACTGACTGACAAGATGACAAAGAGTGCATGACATCATTGTCATGGTAACCAGATACATTTCAGCTGATTTGCTGAAGACTAGAATGAATGTATCGTCAAATCAACATGCAATGCAACAAAATTTATTGATGCAATAGTAAATCTGTAAAGTGTAAATGAGACAAAATTATTTTCTGTGGTAATCAACATTATGCCACAAATGCTGTCCATAGACATAACCCAAAATATTTTGTAACCTCCTGAGACCCGAGCGCGACTGCTGTGTGCATTTTCCATTTCCCTTTTTGATTTATAACTATTGTAGTAGCCTCTAATAAAAATGAAAATAAATAAATATAAATAATCTTTGAAAATGAAGTACAAATAGTTTTCCTAAAAATGTATGTCCTCATATGTGGACAGCGGGACTATACATTTCAGTGTTCTCTCATTGTGCATTCAAACATACAAGCGATAGCCAGTGCTGAAGCATTTTACCAATCAGAAATTAGCATAATTCATTATGATTCAATGTAATGGCCAGCATCATCCAATCACTGCTAACCATGTTAAAATAAAATTTAGCGTTATAAATTCAGAATTGATATACTGATTGCGTCCTATGCAGGGGTGTTGCTGGACATAAAGATCTACTGGGGCACAGACCCCCCATTACTCATATCGCTTTTTCTTTTTCTTACTTGAAAGCCTGCAGTGTGCAAGAAGTGTGCAACACAATGCACTATACAAAACCTTGCTTAACCCACTATTCCTACACTGCAACAAGTACTGGGAAAGGTAAACATGTGGAGATATTAATCTTTATGAAATTATTTAAGTATCTTCAGCATACTGTACATGAACATTCTCAACGTGTTTTATGGCATAAAAGGCATACACTGTATATGCAAATAACAAAACCGGAGATAAATTTCTTGCACATTTGCATTCCTTTACATTACACATTACACATCAGGAAAACCTTTGTCAAGTAAGTCTATGGAATGGCATTATCCAACGTCAGGCAAAACGTCCTCAGACGAAACAGCTTTAGACAAAAGGTATCAGAATGAGCAGAGAGTTGGTCGCTAGGCAGAGTTGGAAGCTAAACTGGCTGAGTTTGGTTGCTAGCTTGTGAAACTAGCTGAGCTATCTCTAACTTTATAAATGCAGAAGTGTTGTTTCTATAAATTAATAACTAGCTAGCTAACATAATTGGTGTAAGTTTAAACTGACGTTTGAAACTCATTACGTTTACTTGCAACAACAACTCAAAACAAGCCAAAGTCTTTTTTATTCGCAAGGTAATTAGCACACAGCAGCCATAGTTACTGCCAACTGTTTATGTAGTGTCCTAAACTAGCGCTAGTGAATTAAATGATTAATTTCATATCCAAAAGATTGATTCAATAATATCATAATCAAAGACAGTTCTACAGAACACAAAAATGTGTTTATTTTCTCTGCAATTCCATAGACTTGACAGAGGTTTTCCTAAGACTTGATGCTTTTTCATCTGACAGCTGAGGGTGTAGTTTGTTTACCCCCCAAAAACGAATCTCTCCTTCCTATCCCCACTTCGTCCAAATAATTTTCTGATGTCCATCTACAGGAGCCAATAATGTATGTAAAAATAAGATCATCGGTATTATTTAGAAACGTACTTTAGTTTCATCATGTTTTCATAGCCTACCTCAATTCTGACTTGTGTGCCGACACCTGGGCAGGTTTGTGCCAGCTGTGTGTAAGTTCTCAGGTAAGTTAGGATGGAAAGTTCACACTAAGGGCTTACTAGTTAGTTTGTAACTAAGACCGTGCTTAATTTTGTTGCACCACCTGTTCTGAAGGCAAGACTTAACTAGTAGGTCGTAAACTCTCCATAAAGTAATGCGTAGTCACATAATATGACGTTTACCTGTATTGATCCAATAAAAAGCCTTCAAATTTATAAACAGAAGTGTTAAAAAGCCGTGAACTTAAGTTTTATCTCGCTACGGTTGATGTTCAAACCTTGTCTGCTCATGTAACTGTCAGCTGTAATAAATGATATCCCCATTAAAATGTGATACGTAATAAAAGTAGATTTAATAAATAGTTTATTTGCCCTCTGTAAATAACAATATATAGAAACTGTATCTAGGCTGGAAAAATAGACATTTATTCATTTTAATATCTTTGTAAATGTTGACACCGGATGACGCACTTTGAAAACTGCACCATTAGACCGGTTTCATGCTGAAGAACCACTTAAAAGAAAGTTTTTTTTCTCTCTCTCTTGTAAATGTAAACGGGTGTAAATGCAACATCATCATATATGTCGAAATTATTGATGACTATCACACAAAACATGAGCACATTGATGTCATTAAATTAGTCTGCTTTTTTATTTAATCAGTTACTCCTGGTTGGAGGCTTCTATAAATATTTAGTTCATAGTTTAATGGTGCAACACTCAAATATTTAGTAGTGTGTAAGTTGTGAATTAGTGCCCATTTACGCCACAACTATGCAAAGTTGTAACTTGCGTATAGCTGGTGCAATCGGCCCCTGGACTCGTATGTGTGGTTGTGCGCGCTGCAGTGGCTTTGGTTATAGTAAGCGCACATTCGCGCACCATATGGACCTGGATTTCTGCGAGCATGCATCAGATTTGTGTTTTCGGTTAAACTGCATTGCTTTTACAAGCGTTGATTGGGTGGGTTACTGCATTGCATTTAGATAGATTCATTTCTTTTTTCTGGGATTATCAATCTAAATGAATGACCTATAAAGTAAATAAACTCAAACTTGAGCTTTTATTGGGGCACAGCAGATTTATACTGGGGCACGTGCCCCAGTAAAAGGGGTCTAGTGATGTGCCTGGTCCTATGTCTGCCAAACATGTTGAGTGGTGCAAAGATAATTTGCAGCCTGAAAATGAACTTTTGAAGTGATCGCACTAAGCTGTATAGGAAAGCTATATGATGCTCCCTTGCCCCTTGTTTAGTTAATGACTTAACCTCCAGTGTGCTGTCTATCTGCCTGCACTGGTCTCAGTGAAATGCACCTTATTTTATATTCTAACTCCATATAAAGCCTCTGAAAGTAAAATTGTAGTAATAATGCACAGTGAATATAGGATTTCTAAGGAAAAGTAGCCCTATAGTCCACGTCTGTGTTCATTGTGTTTAACAGCGTGCCGTTTCGCAATAAATCGATGACATTTTCAAAATGACATATCAGATAAAACTAAAGACACTGTCTACCACACCTGGAGTCGCAAGTTCGAATCCAGGGCAAGCTGAGTGACTCCAGCCAGGTCTCCAAAGCAACCAATTGGCACGGTTGCTAGGGTGGGTAGTCACATGTGGTAACCTCCTCGTGGTCACTATAATGTGATTCTCACTCTTTGTGGGGCGCGTGGTGAGTTGTATGTGGATGCCGTGGAGAATAGCGTGAAGCCTCCTCATGCGCTATGTCTCCTCAACAAGCCATGTGATAAGATGCTCATATTGAGGGTCTCAGACGTGGAGAAAACTGAGATTCGTCCTCCGCCACCCGGATTGAGACGAGTCACTACGCAACCACGATTACTTAGAGCGCATTGGGAATTGGGGATTCCGAAAAAGGGAACCCCAGGTTTCTTACCAGATGTAGTTTTGTTGGCACTCTCCCAAAGACACGAGAGAGAGAGAGACTGGCCAAGGCGTGCCAAATCAAATGTCATTGTTGGCCAACTTTGGCCCACGAGCCATAGTTTGGGCATCTCTGATCTACACAGTATTTCATATTTTATATGGCACACCTCCATGAGCAAAGGAGAGAGTCTGGCCCTAAAAACACTGAATGAGTGTCTCAATTCACAGATATTTCTTGATTAAAGCATTATGATGCATTAGTGCTGTCACAGTGCTGCAGTTAGCACAAGACTGAGAGTGGAGGACTAAGAGTGGAAATCCTGGAGTCTTGTTGATGTGATCGGTAGGGCAGAAGGGAGTGCACATTTATATTTAATATGGCAGCATCATTAATTCAGGCACAGAGGAGAGCCCCTCTGCCCGGGGGCTTTCAGAGCTGTGAACTGGCACAGTACGACTGCTGCAATTAGCGGGGCTGCTCTGTTTGCCCTAATGCCATCATTACGAATCATTAATGGTCTTTACACATCTCTCAAATGCTGCAGCTCATTCACAGGATGAAAGGTGTGACGCCACCATCACTCTGACGGACAAAGACACTGGATTCACCATTTCAACTCTTCTGTGGTCCGATGGGATACAGGAATACTAACAGTTGACCTCTGGGAATTAAGAGACTCAGTTGGAGTGAACTGATGAGGGTCATGAAGAACTGTTTGCCTCATATTGCATTATTACAAGGACAAATATAGGCCACACTCCACACTATTGCTCTTCATTTATTGGTTTTGAGTTTTCACTATTGCTGATTGATTTGTACTGTGAAGTGTCATTGTTAGTCATGTTTTTATCCAAGTTACAAATTTAATTAATGCACAAAATCTAAATATTGCATTAAAATTGCGAAAGAGCAGCGCTGTTTAAGAGAACACAATAGTCCCTTCTGGGAAGTTATGCAGACAATCATGTTGATGACAGGCTTTGGTATTTCAGAATAACCAGAGCAACATTTGAAATGCCTTATGACAGTAATGATATTCCATCCAGTTTTTGTATGCAGTATCCCAAAATGTGCTTAAAATTTGTGGATGGAACCCCATCTAATGGTTAGGATACTAAACATCAATACACAAACACCCATAGACTGCCCACAGTACATTCACTGACCGTCTGTTGCATATAACACAAAAATGGTGAACATAAGTGAAAATTGCAAGCTCAAATCAGATTGTCCAACTGCTTCTCAACCCCCGGGAGTTGGGTGCACAGATCTGTAACAGTCCGTCAAAGCAAAAGAAACAAAATGAGGTTTTTTTTCTAAGGAAAAAAATCACTTGATTTGCAATGGTTTTCCTGGTCAGAGGCATCAAATCTTTGAAAGGTACTCGAGAGTTTTGTGTGTGGATCTTAGTAGCATGTTAACTAGATATCCATGAGCACAACAGTATATTCAGCTTTGTAAAGTGTTATCCAATTTCAGATTTAACCGGCTTTTAATGTCATATCTAATAAAGCCAAATGTAGTTTGTATCATCTTTTTTAAATGGGCAGTTCTTGGTCAGAAGAAGTTGCAATGTGGTGGACCAGAAGGGAAAAAAAGTGAAACTATAGCAGCATGGACTTGTATAACTAGATATCTCAGTACTGTAGCACTTATGCACCAAAGCTTCCATTATAAACAAGTACTTAGTATTCCACTAGTATTTGTCTTATAGAGATAAATTCAAGCATTTGACCACTTGTATAACAAGTCCTGGTTCGAGGGCTCCTTGCATAGCCCACCGCAGTTGTTTTTAAAGGCATAATCCGTTCTTCTGTCAGAGGACTGGTGTTTGAAGTAGATGAGTGGAGTTGTCATTGGATGGGGGAGGGTGTAGTAGTCTCATGTGCAGACTGACTTTGTTTAATATTACATGGAGAGGTTGGCTGCTCTGTCTGTTTGACAAATGTTGATCATGGAGTTGGGTGGCCATAAAGAGATGCTTTTAGGCTGGTAAGCAATAGAGGGATACAACTCACTATTTGGTTCAGCTTAGAGTCAAGTACGGTTTTTAGGTCTTGAGTGAGTTCTGAGTGAACTGCTTCTGCAAGTTGTGATTGTGTTAGGATTGCCTTTTTTACCTTATCTGTTGCAGCCTTACATTCTATTGAGGTAGTAATTGACAATTGGCAAGTGATAGAACGATATATCATCCAGGCCGATATTAGGCCGTTCTGATATTAGTAAGGGATAATGTACAGTCGGTTGTTATCGCACAATAAATCCCAACAGGGGTTTGTTTTGTGATAACAGCTGACTGACTGTTTTACATGGCTACTAACCACGATTAATTGTCTCTTTAAGGGCTTTCACGATTAATTGTCATATATTTTTAAGGTGTGCTTTTTCTCTGCATGTGTGCTTTATACACCAAATCCTATTTAACTTCAAATAATAAAATAGGAATAAAATATTATTTAATTTTAAGGGTTTAAAAACATATGAATGACATGAAAAATAATGTTTTAAATATCAGAATATTTCTTAATACTTAAAATATGTCTCTCTTTTCGAGAGACTTTAGTTTTGGTCAATTTTACGTTTACACTTGTTTTTTTGAACTCATCGATTATATCTTTTTTAAATACAAAATTGAATAAAATGTATATATATATATATATATATATATATATATATATATATATATATATATATATATATATATATATTTTATTATATTATGCAATAGTAAAATATTTCTGTCCTCATTTCTTTCTTCACTTTCGCGTGTTATTTGAATGCTCTGATGAAACCCAACAGCTCTTATTTGTCATGAAGCAAAACCTTTGAGATTGTGTTTTATCATTTTATCACTCCACAGAAATACAGCGTGCGTCTCCTCCTCTGTGTCACTGTGTATCATTGACACTGCTTGTATAAACCAGTATTATTTGCCATTAACACGATCGTTTAAATTGAAACAAAAAAGTTTACACTTATTTGTTTATATTTTCACGGCCGTTTGGCATGAACCTCTGCTGACAGCGCGTGCATGAGAACGTGTCACACACGCTCTTCAGGAAAGGAGCTGGATGACGTCCACAGTGCGGCTCAGTGACGTTCAGACTCGCAGTTGACACTCTGAATGACACATAAACGTGCCGTTCATGGCATCAATACAGTATATTAGCTTAAAGTTCTCTTATTTGGGCATTAAAATGTGAATTTGAATGCCAAATAATCAATTCATCAAATCATGTCTCAAATAACCATGGTTAGATTAAATAACTGCAATCAGATGGTTATGTATAATTGCGAGATGACAATAACAGAATGTGACAGGGCGGAGGGCGGGGCCGGTTCGTGATTATACACACCCGGTCCCTTATCAGGCTAATTAAGACCCAGCCCCGCTCTCCGCCCTGTCACACAGTTAAGTTGCATTATCATATGTATCCTATATAGCCTGTATTACATCAGTCATCAGCCACACGGCTCTCTAGATATTCACCATCAATAGCCACATACCACACATTTCTAAAGTAGTTTCATAAATCTTTAAGAGTGATTGACCAATATTTTGGCCAAGCTGATATTTGACCATTTTAAGATTATTGGCATCAGGTGTTAACAGTGTCTGCCTAGATAACAAATCATGTTACCTATGCAACATGTCAATTGCAAAATCTACCAACAGCTGGTGAAGTGTAAATTAGTGTATTGGAATTGTAATATATTTAGGCCAGACCAAGGCTTGTTTTCCCACGGGCTATATCTCAGTAATGATAAGATTTGGAGTCAAAAGTCAAGTGGTGCAAATGTGAGTTTTCTCTAACAAAGGTTTATATATTGGTTGCAGACACCTTGTTCAAAACTCCTAAATTAGAATTTTCTTGTGAACTTTCCTCTAAGTGTTTACTGTCATCATGTTTTTTTGTTTTTTTAGCTCTCCAGTAAACATATTAACATGATTAAACCACACTGACATACATTTAGGCAAGGGTCAACTATATTGTGAAGGCTGATGTTTACCAAAAGGGGTGGGGGTATTTTTCATGAAAGTCAGGTTGTGGCTTGTTGTCACATTTTTTATTGGGGTAGGTTGTCAAGTGTTTTAAACGTCCTAAAATCATACAGTTGGTCAATTACAGTATTCATTGGCCAAAACAATGTTTTGATATTTTTGTAGGTCAGCATGTGTTCAGTGATCTCTATCTATTTTTTCCAGGGCAATAATGGTAAAAATGTTAAAAGGTTTATTATGTAGCTAAGATTTTAAGGTATGTGTCTATATTGAAATTGACTTTTAAAAATAAACCTACCCTGAAAAATATACGCTGGAGTAAATATTCAGTCTCCCCACTCAGTCAATCTGCTCTCTTGATATTTGTAGATATTCGGCATCTGCCATTGAAAAACAAAAACATTTCAGTCGACAGTTAGTCTTTAATTTAATCTTTTTAAAACCTCTTTTGAAGATGGAGTTAGAAAGTCTCTGTATCAGATCGTGATCATATCAGTGCATCAGGGTTTGTTGAGAAGTGGCAGACAGGAGTTCTCAGGGTAACAAAGATTGAAATGAAGGGATTTCATATTTTTCTTCATCATGTTCTGCTCAATCTAATCATACATTCATGATGCAGAGAATGCACACAGTTATGGATAGCTGAAGACTGAAACCTGTTCTGCATTATAAATGGTGTACTGAACTCAACTTTGTTATTTTAATAATTGAAATACATTTTTTTTCCCACTTCCTGTCTTGTCTTAACAGCTTCCTGGTGACCTCAGTAAGATGCACCTGACTGAGCACCCCCACCAACAGATGCACATGCCTCCCAGCCAATCAGGATGCAGCATCGCCAGTGACTCGGGGAGCAGTAGCCTATCTGACATCTACCAGGTTTGCCCTGTTTTTCTTATTAAACCTGTGATGACCGAGTGCTGAGCCTGTGTAATATTTTTTTTTTTACCTTGCATATTTACGTTTTTCGAGGATGAGGGGATGTACCTAATTTGGATAGGTACTTGGCTAGTCGGCTAGAACTGATTCACAGAAATGAATTGAGCTCTATTGGCATGTTTTCTGCTGGGTTTTAAATCAGAGACATTATTGAAATATTTTTCTTAATGGTTTCCTACGCATAGGTCAAGAAGTGGCAGGAGCAAATTTAATTTAATTTGTCTTAATTGACAAATTAAAAGCGCATTGCATTCACTGCAATACTGGTCTAGTTTTATCAATTTTTATGTCTATTTTTTATATATTTTCCTGATAATTATATAGAGGTATGCCATTGCATTTATGCATGTACATATAATAATGTAGTGAGGTGCGGGATATGTAAAGCTCAGATGAGTCCAAGCGGAGCATTTACTGAATGCTTTGAGAGGGGAGGGGAAATCTGTTGTTTTGCTGTGTTTGTAACTATATATGGTTCTCTTAGAAACACTTTGTTTTTTAGGGGTTCAAGCCTGAAGGGCTGAAACCCTATTTTATTTGTATGGATTTTTATTTATATAATTTTTCTGCCCTACAACTGAATGTGCAGACCAAACAGTAAGGCCTAGAGACTTGAAACTTATGGGGAATGTAGTTCTCCTCCAATCTACAACAGCGCAAAGTCTCACCCCGATCGACCTCACGGTGGCGCTACAATGATCAAAACAAAGAAAATGCACTTTTTGGAAAATAACTCTTGAACCGTATGTCCTAGAAACAAAATGAATTTTTCCTGAGATTCCTTGTGTCCGGTCGAAGAGTTTTACCCTTATCAAATTGTTGCTCCGCTCCTTCGTTTTCTGCTATTTTGGATTATTTGAAAACAATTCTAAATGAACTTGTCCTAGGCCATTCGTCCAATCAGATCCAAACCAGTGCAGAAAGAGTTCCAATATAAAGAGTTAGTATTTTATTTATTTTTTTTCCAAAAAGGTATCACAGTATGGTGTAAGTAGGGCCTGAACAATTAATTCAGCCCAGGGGCCCCAACAAAAATGTCTGAAATAAAGTTTAACATGGTATATTTGATATTGAAGTCAAAGAATATTATTTACTGTGTTTTGTTTAATAATATACTTACTAAAGATACATTTTGTATGTCTTATAGAAGTTTTCATTGTCTTATGCCACATTCTCAGACTTGTAGTCTTAGAAGTGTTTAGAAGCATGTTTTTCCCGATAATTCAGAAGAAACAACGTCATTATATCACTATAAACATATTTTATTAACATTTACAAACAATGTTACATTATATAATGCTTAAAAGAATATTAAAATGGCAGTTCTACCCATATACACCATTGAAATATGCTGCTTGTCAGATCTGCTCTTGTTGATCACAGGTAACCATGAGTAAACCTCAAACCATCAGTCTCACATGTGCTGAAAAACAAACCTATGTAAAAACAGCACTGTGTTTTGCAGGTATATAGCAATTGTATGTTTCAACCACAGATGAGCTAAGCCTAAGAGCCCAGAAATCTTGTGTACCTTTAATTAAGCCAGAAAAGGAATAACAGTGCATCAGTATTTTTTGACATTAGGCGAATTCCAATCGAAAGTGATCATCCCTATGCTCTACAGAGTTCTTTATGTGGGCACTCTGAAGGGAGCATAGCATTACTGTATGGATGTACCCTTCCCTAATAGGCTTTTGTTGAAGGGCCAGTTTTTATTTATTTATGTTACTTTAGTTTGGAATGTTTGAAAAGCTCCCATTGTTTGCTCTGGATATTACTTTATTTGCACTGCTTCTGTGGCTATTTTAGAATAGTGCTGCAGATATGGCTTATGACAGGAAATTATGCAAACATTACTTTGGCTGTGACATTTGCATTCAGAGTTTGAGCTACTTTAGGCAGTTCACAAAATTGTCCTTATCTGGCTGATAAGAGCCTTTCTGTTCCCACATTATTGAGAAGGACACGCTAGTGATGTAAAATACACTAAATTACATTAGTATTGATCACATTGACATTAATGTTAAAATATTTGCTGCATAGCAGCAAAAGAGCAATGCAAAGCCTTCCGGAAACAAACCTTGTGATTTTCACTCTTAAACTGAGCTAGATGGTCACATTGCTTATCAGAATCAATGATGTTTGTTCTTCCACAGGCCACAGAGAGTGAGATGGGTGACGTAGATCTATCCGGTCTCCCTGAAGCTCCCGTGGACTCGGAGGAAGAGGAGGAAGATGAAGATATAGAGCGTTCCTCAGAGGCTCTTCTGGTCAGAGATCTGGTGCGAGAGTGTTTGGAGAAAGATGCTGTGGATCGGACTGATGATGACATTGGTAAAGACATTAATCCATGTTTGTTGAGTAAATATAAATTACAGGCCCCTCTGTAGAAGTAGGAACTGTTGCTACCTGCTTTTTCTGTGGCCTTTGTTCTGGCGGTAGTCTTCATTTTATTTATAGAAAAGTCTTCAAAAAAGACTGGCCTTGAACCAAACAAACCTGCTTCAAGATGAATCCACTACATAGCAACCTTTGATTTGATGCAGAAAAGTAGTTGAAAATAGGAAAAAGGGTACAATTAAATGTACTTATGAGAGATGAATGACCTAACTGTGGATGACGTAATATGAAGTCAGAAAATGTGTGATTTTAATGGATTTTCTTATTTTTAATAGGGTTGCAGATTTTATGCATTTTCCTTAACTGATTGTTTAACACTTTAACAATCAATAATCGGTTAATCATTAATAATTAATAAGATATAAAATGCACTTCTTTTCAAATTATTTATTTAAACAATAATAGCGGCACATTAGTTATGTGAAACAATACGAAGCTCAAGCTATTTAAACGAACAAAATAATAGAACAGTAAGGCTCTTGCTCGAAACGGCTGCTAATTTATGCCTCTCCTAATTAAACAAACGGCACCACCATTTGACAAAATGTAAAATGGTGCACAACTACTGCAAGTTCTAGACTAGCAAAGGCAGACCAGACCAAACCCTTTTTTAAATAAATATAAAGTGCTGTATAAAAGGAAAATAAAAAATGACCCTCCACAATAATCTGAAATCCTACTGGTTTGTATTAAAACAAATTACATATCTACACGGGAAGGAGTGAGTTGTGAGCGTGGTAAAATACTCTTAAACTCACCACAACATATTTAAGACCAAGGCCTACTGGATTTTAAAATGAGCATATCTACGTGTTCAGAGGTGAGTTGTGCACGCATTCTGTTCACTGTAAGTCCAGCTGCAAAAAACACCCTCTCTGATGGCACTGATGACCCTGGGATGCCAAATATTGCCTGGCCAACTTGGCCAGCCTCAGGGATGCGATAGCCTGGTTCAATGTAGTTCAGTAGCTCACGAAATCCCTCACCGTCCACCACACTTATAGGCATCATGTCCTTTTCCACCATAAAGCACAGCCTCTTCTATCTAACAAAACATGCTGATTTATGTGATTTGCAGAGCTTCAATATTTTATCACCGATTCACTTTCATTGATTGGACTAAAAGAGCTGAGATGTACTTCCCAAAAAATTAATTTGTGTTCTGCAGAAGAAAGAAAGTCATACACATCCAGGATGGCATGAGGGCGAGTAAATGATGAGAGAATTTTTATTTTTGGGTGAATTATTCCTTTTTAAGTGTGATGCAGCCCCTGTTCAAACAGCTTTTCTCATGCCTGCTCTACCTCCTCTATTGTGCAGGACATGACGTGCCAAGTGATCCAGCTTATTTAGCATATTTTTGCATTCCTCTTATTGTTTGAACACGTTTTATGCACAACAATAAGGCTCTGTCGGCATTAAGGGAAATTTAGACCCTACATATAAACTGATTTTACTGTAATTGTTTCATACATTATGATTTAAAATGGTGATCAGTGGATTGAAAATAACTTTTCATCTTTTCATTTCTGTTCTCATGTCTCCCTTTTATTTTTTGGAATCAGATTCATGTAGTGTTCATTATAGATAAGTGATGTATTTTAAAAGTTGGCATACAGTGTTCATTATAATGGGGTACAGGTTTTGCAACTCAGTACTCAATAATCACTACTCGTGATTACTTTTAAATGAGCAACTCTTTTACTCTTAATTGAGTAGTTTTTAGGACAGCTACTTTTACTTTACTCACACTACATTTTTTGGGAAGTAACAGTACTTATAATTGAGTACTCTTTCCACCCCTGCTGGTATGTCTCATTTTCCGGTGTGTCTCTCTCTCTACAGAGCAGCTCCTGGAGTTCATGCATCAGCTGCCGGCGTTTGCTAACATGACCATGTCTGTGAGAAGGGAGTTGTGTGGGGTCATGATGTTTGAGGTGGTGGAACAGGAGGGAACCATCATACTCCATGACAAACAGGAGGTAGAGACACACTATTAATTTTCTTTAACCCCCAGACATCAACTATGAATTCATTTGAAGTCAACACAATTTACACTTACGGTCAGATGTAAGTTGTATGCACAATTAAGATTCACATATATTTTTCAGTCCAATTATAATATTTGTGAAGTTGTTTTGTTGTGTTGTTGTTTTTTCCAGCAAAACTTTTCAGTAATATATGATAACTGTCTGTGTCCTGGCTCTTGCAAATTCAAAAAGTTTAAATATGCTACGTTCATTTTAATGAAAACAACAGGCAGAACACAGAATGGCAGAGGGCCTGTATTCTGTTTATGTAAACTTATATCCACTTATATAAGACAACAGTGCAAAACAGCAGTAATAGAACTAAAACCCGCGTAGTATGCGTATTGGGAGTGGCGGTACTTCTTTGAAGTATTTCCACAACGCAGACATTGGCATTTGCTTGGTGGCATCTTGATAATGGCTAGATCGATCAAGAGTGAAACTCGGTGGCCTAAATTTCTGTGCATGTCTAATATATACTGTGTATATATATATAGTGGGCATGAATGGAATGGATATTGAGAGATATACCTCAAAAGACTGTTGTATCATGTCTGATACATTTTAAATTTCTACTGGCTTTTTCAATAAAATAATATACATAATTTTAACCAAGCACAAGTTGTTTATATTCAGCAAATACTCACTTTAAAATATCAGTTACAATATAATCATTACTGTCACTTTTACTTTATTAAAATAAGCTGTCATTTATCCCAACATACTTTAAGAGTACATTTTCACGCAAGACCGCTGCAATTTTAAATAGATGATGTAAATGTTGAAACCACTCTTTTTCTTCCACAAATAACCACTAGATGGTGCCATAAACATGTGAAACATGTTTGGCTTGACAGCTTGAACAGGGCATGAAACAGGAGCTGTCAAACGTTTCATATCATATTTGATAAAAACTGCATTATAGGGTTGATAGTGAATAATAATAGATTTGAAAAATAAACGTTAGCATTGTGACACATAAGGCTGTTCTGGAGGGTGGCATTAATATCCTCCTCAAAAGGCTTTTTACGATGTTGTTTGAGGAGAGAACAAGTCCTCAAAATCCACTCCAAACACACATTCAGGTCTGAGTCTGTTCTGGGATGGAACGCCCACTTTTCATCATCCAGTCATTTCCCAAAGGATAAAATCTGATCCCACCATATTCGTTAAATATGCTGTTTTACCCAGGGAAAAAAGCATGCTATGGAAGTAAAATGGGTTACTGTGTTGCAGTTTTAGATTGATTTTAAACATCACACTAGAACAGAACTGTCTGTACATCAGCCACATCTGTCTGATCTAGTGTATTTCAAGACTTCAAGCTTACTTTCAATGAATGGCTCATGATCAGATTAATTATACTAAAGCAGCAGTTTTGTTCCTCTGAGCCTCTGTACTACACTTTCTCACTCTACTGTATACCCATACTCCTCTAGAGAGCAGTGCAGCTTTTCTGAGCTTCCTTAAAACGGGGTTTTGTGCCATTAGTCATGAAACACAGACAGACTCTCTAAAGCTGCACAGAGCTCGTCATAAATTAGTTTAAAACAAGATGGTTTGAATGTCACATTCAGCATTGATGCTGTGTGTGGGGGTGTGTGTGTGTGTGCGCGTGTGTGTTGGTGTGTGTGTGTGTGTGTGGGCAACAGTGAAGGTCAGCAAAACAAGCACAATTTCTGTGCTGATGAGAAAGAGAAATAAAAGAGAGGAAGCGAGGAAGGGTCAAAATGTTTCTGAGTTTTTATTGCAGTTTCTGGAACTTTCCATGAATAGTGTAAACACAGAACTTGAAACTTGAAGTCCAATTTGTGTTCTTTTTCAAAAAAGAATAACTCAGAATCAATCAATAACTCAGAAGTTATGGATTGTAACCCTGAGGTGGTCAAACTTAATATTATAGGAGCGGTTGTATTTTCAGTTTTTTTTTTTTTTTTGCCACCTTATAAACATTTTGGACATGTCTGTATGGACTCTTTTCCCATTTACAGATTTGCAACTGCAGAGTATACTGATATAAATGTGCATTAAATAGTTTCAAAATTTGTCATCACAGTCTGTGAGAAGGGTCCATAAAATTTCAAAGCATTGACATTTTTACAATTTCATTATTTTATAGCATAATGAGTGAAGAGTGAAGAAGAAAAAAACAACAATTGCCAGAATGGGTTAACAGGGTTGAGTAGTACAGTTTTAATAGTTCAACTGACCGAAAACACAATTTTTTTGCTTTTCATGCTGTTTTAATTGAATGTTTGACAATAGTGTAATGTATGTAATCGCGTTCTCTATAAAGATTATGAGATTGGTGCCTTTATTGCTTTGAAAAAACAATTGGACACCAATATACAGGCTATTCTTGGAAAGGGCCTTCTGCCTGCAGTTGTGACACACAAAAGCATAAAGAATGTTTGCTATGGTAACATTACTGCCAAAGTAATGCCAATGACACTATCATTATCTCCATAATAACATGATCTTAAGAATAATTCTAATCTGCATAAATCTCATTGTACTTCTTTATTAACATGCGTGTAATCTTTTTAAAGCGTCGCATGTTGAGCGCTATAGATTCTGAGTTTGTATACATGTTGAGTGTACAGTCTGTTATCATAGTCCACTCATGAGTGTTGTGTGTGTGTTTCTGTGTGCAGTTGGACCTGTGGTACGTGATCCTGAACGGTGCTGTGGAGATCTCTTATGGAGATGGCCGAGCAGAGATCCTGTGCATGGGCAATAGTTTTGGCATCTCACCGTCTTTAGACAAACAGTTCATGAATGGAGTGGTGCGCACCAGAGGAGACGACTGCCAGGTAAGACCAATTCTAGTTGTTCACATTATCATTAAGTCATTTATACAGATCACACTTGCCGGAATAATGTTTAAAGTGCAATACTTTGCTATATGTCTACGATGACACGAAGTAGATCAATTAAACTGATTGTTCACCCAAAAATGAAAAGTGCATCATTTTCTTGCCCTCATGTCATTAGAAACCCGCATAAGTTTCATTGATCCGTGGAACACAAAAGATGAAGTAGAGCAGATTATCCATCGAAGCGCTTGTATCTCATTTTGCACTTATGCATATTCAAAATGGGCACGTCAGGATGTGCACGTCACAGATTTGTGACGCGACAAATTTGAATAAGCAGAAGCACAAATGAGATTTCAGAGCTGCTGCGTTAAGCATGATTTTCAGTGAACAGAGTCAGAGTAATGGCGGCAGGGCAACAGTTGCTAAGACAGGATTGATCAGAAGCGCTTTTAAGGCTGGGTTAGGCGAAGGGTCAATTGTTCACCGGTTGTTACAGACCTGTGTGACTTTCTTTTTTCTATGGAACACAGAAGGAGATGTTTGGCAGAATGTTAGGGACTGATGACCTTCTTTACCTTTTACTTTGTCGTTTTATCTTTCCATGAAATGGAGGTGAATGGTGACTGAGGCTGTCATTCAGCCTAATATCTCCTTTTGTGTTCCACTGATAAAAGAACGTCCATTGGGTCTAGAAGGGCATGAGGGTGTGTATAAAATGTCAGAGATTTCATTTTTGGTTGAACAAATTTTTAAATTACATTAAGCCCAATTTGTATGTTAACTTGCTCACAGCATGCTCATTTGACAGAGTGAACGCTGTTATAATTAAAGGAACAGAGATGACTGAACACACTGTGGTCTTCCATCATTAGGTCCTGAAATGTAAATGCCTCCTAATATAGCTGCACCAGAGCAGTGGTTTTTTTTATAGTGTCACTTCTGATTCCTTAAACACTGACTTTACCTCGACTTCCTCTTACACTATGACTCCAGTCCTCACACAGTCCACACACACATCTTCTAACACACACTGAGCACACTAACTCTGTACTTTCACTCATGAGTGTGCACAATGAATGCACACTGCTGCTGTTGGATTATCCTTGTCTGGTGCAGAGTAACGTTCTGCTGTACTATCAGTTCATTGCTCTTCCTCATGTTGTTGTGGATCAGTTTGTATGTATCGCTCAAGAGGACTACTGCCGCATCCTCAACCATGTGGAGCAGAACACACACAAGGTGGAGGAGGAGGGCGAGATCGTCATGGTAAAGGAGCACAGAGAGCTAGACCGCACCGGGACCAGGAAGGGCCACATCGTCATTAAGGTGAGGATGTTCTTTTTCTTAATGTGCAACATTCATCACTGCATGTTATTCCAAACAAAAACAATTTTGTCTACATAATCTTTCATCAAAGTGTAAATAACATGCTCCGCCACTGAAAATACTTTTGTCTCGAGGGTGACATCACTAAGGCAGTGTGGGATATAGAGCACAACAGCTGTCTTTGTTCCGGAAGTACTCTCACCAAGCACTTTATTAGGAACACCTGTACACCTACTTATTCATGCAATTATCTATTCAGCCAATCGTGTGGCTGCTGTGCAATGCATAAAATCATTCAGATACGGGCCAGGAGCTTCAGTTAATGTTCACATCAACCATCATAATGTGGAAAAAATGTGATCTCAGTATCAAACATTCAATGAGCGGCAGTTCTGTGGATGGAAACGCCTTGTTGATGAGAGAGGGCATTAGAGAATGGCCAGACTGTTCAAAGTGAGTATGAAAGAAAGTGGGAATCAGCCTTTCCTCGTGGTGAGATAGGGTCTTAGTGCAGGTCGGGGAGTGTAAATAGGACATTCCAGGATGTAAGTGGGGTACGATGGCTGCACGTGCTCCCCTCCTGGTTCCAGCGTGCAAGGGGCGGCCTAACTTCCCTGGAGGCCACAGTGAGTGTGAGGGAAATGTGGCCCGGCTTCCTAGCCCGTTGGCAATGACATGTGCGGTACTCTCCGGCGTCTCACACTGGAGTTCCTCCCCACTCTGCTCCTGGACCTGCGAGTACACCAACGTGCATGCACTGGAGTAAAACGCTCTTGATTTTAAAGGCAGTGGTGATGAGGCTGTATTCACTTCAGGTGTGCCTCATCAGCCGCCCACTCCTGTTGTGAGCCTGGCTGAAGGACTTCCCTGAGGAGTGGCAGGGCAATGATTATCCAAGTGAGGGATGTGTGGTTCTGCCACACACGTATAAAAACAGTATAATTTTATTTGATTAAAAATATTCTTAAAATATTCCTCATGTGATTGAGCGGTCACTGCTGTACTGATTCTCTGATGTATATTTCTCTTAGAATCATGGTTAGTGTAGTTTGTTTTTAAATGTTTTATTATTTACCAGAAAGAAAGACTGTTCTATTGGTTAACTTGAAGTTGATTTCCCATATGTGTCTCACTATATATTTTTGAAGTGCTGTAGTATTTTACTGTCTTCCTTCTGAAAATGTGTTCTGTGCAGATTTTTAGTGTCACTGCACTCAAAATCAACTTTCACACTTGCTAAGTCTGGTTTACATAAGAAATTGGGTTTTCATACCCTTTCAGTTCAGTTTCTGGACCGTTTCAGGCCGGCTAGTGTTGGTTTCTGATCCTCTAGAGAAGGGCTGCTTTTTGTGACGTTCGCATCAGTCACATGATTCCTTCTGTGCTGAAGTAGAAGTCATGATCTGTTGTATATAATGATTTGTGTTTATTATGTTTTCTATCTGTCTCTATCAGGGCACCCCTGAGCGTCTGATCATGCATCTAGTGGAAGAGCCTTCAGTGGTGGACCCTACTTACATTGAGGACTTCCTGCTCACATATCGCACCTTCCTGTCCAGCCCCATGGAAGTGGGCAAGAAACTGCTGGAATGGTTCAAAGTGGATAGTCTGAGAGACACGGTCAGTATGTTTGTGTGTGGGTTCAGGTGCTTGTATCTCAGCAACATTTTCATTTCATCAAATCATCAAACATGAGGTGTTTACTCCGAATCACATGACCACTGCTTTCTCCTGCAGGTGACGAGGATCGTGTTGTTGTGGGTGAACAATCATTTTAATGATTTTGAAGGAGATCCTGTCATGGCTCAGTTCCTGGAGGACTTTGAGAAGCTACTGGATTCCTCAGTGAGTCACATGACAGATAAAATAAAACAAACAAAATTTGCAAGATTTATTTAAAGCTGAAGTGTTTAATTTTTTTTATAAATATTTTTTTTCTTGTGTCTGAACTGATTATGCAAAGTCAACTATAAGTAAGCCATTTGTAGGTTGATTTCAACTAAAAGTCTAACACTTTAATGTCTCTTTTTTTTGAGCAACTCAGAACATAGAAACATTGGCTCAACCAGTGGTGTAAGTTTTAAGTGGGGCTGCCTCAACCTACAACCAATGGAAAATGGGGCGTTCTGTGAAACCTGTGATTATTTTTAAATTCCATTTGTTGGTGCTAGGTGTCTCTGAATTGACACTCTTTAGCTTTAATGCTATCAGACTGGACGGGTTGCTCGAAACAAAGAGAGCAGATTAATGTTAGTGCCACAGAGTCAGTTTTAGTGTTTATACAGTGATTACAGTTGACCTACAAATGGCTCAAAAAAGTTACACGCTTCAGCTTTAAGGAATATCAACACTAGAAGTTGTGCTGTTGTATTGAATATCAGCATTGTTGCTGCAGGTAATCACAACCAACCATGCTGATACTCTTTGCAATTGTGTGAATGTGAGTGTAATATTGCTTTTATACAACAGTTCTATAAATAAGAAGTTAACATTTAGTCATTTCCATTTTAGACTCAATAATTGCCCTATCACTGTCTACTTTTGCTCCTCAAACACATTTTGTTTTTCCAGATGAAGCCAAAGCATGTATAAAATAACCCCTTTAATTTTGACTAGATTGATGACAGTGTGATTTTTTTTTTTTTTTTTTAAATGGATAGTTCTCCCAAAAATGTAAATGCTCTCATCATTTACACACCTTCATGTCATCCCAGATGTTTATAACTTTCTTTCTTCTGCTGAACACAAACAAATGTTTTTAGAAGAATATCTCAGCTCATACTTTAAAGTACATACTTGTTTATGACTCTGTCTCAGAAAATGAAGGGTCATCTGCGGCTGCTGAACATCGCATGTGCTGCTAAAGCCAAGTGTCGTCAGATCACCCTTCAGAAGACATCCAGAGAGTCTCCGCTTTTCTTCGCGTTGCAGGGCGGCAGTGACCGGGGCTTTGGTATCTTCATCGAGAGCGTGGAGAAGGCCAGTAAAGCTGCAGAGGCCGGACTCAAACGTGGTGATCAGGTGCTGAACACACTCTTCTCTTCATCACTGTTACACTAACACATTCAAAAGAACATTTGCCATGTTAATATTTAAATATATACAGTGTATACATTATCCTATTTCTCCTGTTGTCTCTTGTTTAGATAATGGAGATCAATGGGCAGAACTTTGAGAACATCTCGTATTCCAAAGCGATGGACATTCTGAAGAACAATACGCACCTTGCTTTGACTGTAAAGACCAACATCTTTGGTACGTCACAGAATGCATAGGGGAAAAAAAAAAACACAAACGTATTCTTATACTACAGCATTGAAATATTGATTCTAATTGGTTGACACACATTTCAAGGGTGTTAATGTTCTATAACTACATTACAGGAGCATTGCCACATTCTTTCCAAATTGTTTCAAATGAACTTCTCTTAAGCAATGTGAATTTGAGTTTCTCCTGACCAACGTTGACAAGTGAAAAGCGTTAGTACATTTTGTTGGTCGCTTGGTTTCTATTTATGTGGCTGTTGCTCTGAGTAGCTCCACTCACAGGCAAATCTCATTGGTGTAACATATCGCCCCTCATAACTGTCATTATGGCTGTTGGTTGTGCCTGCATGCCTGCCCATTTTCATAAATAAAAACGTTAATGTGTGTAAGGTAAAGAAATATTTTTGAGATTGTAAAACAGCAACTATTTCCTGATTTTTAGATGGATGGTGAATTCTTAAATTTGAGAACCTGTGGATTTTGATCAGCCTATCATTTGAAATTCACAATGTGATGAGTAGCATATAGTTCATTCCCTCGTTAAAGATGCTTAGCACACAGTTTTGGGTATTATTATAGAAATGTATTCCTGCTGTATTATCGATTATTAAATTCTGTCATTGAGTGTATTCATCGCCAGATCAAAGCACCAAAGTATTTTACACCCATGACTTTACATCACGTCTCTGTTGTAGTTTTCAAAGAGCTTCAGAGCCGTGTGTGGCACGAGAAGAAGAACGGTGGTCCTCACATCCCCAAGATTCAGGAGAAGAAGAGCAACCGCTTCTCCATCCCCGATCTGCCTGGAGACATGGAGTTTCCTACTGACAATAAGAGTCACAAGAAGATGAAGGCCAACACAGTGTCTGGAGGACGCAACAAGATCCGCAAGATGCTGGAGAAGACCAGATTCAGCATCCTACCACCTAAACCCTTCAGGTACAGACAAATAAATCCCTGTGTGGAGCCTGTGTAGAAGTTGCTTGGTGTTCAGGAGGAGATTAAACGTTTACTCCGTGCTCTGTAAAGCCCCATATATACTCTACGCTAGTTTGTGTATACAGAAACTGTTATTGTAGCTAAGCAAACTCAATTTCATTTGCCGTTGGGTTGCAAAATGTGTCAGACTGTCTAATTGCATTCTCAGCACTGCCACAAAACATTTTTAAATGAGTGTCTTCTCCAATAGTCAGGTTTCTCTTTCAAGTCAAGGGCTTTTTTTCAAATACATTTTTTCAGACTGACTGTTTAAACTGCAGGTTATTTGAGGAGAGATCTGATTTGTTTTTGCTCAGACTGGACTCGCTTTTGCTCTCACATCCTCATTAGTTGTGACAGTAATGATGCAAACTTGCGAAGGTTTGCCATATCCACATATTAAAATATTAGTCTCAGACAACAGCCTAAAAAGCAGGAGAGGTGGCATATGCAATGTTTAATGCTGCTAGGGTTTACAGCTGTCCCGTTTTAGCAGGGACATCCCATGTTTTGGCCGATGTCGAATTCGATATGCCTTTTGTCACATATTTTAGTGGGCAAAGAAAAATCCCGTAGTCAAGGCTTTTTGTCCTGTATTGAAGCATAAATTTGTTGGATAGCAAGACAGTTGAAGATACCCCATACTGCACTGAAGCACTCAAAATGCTTAAGCACCCTTATTGGCTTGAGACATTCAATACCTTATTGTGTTGTGATGGCTCACAGTTGGTGTGTGTTATGTTAGCTACGTCTCTTTAAGTTTTTACTTGCATATGTGTAATGCACTGGCCAAACATTCAAGTCTGAGTTTGTGTATTTGTGTAAAGATTGTTTCCTCATAATAATCTTCATTCAATGTTTATATTTCTCTGATCTTCATGTTATTCTCCTGAACAACAAGCTTGAGAATTTACATGGTTTCACCACCTATCTAACTCATGTATTTGAAAAGCTCTTGATTGGCATCTCTCTGAGCTCAACAGTGGTGTATTCTGAGCAGATGGCACAGACAGAATACCACACTGATAAATGAAGCTGCTGTCATATTCTTTTTGTTTCTAGAGGCAACTGAAGTCTCATTCTCTGAGTTTAAAGTCAGCGTGTAATAAAAATATGTTGTTTACGTTGTTTTTAAATGTTACTGATCATATTTTATGATTCATTTATATAAAGTGGAAAAAAGTCTTTGTTATCTTTCATCAAGTTATTTAAATAACTACAGCTATTTAGGCATTGTTTTAAGCTGCAGTATGCTCGCTTTTTACAATCCAATTGATTTCTGTTGGAATTCCTGATGCAATCAAATCCCACCCTTAATATTTCCCTACAGCAGCTCTCTTATTTTTTTGTTCTTATTAAAAAATATATTGTATTTTCTGCTAACTGTGAATAGCAGTTTCATATGTTCTAGACCTTCTGTTCCACAGCACTAATTACACTCCAAACACACACAAGATGTGTAACTACACCAACAATACCACTGCCAGAATATCCATGTGTGTGTGTGCGTGTGTGTGTGTGTGTGTGCGTGTGCGTGTGTGTGTGTGTCGTGTGTGTGTGTGTGTGTGTGTGTGTGTGTGTGTGTGTGTGTGTGTGTGTTTTAGCTTTACTGTTACTCACAGGTTAAGGTTTTCTCAATATTAGGACTGGGTGGTAATTATATATTTCAAGATAGTAATACATGTAAAAATAATATATTATATACAATATCTAAGTATAATATATTTCAATTTATATATATATATATATATGAGTAACAAAGTTCATTTCTAGGGAAGGAGGAAGTGGGACTCTGGTACATTGAACTCAAAACTGAAATGAGTTTAACTCTTTTATCAACAGCTTTTTCTCAGCTTTGGCTTTTCAACTCAGGTCACACACACACTTCACACTGCACCCAGCAGAAAACTGTTGACTCGCTCCTTTGTCTCTCCTTTTATCACTCTCCCCAGTTCATACTGCAATCAGAAACAGGTTTTAGACGTTATAGCACTCATACTGCTTGTGTGTACCCATACTGCTTTCTCTCCAGACGAACACTTGACCACGCTCCCGCCACCCAATATATATGTGTAGGTCCCCTTTGTGCTGTCAAAGCTATGCCAACCCGCCTCGCAATCTGAGTTGCTATTCTTCTCACCACAAGTGTACAGAGTGGTTATCTGAGTTACCGTCGACTTTGTCAGTTTGAACCAGTCTGGCCATTCTCTGTTGACCTCTCTCACCAACAAGGCATTTCTGTCCACAGAACTGCCAATCACTGGATGGTTTTTTGGCACCATTCAGAGTAAATTCTAGAGACTGTTGTGCATGAAAATCCCAGAAGATCAGCAGTTACAGAAATACTCAAACCAGCTCGTCCCAACAATCATCCACGGTCAAAATCATTGAGATCACTTTTTTTTTTCTCATCCTGATGGTTGATGTGAACATTAACTGAAGCTCCTGACACTTATCTGCAAGATTTTTTGCACTGCGCTGCTTCCACATGATTAGCTGATTTGATAATCGCATAAGTACAGCGGCATCTCACTCCTCAGTGTGCCGGGAGGTCCTGGCAAGGATTATTCAATATCGCCTCGCTAGGCACGCTGAGGAGAGGCTTGCGGAGCCCCAATGCGTTTCAGAAAAGGCCGGTCCTGCACAGATGCCATATTTTCTGTCCGTCTGCTACAGCAGAGGTGTAGGGAATTCCAAAAAGACCTACATCTCTGTTTTATTGACCTGGACAAGGCCTATGATACCATCAGTAGGCATGGGCTCTGGGTTGTTCTTCGTGCTTTCGGAGTCCTGACCCTCTGCTCGCGATCATTAAGGACCTTCATGATGGTGAGCAGGCCCGGGTAAAATTACGTGGCTGCGAGTCAGAGCCATTCCCTGTACACCTTGGGGTGCGGCAGGGATGTCCTTTGCTCCCACATTATTTAACATCTATTTCGACCACATAGTTCGTGAAGCCTTCAATGGCTGTACCGGAGGAATTTCCATCTGGTATAGATACAGTGGGAGGCTGATCGATGCCCAGGTGTGGTCAAGGGATGGCTCCCTATTGCTCAACCATGTTATGTATGTCGATGATCTGGTAATTGTTGCTCACTCAGAGGAGGAGTTGGGGGTGCTGCTTCTGAACCAGGAGCTTTACCATCAGCCCCACCAAAACTAAGTACCTGCCTGTGTACTTTTTGCCATCGGACACTCCACCCCCCCATCTTCCAATTGGTGATAGAGCAGTTGTGGAGAGAGTGGAGAGTTTCCCATACCTGGGCAGTGTGCTCATGACTGGCTCCGGATTAGCAGCGGAGATCTCACTCCGAATCAGTCGAGCAGCATTATCTTTTCATTGGTTCTTCTCTCTACCAGTCTTTCACATGCTGTTGGGTGACTTTATGACACTCCTGGCACAAAAATTCAAGCAGTTTGGCTTTGTTTGAGGGCTTGTGTCTATCCATCTTCCTCTTGATCACATTCCAGAGGTTTTCAATGGGGTTCAGGTCTGGACGTTGGGCTGGCCATAACAGGGTCTTGATCCGGTGGTCCTCCATCCATACCTTGATTGACCATATTGCTGTTTTCCATGGACCATGCATATCTAGCCTGGGGTCACATGTTACCCAGTTTCCATCTGTCACCACAAGTAGGCTATGCATGGGGCTTGCTATGGAGAGGCTATATACGGGCGGGAGACACTGACACACTCGGCTCTTCTTTCGTGGTGCTGAAAACAGCTGTGCTAGCCAACGGAGAGGCCAAAAAATGAGACACTCCTCCAACGCACTTGTTGCATTACACAGCCATTTGATAGACTAACAATACATACTGTAGTAATAAAAAGTAGTATATATCATATATCTGCATATATATATATATATATATATATATATATATATATATATATATATATATATATATATTAATTTTTTTACTAAAACATTCTAAGCATATTTAATGTCATGCAGAGACATTTTTGAGAGACAATGAGAGTGGAAATGATTCTTTATAATGAACAGTTGATGATTCTGAAATGAATCAGATTTTCCAAATTTCAATTTAAATTCAGAGCAATTTTTAATAGGTTTGACTGATTCTTTAATAAGAACCAACTATAAAGAATGTTTTTGAGCTAGTGCATTGAGATAATTGGGAGTAGTAATATTTTCAAAATGTTGCTTCGTTTTCAATTACCAACAAGGTCATTGTGACAATATCTGAAATATTCAACATATAACTATTATTTATAGGATTTATGTTTTTTGTTAGAATATGAGTGTGTTTTTAGTAAAAGTGTGTGTTTGTGCATGTTTTGCTGGCTTCTGTCTGTCTGTCTGTCTGTCTGTCTGTCTGTCTATGCTTCTATTGGTTCATGTCACCTGTCTTTTGTTTCTATGGCTGCTTCACTTGCACAGGGGACTGTTTGGGTAAGAGACGCCTGCACAATTCTACACTAACACTCCTTTTCTTAAACAATGTGTGAATTGTTTAGAAGTGATTTTTAGGGTCATTTGCATTGTATAGATTTAGGGAGTAGTGTAATTAGTACTTTTGGCAAAAGAGATATTTCACATAAATATTTTTGCTCACATGAAATAGTTTCATTGCAAAATGCCCAGTGTTCCATTTGTCTGTCCACACTAGAAGTTAACTGATATTTTGCAGATACCAATAACTAATGTGGCAGAAAAAGCCAATAACCTATTAGTCAGCTGTTTTATTAACTGTGTTTTATTTCTATGAACAATTTCTTAGTCTTTCCTTACTGTGACTGGGCCTCATAGACATAGAAGCTGCAAGAGTCCATATTGAATGAAATGCTAGATGCAGTTTGTACAGGGGGATGCTGTTTCAATAACAGTGAGAAAATGTAAGATTTGGATCATAATGTGGGACTTTTTAACCATAAACAAGACCAAAATACACTAGGGACTCTTTATTTTGAAATGTCTATGTTCCCAGCTGCTCACACAAACAGATAAGAGAAACAAAATATGCTCTTTTACAATCATTTACAATGTATTACTATATCCGTAATTATTCAAACTTTCCCTTTTTCTATCTGGACACCGTCTATCAAAATCAACATTAACTGAACAATCAATAAAGGTTATATTTATATATAAATGTCCATGCTTCATATGTGTCTTTTCTACAAAATCATCTCGTTACGTATTAGTTTGTAAACAGTGACAGAATCATTGTTCCAAAAGTAGCAATTGGCGCTGACTAATTGGCAAACCTGATATATCGGTCGACCTCTAGTCCACACAAAAAGAAATGGCTGCACAATGATATACGATCACAACCAATCAGAACCTCTGAACTTTGATGTATATTGTACAACTACAGTATATGGAGAGGGATTTTGTGACATCATTTACTGCATCAAACAGTTTTAAACAATGTTTTGTCCATCTTCCTACATTTATTTTTCACGCAGTATTTTGGTTGTGTGAGTTGTATTTGATCAATGTTAGAGCAATGTCAAAATTATAAAAGGGGTAGGGTAGTTCCTGTAGCTGAGTGTGATGCTGTTCAGCTCTCAGGATGGAGAGATCTGCTGCTCTCTCTCTCTACTCTGAAAGGAAGACAGCAGCATCGTAATTAGCCTGTGTGTGTAAAGGTTACAATCTGATTGACACAGAGTTTTCTAAAGAGACAGCGCTGTTTGCTGCCACACACACACTCGTCGTATATCTGCTGTGTGCCTGTGTCCTCATTCTATGTTACTGTCATTAATGGAGTGTGTGTTTTTCAGTGATGTGTCCATCAGTGAGCATAACAGCATTAAAGGCAATTTAGTTCACCCAAAAATGGCATTTATGGAGTTTCCTTACCATCATGACATCCCGATCTGACTTTTTCTTCCATGGAAAACAAAGTTGCATTTTTTAAGAATATTCTGGCTGCTGTTTTCCATATAATGAAAGTGAATAGGGACTGGGTCTCTCAAGTTACAAAAAAGCACCATAAAAGTCATCCATATGACTTGTGCCTTATATTCCAAATGTTCTGAAGTCATACGAGAGCTTTGTGTGAAGAGCGGATGAAAAGTCATTTTTCAATGATAATCCATCCCTTAACGTGACTGTGCCTAATGGTGCACTATTTGATTTGAGAGTGCCAGTTGAGATACACATTTTCAGTGAATAATTATTTACATTTTGATCTGTTGCTCATACAAAGCTATTGTATGGCTTCAGTTGAAATATAGCATACAAGTTGTTTGGACTACTTTTATGTTGCTTTTTTTGATTTTGTCGGTTGGAACAAAAGTTTTTTTTTACTATTCCTTCATGCTCCTTTAGTGCTGTTGTGTCTGCTCTTATATATTTTAATGTCCGTTTGAAAAGCTTCTCCATCAGTTATGTCCATTGTAACTCAACATGTGTTGTGTGTTTGGAGCAGTGACTGTGGTAATAGAATATGTGTTGAATGAAATCTTTCTGTGTGTCTACAGTGATGGTGGTGTGGCTCAGTCTCAGGATGACAGTATCGTGGGCACCAAACAGTGCCGTCACAGCGTGGCGATCATGCCCATCCCGGGTAGCCTGTCCTCCAGCAGTCCTGACCTGCTACAGCCTGTGGCCAGCGCACTAGACTTTAACAACCCTTCAGGTAACACATCACAGAGTTTACTTCTTATTCACATTAGAGCTCGACTGATATCTAGAGAGCAGGGTGGCCAATGGTAATGATATATGCATGTGATATCAGTTAGGGAAAGAGTACAGTCTGCTTCTTATCAGAATGTTCATTACATGGCTAGCACATACACTTCTCATTTTCTAAAACTAGAATAAAGAAGACATCATAAGAAAAGTTCTGGTTAATTTAATTTCTAATTTTTAAAGAAAGCGTTTTCTTGATAATAGGTAAGGAAAATAAATGTAAATGTAGATGAGTAAATGTTAGTCAACCTGGATCTTTTGCATCACTTTGCTGCTCGCTCACTTCACTTAGAATAAGGAATGCATTCTTTATGATATAACACATGGAAATAGCAGAAAATGCTAGATAAAGATTTCAGTTAGTTCCTTTTTTTCCCCTGTTGTTCACCAGTATCTGTCTCATGACAAATCAGAATCCGAAACTAGTTTTAGATCCACTGCATTTTCTGGAATCAGAGCAATGTGGGAAGCCAAAGAATCTTAAGAGATTTGACTTGAAATTGTGTTATGCAGTGTTCAGTGAAAGAAATAATTCAGTGAAATTTCGATTTGTTGTGATTATGTGTCCTGATGAAGGGGTAGAGAGGGTAGGTGTTAAAGGAATACTTTGCCCACTATGTCATTATTTACTCACCCTAATGTTGCTCCAAACGTATATGCTGACTATCGTCCGTGGAACACAGATTGAGAAATGTAAATAATTTTCTATTAATTTTTTCATTTATTTATTAATTATAATTTTTTTTATGTTGGTATAAACTTTGTTTTTATGGTGGGTTTTTTTTTTCGTTTCTTTTTTGGAGCTTGACAGGGTCACCATTCACTTTTAATTGTGGCAAAAACCGTGCAAAGATTATTCATATTTCACCTTTTGTTTTCGCTGCGGGCCCTATTTAATAAGCGACATAGGTCCTGCGACCACCAGGGGGCCCCCTACCACTGTTTTAATATAACTGTATAATTATTTGCACAAATTGTAAATATCACTGGCTACACACTCCGGCTCTATATGCATGCCAATGGTCAGATGGAACCTTTCAGAACTACTTTAAAATATCAGTAACACTTTACAACAAGGTTCCATTTATTAACATTATTTAACAAGAAGTAATAATGAACAATAATTCTGCAGCATTTATTAATCTTAGTTAATGTTAATTTTAGCCTATACTGATAATTTTTTTAAAATCTAAAGTTGTATTTGTTAACATTAGTTAATGCAATATAAACTAATAATAAACAATTGTATTTTTATTAACTAACATTAATTAAGATTAATAATTTTAGTAAAAAATATATTGTTAATTGTTCATAATACCTAATGAATTAACTAATATTAACGAATGGAACCTCATTGTAAAGTGTTACCAAAATAATATATAATCACTGAAGAAAAGGTATAGAGTGATTAGCATGTAATTTAACGTGTGTACATCTAAGAACTGCCATGGTGATATTTGTGAAAATGACTGCCATTGACCAATCAGAATCAAGTATTCCAGAGAGCCGTGTAATAAGCATCTACCTAATCTTAATTTGGTAAAACTTTCTTATTAGTACATTTGGTTTCCTAAAAAAAAATTATAATTCATTTTGCTTCATTTTCTGAAGCAGTTTCACCTGTGCTAATTAACTACATTTGATAGCTTTGCATTTTTTTTACTTTATACATTTGAGTATATTGACTTATTTGCACAGTTTAAGCTTGCTTATTGATTTTGGGTTTGTTTGGTTAAGTGTAGGTATACCTGTGGTAAGGGGGCCCACTTTTTTTTTTTTTTTTAAACAGTCAAAATGCCTATTTGTGTTCCACAGAAAAATGTCATATGGGTTTGAAACAACACTAAGTAAATTATTACAGAAATATTTTTTTTAGGTGAACTGTTCCTTTTTAGTCAAAGAGAAGACTGGACTACAGCATCAGATGAGATCTAGTCCAGTTGTAGAGTGTTGTATTTCTTCAGTCAGATCTGACTGTTCTCTCTGTCATCTGTCATCATCTCTCTTTGTCTTTACTCACTGTGTGTTTGGCTCATCCAGTGGCTGGCTTCTACTGTAAGTAAACCTGCTGTACACTTATTATTTATTTTTTAATTGCTCCAGCATGACAAGGTGGACTCCCTCAAGACAATGGCATGACATAGTGTATGGGGACTCATTTTCTTTAGTCGACGTTTTAAAAATGCACTTAAAAAATGCTAAATATTTGGATGTAAACACAGCTAGTGATATAAAAGTGAAGCATTCTAGTGCTGTTATACTAAATATCAGCATTCATGGAGTGCCACTTTTGTACGATGTTAATCGTTTTCATGTGGTTACCGGGTTGTGGCGTGGACATTTTTACGCTACAGTACATTGCCAAAAGTAAGAGGAAAAGTAAGAAGAGGAACATACAACTAATTGACAATAAATAACTCTACAACCGCAATTCCAAAAAAGTTGGGACAGTATGTCAAATGCTAATAAAAACTAAAAGGAGTGATTTGTAAATTATATTCACCCTTTGCTATATTCGAAGCTCTGCAATTAAACATTATATGATGTTTTACCTTGTGAAGTTCATTGTTTTAAAACAAATGTGCAATCATTTCAAATCAGATGATTGCGACACACTCCAAATAAAGTCGGGACAGTCGAGTGTTTACCACTGTGAAACATCACCATTTCTTCTAATAACACTTATTAAGCATGTGTGCACTGAAGACACAAGTTGAAGAAAGTGGAATTGTTTCCCCATTCATCCATTACGCAGGTCTTCAGCTGCACAATTGTATGGGGTATTCGTTTCCATCTAATGCGCTTCACAATGCACCACACATTCTCAATTGGAGATGGTGAGGACTGCAGGCAGGCCAATCTAGCACCTGCACTCTCTGCTTATTCGGCCAGTATGTGGTTTGAAGTTGTCCTGCTGAAAATTCCAGGATGTCCATGAAAAGATGTGCTTGATGGCGGTATATGCTGCTCCAAAATGTTTACATATCTGTCTACATTAATAGTGCCTTCACAGATGTGTGAGATACCCATGCCAAGGGCACTAACACACCCCTGGCCCATACAGACACTGACTTTTGTACATGATGTTGATAACAGCTTGAATGGTCCTTTTCCTCTTTGGCCCGTAGAACACGATGGTTGTGTTTTGAAATGTGGACTTGTCAGACCAAAAACACAGTTCCACTGTTCAACTTTCCATCTAAGATGAGACCAAGCCTAGAGAATTTGGCAGTGCTTCTGGACAGTGTTGATTTAGGGCTTCTGCTTTGCATAGTAAAGTCTTAACTTGTTTACTAAAGTAATCCCAAGCCCTTGTTCATGATATCAATTACAGATGAATGATGTTTTTTTTAAGACAGTGACATCTGAGGGATCGGAGATAATGTGCATTCAGAAGTGGTTTTAGTCTTGATATCACTGCACTGAGATCTGACCAGATTTCTTGAATCTTTTAACTATATTGTGCACTTTATAGGTTGAAATGCCCCAAATCCTTCCAATTTGTCTTTGGGGAACATTGTTCTGAAAGTGCTGGATTATTTAGCAAAGGGTGAATATAATTTACAAATCACTACTCTTTTTTTTTTTTTATAAGCATTTTCCATACTGTCCCAACTTTTTGGGAATTATGGTTGTAATAAAACACCACAAAAATGTGTAAGTTGCACATAGGGATTTCTGGAAACACTGGGTGATGACTATAAAAAATAGAATAAGGCCAATTTAAATGATTAGTTCAAATGAATCAGACCAGTACTATATGGTTAGTATCGCGTGCTTTATTATTACCTACACAAATTACTATTACCTACTACACAAAAATATGCTTAAGGAGCCAAATTGCGTAAGATATTAAGACATTTTATCAGATTGTGTGCCTTATTTAATTCTCCCAATCTGTTTGCCAGTGGGTTAAGAAGAATAAACTTCTTAGTCCTATTATCCTACATAATGTTGTAAATGTATCTTGTTTTAAGGAAGTTTAGATTTTTTCAATGGAAATCTATACAAAAATACTAATTAAGAAATCTTTTGCAGTGTAACTGCAATTCTGTGTGATATTTTATTATACAACTCCACTATTTGTTGAGAAAATAAGAAAGCTGAAATACTGTTACATTACAGAAAAAATTTAATTAATGAAGGGTGACAACTTAAGTTTCCAATATCCAGTTACCTTTTTACTCTTAGTATCAGTGAGTTACACCATTCATGACAAATCCTTGATGTGTTTCCCAGTCAAAACTCAATATCTCTGCATCACGTGGGTCAAGCTGTAGTGTTTATAACAATTCGCCCTCTGAGTGGAGGGCTCAACCCTCAGATGACTGTTGTAAAGGTCAAAAGCAAGGGCTGTCTCTGTGAGCACACCGTCTGTGCAGTGTAATGGCTCGTGTAGGCAGTGCATTAGTGCATGTTCATTCATCATATTGTGTCTCTGCTACATCATTACTGTGCCTGCTCTGGTGCTTTCAGCTGCGTAAGAGCCCATTCAACCTCACTCAACTTACACTTGATGATGATTATTTGCATGGCTTACTACAGCTTTGTTATGTCTCCATGCATGACTGAGTGTTACTATTTACCTCCCCTTTGAAGAGTTTATACTCAATGCAATGAATATATGCACATTAATGTACTGTATTTACAGTGGTGTCCAAAATTCAGAGACCACATTAAAAATCTAGGATTTGTTACTTTGATGTTCTTTAAAACATTTTCAAATCATGCTGCTGGATAACATAATCATCAGGTTTTGTTCACGTTAGCGCTAGTGCATGCAGTCAATAAAGCAAAAGAGGGACATACCAAATACTAGGACACTCTGAAATCCATCTTAATTTTCCTTAATGTTCTGCTGTTAATAATATTTGTAATCAGAAAAGCACAAAGAAGATTTGCACTAGTGATCTTAGACTTTTGGATTCTAAGGTATATTTTCCCTCATTTTACAGTGTGTATATTGAGGCTATATTGTATTTTTAATGATGGAAACAAATTCATTGTAAGTGCAGTCTTGCTTGGCCAGTAAACATCAACATCTTTCTTCTGATAACAGACATTCCAGACCAAGTGATCCGTGTGTTCAAGGTTGACCAGCAGAGCTGTTACATCATCATCAGTAAAGACACCACAGCTAAAGATGTCGTCTCACATGTAGTCAGTGAGTTTGGTCTCATTGCCGCGTCTGAAACCTACTCGCTCTGTGAGGTGTCTGTCAGTCCTGAGGGGGTCATCAAACAGCGCCGACTGCCTGACCAGCTCTCCAAACTAGCTGACCGCATTCAGCTCAACGGCAGGTGAGAGTAACCCAGACAAGAATAAACGACACTTACTAGTGATGTGCCCCAAGCCGAATACCATATTCAGAAAGGCACGAATAATGACAAAAAAATAAATAAAGAATTCATCCGAATAATAGAAAACAATTTGACTGATTATCCAAGAAGCACGAGGATAAAGCGACATTTCAAACAAACATACACAAAATTACAATGAAACCATGAGTCTGTGAAGCCAATTTTACTAAAGTGTAAACCTTATGAATGAAAACAGTGTGATTTAAAACTGGATGGCCGCAGTCTCGTCTGTGTTATTGTGCGTGTTTGAGTTTGTTGAGAGTAACATTCATTAAAACACTACATTATATAATTTTTCCACTCCTTGAAATGTCTATGTTGATGTATCACATGATTCACACATAATCATTCCCATGTATTCATTTATAAACCAACCTAAGCGCAATTATTCGATTTCACAGTAGAGCTCGTCTATCCGTCTCTTAAATTCACCACATTTATATCCACATCAGTTAATGTAGCCTAATGTAGCCTTCATCTGGTAAGAAAAAAATGATTATATTTTTTATAAAATAGTAATAGTGTCATGATTCCCCGTTGTCTGCTCAGTGTTTCACTTGTCAACTGTCTTAAAACTACACTTCCCATAGTTCCCTGCCCTCATCACTGCCAGCAGTCACTCATTGTTCTCACCTGTGTCCTGTTTGATCACCCTGTGTATTTAAACCCTGTTTGTTCCCCAGTTATTGTCGATCGTTGTTTGTGGATGTCTGAAATAGATCACCCTGTTCACCCTGTTCGTGTTCCCTTTATGTTTTCATGTTTTGGTTTCATTTTTCCCCTCGTGGATGTTTCCTTTGTTCCTGTCTTGTTTATTTTCATTTTGTTCAATAAAGAACCCGTGTTTAGATCCCCACTCCTCGTCTGCCTCTCCTACTTACGTAACAAATAGCATAATAATAATAATAATAATAAAAACAATAATTATATAATAATAATAGTAATACTACTATAATAATTATTATTAGGCTATTATTATGAATGGGCATATGAAAGGTATAATTTATTTTATTAATAGAAACTATAAATGTAATGGAATAAAATAAAACAATGGGCATTTAATTTTGTTTTGACGCACTTCTGGATTATGTCCTCCCACCTCTGGTTTTATGGTTAAAAAAAACATAATAAAAATAGTCCATATGACTTGTGTGATATATTCCAAGTCTTCTGAATTTATACATGAGGAACAGACCAAAATCTATCCCTTCTGTTTTGAAGAAAATTCCCCAAAAAAAAGACCTGCTAGAGAATTGTAGATAAACAAAACCTTCTTTTTAATTATAAACATGAACATTGCCATATGCTTGTTTTTCACACTAAATGCAAGCTTTTTAAAATAGCATTTAATCTGGAAAGAGCTTAATCTATATATCAATTAACTATTATTTTACAGTAACATACACAGTAAGCCATTCATTTTCAGTTAACAAAAAAAAGGACGATAATTAGAATACTTAATTCTATGTGTGTGTGTATGTGTGTGTATATATATATATATATATATATATATATATATATATATATATATATATATCACACAATAAAAACGGCTGCCTCAAGAGATTAAAAATTAACAAAAAATTCCATAGACTTCTATTGAATTGGTCTCCACTCATATCTAGGGATTACAATGTAACAGAGACTTGGGGATGGTCTCTTTTGACTTAGGCCAGTATGCAGCCATTTTGCAACTGGGTGGTTGCAAGTAATGCCCTAGCAACCACCTAGCAATTACCTAAAAGACTCTGACATTGCATAAACAAGTTATTTAGAGAATTTATTTATAACAATAAAGATGCAGTATTATATATATATACTGTTTTTGTGGAGAATATCAAGGTATTTTCACCAAATACGGATTTAAGATTAGTTTTCACATTTTTTTAAACTTCTAAAAATGACCCGAACATAATAGGAGGGTTAAATCACTGAAAACATGTCTAGTTGTCTTTCTGTCAACTCAAATCACATGAATAGCGTGTCAAGACATTAAAGACAATAAAATGTGTGCACTGTCTCCTTGTTACAGTATATGGTGTCAAATGGCTACACTCCACTTTTCCATGATTTGAACAGAAAATGGAAATTAATCTGTGATTATCTGTGAATAATAACTTTAATTTAGGTTTGTTCCCAATCATATGACATCAGAAGTCTTGGAATATAGCACACGAGTCATATTAACTACTTTAATGGTGCCTTTTTGCAGCTCAAAAGCCCAATAACATTTACTTTAATTGTATTAAAAAGAGCAGTGTGAATACTGTTAAGAATTTCCACGAAAGAGAGAAAATCATACGGGTTTGGAACTGAAGCTGCTTCCATTCTTTGGAATATTTTTCGGTAAAAACAAAAGACAATTCTTATTAATACCATCTTTGATTTGTGTGCTTAGGTACTACCTGAAGAACAACATGGAAACGGAGACGCTGTGCTCGGATGAAGATGCTCAGGATCTCTTGAGGGAAAGTCAGATCAGTCTTCTGCAGCTCAGCACGGTGGAGGCCGCAGCTCAGCTGTCCATGCGAGACTTCAGCCTGTTCCGCAACATTGAGTCTACAGAGTACGTGGATGACCTGTTCAAGCTGGATCCGGGTGGTGGTAGCAACAGGCATCTGAAGCAGTTTGAGGATGTCATCAACCAGGAGACCTTCTGGGTTGCAACTGAGATACTGCGCGAGTCCAACGCAATTAAACGCATGAAGACTATCAAACACTTCATCAAGATTGCTCTGCACTGTCGCGAGTGCAAGAACTTCAACTCCATGTTTGCCATTATCAGGTCAGTCAGTCTTTAGGTCATTTTTTCAGAACAACACATATCTTGGGGTTCCACAGTGTTTCCACAAACTGCTGGAGTTTCCAACGTGTTCTACCTTACCTAATAATTGATGATTTATCAAATATTCCAAAGATTCTTGATGTCACAGAATGGGGTGTTTTAAGGAAGGACCCAAGCGCAGATGGTATCAATGAGCTTTTATTTAAAATACAATATTTGACAAACTCTATCGAGGGAGAAAAGAACACAAACAAAACCAACTGAAATACAGTGCATCTGGAAAGTATTCACAGTGCTTAATTTTTACCACATTTTGTTGTTACAGCCTTATTCCAAAATGTATTAAATTAATTATTTTCCTCAAAATTCTACAAATAATACCCCATAATGACAGCGTGAAAGAAGTTTGTTTGAAATCTTTGCAAATTTATTAAAAATAAAAAACAAAAATAATGTACATAAGTATTCACAGCCTTTGCTCAATACTTGCCAATTACAGCCTCAAGTCTTTTTGTGTATGATGCTACAAGCTTGGCACACCTATTTTTGGGCAGTTTCTCCCATTCTTCTTTGCAGGACCTCTCAAGCTCTATCAGGTTGGATGGGGAGCGTTGGTCCACAGCCATTTTTAGATCTCTCCAGAGATGTTCAATTGGGTTCAAGTCTGGGCTCTGGCTGGGCCACTCAAGGAGTTGTCCCGTAGCCACTCCTTTGTTATCTTGGCTGTGTGCTTAGGGTCGTTGTCCTGTTGGAAGATGAATCTTCTAAGTCTGAGGTCCAGAGCGCTCTGGAGCAAGTTTTCATCAAGGATGTTGCTGTACATTGCTGCATTCATCTTTCCCTCGATCCTGACTAGTCTCCCAGTTCCTGCTACTGAAAAACATCCCCACAGCATGATGCTGCCACCACCATGCTCCACTGTAGGGATGGTATTGTCCAGGTAATGAGCGGTGCCTGTTTCCTCCAGACATGATGCTTGCCATTCAGGCCAAAGTGTTCAATCCTTGTTTCATCAGACCAGAGAATTTTGTTTCTCATAATCTGAGAGTCCTTCAGGTGCCTTTTGGTAAACTACAGGCAGGCTGTCATCTGCCTTTTGCTGAGGAGTGGCTTCCGTCTGGCCACTTTACCATACAGGCCTGATTGGTGGAGTGCTGCAGAGATGGTTGTTCTTCTGGAAGTTTCTCCTCTCTCCACAGAGAAATGCTGGAGCTCTGTCAGAGTGACCATCGGGTTCTTATTCACCTCCCTGACTTAAGGCACTTCTCCCCCGATCGCTCAGTTTGGCCAGGCGGCCAGCTCTAGGAAGAGTCCTGCAGGTTCCAAACGTCTTCCATTTATGGATGAAGGAGGCCACTGTGCTCATTGGGACCTTCAATGCTGCAGACATTTTTCAGAAATCAAGTTGTAGAAACATCTCTAGGATGATCAGTGGAAACAGGATGCACCTGAATTAAATTTTGAGTGTCATGGCAAAGGCTGTGAATACTTAAGTACATTTTATTTTTTTCATTTTTTATTTTTAATAAATATCAAACAAACTTCTTTCACATTGTCATTATATGGGGTATTGTTTGTAGAATTTTGAGGAAAATAAAGAATTTAATACATTTTGGAAAAAGGCTGTAACATAAAATGAAATCAAACAGGTTAATGAGGGCCAGGTGAAACCAATAAACTAATAATGAGCAGACAATGAGGCAGGGTGTGATGCAAGACATGTGGCAATACAGAAACTAATCAAAGCCACACGCTCTCACAGACACATCACCTGAATGACACGAACGCATATCTCCAGAGACAAAGGCAACATGCACCCATGCCATACTACAGACAAGATTGGACATTTGTGCAAGGGCACAACATGACTACGGTTCGTGACCCGGATGCGCAGCACAAAGCAAGCGCAACGCGACTCACGCCCGAGGTCACAAGAGACAATTTCAGAATGATTGGCACGACTGCATGCCGCAAGAATGACATAAGAGCAATGCACTCGTGCCAATAACTGACAAGACAATGCATGACAGCACCAAAAGGACGAGCCATTCACTCTCACATAGACTAGAGCAGTGGTTCCCAACCCTGTTATTGGAGGCCCCCCAACACTACACATTTTGAATATCCCCCTAATCAAAGAAGTGTATAAGCTGTTGGCCCCACACAGCTACCACCGGACCTACCAACAGTGTAGGGAAAAGTAAAAAAAAAACTTAAAAGTGACTACAGAACTATCAAGGAAAAGTGGAAGTGGTTCGACCAAATGGACGCTATCTAAACTGAGCAATGGGAGGGAGAGTGCCCTGAACTGGCTTTGATCCACGATGGAGTATGGTCTATATAACTCTATACTCTGCTTGAAAGCTTCACTTTATTTAGTTGACCAGATACTAGTAGAGCTAGTAGCTAACAGCTAGCAGTCGTGTTATTATTTTGGTCAGATTGTGTCGTGTTTAAGATGATGTCACGGCAGTAGAGGCGGCGCAACTATGACGATCAGCCTATAATCCCACCCATGCTGATGAGGCACTAAAATGCAGTGGAAATGCAAGCTCAGAAAAGTAAAGCGAGTAGAGTTGAGACGAGTCAAACCGTAATGTGCAGTGGAAAAGTGCCAAAGGTCTGCAGTGCTAAAAGCTGAAAAAACACCAGTGTACTCATTCTCAATAAATGTGGTAACGTAACACCTAAATACAGGAATGTGGTGATGGAAGATGTTTAGAGGAAGTGTTTTGTTTTTGTGGTCTTCAGTGGTCTTAATCTGGCTCCAGTGGCTCGATTAAGGAGCACATGGGAGAAACTGCCCAGCAAATATGAGAAACTGTTCCGGGATCTTCAGGACATCTTTGACCCATCACGCAACATGGCCAAATACCGCAACATACTGAGCAGCCAGAGCGTCCAGCCACCAATCATCCCGCTGTTTCCTGTGGTGAAGAAAGACCTCACCTTCCTACATGAAGGTCAGAACATGAATGGCTGTAATGTCCGTGTAGGGTGTGTAAATACATTTTGTGTGAATACTAGGTATGTACTATAAAAGTTAACGTGTTTCAATGATTAATTAAATATGTTTAACGCTTATTTCTTTCTTTTTTCTGTTGATGTTAACACATTCAACTTGAATTTATAACTTTCATTGAAGTTGCATTTCAAGTTTCAGTTTGGGCATGTGATATATAGCCTATATCACATTGACCAATGGCTAATTAATAACTACACAAATATAATTAATTTTCTTTTCTTAATAAAATAACTGAATGCTATGATAGATATATAAATATTTTAATCGATTGAGCCTTAATATGCAAAAAGTAATGTGAATATTTAAAACATACACGTGTTAACAATTTCTCCTCTGATGTCTAAATAGTGTTAAATTGCGTAAGTTGACACATTTGCTCTGTGTTCTGTTGATGCTGCTCAGGTAACGACTCTAGTGTGGATGGCTTGGTGAATTTTGAAAAATTACGAATGATCGCCAAGGAGATTCGGCATGTTGTGCGCATGACTTCAGCAAACATGGACCCAGCGCTCATGTTCAGACAGAGGTGAAGACTTCAAACTGATTTCTGCACAGAACGGAGTGAAGGCCTGAAATATTAAATGGGGGGAAAAAACCCACCTTAAAGTCAACATGAAATCAAAATGTACTTTTTATATACACATTCCTGGTTTTCCCATTTTACACAATCCATTTAATCCCTGATGGATAAAATCAAGCCTATTTTTCTTATTGAAAAATTCCCCTTCTAGTCTGTTTCACTCTGAAATATGTCACTGTAGTAAAATGGGTGGAATGGTGTTTCATGTTGACATTAAATGTAAAAGACATCCTTCTCACTCTGTTTTCATTTGAAACATCAAATTCCCTTTTATCCTGCCTTTGAATCACTCGCACCCACTAAATATTCAGGGTGGACACATAAACATCTCTCCACAACACACACTCTGTTTGTGATTGATCCATGTCCAGTCTTCGGTGGTGGTTTCGTTGTCTGTCTGAGTGTATTCTCTCTCTTTTCTGTTAACCTGGTTTCCTCCTCTCGTGGGCTTTGTTGGCAGGAAGAAAAGGTGGAAGAGTTTAGGGTAAGTCTGTCTCAAGTGCTGAGCTGCATCCTGCATGTCCTCAATGTGTCATGATCATTAACCCGAACATTCCCTGAAGAAGAACACTACAGCACCTCATATGGTTCCTCTGCTTCTGTTGTTGGATGCATTTCCAGTTAATTTCCCTCCTTTTCTAAACCATTCGTCTTCATTTAAAGGTGCACTCTGTAATTGTTTTCCCATTTAAAAACGTTTACCCCTGTACACCTCTCTCTAACCGTGTTATTTGACACTTTCGGTATCAGAATAAACAAATCATGGCTGACTGAATAGATCACAAAAGTATAATAATTCTTTATTTTGAAATCATGTAAGGACTTTTATTTTCAAATCACCTACTCATTGGAACACATTTCCGTATGCACACAGTTACTTTGTAACTAGCGTCGACCTCATTATTTGACATACAAATCACAATAATGGTGACTACCAAAAACAACATATTAAGTATAAGATGAGCTCTGAATAATCACAAAATGACAAATAACTGCAAGTTACAACAAATACAATAACAGCAGCATAAATAAAACAGTAAAATGGCAAACATTAAAGCTATGATTAGTACATACTCATTTGTATAATTTATTCATACCAAAATACTGTACTGGGTGCTTAATAATCTTATGACAGTCTTATTAGGCACAGATTGCTCACTCACACCTTGCTGAATAATGCAGTTTGGGTCTTTGAGGCTTACTTTGTTTAAAGGATGGCAAAAACAGCACCTGTAAAAGCCCAGAGCTTTTCATTTTTTCTCAAAATTAATCAGGGGAAGGAATTACAATACTGCCGATATAAAGATACAAAAAACTCACATAGAGAAAATATGAGAAATTAATCTGCAAAATATCTGCAAAGATCTGCACTTTAAGAGGTATGTTTATATTTTACATATATTTATATTTGTATATATTCTGGTTAACGTTCTCACCGTTTTCTTTTTTTTATTTGATTATGTAAATAAATATATACAAATAGTTATGAGTAATTGACATGAAATCTTAAGCATTGTCATCAGTGTCCTGCTGTGTGACACTTTCTTCATCTAACTACAGTTGAAGTCAGAAGTTTACATACACCTTAGCCAAATACATTTAAACTCAGTTTTTCACAATTCCTGACATTTCATCGTAGAAAATATTTCCTGTCTTAACTCAGTTAGGATCACTAATTTATTTTAAGAATGTGAAATGTCAGAATAATAGGAGAGAATTATTTATTTCAGGTTTTATTTTTTTCAACACGTTCCCTGTGGGTCAGAAGTTTACATAAATTTAGTATTTGGTAGCATTGCCTTAAAATTGTTTAACTTGGGTCAAACATTTTTGGTAGCCTTCCACAAGCTTCTCACAGTAAGTGCAATTTTGGCCCATTCCTCCGGACAGAACTAGTGTGACTGAGTCAGGTTTGTAGGCCTTCATGATCGACACACGCTTTTTCCACACAAATTTTGCCAACAAATTTTCTGTTGGATTGAGGTCAGAGCTTTGTGATGGCTGCTCCAATACCTTGACTTTGTTGTCCTTAAGCCATTTTGCCACAACTTTGGAGGTATGCTTAGGGTCATTGTCCATTTGGAAGACCCATTTGTGACCGACCTTTAACTTCCTGGCTGATGTCTTGAGATGTTGCTTCAATATATCCACAAAATGTTCCTTCCTCTTGATGCCATACATTTTGTGAAATGCACCAGTCCCTCCCTCCTCCATGCACCAGACCCCCACAACATGATGCTGCCACCCCCTTGCTTCACGGTTGGAATGGTGTTCTTTGGCTTGCAAGCCTCACCCTTTTTCCTCCAAACATAACAATGGACATCAAGGCCAAAAAGTTCAATTTTTGTTTCATTAGACCAGAGAACATTTATCCAAAAAGTAAGATCATTGTCCCCATGAGCACTTGCAAACTCTAGTCTGGTTTTTTATGGCAGTTTTGGAGCAGTGGATCCTTACTTGCTGAGCAGTCTTTTATGTTATGTCGATATAGACTAATTTTACTGTGGATATAGATACTTGTCTACATGTTTCCTCCAGCATCGTCACAAGGTTCTTTGCTGTTGTTCTGGGATTGATTTGCACTTTTCGCTCCACACTACGTTCATCTCTAGAAGACAGAACATGTCTCCTTCCTGGCTGAATGGCACCATCGTGTTTATACTTGCGTACTATTGTTTGTACAGATGAACATGGTGCCTTCAGTCATTTAGAAATCGCTCCCAAGGATGAACCAGAATTGTGGAGGTCCACTTGGCTGATTTCTTTTGATTTTCCCATGATGTCAAGCAAAGAGTTTGAAGGTAGGCCTTAAAATACATCCATAGGTACACCTCCAATTCAGTACACCTCCTATCAGAAGCTAATTGGCTAAATGTCTAAAGGCTTGACATCATTTTCTGACATTTTCCAAGCTGCCTAAAGGCACAGTTTACGTAGTGTATGTAAACTTCCGACCCACTGGAATTGTGATATGGTCAAGTAAAAGTGAAACAGTCTGTCTGTAAACAATTGTTGGAAAAATGACTCATGTCATGCACAAAGTAGATGTCCTAAACTACTTGCCAAAACTATAGTTTGCTAATATTAAATATGTGGAGTGGTTAAAAAATTAGTTTTAATGACTTCAACCTAAATGTATGTAAACTTCTGACTTCAACTGGTTAACCAGCCCATCTGACACAACAATCATGCCACAGTCCAAATCACTGAGATCACATTTTTCCCCATTTTGATATTTGATGTGAACATTAACTGAAGCTGACCTGTATCTGCATGATTTTATCCACTGCACTGCTGCCACATGATTGGCTGATTAGATAATCACATGGATGATTGGCGGTGCCAGACGGGCTGGTTTGAGTATTTCTGTAAATGATGATCTCCTGGGATTTTCACACACAACAGTCTCTAGAATTTACTTTGACTGGTGCCAAAAACAAAAAACATCCAGTGAGTGACAGTTCTGTGAATGGAAATGCCTTGTTGATGAGAGAGGTCAACATAGAATAACCAGACTGGTTTGAACTGACAAAGTCGACGTTAACCGCTAAGTACAATTGTGGTGAGAAGAATATCATATCAGAATGCTATTCTGAGATGCGAGTTGGCGCTGTTTTGGTGGCACAAGGGGGACCTACACGATATTAGGCAGGTGTTTTTAATGTTGTTGCTGATATGTGTAAACAAATGACTGAGTGCACCTTTAAAAGTTCATGATCATCTATTTTGACATTAATGGAGCTGAACATGTGTTGTATGGCTGCTTTACACTGCTGTTTTCTGAATGGCAACAGGTGTTTTTTTAAGGCTGTTCAAACATGACATGTTAGTATTTTGTACAGTAAGTACATGAGTTGGAAAACCCTTCAGGTTTGTCAGATGGGACTGGCCTACAATGTCAGAACACAGTAACTACACCAACAAAATATGGCTTCAGTTTTTGATTATCCAGACAAATGTGGAATTTTAAAATTGTGTCACTCTATTTTCTTTGAATCTGAGCATAGTTGAGTCTAATCCACCTGTACAAATGTCATAACACAATTTGGACATAATGTATAGTTACTGTGTTTTGTCTTTGCAGGGCAATACAGTGTCTGCCGTTGTGATGTCATCTGTTAGGTTGTGATGCTGCAGACGTCCAGCAAAGGTCACAAGAGCGTGTCAGTTCTTTCTCTCACTTCCTGTTCTTCTCCTCCTCAGGTCTTTGAGTCAGGGCAGCACCAACTCAAACCTGCTGGACGTTCAGGGCAATCATAAGAAGCGTGTGAGGCGCAGCTCTTTTCTTAATGCCAAAAAACTGTACGAGGATGCTCAGATGGCGCGGAAGGTGAAGCAGTATTTGGCACACCTGGAGGTGGAGACGGACGAGGAGAAGTTCCAAATCATGTCGCTGCAGTGTGAACCGGCCTACAGCACGTGTGCGTAAACTGATCAACAGACTGCAGACTTAGTGGGGTTATTCTTCTTCACCTATCTTTACTCAGGGCCCCAGACTGAGTAAAAAAAAATTACAGAGCCATTGGCTCATAAACTGAAACATTTTGAGAGCCAAATGGCTGTTTTTAATTGCCAAATTACAGAATTGCTCAGTTTTGTTCAGAAGCAAGATTGAAAGCTGAAGAATGTGTCTGATAACAGATTAATTAGCTAATATAGTTTTAAAAATGATATATCTACAAGTAATTGTATATACAAACAGAAAAATGAAACAAAATATGATGGCTGATTAGCTGAAAAAGTGACTTATTCACACTGCTAACCTAAGCTCTAGAGTTCAAACAGAGACTATTTAGCAGAGATGGATCACTTTTATTTGTGATTTAACGTTTTTATTGATGCACAAAACAAAGCATATATATACATGGAATCAACATTTAATATTCACACAGAAATAAATAAATTATAAAAATATATATAATAATCACACACATCCACAGCTAATCCTCTCTTTCCGCTACATCTCCCCGTGACACTTTTATTAAAATTAATGGGAGATATTGGAACGGTCAATGGATGTAGACAGGAAGTCCAGCCTTACAGATAAAAGAGCCAATCACTTTTTAGATACAGACATTGTCTATCAGTCAGCTCCAGAACGCACATACGCATTAGCTATACAAGCCAGGAAAATTTAGTTTTTTAGTGTAATCTGAGGTAAAGAAACTAAATGTATGATGTGAGTGTTGTCAGATTTTACTGCTGATTAGAAATATGTCCTTTGATCGTAATATTGACCAACCGTTTTGGAGATTTCTGTCTTTCCCCATTCAAGTAGAAAATAGCAGCCCAGGAGCATTCCAAAGATGGCCACCGAGTGACCTGACTTGCATATTTGAATATGTATTAGTTACTTGAAAATCAGTTCACAAACCATCTGGTGACCAGCACAGACACACTTCTGTTTGAGTTTTAGAAGTCCAGATTTCTCTGGTATAGTTTTTCCCAATCGCACATACACATTTTGGATGTATCCATAAATTAGGTGTGTTAAACCCGCTATACTATAGGATTTTTACTGTCCTTTAAGATTCTTCCTTGTCAGACTGTACGATACACATCGTAGTGGACTGTGGTCCCAATCATCCCAATCAGTGAACGTGAGTTGCGGAATAGAAGCAGCGAGATTTGCCCGGAGGAGCTTTAGTAGCTCCAATACCACTGATCATAACATATGAAAAGAAAGATGGATTTTTTCAAATAGGCCTATAATAAGACAGCCTAATCAAATACAGAAAATTACAGATTTGAAGAATGAACACGAGTCGGTGAGGTAGTCTACAGTAATAATTAGCTAGCACAAGCAAAGATTCATTGTGGAAGTAAGAAAGACTTGTGGCCCAAAAAATGACCAAGTTCTGCGTTTACATTGGGAAAACAAAAAAGGCTGGTTATAGTATGTCTTACTCCTCTTTTAGAATTAGTAACCTATCGGTCACACAAAATGTAAAAAATTCAGCAGACTATCTCATCTGGCCATCATGTTAGCAGTCACACTATAAGTGTGATGCAAAATGTCTGACACTGTGATGGTCTTTAGTCTCCAACGAAGTTTGGTCAAATGCAATTAATCGGCCGGTGGTGAGCATGTCACACTAAATGTTGTAAGATTGCCGATTTTGCCGTACGACGACAAAAAATCCTTCAGGATTTCCCAAATTTGTCTCAGACGGCAGAATCGTGGCCAAAATTATACAGTGAGCAATGGGCTTTGAACAAGGGTGGAATCCAAAAAGTGCAGTGCTGGGATCCTCCAGCCAGGACCAGGAGACTGAACAGCATCTAAAACAATTGTGCCTATTCACTGCCATCTAGTGGGCATCCTTATCACAGAACACAGAGGTGCTCAGAAAGGTTTCAGGTACTGTTTTACTCAAGACTATTGTAGTCTTTGCAGTAGACACATGCAGGTATTAAATAATGTGGAATGGACCCTTTTCATAGAATGTGATGTCATGGTTCCGCCTTATTTAAAGGTGTAAATCAAGCAAACTTTTTTATATTAAAATTTTTTTATTTTATGAATATTTGTAACATTATACATTGTATCATATTACCTTGGAATTACCTTATGAGGTTTTTTTAATACAGCTGCTGAGAGTCCAGCCCTGAAATGCTTAGTTGATCATGTTGTGTGTTTGTTGTCCTGCAGTATCTAAGAACCTGAACGAGCGGAGGTCCACTAAATCAGACATGTCTCCAGTGTCCATGCGCACGGGTCTGTCCTCGGCCAAGTCTCAGAACCGTGTCTCTCAGGTGCTTCAGGTTCCACCTGTCAGTCTTTACCCTCTACGCAAGAAGAGCATCGCTAAAGATCTGGCAGCTTCATTCAGTATGTGACACTTCATAATCACTCGTCTTCATAATGTACATTTTTTCTCATCAAACGTTTATGTTTGTACATTCTGATATGTGCAGCTTTATGCTTGTGTATTGTGTTATAGGTCATTGAACATCTAACATGTGTGCAGATGTGGGTTACCTTGGGTTTTGTGAAGCCCTACAAGTTACAAATAACTAAACGTAACTACATATATCCTAGTGTGAAATTAATTATATTTATTGAAAGTTTCACATTACTTGAAATACTAGGGGTACTTCCAAGAAAATGGTTTACATCATGGAGGTTCAAATGGCAAGACAGGCTGATAACTCTTGATCTATTCCACAATATCAGTGGAATGTGTTAAAACAGCAGTGAATGGCTCCCTCTGCTGTTTGTGTTGTGACAGTGTAATGGATTTGAGACGGTCTGTTGTGCTCTACAGGTCCAAACTCCCCTCAGATGGTAAAGAAAGCAACTGATGACACGTGTGTAAAGAGACTTGAAGACACATCCACCGTTTCGTCCCTGCACTCCAGTCCTACAGTCTCTCCTCAGGGATCTCCACGCAAAGGTATGACCCCAAATATCAGTCACATGTTTTCTTAAACGTTCAGGTTTTACTCAATGAAACACATGACCATTTACTCATTTGCTTTCACAATTTTCCTAATGTTTATCAATCTACAGTATACTGGCATTTTTTCAGACAAAAACATGGTGCGTTCTGAAATTATAAACAAATATTTTCTATAAGGTATGCACACCACTGCCATAGATTTTTTACTCTAGCCATCACTGGATGAAATATTGTGGATACAGATCTTTCATATAGCCTACAAAATGTATTTTCAGTTTTTTGTGGTTTGACAGCTTGAAGAAACCTACAGTATTCAAAGCTGCATATAGAGAAACGTAATAAAAAAAGTTACCATTTCTAATCGATCAGGTTGCGCAGTTACAAAAGTTTCATACACTAACCTGCAAACTCATCAATGTCAAAGTACAAAAACCTTTGTAACTTTTGTGTGTATGGTGACTAGATTCACAACTTTGGACTGGCTCCAGCACTGCATCTACGCATCCTTCAGTTTTAAAGGAATATTCTGGGTTCAACACAAGTTAAGCTTAATCGACAGTATTTGTGGCATAATGTTGATAACCACAAAAATATATTTTGACTGGTCCCTCCTTTTCTTAAAAAGAAAGCAAAAATCGACGTTACAGTGGGGCACATGATGATGTAAGTGAGTGTGTCCAATTTTTGGAGGATTTAAAAGCAGAAATGTAAAGTTTATAATTTATAAAAAAGCACTTAACTGTACATTAATTGTTATTATTTGAGCTGTAAAGTTGTTTAAATCATAATTTTTACAGTAGTTTTAGGGTTTGTTGACATTACTTCATGGCAAAGAAGTTATAAAATTGGCTACTATTTTACAGAGAGAAGGTTTGTAAGTGATTGTATTACCCTAAATCATGTTTACATGCTTTTCTTTTATGTTTTGTGGCTATACTTTTGAAACCGTATTTTAACGTTCACAAATTCACTTCCATTATAAGTGCCTCACTGGAACACAGATTTTTGCTTTTTTTAAAGAAAAGGAGGTACAAGTCAAAATGATTTTTTGTGGTAATCAACATTATGACACAAAAGCTGTCGATTGAGCTTAACTTGTGTTGAACCTAGAATATTCAATTTTCTTAAGTACAGTAAATGTTATATCACCCTCTTGTGTTCTCCCAAAGCTATTACACCAGACTACATTACACGGAAGGCCAACTGACAGTGAATTGGAAAGCACACAAATAAGGCTTCTAATTTACATGTCAGCTAATGTTAATACTGTATGTAGATGCCTTAAAAAGTTTAAAATTGCGTGCAGCTCAATAATCGATGTATAGATATCTTATGAAATTCCTAATTGCACATATCAATATTTGCTGAGAAAACCTCCTAATGTTTTGTAATCCATACATTAGCATAAAATTACTGTGGTCCACATATGATTGAAATCTTCCAAAAATTGTGTTGCAGTGGGCGGAGCTCCGAAGCAGAACTGCAGTCAGCTGAACCTGTCGGGCTCGTCCTCATCCCTCACCAGCGAGGTCAGCAGTAGAGCGGGAGCCAGTGGCGCCGCCAGCCGCACATACGGCATAGGTGGGGCTTTCCTCCATAGACAGATGATGAAGATGACCTGTCAGAGCAACGGACAGGAAGAGAGTAGACAGAGACAGGAAGTGACCTCAGCAGAGACCCCACGCAAACGCTTCAGGTCCCCCTTCAGGATCCTTAGAGACAGGAGCAGATCCAGGGACAAAACCAGTAGAAGCAATGCTGGTCAGACAGACAGAGGAGTGAGACAGGACGAGCTGCAGACAGACAGTCTGAACCCCATGGCAAAGCTTCAGATAGACAGACACAAAAGGAGAAAAACTGTCTGATATAGAGACAGAGGTTTTTGATAGAATAGTTTTAAACAGTGTTGTTCATCAAGCCTCAGTAAAGTAGCTGTGATGATGTCAGATGTTCCTGTTTACAGTGTTTTCCACATTATTAAGTGTTGTGTAATCATCTAACTGCACTAATGAAGCTATTTTTGTTCAGTAATTAGATGCACGTGTATGTTATGATTGATGTCAGTGTTATTTTATAGATCTAACTGTACGGACTTGTCTTTAATATTTTAGATGATTTGGTTTTAAATCAGATTGGTTCTTCACTGTTCAGCTTGTTTATTTGTATTTGTCATTTTATATGGTTTTCATCTATTATAATGTTGTATAATAAAATTCAGATGTTGATATTGAGATGTTCAGTCCATGTACATGGTCCTCAGTAATGTTCTCGCAGTCTTTTAACACACTGACCTGTCTTTATGCCTCTCTGATAGGTTATGCTCTCATGCCAGTGGGCCGGTCCGATCTGTCTGACTCCAGTGAGATATCGTCCCGCTCCAGTATCGTCAGTAACTGCTCTGTGGACTCAATGCCCACAGCATCCTCTGTTATCTGCCCACCGGAGGCCATCACAAACACACAATCTGACTGCAGTCAGCCTGGCACAAGGTAGGACATCCCACATCATCTCACCAGACTGCATTATATCTTTATTACATATTTATATTTAATTGTAAAAGAAATAATAACAATAAAATAAATGGGCTTTAAAGGAATAGTTCATATTAAAACAAAATTTCTGTGATAATTTACAGCCTCATGTTATTCCAAACCCATATGCTTAAAATCTTCTTTTGTGTTTCACTGAAGAAAGTCATGTGGGTTTGGAACAACATGAGGACACAATTTTCATTTTTGAGTGAACAAGTTTTTTAACTTAAGGCAAATTAAATCAGACAAAGACAAAAGTGCATGAAAATATATGTACACCGATCAGCCACAACATTAAAACCAAATTCTTTCCATAAGAGCAAAATCTGGACATTGATTGTGGCTGCCAACCCGCATCTTAGAATAGCATTCTGACATTATATTCTTCTCACCACAAGTGTACAGAGGGGTTATCTGAGTTACTTTGTCAGTTTAAACCTGTCTGGCCGTTCTCTGTTGACCTCTCTCACCAACAAGGCATTTCCGACCACAGAACTGCCAATCACTGGATGGTTTTTTGTTCTGGCACCATTATGAGTAAATTCTAGAGACTGTTGTGTGTGAAAATCCCTGGAGATCAGCAGTTACAGAAATACTCAAACCAGCCTGTTTGGAACCAACAATCATCCATGTGATTATCAGTCAATCGTATGGAAACAATGCAGTGCATGAAATTATTCAGATATGAGTCAGGAGCATCAGTTAATGTTCACATCAACCATGGCATGATTGTTGGTGCCAGACAGGCTGGTTTGTGTATTTCTGTAACTGCTGATCTCCTGGTATTTTCACACAATGTCCTGACTGTACTTTGTGATCAGTTGAATGCCACTTTGGTGAATGAAAGTACCAATTTTCTTCCCTAACAGCTAAATCTGTACATTATTCCAAACGTTTGGCAGCCAGTGTATATACATTGCATCCGGAAAGTATTCACAGTGCTTCACTTTTTCCACATTTTGTTGTTACAGTCTTATTACAAAATTGATTAAATTCATTATTTTCCTCAAAATTCTACAAAAAATACCCCATAATGACAACGTGAAAGAAGTTTGTTTGAAATCTTTGCAAATGTATACAAATAAAAAAGGAAAGAAATCACATGTACATAAGTATTCACATCCTTTGCTCAATACTTTGTTGAAGCACCTTTGGCACCAATTACAGCCTCAAATCTTTTTGTGTATGATGCTACAAGCTTGGCACACCTATTTTTGGGCAGTTTCTCCCATTCTTCTTTGCAGGACCTCTCAAGCTCCATCAGGTTGGATGGGGAGCATCGGTGCACAGCCATTTTCAGATCTCTCCAGATATGTTCAATTGGGTTCAAGTCTGGGCTCTGGCTGGGACACTCAAGGACATTCACAGAGTTGTTCCATAGCCACTCCTTTGTTATCTCGGCTGTGTGCTTAGGGTCGTTGTCCTGTTGGAAGATGAACCTTCACCCCAGTCTGAAGTCCAGAGCATTCTGGATCAGGTTTTCATCAAGGATGTCTCTGTACATTGCTGCATTCATCTTTCCCTCGATCCTGACTAGTCTCCCAGTTCCTGCCGCTGAAAAACATCCCCACAGCATGATGCTGCCACCACCATGCTTCACTGTAGGGATGGTATTGGCCAGGTGATGAGGTTTCCTCCAGACATGACGCTTGCCATTCAGGCCAGAGTTCAATCCTTGTTTTATCAGACCAGAGAATTTTGTTTCTCATGGTCTCAGAGTCCTTCAGGTTCCTTTTGGTAAACTCCAGGCAGGCTGTCATCTGCCTTTTACTGAGGAGTGGCTTCCGTTTGGCCACTCTACCATACAGGCCTGATTGGTGGAGTGCTGCAGAGATGGTTGTTCTTCTGGAAGTTTCTCCTCTCTCCACAGAGAAATGCTGGAGCTCTGTCAGAGTGACCATCGGGTTCAAGGTCACCTCCCTGACTTAAGGCCCTTCTCTCCCGATCACTCAGTTTGGCCGGGCGGCCAGCTCTAGGTCCTGGTGGTTCCAAACGTCTTCCATTTACGGATGATGGAGGCCACTGTGCTCATTGGGACCTTCAATGCTGCAGAAATTGTTCTGTACCCTTCCCCAGATCTGTGCCTCGATACAATTCTGTCTCGGAGGTCTACAGACAATTCCTTGGACTTCATGGCTTGGTTTGTGCTCTGACATGCACTGTTAACTGTTGGACCTTATATAGACAGGTGTGTGCCTTTCCAAATCATGTCCAATCAACTGAATTTACCACAGGTGGACTCCAATCAAGTTGTAGAAACATCTCAAGGATGATCAGTGGAAACAGGATGCACCTGAGCTCAATTTTGAGTGTCATGGCAAAGGCTGTGAATACTTATTTACATGTGATTTTTTTCATTTTCTATTTTTAATAAATTTGCAAAGATTTCAAACAAACTTCTTTCACATTGTCATTATGGGGTATTGTTTGTAGAATTGAGGAAAATAATGAATTTAATCCATTTTGGAAAAAGGCTGTAACAACAAAATGTGGAAAAAGTGAAGCGCTGTGAATAATTTCTGGATGCAGTTTATATATATACACTCACCTAAAGGATTATTAGGAACACCTGTTCAATTTCTCATTAATGCAATTATCTAACCAACCAATCACATGGCAGTTGCTTCAATGCATTTAGGGGTGTGGTCCTGGTCAAGACAATCTCCTGAACTCCAAACTGAATGTCAGAATGGGAAAGAAAGGTGATTTAAGCAATTTTGAGCATGGCATGGTTGTTGGTGCCAGACGGGCCGGTCTGAGTATTTCACAATCTGCTCAGTTACTGGGATTTTCACGCACAACCATTTCTAGGGTTTACAAAGAATGGTGTGAAAAGGGAAAAACATCCAGTATGCGGCAGTCCTGTGGGTGAAAATGCCTTGTTGATGCTAGAGGACAGAGGAGAATGGGCCGACTGATTCAAGCTGATAGAAGAGCAACTTTGCCTGAAATAACCACTCGTTACAACCGAGGTATGCAGCAAAGCATTTGTGAAGCCACAACACGCACAACCTTGAGGCGGATGGGCTACAACAGCAGAAGACCCCACCGGGTACCACTCATCTCCACTACAAATAGGAAAAAGAGGCTACAATTTGCAAGAGCTCACCACAATTGGACAGTTGAAGACTGGAAAAATGTTGCCTGGTCTGATGAGTCTCGATTTCTGTTGAGACATTCAGATTGTCTGTTTACGCCGAATCAGAATTTGGCGTAAACAGAATGAGAACATGGATCCATCATGCCTTATTACCACTGTGCAGGCTGGTGGTGGTGGTGTAATGGTGTGGGGGATATTTTCTTGGCACACTTTAGGCCCCTAAGTGCCAATTGGGCATCGTTTAAATGCCACGGCCTACCTGAGTATTGTTTTTGACCATGTCTATCCCTTTATGGACACCATGTACCCATCCTCTGATGGCTACTTCCAGCAGGATAATGCACCATGTCACAAAGCTCGAATCATTTCAAATTGGTTTCTTGAACATGACAATGAGTTTACTGTACTAAAATGGCCCCCACAGTCACCAGATCTCAACCCAATAGAGCATCTTTGGGATGTGGTGGAACGGGAGCTTCGTGCCCTGGATGTGCATCCCACAAATCTCCATCAACTGCAAGATGCTATCCTATCAATATGGGCCAACATTTCTAAAGAATGCTTTCAGCACCTTGTTGAATCAATGCCACGTAGAATTAAGGCAGTTCTGAAGGCGAATGGGGATCAAACACAGTATTAGTATGGTGTTCCTAATAATCCTTTCGGTTAGTGTATATATATATTCGTGCTGTTAGTAAAAAAAATTTTTAATCGCGATTAATATCATAATTTTATGTAGTTAATTGTGATTAATCGCAGATTTTGAAAAGGCTGAAATGTGACACTATATATAATTGTTTTCCTGTAAAAATGCCTTTATTTCCATTTAAGGAAAGAAAACAAAACAATATGTAAAAACATAATGGTTTATTAACATTTTACAAACGGTATAAAGATAGAAATGCAGTAAAAAGCACCAATTCAAGAAAAACTAAAGTTTCTCCCAAAGTCTAAGTGTGAGTTTGACTTATTGAAAGAACTAGTGCCCACATAGGTTGCATATTCATTGCAATGGGCATTAAATCTCTTAAACTCTCATCCTCCACAATATTAATCAGCCAATAGAATGTGGCTATCCATTTTTGTACAGTAACCGCGAAGCTGCATTCATGATTTGAGTCAGAGCGTCAATGCCAATATTAAAAGCCGCTTTGAATTCCACGCTTACAGACAAAAAAACTCTCATTCTGCGTTTAGTTGATACTTAAGACTTGACGTGCTTCTGTGGTAGTTAAAATTTTTGTACATCAAATAGCATTAAGAGTTCCTTTCTCCATGATTTGATCACTGATGAGGAAGCACTTTTTTGTGTGTTTGATGTGTGTCCAGCAGTGTAATGCCTCCGGGCTCTCCCAAAAAGTGTTGGTTAATGCTGTATTATCAGTAAATGTGTTAAACTCTTTAAATTAATTGCATGCACTAATATATACTGTATATATACAGCATATATCAATGTGCATCGAGAGTACACCAATAATTTTTCACAATAAAAAGTTTAGAATTTTTGTCTTCATACATTCTGTAACATAACCAATCCAAATACTACTGCATATTCTTATATACATTTATTTTTCACCTATCGTATCTACTTACATAATTATTAGGCAGAAATTGTAAATGGCTATAATCAATGTGAGGGTGTAGCAAGGATCTCATTTTTAATGGGTGTATTGAAAACATTCCAGTTATATGGGGCCAAAGAAACAAATAGGAGGTTTTGCAAATAAACACAATCCACTTTTCAAAGGAAAACTCAACTCTCAAACAAACAGAAAGTGCTTCGCGATTACAAAGGGTAATTTGAGTACCACGAACAAATGCACTTTTACAAGTAAAAAAATGTGTTTCATATGTTTTTCATTGTTCTACAAATTCTAAAGGATTGTTGAATGAATACAAAATCCAAATTACTTTTGGAAAAATGTTTAATTTCCTCACAACTGGGCTGAACAGCGTCCTTGTTTAAAACAGTCAATGGTGCATTGCTGTACATACTTAATATTAATGTCATTGTTACTATATATTTTGTGGTAAAAACAACTCATTTTCTAGAAGAAAAAAAAAATATCCTTTCTGGTAATAATAAAATATGTCATGCATTTTATTTTTATTTTTTTTATATATTTTTTTCTATTTTTTCCTGATTAGGTAAAAACAAGAAATATTTTTGTAATAACGAGATAAAAATGACCTACTATACTTTATACTCACTTTAAACCAATCCTGACTTTAAACCAATACATTTTAATCGCTTTCTGTTTGTTTGAGAGTTGAGTTTTCCTTTGCGCGGATTGTGTTTGTTTGCAAAACGTTCTATTTGTTTGTTTAGTTTTGGCACATATCTGGCTCTTTAAAGTTACGTCTGGAACTGTTGGAGGCTTGGGTATAAAGAATGCATCCTAAAACAGGATAGGTTTTTAATACTATTAATGATGTTTCTGTTTAATAAGTGGGGTATTTTTTAAAGCAAGCATCTCTATTAGGTTACTAAGTGATTTGAACTAAACACTGACCCTTACTATTAAACTTTGGTGCATAACTCATCCCACACCGTTTGTGTGTGAACGAAGCCTCAAATAAAGCAGCTTAATAAGAAGAAGTGTGCCGTTACTTTTTAAAGCAATCAGACCAGAATTCTGTTCAGATAATGTCGAAATCTAGTATGAGTTTTTAATTATGCCTGGGAAGCAATGCGTACATTGCTTTGTTTTTTTATAGTCATTAAAGCAGAAGCTTTTTAGTGCAAGTTTCACAAGCTTCAGGACATAAAACATGAATAATATGTTTGTTTAGCCATCCAAGTTTGCAGTGGGTGTTATATTTCAGATCAGCATAGAGCTGTTTTTGTAAATGATGTTTATTTGTCCTGTAGTAAATGCAGATTGGAACCAGTCCAGCTAAACTGGGTTCAGCATTCATGGTCCTGCTGACGTGGCTTATTGGTTTTCTCTCACAGTGTCAGACATTATAAATCACCACAAGTTACTGCCTGACTATAACTTTTTTACAATAGTTGTGCTGCTAGTCTAGAGCCTGTGAAAAACATTGGCTCCATATGAATAGCAAGGTGACCTTTACTAAAAACATCCATTGGTTGCATATTCTAAGATTTTGCAATAATTTTAGACTTCTAAAAATCTGAGATTTTCATTTATCAGTGATGTTTCTTTAATCTGGTTTTAGTATGTGTTTAAAGTATATATTTAATGTGTAGTTTTATTGTTGTTTTGGCCATGTCATATTTCTTTATTTGTGTTAACGTAAGCATCACTGTTAATTTTGCTTTATCTTAGAGGCTAATTTAGGGTTAATAATTTCAACAAAACCCTGAAGGATTCAATTTAGGCATGTCACTCATCCCAAATGTTTGAGTGATGCCTCAGATTATGCTTGTTGAGGAGAGGTGTGCTATTTTCATATGGCAGATGATCATAGGCTTAAAAAGTACATTCAGTATCTTTTGTTTGTTTTGTTTTGTTTCATGTTGTACTGACACTTAGCATTTGAGTTTTCAGTTAGTTTTCAGTTATTGATGTCATTGTAAAATGTACTATTCCCAGTCAGCCATGGTTCATTTATTCAACAAGTGAAAACAAGTAATATTCAGCTGGTCATGTGATCTCAACATGACACCGTTCATGAATGTGAGCCCAGCACCATGTAGAATAAAGCCTTGTGCACACTACATGACTCAAACCCGTTGCCTTTGATGTTTTGAGTGGGTGACTGTTCTGAGACAAAACATTTCCGATTGCAACACATACCCATCACTGACGATCTTGTAGTGGATCTACCTCTATGGACATGTACATTTTAATGTAAAGTGTATTAGCTGATTTTGTTTTAGATCAGACTAGATCTTCAAGGTTAATCTAGTTTTGTTAATGAAAGTGACTGCTCGTGACTGTATATTCATTCACTATGAGCTGCTCTGATCTCCCAGTTCATCTTTAGCACGACACATGATCAGAGGCTCCACGTTCACCTCCTCCACCAGCACTGAAGAGCTGACTGCCCCCGAGCACACCTCCACCTGTGAGACAGCAGACAGCGGACGTGGGAGCTGGACTTCCTGCTCCAGTAATTCACACGACAGCCTGCAGACACTCCCGGGCCAGCGAGCTCTGGACCTGCTGAACCATCGCCACACGCCCATGGGCGGCCCCATCGCTGAGGTGGAAATCGGGCCAGGTCTGCCTGAGGACAGTCACACGAGAGACGGTTCTGAACTCAGCCAGTTCAGACAGAGCTGGACCTCCTCCAGTTCATTGTCTGACACATATGAGGGCAATTACGGGACTATCAAACGAAAGACAGCAGATCCCTCTGCCAATGATGGACAGCACAGCACAGATCCTGCGTATAAAACGATCACCTCCAGCACAGAGAAAGGACTCATAGGTAAGGCTTCACCCACCACAGACAACTCCACATGTGTCGTTTTGTCTGTTTTAGAAGTGTGGAAAATGACACCTGCAGATTTCACTGTCCTCTCATCAGGGATCGGATGATAAATGTGCAGCTCTTTGGGCTTGCGATGCTCAAGGATTTTTTAAATATATCTTGGGCACTGTACATTTTTCTTGACATCAATTGAAAGTTGCCCCCTTGGCTCCCCTACTGCACTACTGAAGACACTTTTCAAAAATGGGGTACAAATTTCCTACAGTTACTTTTCCCACAGTCTTTAGAGACAGAACTATTACATACATTTGATCAATGTTTCTCAACCCTGGTCCTGGAGTAACTATAACTTCACATTTTGGATGTCTTCCTATAATACACCTGCTTCAACTCCATGAATTGAACTTGGTGTGTCAGAGAAATGCAACATCCAAAATGTGAAGTGCAGGATTAAGAAACACTGCATTAGAGAAACCAAGAGATAAACAGCGGCAGCGGTGTTACACCATATTCTGTTAAATATTCTGTTAGAATGGTGGAAAACCACACTTTTAAATATAAAATTGTATAAATGCAACGACTGGAATTGTTCGGTTGAAGGGGGTACTAAACTGTGAATCCTTAACAAAACATTTTGGTGAATACTTGTTTACACATTAGCTTCCACTCAGCTGACAAGCAATGAAAGTAGCTACATGGTTAGCTTGTTAGCTGTAAGCTCGTTGTAAAAGATGGATGCTGTTTATTTACTTTCCAGCATTGCTTCACCAACTAGGTAACAACATAGTGTGAAATCAACACTCAACAGACACAGTCCACCACCGCACTGTTGTCTGCTGAGCTGCAAAAATATGCTGTGATACTTACCTTTCAATCTGCAACGTTACTGACTGCACTGACAAACAATAGTCAACAGATGTGATACACATGAGTGACATTGTTGTCAGGGACAGGGTCAATGTTATATTATTTATATTGAAAAGGGAAAATTATGGGGTCATTGTTTATTAACTTTTTAGTATGTATGTAACCTACTCATTAGCAACTTACCGAGAAGACACTGCTTAACTCCGCACTGTCTTCAAAACCACCGGCAGCTCAGAGTCAGCTCTGTAAACATTGGAGTCGGAGCACGCTCTGTTGGACAAACTACGTAATGACACCAATTCTAAAGCATTGTTTTCTGCATTATATGTTCTGAAAAAGTTTAATTTGAAAAAGTTGAATCAAAACTGATGCAGAGCGCACGAGAGAGACAGAAGAAAAAGAGCCACCCGCCAGTTGCAAGCAATGTTTCGCCACTTAAAATAAATGTTTAAAACAAACACATTACCATTTCTGAAATTACTTTCAGGCATGATACATCAATTTGCGAATACTATGCATTCCATAAATTGCATATTCATCAAGGGAAACACTGTTATGCTTGAAACATGCAATCCTCAGAAGGCTACATTAGAAATAGTCTTTAGTAACACTAGTTTAGACTTTTTTTTTGTGCTATCAAGTTTGTATGTGTTTTATACATACAAACCGTAAAAATCAGGGACTATATGTCTGTTGTTGTTGTTTTTTGTATAGATTTTTGGCTTAAGCTTCTTGACTGTGTCCAAAAATAATAATTAAAAAATGATTAACATATTTGAATCACTAAAAGCATAAAATCCAGCTGTGCCCCATATTTCTTGTGCACAGTCTTATGTATGGTTTTCCTCCTATTAAAATAAATCAGTGACATCATTTCGACCCTTTCTACACTATAGTGTGCAGAGAAGAAAATAATATATTATTTTTATTACACTATTATTAGTGTTGAAAGGACTTGTCTTCTCAATTATTCAACCCTGTATCACTGTTATTGCAAAAAAAAGAAGAAAAAAAGGTAATTATTAAATATTAGATTTATGGGAATTTATATTCATACAAACCAACAATATGTCAATTTCAATGTCAGTCTCATATTTTGGTAACACATGCCAAATAAATAGAAAATCTCATAATTCAATGACCATGAAATGACAAAAAAAGTGATTTAATTTAAGATTTTCCAGCATCATTTTGTACCCTTTTCGTGGAAAGTGTCAGAAATCTTGTCATCATTATACCATATTAAACAAAATCACATAAAGATCTGGAAATCTAAAGATTAGTGCTTTATAAATGTAAATCTGCTTGTGTCATGTCTCTTGCATGTTGTTTATTTGAAGTTTTCAGTTTGTAAGTGAATGTCTTTTTGATTTACAAACCCCATTTCTTTAATTGATGTTTGGCTTTTTTGTGTTTTGTTTTTTCTTTCTGTGCTCCCTCCCCTTTCATCACGGTCACTTCCTGTCCCTCTCCACCTGCTTCCTGCCAGTGTACTGTGTCACATCGCCTTGTAAAGACGATAGGTTCAAAGCAGCACCCCCCACTCCACCGGGTTACCAGGGCCTGACTCTGGGGGACGTGCATTTGCAGGAGGGAGGAGTCTTACGGCAGCCACACATAAAGCCGCCCGAGTATAGTGTGGCGTTGCAGAGGTGCAAACTCCGACAGAGCCTGGCTGAGCAGAGACTGTCCAATCCGCCCAGTGTTATTCTGCTGCCTCATGCAGATAGTGAGGAGGGTACGTGACCGAATGCAGCAGAGCCCAGAAACACATTGACTAAGACACACCAAACCTGACAAGAACATGTATGTCATGCCAAAATTAGAAGAAAGAAATAAGCAACATTTTCAGAAAGAAAATGAAGCCTTTTTTAAGACAATACATTTTTTTTGGCATTGTTATTTTTTATTAAAAAAAAGTATTCACTTCCTCCCATTTGTCAGTACTGTTATACAAAAACTATATATATTTAAAATACAAGTAAAATCTACTTAAATAGAAATAATACAAGCTCACTCAAAAGTAAAATGTCCACACACAGCAAAGAGAATTGTGCTTAATAGTCATTAAAATAATGTTACAACAAAAAAACTCTTAATGAAAAATAGTCTTTTTCCTTATGCTAAAACATGATTGCTATTTTTTATTTTTTTTATTTTTTTACTTTTGATGTTGGGTGAAATATGACCTGGACATGTTTTTGTGACTTTCACCTGTTATCATTGGGTATGACATTTTTTTACTGACAGGTAGATTTAGGAATCCAAATACACTGTTGTTGTTGTTGTTGTTGTTGTTGTTGTTGTTGTTGTTGTTGTTGTGAGTGTGTGCTTAAGCTGTGCTTTTGTCTGTTGCTGTATGTGCCAAAGTGTTTGCTGGATTTTTAAGAGAGGGTGTTCAATGCAGTGTTAAATGAACTCATGAATTTGTCCTGTTGGTATGTTTAATATTAGTAGGCAGGATGCTGTTTCTTGTATTAATAGTCCATTTGTGTTTTTGTTTCAGACGAGCAGGTGTCTGCAGTGTGACTCCATTTTTTTGTGATGGAATGAACATCTGCCATTCACGCTCAACACATTCATCTCGACATAAAGCGTGCCGAACAAACGAGCAGACAACCGTTTACTTCAGTTGAATAAGTTCATGCCATAGAAGATACTGATCAGGTTTACAGCAGTGAAGATATGATGAAGATATTTCATGATGGGAGCTGTTTTCTTTTTCTCTTCTTAATCCTCAACAAACTATGAGTTGAAACTATGAATAGAAAGAGCTTTCAGTGACTGCCGAAAGTTCTGGAATATTGCGTATTTCAACAAATGCAGAGCTTTAAAATACTCCATAGAATGTTTAATTTTGATCATTACAGAAATCAAGCCTGTATCTTTACTGGAGATACATTTGTAGTGTTCGGAATGGCATACTAGAATACTGCACACTGTACACCATAAACTTTCTACTGTTATTTTTAAAACTTGTAAGTGAACCTGATAGCATTATGGCTGTCAAAAGGGCTGAGAAACTAAATTCAGATTTTTCACTTAAATATGACCAATTTTCTATTTGCATTCAAATTTTAAAAGTTATATTTTAATTAGGGGGAAAAAAGCTAGAAGACACCAGTGATCACCATATATTTAAATCGGGATTAAGTCCACAAGAGTGCAGAGAATACATAGAAAACAAACAGCACTGTTTTATATTGTTTATAGCTGAAAACAGGCATTCAAGATCAAGTGCGTTCAATTATAAGATCAAAAGATTTTTAGCCAGGTTATATTCTCAACACTTAAGTAAAAGAGTAAAACGAGAAAAGAAGTGCTACTACAGATACCACGGTAATTAAGCTTCAAAAAAGAGATGGAACTACTGTGAACTACCTTTATTTTTTATGAACAGTAGTAATATTCAAAGGTATTAGTGCTATTCTGTTGAACTCAGTTGTGAAGTGGCATTTGTGGCTCAGACTCCAGCATTCCATTACAGACATAATGACATGGATCTAATCCCAAAGCTACAGTAGGGGCTGTTCAAACAAGACGTTAGACAGACCGCAACAAAAACAGCATGTACCTCAATACGCATTTTTCTGAATTGAACTCCTTTCAACTTCACACAACGTTTTAAAACACACTGCATAGGGGCCGTTCAAACCTACTTTTAGGGCTAGGAATCTATTCCAATAAGAAACGATTCCGAGGTGTTGGGAATCGAGAATCGACTTGAAACATTGGAATCGACTCCAAAGCTGGAGAAAACCGGTTGATATTTTCGGACTGTGTTTATTTCCTCAACCACTGAACTACTACACATTTTAGAAGCCTAACAGCACTAATACAATTTACTAAAAGATTATAAATGACTGCAGCTTCACGATCATCAACCTGACTCTGAGTCATTTGTTGTCCTTAGCATCTGTAAATCCGCTCTGTTTGTTCATCTGTATGAAGCAATCACACAAGCCCTTCATCTACCTGTATAGTCTGCTGGTATTTTACTTTGGATTAAACTAATAATATAGTAACATACCAAATTGTGACAGTAAATTGGCATACAATAACAACACAAGTCTGCAACAAGGAGATGGCAGAGTTGAGTCCGCTTCCCAGTTCACATCAATAAATCGGTATGTAAAATATTAAATAATCAGTGTGCTGCACTTATTAAAGTGAGAATCTAATGTGTCTGTACTCGTTCTCAACATTTTTACAGTTTTAAAACCTTTTGCATATATTTCTTTTTTAATTAGCCCGCATTTTACCCAATTTTACCTTTCAATTATATTTAAAAAAAATTACAATAATACAAAAACAAAACATGTAGATACACATAAAGAAATGTATATATATTTTTTATATTGTTGGACTTTTTAATAAATCTGAGGTTTATTGTTTGGACATTTTATTTAGTGTACAAACGGTAGTGGACAGTTACTGCACATTCTACACTACACACATTGTGAGTGGTAACAGACAATTTCAAAATAGTTTAAAGGGGGGTCACACACTGGATGTGTCTGGTGGACAACATGGCATGTTCTAATATTAGAAAGAACTGTTTGCAATGAAGGTACACACATCACCGCCGCCACTCAGTGTCTGCTGACGGTACCAGCAACGACTGCGGAGGTTACTCAAATTTTTGCCGTGTCAAGGAGCGCAGCTCGCATATTTTCTATTAAATTCAACCCAAATAATTATCAAAGGACATCGATTATTTACTTTAGTGTTCTTCATCCCCAGTGTTGTGGAGTAATGAAATACATGTAACATGATTATGTATTTAAAATACAAAATATAAGTAACTGTATTCCACTACAGTTACAATTTAAATCAATGGTAGTTAGAATACAGTTACATTCAAAAGTATTTTGATTACTGAAGAGATTACTTTGCATTTAATTGTAATTTGTTTCATTTAATATTTAGTCCTTTCAGATGGAAAACATTTCTACATAGAAATGATGCGATCCAAAGAGCATTTGAACAGCGGTGAAACACTTTCTTATGATGTGTTACATTCATACGAGCAGACAGAGAAGTACGTTTGGAGTAAGTTTGGAGCACAAGAAGATGCTAATTCTAGCCTTTTTACATGCTCATGTTATCAGGCACAATCATATTTTCTATCAAGAAAATTCACATTGGATCAAAATATCTTTTTTTCTAGTAAGACCTTTGATATTAGAGCAAAAATCATATTCTTGATGATATTTTTTGTATTGTTTTCCTGTAAAAATATCTAAAAATCCTTAAAATAAGATCAATTAGATTGATCTTGTTTTAGAAAATACACTGCATAAGATATTTAGGTTTTGAAAATGTGTATTTTGTCTTACTGTACTGTCAGAGTTTTTATAGTCAAAACAAGTGAAAATAATCTACCAGTGCTGAAGAAGTAATCCAAAGTATTTAGAATATATTACTGACCTTGAGTAATCTAATGGAATACATTACAAATTACATTTTACAGCATGTATTCTGTCATCTGAAGTGTAACCCTCCCAACCCTGTTCATTCTTGAACAAAGGAAAAACTTTGGTAACTTTTGTGTGTACTGTCTGCAACCTGAACCGCATCGACGTGCCTCGTGTTTAATACCTGTGCCGTGTCCTAGCTGCAACGAGGTGGCGCTTCTCATCCCGGGTGCGACCCCCTTAATACTATTTGTGGTAGTTCTTTGAAATACAAGCACATCTACTCAAACTTTCCTTGATTTTATCTCATGAGATCGAATCATCGCGCTTTGGTTTGTGCATACAGGCCCTGATTTAATTTTAGAATGGACCTAATAATTGTGAATGTCATTCATGCTATTATAAATGGAGCAAAGAGCGCTTTGAAGTGAGCAGTTTATTATGAGATTTAACTCTACCTCCCGTTTTTTGGGAATTGAAAAAGAATTGAATAAATGAATCTCATGGAATCTATTCCAAAATCTGGAATCAGAGTCGATTCCAAAATTTCTGGAATCTAACAGCCCTACCTACCACTAAAAAACATAGATGCAGTGCATATAACAGAATGCAGATGTCGCAAGACTAAAAAATGTTTTACATTCTTTTAACACCTTACACAGTGTGAGAAAAATGGCCTTTTTGATATTACTGCAGGATGACTCATCACACTGGAATTGGAATTCACTGGAAGGCATGCTCTGTATAGGCTGCTACACATTTGGTAAATCTGGGTATTGTGTGCGTACAGAAAGTTGAAGTTGATGTGTACAATATAGAAACTAGGCTATACTGTATACTGCAGAAGTAGTAAGAGAAGTATATTAGTTTGCCATTCCGAACACAGCCAATGTGATCTCAGATGTTTCTAAACTGAAGTTTACAACCTATTACAAATGATATTTATGAACAGACAGCCTGGCTACATGTTGCTGTTATAATAGACAAAGCATGTCATGTTGCTACAGATCTAACATAAATGTTATGTAAATGTACAACACTTGGTCAAATTAAGATTCATATATGGAAAATCTTGCTACATGACTTCCCCTCATGTCGGTTCTCATATCCAACTGAAGTATTGACCTGCTACACTGTTCAGAGACAAACGTTTAATGTACTTTTATGATGCACTGTTTTTTTGTTTTGTTTTATAAAGCAGGTTTTATTTGTTTGAGTTGATGAACAAAGCTCATGGGTTTTTACTGCAGCTGCACATCTGCATTAACACTGTCAGACTGTAATGCTTCAACATTGCACATTCTTGCAGCATTGAGTGTGTTTACACAGATTATTAACATTTGTTTACAGTATTTCTTAGAGCTAATGGTTGTCGATTTCAGAACTGAAATACGCAATTGTGCCGTGTGTGGCTAGAAGTAATGTTTTTTTTTTTATGCAATAAGAATTGTGTGGACGCTGCACTTGGGACTTGACCTCAACCTACATCTGATTTGTATAGTGTCAGCTATTGGATTTGCTACTCCTGTTGTTGTATATAGTGACCAAGAAATCAATTACAGCTTGTCAAGAAAAATATATTTATATGCTAGATGTGCATTTTCATTCCTATTTAGTTAATGCTCTTTGGAAAGTACATTTTGTATAGAATGCAAATGTTTAATAGTTGTTGCTCTGTAAGCAAATAAATACATTTGTACATGGACGAAACCTTTGCTGTATATGGTTAAAACAAGACAAAAAATGTATTATATCAAGGGATATAACTGGACTGGAGTATTACATTTTTATGATTTACCTGTCTGGACTTTTTCATTATTACTATTATTATGTTGCAACTATGTTGTTGCTTAATAAGGTTTTTTTTTTTTTCTTCTTTTTTTTTTTAAACATTTTGTTGTAAATTAATTTCACTGATCATGTACAGCTGAGAAGAGAATGCTCTATAAAAACTATATTGAATATTTTGTTAAAATAAATCTGGGGTTGTGACTGCTCCTGTTATGGCATATAATTCTGTTATAATTTATTTTATGTCAACTACATCCCTTTTTCTTGCCTCTAAAATCTAAATCTTAAATGTGCAATTGCAACGATCGGTTAAAAAATACATTTTCTGGTTTAAAGTTAAGCTCCATGGGGAGTATCTGTTGAACATAATTAGACTAATTGTGGTTTCTTAATTAAAAATAATAAACAGAAACCCCAATAAACCGAAATGCACTGCAATAAAAGTCAATGGGGCAACCATTGAACAGTTTGTAAAATCAGAAAAATGCCCCATAGACATCCACTGCTAAATATCAAAGCATGTTTTTTGTTTATACAAACTGTCATGCGAGTCAATCCTGGAACATTCCTTAATCTGTGCATAGAGCTTGAATGAGAAGATTTAATTTGGAGTTTGGACTGATGTATTTTAGAGCACAATAGATATTTGGTAATGCATTTTGGATATTCAATTCTATCTTCTTCCTCGTTCCATATAACACAGTATTATATTTATGAATTAGGACGTTAATAAATGTATAATTGTTGAGGTGGGTCCAGTCAGTGCATATTGGGCTCAACACAATTTGGTTTTCAGGTAAGCATTTCATATCAGGTTTTATCTTTGAATGGCTCAAGGTAAATCATTTGCAGCAGTTCAGTCTTTTCTAGAGTGTTTCTAGAGTGCTAGAGTTGTTGCTCTGTGTATACTTCGCTGGAATGCAGTACACTAGACGCCTTCAGCTTACAGTGTTACATTAATGACATGTTAAAAACTTGTTATATTTTTGTTTCAGATAAAATATACTGCTATGACTAGGGTCTGTAATAAAAATGTTAATTACAGTGGTGGTTGGTTTGTTTTGTCTTTAAAGTGCTTAAGGTAATTGCCACATCTTGGATGGACTTGTGCCTTGTTTGTAAATATGAGTAGAAAACAGTAATGCCTTTTCATAATAGTATCATTTGTTTCAGCATGTACCATTGTATACTTATCAATAGAGAATCCTGCTCCATTTGTTCGGGTCAAATTAATGTGTTGCTAAAGTAAAGACAAAAGAATATGGTATTTTCCTTTAAATTACTCAATCCATCCATGTTCATTTAAAATACGCACATTTTATGTTATGTTGACTTCAATAATTACCAAGAAGTACATTGAAAGATTGTAGAAATGTCCAAATCTGTAATATACTGGGGTGTCTGGTGGCATCTACTGAAATAAAAAACAATAACTATGGCCAGTCGGAGGATTGTGGGGTCTTCAGTTTAGCAAACATAATTTCTAGATAATATCATAAGGTATGCATTGAATATTTAAGCAATATCACATGAGCAAGACTGCGATATGGCCCTACATCAGCACTGCTGTGATTCGGCTGCAGGCTGAGTGCTATAGGTAATTACAGCAGTGCTGATGTAGGGCCATATCGCAGTCTTGCTCGTGTGATATTGCTTAAATACAACCGTTCAATGAACAAGTACATTTTTTAAAAAAATGGAAAAACCGAGTAGGGTCATAAAAATACATTTGTGCATGGAACTACGTTCTTACGTGACGAATCAGAATCTGCCATTGCTGGTTCAAAACAAATGATGCATCCAAGCCTCCGTTAGTAATTCAAAAAGTTCACTTCAGAAATAATATGGCTTGTGCTGTTTCTAACAAGTTAGTGGACAAACAAGGATAGACGGCTGGATGTGTGTGTGTGTGTGTGTGTGTGTGTGTGTGAGAGAGAAAGATGGAGAGTGTGCGATCACCTGTTGCCACACCCAATCAGAGATGCTGTCAGCTGTCTCAGTGGAAAATGGACGTCCAAGCAGGGGTATTCCTCTCTATTTCACGTTAGCCGGTGTGCAAGAGTCATTCACTATAGAAACAGCGATGTCCTCCGCCATTTTAAACAGTATGTATCCAATGTGGAAACTCTAATAAAGGTAAGCACTTGAATTCTGTAATAAATCAGTCTGTAGTGTCTCTCAACATGAGCCGTAATCCTGAAGTTGTCCGTTTAAAGCCGTTTAAAGCTATTTCCTAGCTTTGGTAATGTATTAGTAATACCAGCGCCTGAGCGCAGTTCTATGTAAACAATGACTAACGAATTCACTTTACTTCACCAACTGGCTCATATTACACACAAAAATGATCTTTTGCCACCACTTGCTGGCTAACATATGTAATTTCAAAAATAAAGCCAGTAACTCCTAACAGATACACTTTAGTTTAGAACAACATGAACGCAGAGTGATACACACACAGTGAAGCGTCTGAGTGCTGATGCTGTCACACCATCAGTGTTCATGGAACATCTCTCGTCCAATCAGATTCGAGGAGCGGAACTATCTGTGGTATACAATATATTAAAGTTTCTAAGTCTGGGCTATTTTTTATGGAAATAGCAATTAGTTCTACAACTAAAATAAATAATAAAGGGGGCAAGAACAGCCCTGCTGAATTCCACGTTTCACCTCAAATCTTTTAGATGTTCCTTGAGGGAGAGGACCTGAGCTATTAATGTCATTATACATCAACTTGATTAACTTAGTAAATTTAGACCCCAAACCAAAAAGTTCTAAAGTTTTCATTATAAATGGATGTTCCACTGAGTCAAAGGCTTTATAAAATCTTTATGTTATCCTACAACATTCATTCATTTCTTGAACCAATTTATATTCATATTCCCTTTGATGTTTACATCTGGTTTTACTTCATTTAATGGAGAGGTTCTTGAACTTATATTTAAAATATTCCAATTTCCTGCAGTATCTAATTCTATATTACTTTTAATTTCTACCTCTAAGGACTTTACTTCCTTAATACATTCTTCAGACTTCAACAAATCAGCATTGAACTTCCAATATTTGTATTTATTTTTTGCTTTTAAACTTAGTTTCTGGATTCAAAGTAAATTGAATTACACAATGGTCTGTTAAGGGAGCAGCAGATATTGTAACATTTGTAACCAAATTTGTGATTTCAGGGGATACCAGACAAAGGTCTATTTTGGACCTTGATCTCCCATTGGGTTTAATTCAAGGAAACGGTCTGCTATGAGGGTTTCTATCTCTTCAAATATGAATAAAAGTGTTTATGAATTCCTTCAGCATTATATTATAATGTAAATAATTATGAATTGTGCCATATCTATCTAACCATTCATCCGGAGCCATATTAAAATCTCCACCATTACAGTAAATCCTATACCATAAGTTTGTTTATATTCAGCAATGACTTCTGTAAGAGTTCCAAGTTAAATTTTGTTTTGAACAGTTTTCTTATAACCATAAATATTGATAAAAATTGCAAACGACCCCTCTAAATTAACTACCACAACCATCCAGTGACCATCCTTATCGAGTTTAAATGTTACTACCTCCCCAGGGAACTTATAAAAACATATGGCCCCAGAACAAATGCTGAGAAAAAGTTATTTTGTCTCCCCATTGATTTCTCCAAAATGTACTGTCCTCTTCAAATGAATGAGTCTCTTGCAAAAAATGCAGTGTGCTTTATACCTTTACAAAATAAAAAGTAGACTTGTGCATTGTATTATCCTTTAGACCTCTAGCATTTAAAGATTAAAAAGAAATCTCCGACTTTAGAGAGAACATATAAATGAGGGAATTACAATTTACTTTTATAACACTTTATGAACAAGTAAAAGAACCAATCTCTTTAAGTGAATGTTAAACATAGAAGTTCCTCTGAACAGAAATGTTCCATCCCCTCCAACACTTGTCTTTTCTTGTAGGGTTCCATAACAGTGTGCCCTCCTTCACCTAGATCCTATTTCCAAATGTGGGAGCCCTTAGTTGGTGTGTTACAAGGCGAGTTATCCAACTCTTCAATGTTTCGTTTATCGGGCCCGGCATTAGTAGCTTCATGATATAGTTATGCTGTTGGAGCGTGTCAGGTACATCAACCTTGGTACTATCTTTCGTGTTAGTCATCAGATTTGTACTTTTTTCTTAGATATTATCTCCTTTTTTACACTTTAAACAAATAAAATCATAACCCAAATCTTCAGTGAGGGTTGAGATTTAACATGTGCACTCAAAAGTACAACTGATCAGTCCGCCATCTTGCCCGTGCCCCCCTCGTCCGGTTTTACAGCTCTCTTTTTAACTCCTCCTCTGGCTGCAACCAGCAAATCTCGTCAATCGGCCAATCGAGATGCAGTTCAAGTCGAACATTCCTGTTTTTTCGACACACGCATCGAAGCTTCGGTGTTGAATGTCCCATCACTACCAGTTGATTCGTAAAATCATTAGACATGTTCGAGATGTCAAATGCCTCATCTTGAAAGTAGACGAGAGGCGGCTGCAGTCAGGGGAGGAGTGAAATAAGTGCTGTGAAATCGGACAATTCTCACTTCTCATAGTGGATCGGATACCTTCGAGATAAGGAAGATATCACGGGATTCAGGTTTATACGCTGTTGCTTCTTCTTCTTGATCTGTTTTATTGGCGGATCACAACTAAACAGTGCATTACCACCACATGCTGTTTTGCACTGTTGCTGATAAAGTGGATATAATATTAATTCTGTTTCTTTAAAATTAAAATAAATATGATGAAAAATACACTTAATGTACCTGTTATTTAATTTCGCCAATAAGACGTGTCTTTCCATAAATTGCGTGCTTAATAAAGACACATATTTGAGATATTTCAGAAATATAATATCAATCACATATCCCATACAGAGACTGAACACATAATTTATACCCTAAACATGATAATTAAAAATATAAAAAATGTAAAAACAATTATGTGTTACGGTTGTTAAAGCCAATCAGCATTAAGCTGTGTCATCAGCAAGTCGTTTCCCATCATGCCTTGACTCTGCGCAGTCGAGGTAGAGCAACTGCACCACCTGACATGGCCCACTCGCCATCGCGACAGTTTTTTTGGCATATGCATTAGCCTGTCATCAGAGCAAGTTGGACCACACTCTGACATATTTCCAACCGGCGGTGATCACTAGTGATCGGTGCTGTGCAGATCATCTTAAACGAACGCTGCACGCTGAGGACATCTGCTGGTCAGAGGTGTGGAAATGCAATGAGAAGATGCAAGTCAAAAGCAGCTACAATGCATTGGAATATATTTGAATATCTGGAGAATATGTAGACCTTCATATATTAGTAAAAATTATTTTAAATGCCAAAAAATATATTTTTTTATTTTTATATTCTAAAACAACGTTTGTTTTGTAAAAAAATATATATTCTTTTTAATAATTAAGCTTTGACAGATTGTGCAATAAACATTTAAAAACAAAATGTTATAGTAATAAATTACACTCAGCCAGACGATACATTGTACAATGGTAGTTAAGCAGTGAGTTGCATCATTGTACACACACAAAAAACTAATAACACTATTTTAAGAGTCCAATATAATGCACCAATTAAGCATAGATATGATTTAATTAATTATTAACTGAAGTAGAGTAAGGTTATCTTTGTCAATTTACAACTTATTATATGTTTTATTTATTTATTTATTTGTTGTATAAAGTTATTGTAATTAGTGCTCTATTTCAGAGATCAACTGTCAAGTTTGCTTATAAGCCAGTATTTAAGGCAAATTATTATTGGCCTTTCTAGTAATAAATTACTAAAATATTATATTTAATTAATTCAAGTACAATAAAACTCAGAAAAATCTAAACACTTAATAAATATCAAACAAATCATTATCAAATTATTCAAAATGTCTTTAATTTCATTCAGTTAAATTTGTATTTTTTTTTTTTTCAAATACAAATATCAGCCACAATGCTGAACATGGACACACACGCACACACACACACACAAACAAACACATAAACAAATATCAGCCCACAATGCAGAACACGGACACACACACACAAATATCATCCAACAATGCAGAACACGGACACACACACACACACACACACACACAAATATCATCCAACAATGCAGAACACGGACACACACACGCACACACACAAATATCATCCAACAATGCAGAACACGGACACACACACGCACACACACACACAAATATCATCCAACAATGCAGAACACGGACACACACACGCACACACACAAATATCATCCAGCAATGCAGAACACGGACACACACACACACACACGCACACACAAATATCATCCAACAATGCAGAACACGGACACACACACGCACACACAAATAACTCAAAAGCTTCCGATTTAATCAGATCAACATTATATTTAGTCAGTCTTAATCTAAAGGCCTTGGTGATGTTAAATTACAAAGCTTTTGAGTTTTTATTGAACGGCGTGTCTGTAGCGGCCTGACGGAGTTCAATATGAAACAAGTCACATTTTTGAGGCCTAAACATGCTCGAAAACTAAAAACAAAATATTAAAATAATAAATTCCTAGAAGAACAATAATGTCCATCGGTGCTCTGGCCCTAAATATCAGCCACAATGCTGAACACGGACACACATACACACACAAATATCAGCCCACAATGCAGAAAATGGACACACACACACACTTCAAGGTCAGATCAAAGTCTGACCCCACTCTGAGAAAGTTTACGCTTAGATGTGGGAACTGCACACCATGGTCAGTTTTGACTTTACGCACATTGTGTCATCATTGCAAAATCTCACCCTTCAACAAAAGTGGTTTAAACAAAATGCAAATAGTTGACAAATAATTTACTTTTATAGTGTCTTAAATGTCCTGGGTACTCATCTGTTATAACTTAATTGGCGGACGACACTACTTTGTTTCTGAAGAATTCTGAACAGATCCCTTTAGTAATCAAAAAGATTAATGATTTTTCGAAAGCTTCAGGGTTATATTTAAATCTTAAAAACTGTGAACTACTTACTATACATGAACACCGGCTGATAGATTTATACAGAATTCCAGTTAAAAATGAAGTAAAGTTTATAGGTGTGGTTGTAACAAAAGATCAAAATCTAGGGAAGCACTAAACATCGAGCTCGTTATAAAGAAAAGTAAGGCTACAACCTGTTCTTGGCTACAGAGAGACTTAGCAATATTTGGATGAATCTTGATTACTAGAATTTAACATTTGATGGATTCTAGAGGTAATCATCTCAAGTACAATGATTTTAGTGACAAATATAATGTGAAGTGTAGTGAAAAATAATATTCAGTGATTATCAAGGCAAATCCACTAGCATTGGTGAATATGGTAAAAGGTATGTTGTCTTATGAAATGTTAATTCCACAGTTACCTTCACTTTATATAATGGAATCAGATTTTCAGGAAAGAAAATTTACAAATAAAATGATAAAAAGTCCTCTCACTTCTGTGCTCTTCCCTTTACCATTGAAAAGGACAAATATGTTGAAAGACTACCCTAAAGAGAATATTATCAGAAAGAATTACCTCACTCTCCCCATCTCTTCGAAAGCTAAAGAAACTCACTTATATTTACCCTTGTAATGAGTTTCTGAGACAAAGATTCAACATCGATATAAACATTTGCAGGTTCCCCGTCTGTCGCTCTCTCCACGTTGTGTCGGAGAAGCGACACTAGGGGTCTCTCTTGAGCACCGAATATGCCTCTGATCCATTGAAAAAAGGCCAATAAGAAGTTGGCAGTCAGTATTTGCATACCCCACCCCCGGACATACGGGTATAAAGGCGAGGCAAATACTAGAGTTCATTCAGAAATTTTCTTCGGAGCCGATGGTTGTGCATGCTGTTCGCAGTGAAACACATCCGTTCCTGTATTCCTCTGACGCTACTGCATGCTGTTGGATTGAGGGCGCATTACAGCGGCAATTCTTCTCCTTGCACGGCAGTGCATATTGCCCCTGGGCGCTTCGACAGCTCAGTATAAAAACTCAGACGAGTTTTAAAAGAGTAATTTTCTTTAAAAGAGTGATTTTCTTTAAAAGAGTCATTTTCTCTAAAAGAGCAAATACACAGCGGCGTGGAACGTCCTTTTCAGGACGGGTCTTTGTAAAGATGCCTTTCCGCCCCTGTGTAGTTCCTGGATGCGGCAGAGTGCTCTCCGCTTCAGATGGACACAGGTGTTGTCTCGTGTCTCACTGCGAGAACATGACCATGACAACGTTGCGGTCGCGGCTCGCTTACAACTGTAAGCAAGCCACTCCAGCCGCACCTCGCATTGCTCCTTCTTCCCACGGGATTGAGGACGGTGCGAGTGGCGCTGGAAGCGATTCGGGGATGGCAGCGGGTGCTTCTCCGTCGGGTAACCCCCCTCGGACCACCCGTCCCCCGGCACGCTCGTTGACTCCCGTCCGTGCTCGAGGCAACAGCAGCTCGCCTCACAGCCAGCTTGCCTATCCTCTAGAGCTAGAGGTGGATGAGCTTGACGCTGCATCGGAGAGCGCGGTGTCTGATGCAGATGACTCCCTTGGGCTGCCGCCTTCGGGCCAGCACGCCCAAGCCGAGGCTGACGCTCAGATGTCCGACATGCTTTCCCGGGCCGCCGCCAGCGTGGACTTGGACTGGAATCCCCCGTCCTCCCCACAGCCATCGCGGTTGGATGACTGCTTCCCCTCCCGACGCCGCTCACAGCCGCGCCCCCCCCCCGGTCCCGTTTTTCCCGGAAGTGCACGATGAGCTGACGTCGCTGTGGAGGGCACCGTTCACCACACGACATCACAAAGCCACACGCTCATCCGCTCTCACTACCCTCGACGGCGGAGCGGCCCACGGGTACACGTCGATCCCCCCGGTGGATAGGGCTGTTGCGCTCCATCTATGCCCTGGAAACCCTACCACCTGGCGCAGTCACCCTGTACTCCCTTCCAAGGCCTGTAGGACAACATTCTCGCTAACAGCGAAGGCCTACAGCACTGCCGGAACTGCCGCTTCCACCCTGCACGCCATGGCTCTCCTGCAAGAACTGCACGTGGGTAGCCCTGATCCCGACGAGCTGCAGGAACTGCGCTCAGTGACCGACCTCGCCCTCAGAGCCACGAAGGTCACAGCGCAGTCACTCGGGCAGGCGATGGCCACCCTCGTGGTCCAGGAACGACACCTATGGCTGAACCTGGTCGAGATGCGTGAGACCGACAAGCTTCGCTTTCTCGACAACCCAGTCTCCCAGTTTGGTCTCTTCGGTGACACCTTCGAGGACTTCACCCAGCAGTTCTCCGCGGTGAAGAAACAGATGGAGGCGATATCACATATCCTGCCCCGCCGCAAACCTGCTGCCCCGGGCCCTGCCCCGTCTGCTCGCCGAGGGTGTCCCCCTGCGAGGAAACGACAAGCTGCTCTGCCTCAACCTGGGCCCAGCTCTCAGCCCACGCGTTGAGCGCTCCGCAGGAAGCAGACGCCCCCCGTCTCACGGACCCCCTTGAGGAATCGGAAGGCTCCCAGGCGCTCCTGAGACGGACGACCCAGAGCCCAATACGTTAGCTCCGGAGATGGTAAGACCACTCCGTCCCCCGGTGGAGGGCCGGGAGGAGAATTTTCCTTTAACTTTTCTTTTGCCGCTCCCCTTAACCGGGGCAGCGGTACCCAAATTCTCAATAAAAGAGCTATTTCCTTTGCCTCTGGGTCATCTGGCCCGCAAATGCCGTTCTCACGGCACTCTGCCCCCAGATCTCAACAGTCCCGGCACGCTGGACGCGGCCCCAGGCCAGCCTTCAGCCCCACGTCTGTTCCCCGGCCGGCCGGTTCTGACGAGTCCAGAGGACGCCACTACAGGACCTCCTCCTCAGTCACCAACCCGCCCCCTGCCGGATGTCCGGAGCAAGGTAAGTGCTTTGAGTCTTTTCTCAGCACCAGAGCCTCGGGACGCGTCCGCGTACGTCAAAAATAACCGTCCCTTTGATTCCCCTAGCGAGGAGATTGGATGCGTGGCTTTCACTTCCCAACCCGTCTCGCTGGCTGGCCTGGACCATCCGACTCGGTTACGCAATTCAGTTTGCCAGGCCCCCGCCCCCCTTCACGGGCGTCCGCTTTACCGCAGTGCACGGCCAACATGCAAAATTCCTGCGTGCGGAGATCGCTACTCTCTTACTCAAAGACGCGATAGAGCCTGTCCCTCCAACCAAAATGAAGAAGGGTTTCTACAGCCCTTACTTCATTGTACCCAAGAAAGGCGGGGGCTTACAACCAATCTTGGACCTGCGAGTTTTCAATCGAGCGCTGCTCAAACTCCGTTCAAAATGCTCACGCACAAGTGTATCTTGACAAGCGTCCAGCACCTAGATTGGTTCGCAGCGGTAGACCTGAAGGACGCGTACTTCCACATCTCAATTTTGCCGCGACATCGACCCTTTCTACGGTTCGCGTTCGACGGCCAGGCATTTCAGTACAAAGTCCTCCCCTTCGGCATGTCTCTGTCCCCTCGCGTCTTCACGAAAGTCGCAGAGACAGCTCTTGCCCCGCTCCGAGAAGCCGGCATTCGCATACTCAATTACCTCGACGACTGGCTCATACTAGCCCACTCCCGAGAGTTACTATGCGCTCACAGAGACCAGGTGCTCAGGCACCTCAGCCGCTTGGGGCTTCAGGTCAACCGAGAAAATAGCAAGCTCACCCCGATCCAGAGCCTCTTCTTTCTCGACATGGAGTTAGACTCAGTCTCAATGTCCGCACGTCTCACCAACGAGCGTGCGCAGTCGGTGCTGAAATGCGACGCCAAATTCAGGCCAGGCACTACGGTCCCTCTAAGACTCTTCCAGAGGCTCCTGGGGCATATAGCATCCTCCGCCGCGACCACGCCACTGGGGTTGATGCATATGAGACCGATTCAGCACTGGCTTCAGACTCAAGTCCCGAGACGAGCATGGCGCCACGGCACGCCCCGTGTGACAATCACCCCTGCCTACCGAAAAATACTAAAACCCTGGACAGACCTCATAGGAATTCCCTGCAGCAGGTGTCCCGACGCGTCCTGGTCACTACCGACGCCTCCAGATTGGGTTGGGGTGCCGTGTGCAAAGGGCACGCAGCCGTGGGCCGTTGGAGAGGGGCCCCGCTGCGCTGGCATATCAGTTGCCTAGAGTTGTTGACTGTCTTCTTTGCCCTACTGCGGTTTCTCCCGTTAATTCAAGACAAACCTGTCCTAATCAGGTCAGACAGCTCCACTGCGGTAGCGTACATAAATTGCCAAGGCGGCGTACGCTCTCGCCACATGTCACGACTTGACTCAGGTCGCTGCGTGCCACTCACATTCCCGGCAAGCTCAATGTGGTAGCGGACGCACTGTCATGACAAAGCTTACCCAGCGGAGAGTGGAGGCTCCACCCCCAGTCGGTCCAGCTGATTTGGGAACGGTTCGGCAGAGCCCAGGTAGACCTGCTTGCCTCCCGAGAGAGACCTCCCACTGCCCGCTCTGGTACGGCCGAACAGAGGCTCCCCTTGGGACAGATGCGCTGGCACACAGCTGGCCCGCGGGGCTACGCAAGTATGCATTTCCCCCAGTGAGCCTTCTTGCACAGGTGCTGTGCAAGGTCAGGGAGGACGAGGAACAAGTCACATTAGTGACTCCCTACTGGCCCAACCGGGCCTGGTTCTCGGACCTCGTGCTCCTCGCGACAGCCCCTCCCTGGTGAATCCCCCTGAGGAAGGACCTTCTTTCTCACCTTTGGAAACTCCACGTCTGGTCCCTGGACGGACACGGAAAATCTAGCTGGTCTACCACCTACCGTCGTAGACACGATCAACCAAGCCAGAACCCCTTCTACCAGGCAGCTTTACGCTCAGAAGTGGCGCTTGTTCGCAGATTGGTGTTCTTCCAGGGCGGAAGACCCACAGAGGTGCGCAGTTAGGTCGGTGCTCTTATTCCTGCAAGAGAGGCTGGATGGGAGGCTGTCCCCTTCCACCCTAAAGGTGTATGTCGCTGCTATCGCGGCTCACCACAACGCAGTAGACAGCAAGTCCCTTGGTAAGCACGACTTAATCATCAGGTTCCTAAGAGGCGCCCGGAGGTTAAATCCCTCCCGGCCAAGCCGGTTCCCCTCCTGGGACCTCTCGGTAGTCCTCGCGGGCCTCCAGAGACCTCCCTTCGAGCTGCTAGAATCAGTTGGACTCAGGGCCTTCTCTCTTAAGACTGCCCTGCTGATCGCGCTCGCCTCCATCAAGAGGATCGGGGACCTGCAAGCATTCTCTGTCAGCGACACTTGCCTGGAGTTCGGTCCGGCAGACACTCATGTGATCCTAAGACCGCGACCGGGCTATGTGCCCAAGGTTCCTACCACACCCTTCAGAGACCAGGTAGTGAACCTGCAAGCGCTGCCTCGGGAGGAGGCAGACCCAGCCCCTTCGTTGCTGTGTCCGGTACATGCTTTGCGTACCTACCTGGACCGCACGCAGAGCTTTAGACGTTCTGAGCAGCTCTTTGTATGCTTTGGGGGACAGCGGAAAGGAAACTCTGTTTCCAAACAGAGGCTTTCCCACTGGGTTGTAGATGCCATTTCATTGGCTTATCACACCCAGGCCATGCCCCCCCCCCCTTGCGGGTCTGAGCTCACTCGACAAGGAGTGTTGCGTCCTCATGGGCACTGGCCAAGGGTACCTCCCTGGCAGACATTTGTAGAGCAGCGGGTTGGGCGACACCCAACACCTTTGCGAGATATTACAATCTCAGGTTTGAGTCAGTTTCATCCTGTGTTTTCTCAGGTCCGAGCCAGTAGAACTCGGTAACATGCTGATGGGCTGGCCGGGTGAATCGCTTGCATATACGCCCTTTCCCTCGCTTGAGGTAAAACAGTGCGTCTTTTTTCCCAGGAGACTCCACTCAACGCGAATCCCTGGTCGATTCCTCCCTAGCCCTCATGGGTCCGCAGTTCGGCGGAGGAACTTGCCGACCCAATCCACTGCGGGTACTCAGATCTACCCTGTACTGGAATAGGTGATCCACAGAGTAGGGACTCATACGCGGACTCCCCCTGTGTGTATTTCACGTGATACTGTTCACCACCGTACCTCCCCAGTTGGGCAGGGGTGGTCTCCGCAGGGTCTTTTCCCCCCTGGAAGAATGGGAATTGGGTAAGACCCCTTCCCTCAGTGTGTGTAAGGGCCCGGCTGTCTATTGCTCTATGGGAGAAGCATAGAGAGAAAAGAGGCCCAGCCAGGCTTGGCCCGTTCCCAGGTTGGCAAGCATCGCCTTGTTCCCCTGCCTAGGGTAACCATAAGGATTCCGACGACTTTTCTGGGGCTTTGGGGAAGGGTACATGCAGTCTGACACAGCTGGTCGTATGGCACGTAACAAATACCTGCCCGCTCCTGTGTCAGCAGAACACGTACACGGCTCAGCGCATGGCGGATTTAAATTGGACCCCTAGTGTCGCTTCTCCGACACAACGTGGAGAGAGCGACAGACGGAGAACGTCTAGGTTACGGATGTAACCTCCGTTCCCTGACGGAGGGAACGAGACGTTGTGTCTTCCCGGCCACGTCGCTGAGCCGAACCGCTGTAGTGGCCAGAACCATTTCCGGCTCCTCAGAAAAATCCTGAATGAACTCTAGTATTTGCCTCGCCTTTATACCCGTATGTCCGGGGCGGGTATGCAAATACTGACTGCCAACTTCTCATTGGCCTTTTTTCAATGGATCAGAGGCATATTCGGCGCTCAAGAGAGACCCCTAGTGTCGCTTCTCCGACACAACGTCTCGTTCCCTCCATAAGGGAACGGTGGTTACATCCGTAACCTAGACGTTTTGTGTTTCTGATATTGAAACATTGAAGCACTTATTTTTTCTTTGTAATTATATAAGTTCTTTTTAGGAATCATTTAAAAAATGGATATCTGAAAACGATGTTTATTCACCAAGTTGATATACAATGATATTAAATTTGGTGTTTTAATGGAGGACAAAAAAAGGGAAACTATGTATAACAGCTTGCTAAACAGTTTATCCATAGATGTAGATTTATTAATGTCAGACCTCTGTTTCGTCTTCTTGAATGTGTTAAAAAAAGATTAAAAAAAAATAAAATAAACACTCATATATAAAAGCTAAACAAGCCTTGGACTTATTTTTAAATTTTCTGGTTATCTGCTCAGTCTGTATTGTATTTCGATTATATTCTATTGTTAATTTATTATTTTGTGTATATCTTGATTTGTTCTCAATAAAGTTGTATTAAAAAGAAAAATAAATAAAAACAAAAGCCGTCAAGCCGGACACTTTGGCTGAGTTCAGAATGACATACAAGTTTTACTGCTCTTTATACATCAGCCATATATGTCTATGGCTGAAATAGTAAGAGTTGTATGCTAGTGTGCCATTCCGAACTCAGCCTTTGCGCTTCCAGTCACATGCTGAACCTAAGCCGGTAACGAAAGATTGCGCAATGTTTGATTTCTTTATTACAGACCAAGTGGAATTCTGATTATTAATAATAAAATATTTTAATTTGAAAAGTTTGTGCTGCTTAATACATTGCTTATATAAAAATAAAATAAATAAATAAATAAAAAATAAAAGCCTGAATTATTTTAATACCAATAAAGGAGTCAATATTTAAAATCTTTAAGAATAAACATGATATCTCTATGAAAAATATATACTGCATGATATAAAAATGATGTACTGTTATAAAAACAGAGTTGTGAAAGTTTTCGCCGAACTGGAGGTGTCACAATAAACACAATGATAATGGCATACTAATAAACTACTCTTATTTCTGCCATAGACTGACATAGCAGAAGTAGTAAGAGTAGAAAGTGAAGTATACAGTTGCGAAAGCAGCCCATGAGACACATGCAACCGTTGTCACACTAGTGAGTCTGACCAATCGTAATAAGCTGTGTCATCATCAGAGCTTGTGCAATCAGCTATACAAGCCGGGATAATTATTAAAAAATAAATAAATCGTAACATGAGGTAAAAATAAAATCACAATTTAGGATTCCAGTATTGTCAGATTTTATTGCTGATTTGAAATATGTTCTTTTTTTTCTCACCTATTTGGAATGCCCAATGTGCTCTAAATCCTCGTGGTGGCATAGTGACTCGACTCAATCCTGGGGGCAGAGGACGAATCTTAGTTGTCTCAATGTCTGAGATCATTAATCCACGCATTTTATCACGTAACTTGTTGAGCGCTTCACTGCGGATACATAGCGCATGTGGAGGCCACACCAAGAGCGAGAACCACATTATAGCGACCATGAGGAGGTTACCCCATGTGACTCTACCCTCCCTAACAACCGGGCCAATTTGGTTGCTTAGGAGACCTGGCTGGAGTCACTCAGCACGCCCTGGATTGGAACTGGTGACTCCAGTGGTGGTAGTGAAATATGTACTTTGAACCTAATCTTGACAAACCATTTTTGAGCTTTTGGTCTTATGATAGGAGCTGCACTTGCATGACTGGAAATAGCCTCCCGAGAGCGTTCCAAAGATGGCTGACAGTAGACTGACTTGCTAGAAAGACTATGGCAAAACCCTGAACAAGTTTGAATCCAGTACAGTCACATAAGCACATTGCACTCCCCTTTAGCAAAATGTTACTGGCCAGCCCACCTACATATTTATTTTCCAAACTACATGTTAATAATGAGTCATTAATTTACAATCATATTAATTTTAACACAATCTCTTAACTTTTATATGAAGCCCTTGTATCTTGACCTTTATTCGGTCATGACTTATTCGTAAACAATTTAGTAAATGACACAAAAACGATATAACAGCATTGATTAATCTTTTTTTTAATGTTTTTATTTTATATATTTTTTTGCTTCAAAACATTGCCAGCCACAGTGGCTTACTAGGTGTGCATATTTTTTTGACCACAATAAGGCAGTAAATTGAACCTTATACTGAAGCTTTGAGTAATTAATTAATTAATTATCAAAACATTTGCGATGAACGTCCCATTGTTTCTGAAAGCTTAATTTTCCAATCACTGGCAATTGATTCAGTTGACTCAAACTTTCGGAAAGCTTAGTTTCTGCCATCGATATACACAGTTTCTGCTGTTTATGATGGAATGTCACTTGTTTACATATGTGTGCTCTATAACTGTTATGTGTGTTTCAATATTTAAATAGCCATGGCATTTTAAACCATAAAAGGTAAACAGACATACTTTGAAATACTTTCATGACAATTTACATACATTGAACAAATAACTCAAATTTACTTTCTTTTGATTTGCTTTTTTAAATTTTTTCTTTGCACTTTAATGTAAATATCAACCCCCTCTTTCACAGACTGTAAATAAAGATGTCTTTCCTTACTAGAACACATTTGAAGAAAACTAGCTCAGTAGGTCCTTAAAAACTAGCTCAGTGGGTCCTTAAAATGCAAGTGAATGTAGTGAACGTAAATGCATTGGCATTTGAAACACGTGAGAACTGACGCACGTGCATGACTGTTGGAAGAGCAGCACTGTTTACAAGTGAGGCAGAGGACTTCTGTACAGTAGATTGGTTGGATTTGATTTAGATCTGTATTTATCTGTTTCTTTACTCACATTTTTGCATTGGTGTGCTTATCCTGGATGTCTCAATGGAGTGGAGATTGTGAGATTACTTCTGTATCGTAGCAATGCGAATACGTCACGCTAGAGTCCACATGATCGCCACCCTCTCCGGAAGCATTGGTTTATAGTTAAGAAGTATTTAAATATTTATATTTTTTGCAACAAAAGTGATTGTATTGCTTTAGAATACATTAATTTAAGTGAAAATTGTATCGATGGCATATATGCTGACTGTAATCTCCATTCATTGCAGGACTCAACACTATAGAAATTTTTCTGACATCATCCGATAAAGATCTTGTATTTCGCGAGGTGAGGAGTAAAGGAAAGCTTTCTTGGAAGAACCACAGTCATGTTCCCAGACTTTGCGAATTTGACAAGAGAGAAATTTGAACGATTCAAGGAATGCAAGTAACTCTTACATCAACGGAAGGTTAAACTTTTGCTCTGATGTTTCTGGCCAAACTGAGAATAGATACTAAGTTGGCGCATCTCATAAAAAGAAGGAAAGTTATTTATTTTCTTAAATGTAAGAAATATAATATAGTGTTTCTTCAAGAAAAGCATCTTTCCCCGCAGGAAGATAAACGTTTTGGTAAGATATGGGGTGGACATGTTTTCTTAAGTGCTGGATCACGTAAGAGCAGGAGAGTCATTACATTGATAAGTAAACATCCACAATTCAAATGTCTCAAACAGGTTAAAGATACATTTGGAAGAGTCATTATTGTTTTAGCAGAAATTCAGGGGCAAAGGTTGATTTTGGCTAATATTTACACACCTAACACTGATGATCATGGCTTTTTTATAGGGCTTGAATGAATGTTGCAAGCCACTGGCACTCCTCATGATATAATATTAGGAGGAGACTTTAATCTTTGATGGACTCAGTCCTTGATCATAGTGAAGCAAAAGTGTGCAAGCCCCCTAGAACAACACTGACACTTCACAGAAGGTGTAAAAATCTTGGTCTTACAGATATTTGGAGATTTTGCAACCATTTGGCAGGGACTATAATTTTTTTTCATCAATCCATAAGATTTATTCTAGAATATATATATTTTTTGTATATCTAAGTCCCTCATTTCATCTGTTGTTGGTTGGTAAATTGGAAACATTTTAGTTTCAGATCACGCCCTGGTGAGTTTAGAGTCGTGTTGCCACATATGGAGAAAAAAATATCATATAATTGGCCCTTTAATATATCCCTTTTGCAAAATCTTTTTGCAAATTTTAAAGGCTGAAATCAATGTTTATATAGAAACTAGTTGGTCCTCAGTATCCTCTGTGAGCATAGCTTGGGAGGCACTTAAAGTGGTTATTAGGGGTCGGATAATACAATATGCCTCATTCATCAAAAAATCCAATGCAACTTGTGGAGTTAAGGCAGAGCTGAAGTGCCGAATGTCGTCTGATGGCCTCTGATTGAAATACAGATATAATACTGTTTTGTAGTGGAAGGTGGAGTTTTGGCTATTCAGGGCAAGACAGTCAAAGTTTGAGTAGGGTACAAAGCAGGGAAGCTTTTGGCTAGATACATAAAGCAGTCTTTTTCTACCTTTCCCTCAGTGAAATCTGCTGGTGGTGAAATATTTACCTCGGCCATTGATATTAATAATGCTTTTAAAGAATTCTTGAAAGAATATTGATCTTTACAGTTCCACATCTTCGTCTACTGATGAAGATATAAGAAACTTTGTGGAACTATTAGAACTCCCTAAATTTCCAGGCAAGGCTCCAGGGCCAGATGGTTTGCCTCTGAATTTGTTTAGATCTTATGCTACACTGCTGGCTCCACATTTGTTAGAAGTTTACACAGAATCATTAAAGAATGGAAAGCTTCCGCCAACCATGACACAAGCCCGGATCAATCTGATTCTTAAAACAGACAAAGATCCAAGCGAGTGTAAAAGTTACCATGCAATTTCCCTGATCCAGCAAGATGTAAAAATATTGTCAAAAATTCTGGCTTACCGATTAGGTAAAGTTATGGCATCTCTTATACATATAGATCAGGTGGGGTTTATTGGGGCCAAAGCTCTTCTAATAACATTGAGCATTTCATCAATATCATGTGGTCAGTGGCGAATGATCAGTCTCCAGTCGCTGCCATCTCACTTAATGGCTGGCTGATGAAGTTATTGGCTGGCTAGCCGGCTCAGCCAAAACCTAAATGGCTGCTGCAGCCGCCAAACTTTTCACAGCTGCAAATGGCTGAAGCTGCCACTTCACTACAGATGTCTATGTTATACTGATTTACTAGATCTCAATATTTCCAAGCAATGCATGGCTTACACTATATTTCTACAAAATTCAATACAATGTAATAAAGAAAACACCAGATTTTACTTTCACAACGTATGTACATATTTATTTTGTAGTCTGTATAAAAAAAAAACGATGTTTTTGCCTGCCGTGTCTCGCCTTAATATAAACACACACTGTTATCAGTATTATTTTGGACAAAGTTTTGCACATTTCACTTCAATGTACACTGAAGCATGCGTCGTGAATTAGCAATGTGGAAACGGTGGTTTGTTACTGCAGTAATATCACGTTCCGTGCTATAAATCTCGCCGTTCCAGAATATTTGGTTCATAACATCAATCTTTGATTCAGGTGTTTGTGCAACCGTGCCCTGAAGATTTAACAAAAGTCTGGGTAGGCCTAAGTTAAAAAAAAAAAAGTAAGTAGGAATTAGGAAAGTATGTGAGAAGTGAGATCAAAATTACCTAGCTTGCTTCTTTCCGCCATTTCACCTCAGTGCGAGAAAAAAATGCATCGCTTCTTCTGTACGGAAAACAAGCCATTTTAATTGGTCGTCAATTCACTGTGAGTCTGTGTATCGTAGCAACGAGCACAAGACTGTGCTGTTATGAATCCAGTGGGAAAATAGATCTCGTGTATTGTTTTTCGTGTGTGTATGTCACTATGTGATAGAATTATTATTTTATGCAAATAATTCTAGCCGGCTCAGCCAAACTTTATCAGATGGCGGCTCAATTTGGCTTACGAAATTATTGGCTGGCGGCGGCTGAAATTCGAAATGGCGGAAATGGCGGCGCCTGGCGGCGGCTTCGGGGTCTAATCTCACTTGATGCCAAAATTTTGTTTAAAATAGTAGAATGGGATTATCTTTTTAAGATTTTGGAAATGTACGTGTTCGGGAAAACTTTCATTGGATGGAACAAGTTACTTTATAGAAACCAGGTAGCGACAGTACAAACAAATGGATTAATTTCAGGTCCCCTTCTATCACTCACTCAACATTGTGTCGATGTAGAGGTCACTTTTGGGAGCCCCAAAACACCTTCAAATCTTTGAGATGCCACTCCCCCGGACATACGGTATAATAGAGAACTGGAATGCAGGATTCATTCAGATTTTTTTCTTTGGAGCCGAGTGGTTGTGTATCAGCGAGCTGAATCGACTGCTGTTCCAATTCTCCTCTAAAGAAGCGTTTGCTGTTGGCTATATGGTGCATTCCAGTGGATTTCTCCCCATCTGCATGCTTAGAGTAGAGCAACACTCCTAGGCATTTCGACAGCACTAAAAGAGTATATTTATCCCCGTATATTTATCCCCTCTCCAATCCCCTTCTTCCCGGAGGTGCATGATGAGCTGACGAGGACGTGGAAGGAACCTTTCACTGCCCGAACCCGATCCTTCAGCTCGTCCACTCTCACTACCCTCAACGGTGGAGCGGCCAAGGGTTTTGCCATAATACCCCAGGTGGATAAGGTGATTGCGGCACAACTGTGCCTGCTGAGCGCCGCCACCTGGCGGAGTCACCCGGCAATCAATTCCCGAGCCTGTAGGACTATGTTGTGTCTGGCGACCAAAGCGTATAGCGCTGCCAGTCAGGCCACCTCTGCCCTGCATGCCATGGCACTCTTATAGGTCCATCAGGCCAAGGCACTAAAAAAGCTGCACAAGGGTAGTTCTGATCTCGATGTGCTACAAGAACTGTGCTCGGTGACCGACCTCGCCCTCCATAAAACCTAGGTCATGGCACACGCATTCGGGCAGATGTTGTCCACTCTCGTGGTGCAGGAGTGCCACCTGTGGCTGAACCTGGTTGAGAAGAGGGACACGGACAAGGCACATTTCCTAAATGCACCCATCTCCCTGTTAGGCCTTTTCGCTGACACTGTCAAGGACTTGTACCCAGTAGTTCTCGGCAGTGAAGCAACAGAACGAAGCCAACCAACACATCTTGCCTAAGCGCGTTTCAAGAGTGCGCACCTCGTCTGTTCGCCGAGGGCGTCCCCCTGTGGTGACACAAGTATAAGCGGCTCTGCCCCAGCCTGAACCAAGCTCTCTGCCCCGACATAGAGCCCCCCGCAGGAGAGCGATGCCCCCCACCTCTCGACCCACCGCTAAGACCCCCAAGAGGGCTCCTAAGCGCCCCTGAGACGGGAGACCCAAGGAAGGAGATGACTGCTGGAACTCTGGTGCTGATGAGTAGACCACTCGTGCCCCGCTGCACCACATAAACCACACCCTGAGTCTCGAGGATGGCCCAAGAGGCCCTCGTCCTCAGTCGCTGGCCCGCTTTACACCGGGCATGCAGAGGGAGGTAAGTGCTTTGAGAACTCTCTCAGCACGGCCACCTCGGGTCAGTGCATCGCTCCCCAACGTGGAATTCCCTGCTCACCCACCCGTCACGCTGATTGGCCAGAAACATCCAACTCAGCTATGTGATTCAATTCGCCAGACGACTGCCCCGGTTCCATGGCTTTCACTTCACATCAATGAAGGGTGAGAATGCCACCATCCTTTGTGCGGAGATCACAGTCCTTCTGCAGAAGGGCACGATAGAGCCTGTCCCTCCAACCAAGGTGAGGCAAGGGTTTTACAGAACCTTACTTCATCATTCTGAAGAAGGGCGGTGGGTTGCGGCCAATCCTGGACCTCTGAGTTCTGAACCGGGCCTTGCACAGACTCCGGTTCAAGATGCTGATGCAGAAGCAAATTTTGACATGCATCTGGCATCAAGATTGGTTCGTGGCTGTAGACCTGAAGGACACATACTTTCAAGTCTCGATTTTACCTTGACACAGACCCTTCTTATGGTTCGCGTTAGACGGTTGGGCATGTCAGTACAAGGTCCCCCCCTTCGGCCTGTCCCTGTCCCATTGCGTCTTCACATAGGTTGCATAGCCAGCCCTTGCCCTGTTAAGGGAAATGGGAGTTTGCATACTCAATTACCTCGTCCACTGGCTGATAATAGCACACTCTCAAGAGTTACGAGGAACAAGTCACCCTCGTGGCCCACCCAAACTTGGTTCTCGGACCTCACGCTCCTCGCGACAGCACCTCCCTGGGCAGGATGCAGAAGACTTAAGTGGTCTACTGCCCGCAGTGCTAAACACGGTCTCTTAGGCCAGAGCTCCTTCTACAGCAGTATACCCTGAAGAGGCGTGTGTTTGCGAAGTGGTGTTCTTCCTGACGCTAAGACCCCCAGAGATGCAGTCAGATCAGTTCTTTCCTTCCTACAGGAGAGGCTGTGGGGGTGGCTGTCCCCCACCCCCCACCTTGAAGGTGTTTGTTGCCGCTATATCGGCACACCACGATGCAGTAGACGGTAAGTTTTTAGGGAAGCACAAATTGAAAAAACAAAATTCAGATTTTGTTTAACTGGAAGTGGGGCAATTACTTGGTGTTTTGGGGGTACTCTCAGGGAGGGGCTGGGGAGAGAGATGTTTAGTTTTAATTACAGTATATGATTATTATATATTTTTTTTGTGTTTTTTTTTTTTGTGTATCTAATTGTGAAAACAGGGGTGTTCTTTGGGAGTTAGGGTGGGTTTGGTGATTGAGGAGAGGTATTCTGGGGGGTTAAATGTTAAATGTTGATTCAGTGTATATATGTTGAGTTTATTATTTTGTTCTGTGTTTATGAATCAATAAAAATGTTAATTGAAAAAAATTTTTATTTGATTATTGGTTGAATATAATAAAACATGAATTCAAGAGAGAGGCGACCTCGCTACTAAGTTGTGGTGTGTAATATACAGTCGGTGGAGTGTGGAGATAAACATACATTTAAAAAAACCAAACAAGGCCAAAACTAACTGATACTAAAAGCACAGAATGAAAATACCTATAGGCTACAGAAATGAGAAATCTAACAGGTGTACTATGAGGATGATTGTGCTATGAATGAAGCCTGCCCACCCCACTTGCAATACCCCCCCTTCAAATGTGTTCTGGCAAAGAAAGAAAGTCATACACACCTGGGATAAAAATCAAGGAATGATTTGGACTCAAAAATTTGAAGTGAGTTTTGGTTAATTATTCTCTGTCACTGATATGTGATGAGCTCAGATGAAGAGAGGAAAGGGGTATTACCATCGGAATATTAAATAACATGTTCAAAGCTCTGCAAAGTTAACAGAGAATATTTTCTAGCATTAAACGGACGCTTTTAGTCTTTTTTAGTCTCATCTTATTCCTGCAGGCCTCCTTCAATATATTCTAAAGTTAAAATTGCTATTCACAATATGCATTATACATCACAACCCTCTGAAGTCTCTGAATTAAGACTGAAGATGAAAAAGATGATTTAAGAGAAGATTAACGCTGCCCAGTAGTTGCAATTGTTCATGTTAAAATTGTATACATAAAGGTTTTCTCGTAATTTTGGCACAATGGTTAGAAAACTCATAGAAAAATGTATTTTCATTTATTCCAGCAAGGTTTGGTCTCCTCTCAACAAAACTGCAAAACTGAGTTCCCTAATTATTCCAGTACCTTGACTGTCACTGACGGGGTGGGCCAGTAAGCAACCACCCAGCACTGTGGTGGTGAGTTTTGCCCTTGAATATTTCACTCAGAAAAATAAAATTAAAAAAGCATAAGAATCGAATGTTCACAGCAGTGATTTCAATCCTGTAAAAGATTGTTAAACAGTATATCATTATTTCTTCATAACAGAAAAATGTTTGCTATCACGATTCACAACTTTTTTGTTGATTGTTGTTGAACAGTCAACCTGACCACACAACACTGCAGACAATTAGTTTTTCTGTCTAAATGTGTATTAGCTTTTGGACCATTAAACTGCTTTACAGAAACAGTAATCAAATAGGTAAAATGCAAGATTAACATTTGAATGTAAACATATTAGAATTAAATATGTTCATATATCATTCACAAAAAGGGTTCAAAAGAACAATTTGCTGACGTGCATCACTAGTTCTTTGAAGAAAAAATGCATGCAGTTCCACATGAATACACAAAGTGTCAGTGTCCATTCATTGCATAAGCTTCTGTCCTGTCTTCCGTTAGTGAATCTCATTTCTAAAAACTGGAAAATTCTATTATAAGAGCCTATTATCTGAGCATGATTTCACATTTCATTAAGACTTGGGCTGGCATAATTGGTCTGTGGTAAAACAACCAATTATGCATTATTAACAGCACTGATTGTGCCTTTGTTGAAACCATGATCAAATTTGTCACAATTGTGTCTTCTTTTCTCCACCTCCCTATCTCCTTTAATCATTGCAGGTAATGATGTGCTCCCTGTATTTCTACGGTGTGAGGACTTGTTGAGCTCAACTAGTGCTACTCAAAACATAATAAAACATTTTGTAGATGCTTTTGCTGGTAGCTGCTTAATATTAGACAACAGTTAGTTCTGGTCCTCAAATATGATTGGACGAGAGACGTTCCATGAGTAGTGATGTCTTCACTGTTTGTATCATTCCACTTGTGTTTGTGGCATTCTAAACTAAAGAGTAAGAGCAGCACAGATGAGCAAAAGAGCTACAGTAGATGTATTTTATGTCTTTTAATTTTTCCCTGTGACATAAATGGTTTCAGCCAGCAGGTGGCGACAAAAACAATTTTTATGAGCTTGTTAATTTGACGTGAATTGAGTCAACACACATCAACCACAGTGAGTGGTTTCTTTGAAGTCATCAGCATTGTCTCTCACTCCATGATCGTACAACAGTTGGAGTAATCAAAAACATACTGAAGAAGCTTATCTTTTACTGAAGTTTCCACATTGTGAGGATATTTAGTCAACATGGTGGAGGAGAGAATGGTTTCTAATGACTCTTGCACACTGGCTACCGCGAAATACTCAGTGAGGACCCCTGCTTGGACAGCTATTTTTACACCGAGAAAATAGGATGTATTTGACCAGAATTCCCAGTATCTTAAGCAAGCTGACTAACATTACACTACTGCGTGGGAATCACAAATGTGTGTTTTTTTTTTAGACAGTCCTTAGTTTTTCCTCATTTTTTTATTTACATATATATTATTATTATTATTTACATCTTTGAACTGTTGTATAAAAGCAATATCACACACACAATCATGCTGTATGTCCCTAAATCAGCATGACTGTGATTACCTGCGGCCTTGTGCCTGCAGCCGAATCACATTTGTGCTTTTGTAGGGCCATACAGCACTCTTTATTGTATGATATTTCAATCAACTATTCTATTAAACATTTAAAACATAAATATTACTTGTTTTGATAAAGAAATAACACTCCTAATTTACATATTTGAATTAATTTTACACATAGCACTTTTCTGACACTACATTTAAAATGCTTTTACATTAATAGATAAAAAAAGCACCATCAGTGACCAGCATATTTTAATGATCTTGCAAATATTTTTTCTACTATTAATGTTTGCATTGTACTACACTTCAATTTAAGAGGTGAAGGTTGTGATATGGTTGATATGAGTTCAATGGAAGATTTTATTATTTTAGATTATATTGTACATCCTCAGTTGATAATGCAAGTAAAACCATAATACTCTAGTCTTTGCACGGCACAAAATAACAATGTAAACTAAAAACATAAAACAAGGATTTAACAATGATGGGGATGAACTTATAAAATTACAATAATACATTAAATTATTATTTTCTTTAGCAGTAAAGATATGAATTATGTACATTTTAAACAACTTGAGATGATTATACATTTCAAGGGGAAATACCTTGTAGTAAGTTGTAAGTACAGTGGCTTTTAAAAAGACTGTGGAGCGGAGGGGGGTGGGGCTGGGCTGGAATGTCGCACGCCCGGTCCCCAATCGGCCTGATGGGGCACGTGAGGGATAATGGCGAGTGAGAGAGAATTACGGGCATGTATGTCATGTGTGTGTTTTGGTTTAAGTTTTCAATAAATTATTATTTATATTGAACAAGCTGGTTCTCGCCTCCTCCTTGCCCATCTTAACCCCCTCTTTTCCCTGGGGAGGGGCGTGCTTTGCGCACGAGGAGGGGAAAACAAAAACAAAAAAACTACTCCGTCACCCGGCAGATGGCAGCGGCGCTCCCCTGGGTGGATGGCTGTGTCGAGGACTCTGCAACAGGCATCCCTCCTCCTTCCCGGGTTTCGGCACCAATGTGTGTGTTTTGGTTTAAGTTTTCATTAAATTATTATTTATATTGAACAAGCCGGTTCTTGCCTCCTCCTTGCCCATCTTAACCCCCTTAGGTTAACCCCTCTCTCTCTCTCTCGAACCGTCGTCACCGGCCGCCTTTATCCCTCGCGCGCCCCATCAGGCCGATTGAGGCCCGGGCGTGAGACATTCCAGCCCGGCCCCGCCCCCCTCCGCTCCACAAAGACTTTAAACAGACAATATTCTAAAAGTGTAAATCTATAAATTAAGCCAACAGAAGCAATACAATGGAAAAAAAAAATAATTAATGCAGTTTGTCATTGCACTTGCACTTAATTATCTATTCTGTGATTATTAAAAAAGCTATAAAAAAAAAGTTAAAAAAGCTATAAAAAATAGTAAAGTCTAAATAGTAATTATTCTGGTTAGAAGACAATGAATATATATAAAAAAAGATGTATCTTCATTTGCAAAGCACTTAGATAAATGTGTCTATTAAACAAATCAATGTAAATGTACAAAATTATACACTTTGTGTTCGTATGATGAATAAACTATTAATACAGTATGTCATCTGGAGAAGTGACCATACAATTGCAGGTCAGACCTATGCTGTTACTCAGTAGATCTGCAATAAAAGGACGCATTCAGTTCCTCTTTCTGGTATTTTCGCTGTACTTCCCTTTCTATTACAAGACATGCAGGGAAAATAAATTTGAATGTGATGACTTTGAGAATGCATGGAATCGGAGAGACTACACTGCTGACCTTCTATGTTGGTGTGTTTGATGACTGCTTTCTTGGTTATGGGCTCAACATAATGCTGTTCAGCACATGAAAAAAGGCACACACAGTAATCCATACATATTCTCAAGAGGAGACCTAACTCAGCCTGCCTGAGGTTACCATAGGGCAGGTATGATATTTTGAACAAAAAAGTAGGGGATGTGAACTTGCTCTGCATAACTAAATGTCCTTGGACTGCAACCCTATTGAACTAAAGGACAATGCAAGATATGATTGCAATTTATAAGAAAGTGTCCTTGTGTGTCCTTGAATCTGACTTTTTATTATCAACTGTCGGACAAAAAAATTAATGAAAAAATCCCATAATCATACATTTTAGAGGGACTTGAGCCATCTCTACAGACCAGAATATCACAGAGACTTATGGCGCTTTTCCACTACACAGTACCAGTTCGCCTCGGCTCAACTCGACTCGACTTTGTTTGGTTTTCCACTGTGTAAAAGTTGTACCTGTACCTGCTTTCGGGTACTTTTTTTCGTACCACCTCCGGCGAGGTTCTGAGCGGGCTGAGGCGATACTAAAATGTGACGTAAAAACAATGCCGACTGCTGATTGGTCAGAGAGAATCGTCACTATTCACTGCGTCATCATTGCGCAGCCAGACGGAGTATCCAGAATAACTCCGCCATTTTTAAATAGTTTGCACAGATATAGCCTACTAAACTATTATTATGGCACAGCGGAGCGCCATTTACAGATGGCACTCGATGATGCAGCACATGCCCGAGAACTCGAAGCGGCTTTAAGGAGAGAGGAGATTGCTGCAAAGTCGTCCTTCAACCAGGCCTTTCTGGGAACCCTGAGCCAGCTTGTCCAGGCACTGAACCGGCGGGATGCTGTTCCACCGCCCCTGGACTGAAACCCCTTTGTTTATTTTCATTAAATGTTTGCACTACATGTAACATATGTATATAGTTGGATGTGTGAATTTATATTAATATTATATTTTTTCTATTTGTATGCGTGTTTAAATAAAACCTTTTTGAAACTTATTACAAACTGTGTCTTTTTTTGATGGTTTGCTTTTTTACAAGGGTTTGAACAAGTATTTTCAGATTGTATACTGTGATAACCTTTAATGAATAACTGCAGAGACAACATATTTAATGATAATGTATTTATTTAGCAATTAAAATAACGCATCAGACCCTCTCGTACATCTCTGCCCTCCTCCTCAACACCCTGTGCCACTGCCACCACAGGCTCTGCTGCTGCAGGTGCATCCCAGTCATTGTCATAGTCCTCTCCGTGACTCTCACAAAGGTTATGCAAAGCACAGCAAGTAAGAATCATAGATTTCACAATTGTAACATCACAGTCATTTCTTTTCATGAGGCAACGCCACCTTCCCTTCAGTCTACCAAAAGCGTTTTCAACCACTACCCGTGCTTCGACATATTTTCTTGTTGTAGATCTGCTGTTCTACTGTCAGCCGTCCAGTGTCAGTGAATCAGTAGCTCGGTTGAAAGCCCAAACAGACGGTCTGCCGCGGCGACTTTGCAAAGCTAAACAGATCTGAAACACATAAACCATGCACATTTTAGTACGTAATACTGGTAGCTATAAAGTTGATTAAATACTTTGCATATAGTATAGTATTTACACATATGCAAACGTTAGCTATGTTAGCATAACTTAACCTCTTGCGTCGGCTGTGAACAACCGGATTCGTCTCGTAGTCTGAACTCTGTAGTAATTTCCAAACTCTCCTGTTTTTTTCAGCAGTGTTTCGTTTTGCTGCCCTCAGCCTCTCATGAAACAACGTTTGTCTTCTTGCTGTGAGAAACAGCCACATCCCGAGGATCAAAAACAGCATACACTCGATTTCCTCCATTGTCCTGTGTGTGTGGGTAGCGGATGTGTGTCGCGTATAAGATTACGTCACGGCAGTTTCCTGCGGTGTCGCTATGACGACCGGGTATTATTTGTGGCGGTACTGTCTGCAATGGAAAACGGAGCGAAAAGCGAGCCGAGTCGAGGCAAGCCGAGGCGAGGCAAGCTGAGGCGAGGCAAGCTGAGGCGAGCTGGTACTGGTAATGGAAAAGCGCCATTAGAGGCATAGTGTGGTCTTTGACTTAAGCCAGTAAGCAACCACCTAATGCCCAATCAACGACTCAGAGCAATTAGCAACCACATAGCAGTGCCCTGTCAACTGGCCACAATACCTTAGCATCGTGGTGGAAACTTTTGAAGAAACATTTTTCAGAAATCTACCAAATAATACAAACTTGTATTATATTGTGATTTTTGTATATTGGCAGGCAGGCAGGCCTCAGCTGTGGAACTCAAACTGTACCTCACCCAGTAGAAGATCTTACAGTACATACAATGTTCACTTCTCTGTTTTACTACATGCAGAGCAACCGTTAGATCTAATTATTCCCAAAAGACCATAGGTTCTAAACATGTTTAATGGTTGGCAACACACATTGCTTTTAAAAACAGCATTCTTTGCCTTTCTGCAAACTTAAACTCAACAAGATTTTATTACTTTTATTTTATTTATTTTTTGCTTGAGGGACCAGATTTTATTTAGTTTAGTGGTGTTATTTGAGGCTGTTTTGTCAAATTTAGCAACTATCTCATGATTTGTCCTATCTCTTTGAGCTTTTGAGCTTACTTGTTTGGACCATCAACTATTTAGCCCAGGGATTTGTAACCTATGGCATGCATGCCAGCATTGGCATGCAGAGGGGTAATAACTGGCATGTCAGCAATTGCGAGAGAGGAGTATACTATTTTATATATATATAATAATAATAATTTATATATATAGCATTCCAAACTACATCTTGATGTAATCCTTCCTCGTGATCACGCAGCGTGTATTCTTCAGCTGAATGGGAAGCTTAACAATATAAAAATGTGATGAGACTCACACTGCGCATGCAAGCCATTCGCGATGTGGCAGAGCAGAACTGCGCACTGCCCCTTTAAGGATCCACCACCACCAAATGGCTGCTTGTCAGATTACCACGTGTCAATGATAAAAGCAACTACAAGGTAACCAGGAAGATGGTCGTTCACGAGGAAAAAAGAGAAAGTAACGAGAAAGTTTGTTTTTGTGTATGGTGATTTGGATTAGGAACGTGAACGGAGAAGAGAGGAAGAAACCACAAATGGACAAATCTGACAGTGCTGATCACCAGAGAGTTAGGCCTGGATTTGTTCATAGATGTTGATTGCACTTCTTGAGTGAAAGTGGAGTGGCATGAGTTCAGAGGATCTTCAGTCGCCAAAGAGCTCCATGGTCAAGGTGTGACGGTAAAATTAAAGGTCTAAAGTGGAAGTGTCAGGTGATTCCTTGATTCTTCTGACCTACCTTTATTCCCATATGTTGGACTCTCATTCTGCGTCCTGCAGTATTGCCCACAGTCATCATTCAGGTACATGCAAGCTCTCCGTGAACCAGCGGGCAACATTCAGTATCCATGTTGATGGGCCTAAACCTGTCTGACACCTGAATTTTTACTTACAATTATTAATTTAAATTTAGAACGGGGCCGCCACCGTTACAGCGCATCATGAGCCAGCAGCGCTTCACTTTCAGTTAATCTTGTAAGTAAACACTTTGATTTGCTTCAGTCAGGCTGCGCGGATGGCAGCCTACATTCCGTGTTTCATTTGTTTGTTTTTGTTTTCAGAACAATGCGTGATGTAATAAGGAAAACACCACTATTAATCCTTGAGATTTCCAACCCAGCATACTGTACAGGTACACCCACTTAAACCATAGTCACACTCAAAATTACATAAAAAAAAAGTCAATTCAAAATATAAATTAAACCTGGAAATATAGTTTTAGGATTTTGCAGGTGCGATTCACCGAAAAGGGCTAAATAGTTGATCGGATTGTGATGCCCGAATGACTTGCACATGCAGCGCGAGTCTCGTCACACATTAAAATTGTTTAGTATTCCATTCAGCTCATGAAAACACACTGCGTGAACATGAAGAAGGATTACATAAAGATGTAGATTGGAATGTAGGTGTGAAAAACGTCATATACTGTAAAAAAAAAAAAATGCCTGCTTCTCTGAGAATCCACACAATTTCATGATCAGTAATCAAATAAGCAAATTTGTGATATTAACTGTTAACCCATTTTGTATAAAAGGACATATTTTCTTTCATTAAAGCAATTAAGATTCTCTCTGAAAATTCATATGCAGGATTATGATTATATCATAATCATCAGGGTTTGCAAAAATTATGCTGTTATGCTGATAATAACATTTGTAATGAAAAATAAACTATTAAAATCAGACACATGGACTCAAACTTCGAAAATCACATACATGCAAGTGTTTTTTGTTTTGGGCACAGCCATTGACCAGGTAAATAAAAAATGGCATTCCATGTCAAAAAGTTTTCTGACACCTGATTTAGCCCAAGACAGACCACTTCAATTAAAATGAATAGCAGAAATTAGATGTAGAAAAGGAAATCCCACTTTAGAGATAAAAGAGCCAATCACCTTTCAAGTACAGACATTGACTTTTAGTCAACTCAACAATGCCCATTAACTAGACCAGCCTGAAAAATAGCATATTTTTAGCATGTTCTGAGCTAAAGATGCACAATTTAAGATATTCTTGTTGTCAGATTTAGTTGCTGATTTGAAATATGTTCTTTGACCAACCTTTTTGGAGATTTCTGTCTTTACCCATTCAAGTGGATTGGAGCTTTACTTTTATGCTGCTTTTATGCCTGGGAGCATTCCAAAGGTGGCCGCCAAGTGGACTGACTTGCATTGAAAGTGTCACAGTTTGTAAAGCAGGACATAGGGATGTAGAAAACACAAACTCAATTTATTATAAGATGATATAACAGATGCAGATGGCTGGAGACGGACACAGTGATGGCAGGATGATGACAGCAATGATCAGCATGGTGAGACCCAGGTGAGAAACAGATAATGAAACAGGTGATTAGTAATTCCAGGAAAGTATTCCAATGATAGAGTCCACAGAGCGGTAATCCAATGAGTCAAGGCAGCAGGAGTAACCGGAGCACACTGGGCAGAGAAACAAAATAAAACAAGGGAAAAAACAAGACAAGAATGGATTTATGAGATGGTGAGATGGTATTGACAAAACTCAATGAACAATCTGGCACTGAACATGTGAAAAAGAGGGTATATATAGGCAGAGTTAATAAACTGCATGTGAGATTAATAACTTGTGATCGGCGTGAATGTGCGTTCCCATGGAAATGGCAATTGCGCAGCTCATGAGGAGGAAAACACAAATGGAAACAATCACCATGCATACACATAGGAAAAACACAGCAGACCCACCAGAACCATGACAGCACCCCCTTTAAGGACATCTTCTGACATCCCCAGAAGGTCCACCATGATGCTGGTGGAAATCAGTGATGAGGGTGGGTTCCAGGTGTCACGGGCTGGAACCAAAATTCTCTCCTCTGGACTGTAGCCCTACCAGTCTACCAGGTACTGAAAACCCCTGCTCTTCCTCCTCACGTCCGAGACGTCTAACAAAGTAAGCTAGAACCCCCTCAATCTGACAGGGAGGTGGAGGAACAGGAGTTTTGGGATGAAGAGGGTATCGAACAACGGGTTTGATTTGGGAAACGTAAAAGACCGGGTGGATTATTTTAAACCGAATGGGTAATTTATGTCGAACTGCCACTGGACTAAGCACCTTATGGATGGTAAACAGTCCAATGATTTTAGGTCCCAGCTTACGTTAGGGTAGCCTGAGTGGCAAGTATTTAGATGACAACCAGACCCTTTGACCACACACATAAACTGAGATCTTAAACTGATTCTCTAGCAGTCGCTGGACATGGTCGCTATGACTACGAGAAAAAATCTAAATGTCATCAAGGTGTACAAAGAAAAACTGGTTGGCCATGTCCTGGAGCATGACATTGACTAGAGCTTGGAAGACAGCTGGGGCATTGGAAAGGCTGAAAGGCATGACCAAGTACTCAAAATGACAATACGAGGTATTAAAAGATGTCTTCCACTCATCCTCTACCCTAATCCTGAACATGTTGTAGGCGTTGCGTAGATCCAATTTTGTGACGACAGTGGACCCCTGCAATAGTTCAAATGCCGATGACATCAATAGCAAAGAGTAATGATTCTGCACCTGGATGACGTTCAGCCCCTGATAATCTATGCAGGGTCTGAAGGAGCCATCCTTCTTACCAACAAAGAAGAATGCTGCCCCAGCCTAAGAAGAAGAGGTATGAATAATATCAGCTGCCAGGAAATCGCAGATGTAGTTCTCCATGGCCTCCCTCTCAAGAGCTGAGAGCGAATGGAGACAACCTCGAGCTGGAGAAGTGCCTGGCAACAGATCAATCGTACAGTCGTACGGGTGTTGCGGAGGCAGAGAAGCAGCCTGGGACCTGCTGAATACCGCCCTTAAGTCATGGTAAACCTCTGGTACACAAGTGATGTCCACCGGTTCCTCTTGTGATGTTGAGAAGGACAAGACTGGGGAGAGAGCAGAAACAAGACAATGAGACAAACATAAAGCACTCCATGATAAAACAAAACTATCTCCCCAGTTAACATGAGGGTTATGGGTTACCAACCACATGTCCCAAGACCACTGGAGCTGAGGGTGACCGTATGACAACACGGTTGCGTGAAATGATAAGCATGAAAGGTGTTGTGACATGAGTAACCATGGTAAGATGTGTTCCACAGAGAGTTCTCCTTGAGAGGAGACAGAGGTATAGACAATTTGATGATTCATTCAGAGTCCAGAAAGTTACCCTCAGCTACAGAGTCCACCAGAGCAGTTACAGAAAAAACAGAGTTGGAGTGCTGTAACCAGGCTGATAGAAGGGTCTTGTTACTGGGAGATTTCAGCAGCAGAGTGACGCCCACAAGTAATCCCTGCCCTACTGGTGATCTTGGTCTTTTAATGAGCATGAAGTGGCTCTGTGCCCCAGTCGTCCGCAGTACAAGCACAAAGTACTGACGTGGTGATGGATGGCATTGGATAGATGGTGGCATTCTTTGGAGGACAGCCGAACTCTCCCAACCTGCATGGCCTCATCATCAGACACTGGTTCATATGGGCTGGTCAATGGTGGAGACACAGCAGAAGCCTCCCTAGGTGGAACAGCTCTTCGATGCCTGCGTCAGATGAAAAGGTGGTTTTCCACTTTGAGGGCCAAATCCACAAGGTCATCAAGGCTTTTAGGAAGGTCCAGATCTCATCATTGATCCAGTCGGAGAGCCCTTTCAGGAACCAATCCCACTGTGTCAGCTCATTCCATCCCCACAAGGCAGCAAGGGTGCAAAACTCAATCTTGTAGTCAGAGACAGATCCTTCACCTTGACGAAGGTCAGACAGCACCCTTGCCACCTCCATTCATGTAAGAGACTGGTCAAACACATTGCAGAGTTCCTTGGAAAAAGTTCAGAAGCATGAGCAGCACAGTTGTTGATTATCCCACACCACGGTTCCTCACTCCCGAGCCCAACCAGAGAGGAGGGTGATGATGTACGGCACTTTAGAATTCTCATTGGAAAACGAAGATGGCTGGAAAGTCAAAACTAATGAGTATTGTGACAGGAATGATCTGCATGCTTTGGGCTCACCATAGTAGGCAGCTGATGGGTTTAATCTGGGCTCGGAGTGTCTGATGGACAAGATAACTGCGGGAAGAGTGGTTTCAGCAACAGTGTTGGTGAGATCGGCACTGGGAGACACTTGCAGTCTCTGAAGCATAGATGTTAATTTGGCTATCCTATCTGCCATCTGTTCAATGCCATGGCTGGTGGTGTTGAGTTGCTCCTGCTGATGACCGAGGAGTGCCCTCTGTTGGCTGAGGGTGGCGTGAATTGAAGTTTCTTCTGCTGGGTCCGTTCTTGGCCAGATTGTTCTGTCACAGTTTGTATAGGAGGACCCAGGGTTTCAGGGTCTTAAGCAAGGGGACCATCCAGTTGAGGATCACGTCCGTGAGTTCTTAGAACTAGCAAATTCTAAACCTAAAAATCTAATCTGCTCTCTGGTGGTTTTCTTCTGGACAAGTCTGAATAGTGCACTGAAGAATCTGTTGCCTCCGGCTGATCCTCATTGGACAATCTGTGAATATGTTGAGAAGGCTCTGAAACTTTGCGGTTCCCCTTTCACACTGGATTATGGCAGGAACCCTGGGCTAAAACCTGCAAACAAAGCTCTTTGCCCCAAGCCTTACATGGCTCCTTGCTCCAAGCCTTCTACGGCTCCTTCTTCCAAGTCTTCCATGGCTCATTCATCCAAGACTTCCTTGGCTCCTTTGTCCAAGCCTTCCATGGCTCCTTCATCCAAGCCTTCCGCGGCTCCTTCGTCCAAGCCTTCCTTGGCTCCTTCGTCAAAGACTGCCATGGCTCTTTCGTCCAAGCCTCCATGGGTCCTTCATCCAAGCCTTCCATGGCTCCTTCATTCAAGCCTTCCTCAGCTCCTTCGTATAAGAATGCCATGGCTCCTTTGTCCAAGCTTACCACGGCCAACGAGCCAGCACCCATGCCTGCCACTGCCAACCAGCCAGCGCCTATGCCTGCCACGGCCAATGAGCCATTTCCCATGCCTGTAGCCTAAACCGTCTCAGAGCCAATGCCTGTGACCTCGCCCGCTACCTTATCTACGCTCCCAGCTGTCCAGAAAAGGAGAAGGAAAAGAACACCTTCTTCCCTGTCGCTGCCAGTGATCACAACCACTAAGGTCTTTCCCCAGTCGCTGCCAGTGCTCATGACCATGGTGGTTGTTCCACAGTCGCTGCCAGTGCTCATGACCATGGAGTTCGTTCCTCAGTTACTGTCAGTGCTCATGACCATGGAGGTCATTCACCAGTCGCTGCCTATGCTTTCGATCATGGAGGTCAGTTCCCAGTCACTGCCAGCTCTCACTGAGCCTCCCACAGCTCTGCCTTCCATGGCTTCTCCCCTCGAGCTTCCCATGGATCCGCCTTCCATGGTTTCACCCCTCGAGCCTTCTACGGCTCTGCCTTCCATGGCTTTGCACCTCAAGCCTCCCACGGCTTTGCCTTCAATGGCTTTGCCCCTCGAGCCTCCCATGACTCCGCCTTCCTTGGCTCCAACCCTCAAGTCTCTCTTGGTTCCACCTTCCACGGCTCCACCTTTCTCTGCCTCACATGGCTCCGCCCCTCAAGCATTCCACGGCTCCAACTTTCTTGGCTCTGCCCCTCAAGCCTCCCACTGCTCCACCTCTTGAGCCTTCAACAGTTCCGCCTTTCCTGGCTCCGCCTCAAATGGCTCCTCCCATCGTACCCCTCCAGGCTCCGCATGCCTTCGTAAAACCTCTTTTCACTCCACCTGTCTACAACAAACCTCCCTTGGCTCTGCCTCCTGAATCTTTAACAACTCCAACATTAACTCCAGAAACTCCATCTCCTTCGATTCAGCCTGCTTCACCACAGTCTCCACCTCTCAACTTTCCAACCCCTACTCCAGTTGCTTAAAATCCAGATCCGCCTATGGATCCTCCTCCGATGTTTCCACCTCCTCTGAATGGATTGCCTCCCAGGCCTCATGACCCTGTCCTTGCTCTGTGGCCTCTGGATCCAATCCTTACCCTGGGGTCTCTTCCCTGGCCACACGATTGTATTCTGGGTTCCCTTCCTCAACTGTATCTTCCTGCCCTCCTTAGCCATCTTTGGAATGCCAGGAGTCACCAATTTAAGGGGGAGTTATGTCACAGTCTGTCTCCCTCGTGTTTCCTAGGACTCTTATTTTGAAGTGTTTCCCCCCGGACTACATTTCCCAGTATGCTCTGCCTTCATCACTGCCATCTGTTCCCAACTATTCTCACCTGTTTTCCATTCCCTCATTAGTTCTTGTTTGTATATATACCCTCTAGTTTTTGCATGCCTTTGTCAGTTCTTGTTTGTTGTTATTTGAGTTCACGTTTGTTTTTTCACTTTTATCATCTTTATTAAAGCTTGCAATTAGATCCTACATCTCCTGTCTCATCTCAGCAATGACTCCTTACACAGTCAATTTAAGATGGTTTTCAAAGACTCCTAATCATTAACCTTACAGTTTCAATATTAACCGTACATGTTGTTTAGTAAACATTGTCTTAGTAACAGATTGGAAAAATGCATTGCTTAATCTATTCAATAAATACATGACATATATAGCTAAATAATTTTGGCATGTACAATTATCGTCAAGTCAGAAATGGCTCCCCAGCTGAGCCTACTAGCTAGGTTTCTAAACTAACTTAATTTTTTGTGACATAATAAGCTCTGTTTAAATATGATATTGGTTAGGTCACTGTGGAGCTGAAAGTTTATCCGTCTGTGCTAGATGTTTTAAAGATAATACATAGATAGCAAGTTGTCTGTTATTTGCTGGAGCATCTCAATAACACTGCAAGGACAAAATCAATATCCAGTCCTTATTAAATTTTAAATAGAATAAAATCTCTCTCCAAAATTAAATAAAATAGACAAATAATGCAACACTTGAAATAATCACCAGGAAGTTCTTCAGCACTCTTCTGAATTGAAATGTAGAAAGATTTTTTATTTACTTTTAACTTTTTAATTAAGGTTTTTAAAATAATATTTCAGCACCACAGGTCCTCACAATGGAAGTGAATGGGTGCCAAAATTTTGAAGCTTTAAAATCCAGTGGTTAAAATGTCATATCCGTAAACAGAGAAAACAAGATTCTGTAGCGCGTGTATGGTGTGGGAGTAGCTGAAGCTAAAACATTGTTTTCACAACTAACGAGAAAAATATACCATGGATCATTCAAAACAGCAAACCTCCAAATCACCGGTTGTAAAAACAAAGAAACCCCGAACAGAGCATTGTCTACAAGCAAAAGGAGTCTGTAATAAAACTCGAATCAACATCGGCTTGGCTTATCAGAGGTGGCAACAACTGAAAGGATTTAAAAGCAACTCAGTGATGGCTTTTTTCTTACTCAACAGGTAAAATATTTTATTGATATGGTTTATGTATTGTTGTGTAATCACACACACACACACACACACACACACATCTGTGTAGTGTAATTCAATAATGAAACTGTAATCACTGCAGAACTTTTCACTTGCTAGCACACGTGTGTATTTTTCTTCATAATGGTAATAATTTATATAAATAAATCCTTTAGTCCTAGGTCAAGGACTACACATGGATACAGGACATCTTATCAGAGTAAATGGACAAATAAATAATGAAAGAAAGGAAAAGATGGATATCTGAAAACATGTCATCTGAGCAGATAAGTGCCATATCTTATGTGGTTGTTTTGACTTATTGGAAATGTTGTAGAAATTTTAATACTCATTGATCAGTAATAGTCATTGCAAGGGAATGCCCCTGTGTCTGAGGAATGTAGAGGGGGAGGATCTGCTTCTGTTGAAGACCTTGGGGAAAAGAGGTATATAAAACAAGTCAGCCTTCCCCTTCAGGGTCTCACTCATGGCACAGAGTAATTCCTGTGTAATGACTGGGTCCTTCTTGCAAGAATAAATTCTTTTAAAAGACTGTTTGATTCAGTGTGTCTCTTACGCAGTGATAATGGTTGGTTAATAATTTTTTGCCACAACAATTTGGTGTCAGAATAGTGGGATTCCTTGGAAGTGCCTTCTGGACCTGAGAGCGGATGGTGTTTGGCCACCTGGACTGAGAAGTTCCAGCTCTACCTCGTAAGCTTAAGAGAGAGGGACCGACCGCATCAGGGCCAGGAGAAACTCCACTGGAATCAAATGAAAACGAACCCGTGGCAACCCAAATATCTCTGATAAGAGACGACTAAATTATTTTCTTTTGGTATAAGAGTGAGTGAACCATAGTGGCTGAGACTGTTTTCTGTGGTGCGAGTACAAGAGGTTCTCGAGCAGAAACTGAGACCTACGAACAGGTCAAGAGGTTTTCTAAACAGAGACTGAGTTCTCGCAAAAATTGTTTAATTAGGTTAGCTAAAATACTGAGTGCTGGAATGTACTCCAGAGAAAGATTTTGAGTAAACCGTAATTAACAAAGCACTAGGGAGTGCACCCTTATCTGATCTTGGGTTAAGAAATCAGATCTGTTGGAGACATCCGACAGATTATTGGATGTGCGTTGAATGGTAAATCCACAGAGAAACAGAAACAGCCAGTATGGGAAAATCTCAAAGCAAGCTTGCCAAATTTGATAGACCGGTTTTCTGTCAAATGAGAAAAACTATAGGAGAAAATGTATGGAGGACATAGAGAAACTGATCAAATACCACGATTTCCCCAGGAGAGGGAACACTGAGCACGACTAGACTGAGAGTGGTGTGAGAGTCAGTGGAACAGGGCAGCGAGGCACAAAAAGGTTGTTGTGGCTGCGTTGAACATGTGTGTATAGAATGTGAACAGACAGTGGGCTTTTGGCTTAAGGAAGCAGACAGAAGAGAACGAAAGCAAATGCAGAAAGAATTAGCATGTAGGATTGAAAAGTGTAGGAAAAAACTAAAATAAAATGTGTGAAAGCTCTGTTTGTGTGTCAGCACCACCAGAACCGACTAATGAAAAGTATGTTTGTTTCCCCACATGCAACGGTGATTGTGCCGGCGCTGCCGGCGTATAATCATCACTATCCTGTGGCGGAGCTGAAAGCCCTGAAACTGAACCCCGACCTCGACTGCTCTCCGCCCAGAAGACAAGCACCACAAGCAGCTCCTCCCGACTCGGACAGAGAAGGAGACCTGAATGAACTTTTTTTTCTGAGACCTGAGATCACTTAAACGGTGAAAGCAATTTACACTGAATGGAAGAGCGGGCGGCTGACCTCCACCCTGGCACACGCTGTGCATGCAGAGGAACAGCTGCTGACAAAGAAAGAAAAGTCAAGGCAAAGGGGGAGAAAGATCTTCAGCTGGCAGTTGTGCGACTACAATCTAATGTCAGCACATCGAAACCGCAGCAGAAATGGGCCGACAAAAAGAAGAGAGGCTACAGAGACCAGTGGAAGTGGAATTGCGGCTTGTGTGAGACTGACGACCATGAGTTCAGAGAATGCACGAAATGCAAACTGTGCAAACAAGAGGGACACTGGGCTACAGACTGTCCGGGGAAGAAAAAGGCAGACTGAAGCAAGCAAAGTGGAGAGCAGCGAGGAGGGGGTGAGCTGAGGGTGATCAGCTGCTGGCTACAGAAAAGGGAAGTTACATTTTTTTAACCACACACACATACAACACGCACACATACACTGATTTACATACTGCTCTCTGCAGTGAAGACAATGCTTGCAAATCTTTGAGTGTGACTGATGAAGCTTTATGTGATAATGTTTCGGATGAATGTTTGAGAATGTACAAAAGTTCAGGGTTTTTACAAATGCCGAGATATCAAATGTTAGTTGATGGGACATTAGTCGATTTTTTGGTAGATTCTGGGGCTGGCTATTCCAAGATACGACCATGTGACTTGCCATGTGTCCCAAAATTGACATGTTCAGTGCATAAAGAGCACTTCGGCCTCGGGCCATTTGATTTCTGAAAAATTCACAGTGCCCTTGGAGTGTGAGACAGAGAGGGGGAGAACATTTAAACATGCGTTTCTGTGTTCACCAGCTTGTCCGGTACCTCTAATGGCCAGAGATTTAATGTGTGAATTGAATTTGACCCTTATGGGGGGTTCCTTTGGAATTAGCATTGAGGAAGAACCACAAATATGTTGTTCTAAATTTGAACCGCAGTGGGCATATGAATGGCGTGTGAAAAATGATGATTGGGCAAAAATGATCTTGAAATTGGCAAAAGATCGAACAATGTAATTTAACACAGAAAATATGACGCCTGACCAATTGCATTGCACGTCACATGTCGTAATTGAACGGGAACCACAATATGAGGAGGGGTGGTTTAACGGGGTAGAAAATGAGAATGTGAAATTTGATAAGATTTTCTGGACAGAAAATGTGTGTGTGCTCTCAGCTTGCCTGACAGAAAAACAAATGCAGTTCTATTTGATAGCAGGAGAAGCTGTGCCACATTTATCAGCGATCAAGGCCAAAGAGCAGCTGTGGACAGATCTGAGTCCTTTTGTGAGAGAATGCATAAAAGCAACAGATTGGGCTGAAATAAGTGCAGAAGTGAAACACAACAGAAGTGCAGGAGCATTTATGTCAAAATGAGATTTTTAGATTGAAGTACAGAGAACTGTAACTGCTATTGTGAAGAGTGCAGTGGAGAAAAATGGGAGGGGGGCTACTTCTGTCTCAGACATTCACCCTGCTCTGACAGAAGTACCTCCTAGGCTGTGGGCAAAACACAAGTACGATGTGGGTCTAATAAAAGGCTGTGAACCGGTTGTAATCACCCCAAAATCTGATTATAGACCGTGTCAAGCACAATACCCCCCTCAGACGGGAGGCATTGCAGGGTATTATGCCAGTTTTTGACTCCTTATTGAAGGAGGGCATAATTATACCATGTCATAATTCTCCAGTGCGCACTCCAATCTTCCCTGTGAAGAAAATAAGAGATAAACATTCACCGACTGAGTGGCGATTTGTGCAAGATCTTCAGGCCGTAAATTCAGCTGTCATTGCTAGGGCGGCACATGTACCAAACCCTTACACAATTTTGTCACAAATTCCGCAAAATGCAATGTATTTTACTGTGGTGGATTTGGCTAATGCTTTCTTTAGCGTCCCACTGGACCAGAAAAGTCAGTTTGGTTTGATTTTGACAATAAGGGTTATACGTTCACACGATTGTGCCAGGGGTACGCTGAATCACAGACGATCGACGATCTATAATGAAGCGCTTTGAAGAAGCCTTGAACCCTTAACACTGACAGCTGGAACGGCTTTCTTACAGTAAGTGGATGATTTGTTGATCTGTGCGTGTGATGAAGCTACGTGTGCGGCTGACTCTGTGTCCCTTTTGAAGCACCTAGAAGGAGAGGGACACAAAGTCAGTCTTTCAAAATTGCAGTTTGTGAAACAGGAAATAAAGTTTTTGGGACATATTATCATACCAAACAGTAAATCCATCTGTGACAAACGTGTACAGGCCATAAAAGATGTGCCAAAACCAATTATGAAAAAACAATTATTGTCATTTTTAGGAATGTGTGCTTATTGTCGTACATTTATTCCTAATTATGCTATTCTTGAACAGCCTTCATGAGCCCTGATGACAGGGAAAGGGCTGAGGTCATGTGACAAGCTTGTTTGGACAAGCGAAGCCGAGGAGGCATTTGCTAACATGAAAGTACAAATGGCTCTGGCTCCCACTTTGGGTCTTCCAGATGTAAACAAACCATTTGTTCAGATGGTTGATGAGAAAAATGGGTTTATAACTTCTGTTCTTTTGCAGACTCATGGAGACAGACTGCGACCTGTGGCATATTTTTCTACTTGATGCAGTAGCAGCAGGTTTACCACACTGTTTGAGGGCTGTGGCGGCTGCTGAACTGGCAGTACTGGCATCCAGGGAATTTCTGGGGTATTCTGATTTAACTTTGATGGTTCCACACGCAGTCTCCATGATTTTGCAAGAACAGAGAATGTCACATTTATCTACAGCCCGATGGCTGAGGTACCACACAATTTTATTGGACATCCATCCATCCATCCATTTTCAACCGCTTATCCGAAGTCTGGTCGCCGGGGTAGCTGCTCCAGCAGGGGGCCCCAAACTTCCCTATCCCGAGCCACATTAACCAGCTCTGACTGGGGGACCCCGAGGCGTTCCCAGGCCAGTGTGGAGATGTAATCTCTCCACCTAATCCTGGGACTTCCCCGAGGCCTCCTCCCAGCTGGACGTGCCTGAAACACCTCCCTAGGGAGGCGTCCAGGGGGCATCCTTACCAGATGCCCAAACCACCTCAACTGACTCCTTTCGACGCAAAGGAGCAGCGGCTCTACTCCGAGCTCCTCACGGATGACTGAGCTCCTCACCCTATCTCTAAGGGAGAAGCCCGCCACCCTTCTGAGGAAGCCCATTTCGGCCGCTTGTACTCGTGACCTAGTTCTTTCGGTCATGACATTTTATTGGACATGCCAAACATAAATGTTAAAAGATGCACAACTTTGAATCCTGCCACCCTCCTCCCCACAGAGCAGGATGGCGAGGAACATCACTGTTGTCTGTCAGCGCTTGAACAGGTGTGCACAATGCGTCCAGAACTATTAGACACGCCATTAGACAATTGTGACAATATCCTCTTTGTGGATGGTTCGGCTTCCAAAGATCCACAAACAGGAAAAAATAAGGTTGGTTACGCGATAACCACTGAATTTGAGGTCGTGACATCTGGCAAACTGCCATCAAATTATTCAGCTCAGGCAGCTGAACTGGTTGCTTTAACAGAAGCATGTAAACTTATGGCAGACAAATGTGTGACAATTTACACAGATTCGTTTTATGCTTTTGGGGTAACACACGATTTTAATGCTTTATGTAAGCACAGGAAAAAAAAACTTTTGGAACTCAGATGGTCGTCCAATATCAAACGCATCTCTTGTGTCTGAGCTTTTGGAGGCCATTCTTTTACCAGATAAGGTCACGATTTGCAAATGCGCAGCACACACTAACGATAACAGTTCAGTCTCAACAGGAAACGCACGAGCAGACGCAGCAGCGATGGAGACAAAAGAAACTACATGTGCTTTTGATATCTGACAATAACCTTAACATTTCTTCTTGTTTACAGAGCATGCAAACTTTTTCCATAGGCGAGGAGAAAAACAAGTGGAAGGCGGCTGGCTGTAGTTTTAAGGAGAATGTGTGGATGAGCTGTGATGGCATGCCTTGTTTACCCAAACACTTCTTTCCTCTTTATGGAAAGTTGATACACGGGTTAGACCATGTATCAAAAGCGGGGATGGTTGCGCAAAATGAAAGAATTGTGGTTTACAGAGGGTTTCACGATATTTGCTGAAAATTTTTGCAAAAGATTTGTCATTTGTAACACATAACGTGGCAAGAGGGATAAAAACACCTATTAGTATCTCAACCACCATCAGGGGGGCCTTTTGAGTATCTGATGATGGATTTCATTGAGTTAACCCCTTGTGGGAAACAGAAATACTGCCTAGTGATGGTTGACATGTGGTCCAAATGGCTTGAGGCCTTCCCAACCTCGAAACAAGACTCAGCAGCAGTAGCGAAAGCTCTTTTAACCGAGATTGTTCCGAGATGGGGAATTCCAAGAAAAATCAGCTCGGACAATAGGACACACTTTGTCAATGAAGCAATAAAGCAGGTGGGTCAGATTTTGGGAATTGACATGAGAACACACTGCAGTTACCACGGCGCCAGTGGAGGCGCTATTGAGAGGGAGAATCAAACGATCAAGAACAAATTGGCTAAGTGCTGTGAGGAAACTGGGCTCACATGGGTTAAAGCACTCCCAATTGTGTTGATGTACACCAGAATGAGAAAAAGAGTCAAAACAAATTTAAGTCCATTTGAAATACTCTTTGGTAGACCACCATTCATGGGAATAGAGGGGGGGAAACAAAGGCTGCCATCAACAGATCTGTGTGAGAATGACATGTTGAATTATTGCAAAGAAATGTCTTCTCTGTTGTCCAATGTTTGTGTTCAAGTGAAAGCCACTCAGGGGAAGGTTGCTGAAACCTTCCTGCATAAAATCAGTCCTGGCGATTTCGTTGTGATTCGTGACCTGAGGAGAAAGAGCTGGAAGGCAAAAAGGTGGCTGGGACCATTCCAACTCACACGGCAGTGAAGGTCGCAGAGAGAGCTACATGGGTTCATGCCAACCACTGCAGGAAAGTTCCGCCCACATCGAAGGAGAATCAGCAACAGGAGGAGATTGTTCCAAGTGAATGTCAATAAATGCCGAGATCAAGTTTGAACACCAAGTACCACTATCAGTGGAAAAGCAAGGCCAACCACAGAGAATAACACGGCCTGTGTTCAGAGTGAACCCCCATCGTGTGATCACATCCATACATGACTTTTATTTGGTTTGACAATTCCTTATTTACATAGACAGAGTGGTAGCGGTCTGCTAAATAGGACCTAAACCATGCTAATGCAAGTCCACAAATGACAACATAATTCTTTAGTATATTCAAGAGAATGCTGTGATCTATTGTGCCAAAGGCAGCACTAAGATCTAAAAGCACTAGAAGTGAAATGCAGCTGTGATCAGATGATAAGAGCAAGTAATTTGTAACTGATAAGTGCAGTCTCTGTACTGTGATGAGGCCTAAATTGTTCATATATATATATATACTATTTTTCTGTAGAAACGAACATAGTTGTGAAGACACTACCTTTTCTAGCATTTTCAACATAAACGGGAAATTTGAAATCGGTCTATAAATAATAGCCAGTTCTCCAGGATTGTAACAAACAAGGCTGTATCCCTTCAGCCGACCACCAGAGGGAGCCCTCTCCTGAATACTGACTCTGTACCATTTCTTATATGGTGACTTACTGTTTGAACCATATAAATAGCCATGCTTTTCATTATGACTTTGCGAAGTGTTGCCAGTTTCACTGCCTACCAAGCATTATTCTCATTGTCTGTTTCATTGCCTACCTGTTATGACCATTGTGCCTGCTTTATTGGATTACCGTTTTTGGATTACTGTTTTGCTCTGTTTGCCTGATTGGACTGATTACCTGTTAACGACTACTTTGCCTGCTTCACGACTACGTCTCTACCTTGTGTTTTGGATTTGGGTGCTGATTGTTAATAAATTTCCTGCTTTTGGATTTTACCTTCACCTCCATGTCGAGTCCCTTACAAGAATCAAGTTGTGGCTTCTTAATAAGCAGTTTGATAACTGCCATTTTAAAGTTTCTTGAGAAATGTCCCAAGGATAGTAAGGAATGAGGTTCTGAGATTAAAGGGAATACCTCTTTTTTGTAATTACATTTTTTTTATTTATACCTACATTAAACAAACAAGAGCAAAACATATATACATGGAATCAACATTTTAAACCCCACAACCACCCCTCCCCCTCCCAATACCCAACCCTGCCCTGACACCCTACAAACATCCCCATGGTCACATGTGAGAATATACACATGATTATAGAGACACACAAAAAAGAAAAAAATATTATAATCACATGTCCAGCAATGTCAGATATCCGCCCCATTTCTCCATAAACAAATTCAATTTCCCTAGTCTTCTAAAAGACCCTTCTTCAAAGGCCGCCACCCTCCACATCTCCTGGCACCACTCCTGAAATGAGGGCGCTCCAGCTGGCCTCCAATCTCTTAAAAGAATCTGTCTGGCGATCATGACGCTGGATAGGACCCAACTCTTATTCTTATGTGTCTATTCTCAACATCGATGACTGCCCCATCGCCCAAAGTACAGAGTCTGGGGCAAAATGAAACTCGAGTGCCCAATACATCCCACACAAGACTCTGAACCTTCAACCAAAACTCCTGGATCTTAATACATAGGTTTTGTCTCCATCCTCTGATTGGCATGACCAGCAGGTGGATGTGTCTTTAAGACCAAGCCTACACAATCTAGAGGGTGTTCAATATAATCAATGCAAAATTTTAAATTGCATCAGATGCACCCTTGAATCTCTAGATGTAGACTTAATATTTTTTAGAATACTAGCCCATACTCCCTCCTCCAATACCAAGTTTAAATCTCTCTTCCATGATCTCTTGTGAAAAGTTGAAGCTCCATCAACCCAGACTCTGAATTAACAGGTGATACACTGATGCCTCATGACCTTTTCCAAAAGCAGTAATCACCACTTCTAGAGTATCTGCCCCTTTAGGGGGGTGTATGCTACTCCCAAAAATAGTACAGATTAGGAGGCGCAGCTGTCATTGAAGCGACCAATGAGCCAAATATCTGAGACCAAATGCATAATAATAAAAAAAATCTTGGGTAGGCCTAGCCCACCTTTATCAATCGGCCTATGCAGCTTACTGAAACGTAATTTGGGACATTTCCTAATCCAAATGAAGGACTTTGCTATGTTATTAAATTGATTGAAATAAGAGAGGGAGACATCTATAGGGAATAACTGTAGCAGGTAGTTGAATTTTGGAATACAATTCATTTTAAAAACATTAAACTTCCCAATCATCGATAAATGCAATTAAGCCCACCTGACCAAATCCCTCAAAAACGTTTTTGTTAAAGGGTCAAAATTATCTCTAACTAAATAAAACAACTTTGCTGTGAATAAAATACCCAAATACTTAATGCCCTGTTTGGGCCACTGAAAGGCAACTGGCTGAAAAGCCGTTATCGGGCAGTATGCTGTTAGTGCCGGATTTAGACCAGTTAACTCTGTATCCAGAGAACTTAGAAAAGGAATTCATAATTCTGGTGAGGCAAAGCATAGATCTAGAAGGGTCAGAGATGAATAATAAAATATCATCTGCTTAAAGCAGAAGTTTATGCACCACACCTCCCACCATCACCCCTGGAAAATCCTCCTCCTTTCTTATCATGGCTGCTAATGGTTCCAGGGCAAGACAGAACAATAATGGGGAAAGCGGGCAAACCTGCCAGGTGCCCCTATCCAGAGTAAAATAATCTGAAATGAATGGGAATACCTCTTTTAAGAGCGTAGTTGGTATAGGATCTTACATACATGTTGTAGCTTTTGATGTTTCAATATGTTTTGTTAGCTCTTGAGGCTTTATTCCTAACCAATTTAGCTAAATTACTGAATAAACACCTAGGACTTTTGTGGTTATTTTCTATGAATTTGCTAAAATATGCTGACCTGGCAGCTTTTAATGCCTGTCTGTAGCTACAGACACTCCTTCCATGCACTGCAAAATACCTATAATTTTGTATTCTTCCACTTGTGCTCCATGTTCTGAGACATGTTTTCTTGAGAGCATGAGTGGGATCATTGTACCAGTGTGTTTGGCTTTTTCGTTAATCGAAGGGGATGACACTATCAAGAGTGCTAGAGAAGACTGTATTTATTAGTTCTTCTAGACTTTGGGACTTATGAGATATATCTGGAAGATTATTATTGAAGCTATCTTTAGTGGTCCAAAAATTGTTCTACCTGAATTATGGTGTGGTGTATATTGAGTAACATTAGCTGATCACAACATTCCAGAGACGAGGTAATGATCTGAGATGTTAACACTCTGTGGAAGAATTTCTTTAGTATCAACATCAAATCCATATGACAGAATTAAATCTAGCATATGATTATGCGATTAATTTGTCCTGTCACATTTTGTCTGACTCCAAGAGAGTTGAGATATTGATAAATGCTATTCATTTTCATTATCTATGTGAATGCTGAAGTCACCAACAATCAACAAGCAGCTAGGAGACGTTCGGATAAACCAGTTTGTCTGCTTCCTGACCTGGGCCCCAGTTTGTCAGATACTATCATTATTAAGACTATGAGCCAAATTACTATAGAGGAGGGCAGCACCTTCCCTGGAGGCATGGAGTCCGTCTCTCTTTAGCAGGTCAGGTGTACCACCAAAAACTCTTTCAATTGTCTATAAATCCTATGCTATTCTCCAAACACCACTCAGACATCCAACTGCTCAGTGATCCTAATCTACTATAAAACTCATCACCACTGCAAGCAGGGAGGTTGCTAGAGCATATTACATTCTCTGACATCGTTTTTACAAGTTCACACACCTCTTAAACATTATCACTAGTGTCATTAGCACTGACATGAAGAACAATTTTGAAAATCTACATTTATCATTAGCCAGCATTTTTTTTGATCTGTAAATTTGATCTGATATCATACGCTTTGCTGTTACAAAGCTTTGCTGACCGAGTATGCTGCCAAGACGTCACCCAAACACCCTGCTGTGGGGGCTCTAGAGCCAAAACCAAAGTGTGTATTTAAAAAATAGTTAGCTACACTACACTAAACAATAGGGCCTCGCTACACTGAAGCATTATCTTTACAAAAAAGATATATATAAAACATTTACATTAAAAAACATCAGTATTTAACAGGATTTGAACAGATACACCAGTGTGTAATTAAATGTAAACATAATCGAAAAAAGTAGTGAAGAGCAACATTTTACCTAAAATTCAGCAACAAGTAAGACGCATATTATGCATAACTCAAATTAATCGTCCTTTAATACCGTTCATGTAAATTAATTATTCTGACAAACTGATTTACTAAAATGAATGGAACTTCCTAATGCTTCATATGAGAGGGTGAGAACTGCTTAGAAGTGCTTCACATACATGAATCATCCAAATGATCCAATTCACTAAAATGAATCAGACTTTCTAAAAATTCATATAGGTCACATTTGATCATTGTCATCTTTTTGAATAGTGTGCTGTGCACATAAACAAGTGCGGTGTATACGGGTGTACAGATGGCCAAAAAATGGTATGATCCTGGGAAATCTTGGACAGGCTGTAACTCGACATGAGTGCTCTTAATAGCACATGCAGACATATGCACACATGTGAGAGTTTGAAAGCAGCCAATTAATGTTAAACAGCACACAGGTTCCATATTGAGTCAATACTCTGTGCTACCAGCCCTGTAGAAAGAAGCAAAAGCACGTAATACCCAGTTTTCCATTCATTATCATGTAGCAGGTGGGTTGAAAAAAATCACCACAGAAAACCAAAATATATTTTTTGGGGTTTAATCCAGTAATGCCGCTCCCTATAAGAAGACTACCCAGTCTGCGTAGGACACCAACTCCCTAGGGGGGCACCATCTTACCCTAGTAGGGCACTCCTAACGTTATAAATTATTCAAGGACCCAAAAGCAGTTGCAGAACACGATGATAGATGATAGATTTGCGCTCATATCATGTGAAGTTTTGAACACCTATTTAATACAATTTAACAATATATTATAATTGTATATTTATTCAAATAATTATCAACTGATGAACAAAACCGGGAGCTCTATTGCACACTGCAACGTGTTGCAAAACTCCTGTGTCACAACTCCGGTCTTCAAGGGTTCATGTCCAATTTATGACAAGAGATAAATTACATGAAATTCCTCCACTTGGCTACATTCTCCCCTGCTAAAAGTCATTGTCCCTGAGGACTTAATGCATATTTTTCACTTCTTTGATAACTTCTCTAAAGAACACACTACCCAGGCTTGTTAACACCTGAGAGAAGACTTCAGGACTGAGTGAAACAGCATTGTATGCTGATTTTGGCACATTAAATGGGTTTGAGTGTATGCCAGCAGTGGCCCTTTTAGTTCTTCTTGGTGCTGGTACAGGCTTTTTCATCTCTGGTTCAGACACTCTAGGAGATGTGCCAGTGTCAGGCTTAACCCTCTCTGGACCAGACACTCTAGGAGCCTTGCCCTTCAGTTAATCCCCACTTCTTCAGACCACGAAGGGTGGCAAGGGGAGGGAAAAACAACAACAACAAATAAAACGAGAGGGAAAGGCTAACACGGAGTAACAGCGAGAGAGAGAAAAGAAAAACGTACTTGCTGGTTCTCCGATATGCCACAGTCTGGTCCTCGGTCACTCCTCCACCATCTAGTGGAAGACAGCCGTGCCTCCCCAGGTGGATTGGAGGCAGTCCTCCAGCCCCTGGTGGACGGAATGCCCCGTCATGTTTTCGGTGGACGGTAGGGGTCTTCCCGCCCCTGGCAGCGGCCCTGACCACTCCAGGTGGTCAGCTAGGAGCCCCTACTCCCCTCGCAGTCAGCAGCCAGTCCTCTGCTCTCAGGTGGCCAGGCTCCTCCATCCCCCGGCGGATGGCCGCGGCTGCTCTGCTGGGGTGGATGGTAGTGGCGAGGACTCTACTACGGCACAGCCTTCCTCCTTCTTGGATTTCGGCACCAGTGTAACAAAGTTCAATGGAAAGGAAGAGGTGAGAGCCGACTTGACAATATAAATAATCTTTTAATAAAACAAATAGTCACAAAAATAAATACATGCAGGGCACCTCTCCGTAACACACTTTCTCTCTCTCTCTCTCTCTCTCTCTAACTACCACCTCCGGTCACCTTTAACCCTCTCGAGGGCTTGATTAGCCTGATTGGGGCCAGGTGTGCAGCATCACGACCCGGCCCCGCCCTCCTCTCTGCCACATTCATGCACACCATATTTCATTAACTACTCTTTCAGAAGGATCTTGGCAGTGGTATCAGCCCTCTGAACCTAGGTTGGAAATGCCTGTGTGAACTTTGTGAAAACATCAGTCACAATTAACACATTCTCATGACCATCAGAGGTGGGTTCAAGCACAGTAAAATCTGCTGCCTCGACTTCAAGGTGCCTTGAAGCCAGAAATGGCTTCATAGGAGGATGTATCCATAGCTGTGGCATCTTTGTCAAGATGCACCTTTGACAGCATTTGCTCCACAGCATGCCATCTAGCTCTGTAACACACTTCCATTGCTTTATCAGTGACAGTACACACTTTGATAGAACAGATTTCTCACAAGTGGTGGGCTTTTGTTTACATTCCCAAAAGAATCTGAAAGAACTGAGAGTGGGATCGTTCAATTGAAAATCCTTCAGTTCTGCTGTTGTATAACTCATTAGAGTAGGTGTACTTCCTTGAGGGTAACTGATTTGGTCTACTTCACACTCTAAAGCACAAATCTGTCTAACCCTACAGCACTTTTCACCAGCCATCACTAAGTCATGCTCTAAGGCTCTTCCGTGGTTTATTATATTGCTGATGGCAATAAAGTCATCATATTCTACATCCTCAGGAGTTGCTCCCCTGTTGAAGACTGCCTAGAAAGGGCATCAGCAGCTGCATTATGATGTCCTGGGTTGTATTTCACCGAAAAAAACACCTCTAATTGAGTGATCTATCTTTGCTCACTGAGCCTGCCCACTTTTAGATGGCACAGAGCGTTGTTATCTGTGATAACCACAAACTTGGAACCCAGTATATAACCAAAGAATTCTTTAGAGATAGCCCACTTGAGTGCCAGTAGCTCAACCTTCATGCCACTGTAATTTCAGTCATTCCTTTCTGCTTTACGAAGTCTCCTACTGGCATATGCTATGACTCTCCAACATGCACCCTACTGCTGGTATAAGACACTACCCAATGTGAAAGGAGGATAGCAATCTGCATACCCTAAGACAGGAGCAGAAGTAAGCTTTTCCTTCAGCTGCTCAAATGCTGATTGACACTCTGATGACAACAAAGCTCTAATCTCTCTCTTTGCGGGTCTTTCAGAAACAAAAGACTAGGAAAGCTTCAGGCCCAAACAGTGTTTCACTTGCCTGTCTGGGCTGAACAACTTGCCCCCATCTTCACACATATCTTCAATAGATCACTGGAGCTGTGTGAAGTTCCCTGCTGCTTCAAATGTTCCACCATGATTCCGGGCCCAAATAAAATCAAATTCACTGGGATTAATGACTACAGACATGTCGCTCTCAAGTATGTGGTCATAAAGTCATTTGAGAGACTGGTTTTGCCCTACCTGATGAACATCATGGGACCCCTGCCGGAACCCTTTAAGTTTGCTTACTGAGCAAACAGGTCTGTGGATGATGCTGTCAATATGGGATTGCATTATATCCTGCAACACCTCGACAGGCCTGGGACTTATGCAAGGATCCTATTTGTGGACTTCAGTTCAGCCTTCAATACCATCATGCCTGATCTTCTCTCAACTAAACTGACCCAGCTCTCTGTGCTCATCCCAATCTGTCAATGGATCACCAGCTTTCTGACAGATAGGCAGCAGCTAGTGAGACTGGGGAAACTCACATCCGGGACCCTAACTATTAGCACTGGTGCTCCTCAGGCATGTGTTCCCTCTCCAATGCTCTTCTCCCTGTACACAAATGACTGCACTGCAAAAGACCCCAGTGTCAAGCTCTCCAGAGTGAGGAAATGTGCAGGTAGAATCACTCTGGACCCCACACACCCTGTCCAATCCCTCTTTGAACTGTTGCCCTCTGGCAAGCGCTACAGAGCACTGAGCACCATGACATCCAGGCACAAGAACATTTTTTACCCTCAGGCCATTTTCCACATGAACAATTAAACTGGCCCAGGACTCCCTCATAGTGCAATAATGTAAATACATTTCTATTGTGTAAATTCACATATTTAATAAATGTTCATACCCCTACCTTGCACATACATTACCACTTGAACATGTTCATACACCATTCTGTTATATGTCCTATTATTTTTATGTCTATTTATATGTCCATTAGCAACCGAATGACATCCACTTGCTAAATAAATGGAAGAAAATTACTTTCTTCCTTGTAATGCATGAAAGCTTTCATCTATCCTGGGCAGAGGAAATGTGTCATGCTTGGTCTTTGAGTTCAGCTGCCTGTAATATCAACAAAGCCTGAGACTGTCATCCATTTCCTAACTAGCACAACAGGTGAAGCATAAGCACTAGAGCTTCAGACTTCCCAATACTGAGTGGGTGGAATATGCCTATAAGGCTAGGCAACCGGTACATAATCCACCACATGAATCTCATGTTGCACCCTTTCTGTAAAACCAAGGCCTTCATCCTCAAAAGCAAAAACATCAGAGTACTTCATCAACACTCAGCTCTGCCTGCTTTTCAGGAGTACCACCAATGTGTAGCTTGTTGAGAAACTCTTTGAAAATGTCCTCTAATAACTGACTGCCTTTTGTGTTTACACTGATCTCTGAAATATCACGTCACACATCACAATGGACTTCACACTCTCGACACGAGACAAAGTACCAAGTCTGGTTCTGGCCTGTAACCAGATATATTCTGGGGAGAGATTCACAACCTGTACAGGAAACAACAGTTTCTCTGAAGACACAAGAAGGTTGTGTTTGCTGGTTCTAACAGGAAGTCCCATGAACCATTATTTAACACACTCTTTGCACCCTTGACCATTGCAACTTATGAAGCAGGTATGTGTACCATGTCTTTTCCAGCTACTCAGACTATGCTTTGCCACTATAGACTGCTGGCACTCTATCATACTGCAACTCTCCACCTAGGGTAGTATCAAACTCTGCATGAACCAGTTGTCTACATCTGATAATGATGTTCATGCCAATGAGGGCTGGTACAGCAGAAGAGTTCTGTGAATCTCTGACTTCTAGAAAACCACACTCTGGTAGGGTAATACCCATGGTTTCAAGTAAACAAGAGGCCATTATTCCACTAATCTTTAGATTACCGACTGGACGTTTTTCCACAGCAGGCTGGAGTAGTCAGTCATAACAAATATCTACAGTATGTTGGCTGTGCCAATGTACTGCCCTTGAACTGCCTGACTCACAGCAAGGGTGCATGTTTCCCTGCTGCACTGACGATTTGGCATTCTCTGTGACAGTATGTTAGCTACATCCAGGGGCGGACTGGCCATAGGGAGAAACTGACTTTTCCCGGTGCGCCAGATGATTTAGCATTCTCTGTGACAGTATGTTTGTTTTTCTTCACACACCTCTTAGCTACAGCCAAGTGCGGACTGGCCATAGGGAGAAACAGGGCCGAACGGGCCACGATAAGCTGAAACAGGAAAATTTGAATTTTTTCGCCAGGAGTGGCTTATAGTCATCCAACAGCAATGTGAAAGACTGGTAGAGAGCATGCCAAGATCTATGAAAGCTGTGATCGAAAATCAGGGTTATTCCACCAAATACTGATTTCTGAACTCTTCTTAAGTTAAAACAGTACTGTGTTGATTAAAAATGTATATAAACTTGTTGTCTTTACATTATTTGAGGTCTGAAAACACAGCATCTTTTTTGTTATTTTGACCAGTTGTCATTTTCTAAAAAAACATTAATAAAATTATGCTCTAAATTCCAATAATTTTATTTGGAATTGGGGAGAAATGTTTTCAGTACTTTATAGAATAAATCAAAAATGTTTTACTCAAACACATACCTATACATCTAGTAAATCCTCTTAATTTTTTCCAGAGCACCTACTTCACCATTACACCAGAAACATATTGGCTGACCATCATCTGAAACCTTGGCTGCATTTTGGGTTTACAATGAGCCACAGTTTCTAACTTAGTGCACCACAAAGCGGGTTTCTCAACAGCTTGTGTTAGCTCTCCTATAGCTTTTCCTTGTTCTGCTACAATTTTTAAAACTTCTTCAAGAGTAGCAGGGTTTTTCTCAGGTACACAAACAGCAGCACACTGACCTTCTGCTGTCTCAGACACAACATTTCTGTTGCTGACATATTTTGTGAAACAAGATTTAGGATCTTCTAGTGACTACTAAAAAGCGCTTCCTCTCGCATTTCAATTAGTGTTGTCTGTGGCTTGTCTCTCAAAGCTTACAAAGCTCCCTTCTAAGGCCTTCATACCTATTCCCCTCATTGATATTGCATTTGATGACTGCTTCAGGATAGAACTCAGAATTTGGGACGAAGCATGAGAGTAAGTACAAACATCGTCACCTTCCATTTGTTTACGGCTATATAATGTTTGAAATAACTGAGACACACTGCACTTTTCTCGAAAAGCTTCTCTTAGGTACAAAAAGACGTCACATGGTCTCTTTGTTTCATTACCCATCCTTAATCTGACCTCTTCTAAGGCTGCACCCTTTAATAATCTTATCAACATGACTCCCATCTTTGCTGAAATCACAACTAAATGGTTGGATGTGACATTCTCTTGGCACATAAAAATAAGACATGGTAGGCTCTCTACTGAAACTGTCGATAGCTGCCATGGTCTTGTCATGCTTTCTGTTGAGTTCTTGAATCTGTTCCTGAACATAATGCATACTACTACCTGCTCCATGTTCACCACTAATGTTTTGTAATACTGGACTATCATTATCAATTTATCTCAGTTCCAACTCATTAAAAAAATCAATGAAAGTTCACTTGTGGGCAAAAAGTCTCTTAATCAGTCTGTAATATTTCTTTTTTCTTTCCTCTGGAGGAAAAGGATATATCGCCTAATGTCAGTATAATACTTCTATTTTCTCTTGTAGACAGTCACTGGATAGGTATCTTGTCGAACACAACTTTGGAATAGAATTTCAAACAGTGGAATCAGGCACTCTCTTTCTCATCCAGAAGTCTCATCATCTTGCCATGTCACCCCTGGCCAACGTCTGTTCACTGGACAACTGCAGCACTGAAGACAGTCTCCAATCTGTATCCCACAGGCACCTATCTTCAGCTGTAACATATTTAAAAATGAAAAAAAAAAGGATTATCTGATGGCTGTTAAATAACAAAAGAAAAAAAAAGCGGTCGATGGGGCCAAATACAAAACTGAATTACAAAAAAAGAATTACAAAAAATTAAATAAAAAAAATTTATGCAAAATGCGAATAATTAAATGGAACTGAAATACGGTTTTAACGAAATATGGCAGAGGCTAATGTCAAAAGAAAATACAAACAGGGCATTAGCTTACCCATAGACTTCAGCATACATCATCTTAACACATGCTTATATCATTCACAGCATTTTATACATTTAACACATGATAAACTCACAGTATTTTATGCATTCAACACATGCTGAAATCACTCAAATAATTTTATGCACCAGGCTTTAAGGACATGTACAACAGTTTAGAACAATACAATTATCATTACACATGCTCACTTAATTGGAAAATGCTCTGGGCTATAAATCTGTAAATAAGATATGATTGATACTCAATTTACATACCCAGTTCTCACGTGTGAACAGAACGTGGTCAAACTCTACACATGCAATCCCTATGCATCCTTCAAAAATAACCCATAGCAAAAACGTAATTTTAACATAACTCTTGTGAACACATATTCAATTAAATTTAACAAAATTTTGTGTAGACGAGAGTGTGCTGGAAAGCAGGTGTTAAAAACTCCATCTTAAAGGGGCCAGATCCAATTTATTTAGAGTTAAATTGCATGAAATTCCTCCATTGACTACAATCATAAATTTAGTAAAATAATGCGGTAAAAAGACATACTGTCATTATTCCACAATATCTTTAAGTTATCCAAGGTTTCTGTGTTCCTTGTATTCTGTGGCTTATATACAATGCCAAAAAAAATGTAGACCATCAGGTTTGTATAAAGCTAGGGTAAATTGCATCTTATCTGAGCATTTGGAAGCACGTTTAGGCTTAAATATGTTCAGACCTTTGCCAGTACATAAAATCAAGCCATGCTGGTCTAACGCACACTCTATGTGTGCATATGCTGAGTGTCTGTGCTTGCACTCTCATGCACTCGCAAATAATGTAACAAGCCTATTTTAATCAGGGTACTGTGTAAAAAGAGGGTTTGTATCAGAGTAAAAATTATTTATTTGGCTAAAAAGGTAGAGAAAAGTTACATTTTAATACTCAATGTTCACATTTAGAAAAAAGCTACTTAAGTACAGTAATGATGTATTTGTATTTAGTTATTTTACACCACTTGTTCTTGAACTTTATAACTTCAAAAAACCTTTAACTAAAGGCAATAAATTAAACCAACATAGGAAAGCCATTAAAGAAAAATTGGTGGTGAGGTTAGTATTGACTAGAGACGTGGTTGGATGAAACGCTATCGCCGAAGGGCACCTCAACTCCACATACGGCTGCGGGAATGTAAAATTGTGGGTTAACTTTAGTTTAGCAAAAGGAACTCATGAAAAGGCAAAGTCAAGAACCTGATTTAGACCTTCAGTTTGAATTTGAAAAGTATAGAATTTTAGTACAGGCACAAGAATGTGAACTAGAATTTGAAAAGTTTAAATCTCAAGTGATTAAATTGGCTGAAGAAGCCGAACGTCTAAGATTCTTTGTGAAAAAAAAATGGCAAGCAGGGGCCACTGTTTCCTCAGCTGAACAAACATGTTCAAATGTTGGCCGACTGCCAAATATGAGGATAACAAAAATTATTTAAAAAAAATTATGAATAAAGATCCATATATTTTTTTCTTTTTTTGAGAATGTGGCTGATTATAGAGTGTGGGATGATGCCAAGCACACTCTCCTATTGCAACGTGTTTTTGAGGATAAAGCACAAGAGGCCTTTATCAACCTGTAAGGAGCAGATGTGAAGGTATACAAGACCATGAAAGATTCTGTTTTAAAGGCATATGAGCTTGTCGCTGAAGCTTATCGACGATGGCTTAGGGTTGGAGAAAGGTGTAAACAAACTCATGTCAGGATGCTAAAGAGCTTACCTGTCATTTTACCCATTGGTGCATGTCTGTTGGCATAAATTCTTTTGAGAGTCTTTGCAATCTGGTAGTTCTATAACAATTTAAAAACAATATTCCGGATCAAATTGCCACATACCTCAACAAACACAAGGTAAAAACAGCAGCCAACGTCATTTTTCTTGAGGATGAGTTTTTGTTGACTCACAAAAGTAACAATGAACATATGCACAGGGAATATCGCAAATAAGAGGTTGGGGTTAGATCAACTTCACCAAAGTTATATGAGAGTCGAAAAGTAACTAAGCTATACTTGTAAAAGGGATAACTGTCTGGAAAAGGGGCACTGGAAGAAACACTGTCCAGTGCTCAGAGGTAAAATAAAGTTTACAAGTTTACTACTTCACGACCAGTAGTTACTTACTGACAGGTGTTTATTTACGATGGTGCATCTACAGGTGCTCTTGGTGAAAAATTGTCAGCTGTTGTGTCAGCTGAGATTACTGGGGATCAGTATAGTACTGGCCAAATCCCATTTGAGACTATGGGCCTTTCATCACTATCGGATTTGTTTTCCTGGTGAATTGTGCTATCAAAGTTCTGGTTAAAATATTGCATTATATGGGGTCCTCTGAATCCTTTATATTTGAGTCGGAATTGCACTTCTCTTCTGAGTTGAGTGCTGGGAATAGTGTTTTGTTCCAAGGGACTATGTTACAAATATTTTCTGTGCCCATTCATAAAATTCCATTAGAATCAGATGTCAGGCAGACACTGAGAATCGTGTGCAGGGAGAAGTTGAGATTGCTCTACGGCCTTCTATACCCATAGGAGTAGACATAATTTTGGAAAATTATTTAGCAGAAGGACGTGTGTGGTGTGGTGCCCGCCACCTCCTGTTTTTAAAACAATTCCATCTCTCTCCACAGAGTCAGATAAGAATGTACAGGACTCACCAGAATTCTTTGGCCATGTTCAGACAATCAGTACAAATCTTATTTTTGTGCATATCCAATTGGAATACGATCATATTTAGCAAGTCTGGTTTCAAATTTTCTGGTAATCTGTTTCAGTGTGACCATTCTAAACAGATCTCAAGTAGATTTTTGCCGTACATCACTTTTTCACACTACGTTAAGACACGTTATATGTCACACATTGTTGCAGGAAAAATATTGACAGTGGTGGTGGAAATAAGCTGTGTGGTGGCAGATTGTTCCATTATTAATGGAATCTTCTTGCACGTATTCTGAAGTTTGACAGCCAAATCGTTTCATCAGAGTGGCAACAACATGAGTCCACCAGTCACTGCTAGTCTGTCTGGATCACACACTGCTTTGAACTATGATGCCAGCGGTGATAAAGTGCCGCATGACAGCCTCCTCTGTCTCTGCCATAGCCTAATAATGCAAAGTCCAGCATCTCAGCTACAAATTGCCATGTTATAAGCTAAAATCTCTTTCATTCCCCTCCGATGTTGTTGTTTTTTGGTTTTTTTGCATAACGAGGCAATGTCATTGCTTTAACAAACAATGCAGAAATACCAGAAAACAATGATAGCCATGGGACACACAAACCAAAACTGATCAATTGAGATACACAAATGGGATGGGTTCTGTCGGATGCCTGAAATCAAGTCCAACTAAGTCCAAAAGGGAGAGCTAGTTCAACGCCTGAGGGAAGGAATGTCTCCAGGGGCGTAGATTCCAGGGGGGATGGGGGCGAGGTAATACCCCCCCAGTATTAAAGCATGCAAGTTATTATTTATTCCATGATCAATGGAAATATGTAAACGCTTCAAGCTGCATGGTTGCTGGCCATTACTTTTATCAGAATGAAAGGATTAGTTCACCCCAAAATAAAAATACTCTCATAATTGACTCACCCTAATGCCATCCCAGATATGTCTTTCTTTCTTCTGCATAACACAAATTAAGATTTTTAGAAGAATATTTCAGCTCTGTAGGTCCATAAAATGCAATTTTTGAAGCTCCACAAAGCACATGTAGCCATCATAAATGGAATCTATAAGATTTAATTAATGTCTTCTGAAGCAAAATGCTAGGTGTAAGAAATAGATCAAGATATAAAACTTTTTTACTAAAAATTCACAAGGGTCGAGGTCAAGTGCGTTGGCAAGTTCACACATGTAAGAACTAACACATGAATTATGGGGAAAAAATAAAAAAAGCACAGTGTTGTTTACAACAGAGGAGCATAGATATACATAGATGCCTCGTTTGGCTGATTTGAATACGCCAACTGCTGCGCCAACTGAACTTTCAACAAGGAGAGCTGTTTGAATCAGTTTAAATGCAAGTGAGTGTGTGGAGGAGATGCCTCTGACCGAGCTCCTTGCTCAGACGCTACATAAACTTATTTTGTGTGGAAACAGTATCGCAGTCCATAGAAACAGCTAAGGAATCTATGCATGAATATCTATGCAGAGGAGGCTTTCGCTCCTATGTCACACAAGAGGCAGTTTGAACTCTACCCTCCTCAATGAAAGTTTTTTGACATAGGACATTTTTCCCAGTATAATCAGCTTTTTGCTTCTTTTTAATTTACAAGAAGCTCAAGATTTATTATAACCTTAAAATTTTTACAGGATTTTCATTAGCAACTGTAATCTGATATCTCTCATATTTTTACAAGTGTTTACATGTTACATGTGAAAAATAGATGAATCTGAATAAAACATACAGACTGAACATTTGTGTGTAAATAACACCTCATCTTAATTGCCAATTAAATGTTCAACTCACAGACATGTTCTCACGTAAGGAATAGCTGTTATCTGCAGAATTCTAATGGTCACAGATGTAAATTAGCTCTTACAGCTTGGCTCTACATAAGCGTCCTGTCAAAACTCACAGCACAGGAGTTATTTTAATGCTGTTTGAAGAGGACTTCACCGGACAATGAGTGATAGGTTGGTTTATGAATTTTGATGCTGTATTTGTTGCCTCCTCTGTGAAAAGTGCCTACCGTAATTGAAACATCATAGTCCATCACTCTGCTATGTTTGTGACAAAATTCCATCTGCCTTCAGTGTGAGGCGTTGTGCCAAAAGCTGGTAAAATAGTTGTTTCTATTTATAAATCTTGTAAAGGTGATACTGCTGTTTAAGTACCAGAATATAATTTTCAAAAAACTTTCAGTAAAGTTGTATTTTTTAAGTGACGTATTCATTTTTCAAAAGTCAAGCAGTTTATGAAGGGGAAGAGCAGATTCAGACATGTCAGTTATCTGTACATGCTTTAATTGTATTTATAATACTATTATAATATCAACACAATTAAACTAGAAATGTATAGGACAATGTTATTCATAACACCTAGAAAAAGGTATGTCATAATTGTAACACATTGTAAAAAATAAAAAATCTCTATAATGTGAATTTATTGTACAGTATATGTTTAATGTGTATATACTAATGTTTGTCAATAAACAACACATCATAAAATTATGAAGCACATACTTTAATCACACCACCAGACTACAATGTAAACATATTAGTCATTTACACTAATATGCCGCTTTCTGTGTATTTATTATGGGGGCATGGTGGCGTTTGTTCGGAGAGAGAGAAAGCCAAGTCGAACCAAGCTGTCTGTGTGTTCAATGCTGGAAAGCTATTTTTAGTTATTATTAAAGACTGACCTTTTTGAGTTGAAGCCACGTTTCCCATTTCCTCCTTTACCCCACAAATTAACCCCATTACACCGGTGCCAAAACCCTGGAATTTGGAGGAAATATACATTGGCATGGATTCCTTGCCATTGGCGAAAGTTATACAATCCCTTACCAGCATGCATCATGCTCAACAACAGGCCCTGTTGAGTTGCACCAGCACCAGGATTGGTGATTCCAGGAGGTGCTCCGGGCTCAAGCAAAGGAGCGGCAGGTGATGTGTGCAAAAGATGGTAGGCAGTCATTGGCCTCTTCAAGAAGACAGCTGAGACCTGGAGCTGGCCGTGTGCTCAGTGGACAGTCAGACTCATTACACCCTTGTCCGGGGAAGCCCAGCTCATGGTGTGACAACTACCGGTGGGGAGTATCCTGGTGTACGACGACCTGAAGAAGTCCATCTTGGTCTGTCACAGCCCCGAATACCACTGACAACTCTTCCGTTCGATGAAGATGGTTGCACGTGGCCGCCTGTTTGCCTTCATACAACAACTCCATGACGCCTGCCGGCAGTGGCTGCTGGCTGAGGACCATGACGCAGAGGCAGTCATCGATCTTGTGGTGCTGGAACAGCTGATCCGTCGTCTGCCAGAAATAATGAAGGAGTGGGTCCAGCGTCACTGACCTGCGTTACTGGAGGAAGCCAACCAACTGGCTGAGAACTATGTGTCAATGTATCCAAGGTTGGAGCCTTCCCACTTTATCTCCCCTCCCTCTTGTTTTCCCCCTTCTCTTCTTTCTCACAGGTACCGCTGAAGGCAGCTCCCCATTCAAAGGGGGTTTCCCTGCTGCCGGTGACCCAGATGTCTCTGCACTCTCCCCCTCAGGTGGTTGAATCCGCTGTCGCAAGTGCAGGTGTAACTCCTTTGCCGGCCGGTTGGAGTCACAGGGAACATGGGCATTTCTGGGACCAATGTACCAGGATGAAGGTGGGAACATTGATCTAGGTCCCGACACTCCGCTGGCTGCCCCAATCGAGCCTGACTGTACAGAATTCCTGTGAGTATCAGGGGAAGTACATATCAAGCCTTTGTAAACAGACCACTATCCAACAATATTTGGTTAAAGGTTAGAGTCTTTGGGCACAAATAAAAGGAATATGTGTGAATGAGTCTTGCTAGAAAGTTTTTACATGTGAGATGTGCTATGCGCTGGCTGGGGAGCCGGAGCCAGGGCCATCTACATCAGCTCCATGTCAGGATGACGCAAGGGAGGGGGAAGTCCTGACTTCCCCAGCCCTTAGAGATTTCCCTCTGGAGCAGATGCAAGATGAAACCCTAGGACACACCTTAGAAAAAGTGAAAGTAATTGATGGTCAACACCTTCAGCCAGACTCATACCCACATGTTTCTATTATAAAGAGATTATAAAGTTGTGTTCTCGCTTCTGCCTGGATGTACAAACCTCATACTGTACCACACTGAAACTACGCCCAAGGTAGTTGAACGTAGTCATCCCTATTTTTTTCCCAAACACAAAAAAAAGTAGTTGGGGAAGAATTAGATGCAATGCTCTATATGGGGAAAATAGAAAAATCCCACAGTGACTGGTCTAGCCCAGTCGTTCTAGCTCCTAAGCGCGATGGGTCGGTTCGATTCTACATGGATTACAGAAAAGTCAATGCTCGCTTTTATTCATCACTGGATTTGACAAAGAGTTATTGGCAGATCCCATTAACGTTGATGTCATTAACGATCCCAAAACGGACTTCTCCACACCATTTGGATTTCACCTATTCGTGACACTCCCGTTCGGTTTGTTCGGGGCCCCGGCTACGTTTCAGTGCCTTATGGACTGCACTCGGCTTACGCTGCTGCCTATTTGGATCATATCATCATGTACCGTCATGATTGACAGCGGTATATGCAGAATTTGAGGGCTATTCTGAGGTTTCTGCGACAAGCGGGACTCACGGCAAAAACCAAGAAATGTGCCATTGGATGGTTGGAGGTATGGTATCTGGGGTCCCACTTGGGTCACGGGCAGGTGTGTCCCCAAATTGATAAGACTGCAGTGGTTGCGGCTTGCCCAAGACCAAAAAGGAGGTGAGACAATTCATGGAGCTGGCTGGCTATTATAGAAGGCTTGTGCCTAATTATTCAGACATCACCAGCCCGCTGACTGATCTCACTAAAAAGGGAGCTCCAGACCCAGTCCAGTGGATGGAGCAGTATCAACAGGTGTTTACACAGGTGAAAGCTGCACTTTGCGGTGGGCCACATTTACATGCACCTAATTTCTCTCTCCCATTTGTTTTACAGACAGACACTTCAGATAGTGGGCTGGGGGCGGTGCTCTCACAGATGGTTGAGGAGGAGCGGCCAGTGCTGGACATAAGTCGCAAGCTATCGCTGAGAGAGTCTAGGCATGGATCAAAAGCGTTTTTTAAGGTTTTCCTTTTTATTGTTTTTCGAGTGTTTTTCCATTCACCTCCATTGTGTCCTCCCACTAATGTTCACACATATGGTGGCTACATGGAAAATGTGATGTCACTGAAACAGGTCAATGTAGATTTTATCTACCATTATTTGTATCTGTATCTGTTGCTATGGCAAAATTATCTGTATCTGTATTGGGACACAACGGCAAGTGGGTGGGGCTTAAACCGAAGTGTGTCAAAATGAATGAAACACCCATTTTTAAAACACTTCTCTACATGATGCAATGAATAAATTCTGTGCACGGTATGATGCAGCCAACACTTCACAAGCCACAAAACTCTCTTCATCTGCGGATTACCAGGAACTGTCTATCACGGTGGCTGAAGTGAAACAGATCCTGCTCAGGCTGAACACACGTAAGGCTGCTGGTCCGGATGGGATCTCAGGCCAGGTGCTGAGGGAATGCGCATCACAGCTGACTGATGCCCTCACGGATATCTATAACATCTCACTCTCACAGGCTGTTGTTCTTGCATGCTTAAAGGCTGCCACAGCCATCCCCATGCCTAAAAGGGCAACAATAACCTGCCTCAATGACTACCGCACTATTGCACTTTCACCCATAATCATGAAGTGCTTTGAGAGACTAGTGATGACACACATTGAGGCTGCCCTCTCACCCACACTGGACCCCTTGCAGTTCGCTTATAGGCAGAACTGGTCCACCGATGATGCAATAACACACACTATTCACTTGGTCCTTTCTCATCTGGACAACAAGTATACTTATGTTAGAATGCTCTAAATTGATTTCAACTCAGTATTCAACACCATCATCCCCCAGACACTTTCTGATAAACTCTTCATGCTTGGACTTAACACTACAATGTGTAATTGGATCCTTGACCAACAGATCTCATGTAGTTGGGATCCAAAACAAAACCTCGAACTCCATCACCCTAAACACAGGAACACCCCAGGGATGTGTATTTAGCCCCCTGCTGTTCATGATTCTCACCAACGAATATGTCACCAAGCAAACAAGCAACCAAATCATCAAGTTTGCTTGGTGCCACAACAGTTGTGGGGCTCATCATAAACAATGATGTGCGTGTGAAGAGGAAGGGAGAGACCTTGAGCTGTTGTGTAAGGATAAATATCTCTCTCTTAATGTCACAAAGACTAAAGAGACAATTGCTGATTTCAGGAAGTCACATGCGATCCATTCCCTCTGTATGTCAATGTTGCTGAGGTGGAAAGTGTCGACAGCTTCAAATTCCTTGCGGTCCATATCTCTTGGAGCCTGAACACCACCTCCCTGGTGAAAAAAGCCCAACAATGCCTACATTTCCTGAGGAGATTAAAAAAAGCTGGCATAAGCACCCCTATCCTCACAAAATTTTACAAATGTGTAGTGGAGAGCATTATGACAAATAACATCACAGTCTGGTGTGGCGACTGCTCTGTTGCATACAGAAAAGCCTTATAGCAGGTGACCAAGACTGCACAGCATATCAGTAAATCCAGCCTTCCTAACATCGCAGATATCCACATGGTACAGTACTCGAAAAAAGATAAAAGCTTCTCAAAGTACAACACCCACCCCTTGTATAAGTCAAGTCATATTTATTTGTTTAGCACTTTTCACAACACTTTTCACAATTTCAAAGCAGCTTTACAGGAAATCATGCATCACATTTTTTTTTTTACTATAATATCTATAAAGTCTTTGATTCATTTCATTAAATATTATTTGTAAATTGTGTATTGATACTTTTCATTAAATATTATTTGTAAATTGTGTATAAAAAATAAAATAATAATTGTCTTTAGAACTCCTGTGAGCAAGCTCAAGGTGACTGTGGCAAGGAACACACAACTCCATAAGATGTTGGTTAATGGTGAAAAGTAACCTTGGGAGAAACCAGTCTCTCTATGGGGGCCAGTTCCCCTCTGGCGAAAGAACATGAATATAATGCCAATATTAGTTATTTGTGTGCAGTACAAGTCATGGTTTAAAATTTGTGAATTAAGCGTTAAGGTCCAGTGTTAAACATTTTTTTTTTTATTAACTTTAAGATTAATGACTAATGTCTTTGAAGTCCATGCTGGATTAACTGCAGAAGTTCACATAGATGCATTGTCCTTTGTTAGTTGGCTGATGAAGGCTTTTGTTGGCAATTCAATGATAGTCTATGTATTCCATTTCAAGAGGTTCTGTGGGGCCCAACCTAAGTCCAAGGTTCAGGCAGTGTTTGAACTTGATGGACATCCTCCCAGTAATGCATTACATCAAGTCTTGAGGTCATGGATGCATTAATTACTTTTCGGCATCAGCAACAGAGAGCATGTGTCGTAATTTAGCAATATTTCTGAGGTGGAAGAAGGCTGTTATACAAACATTGGAAATTATATTGTCAATGGATATATTGGTATCAAATAGTCTAACACCTAGGTTCTTCGATGTAGAAGATGATGTAACAACATCCATCAAGAATAAAATTATATTTTAGCGGTTTATTTTTAGAGGTTTTTGGTCCAATAATTAGTGCCGTCACAAGATCCGCTAGAGGGTGCGTCATTTGTTCAGCTGATCCCTGTTTCCGGATTTCTGCTGCTCTGTGTTAGAGCTTGGGTTTGCTCAGGTGTGTTTGCTGTGCCGCATGGTGTGGCTGATCGCTGTTTCTGCTGCTCCGCGTTAGAGCTGGTGTCCGCTAGGGAGTGTTTTCGATGCCGCATAGTGCGGCTGATCGCTGCTCCGTTTCAGAGGTATGTGTTTGTTTTGCGTGTTTGTACTCTTGCTTATTGTGTATATAGCTAATTGTCACGTTTAATTAGCTGGGAAAGCTGGTGTCTGCTTGGGTGTGTTCGCTGTGCCGTATACTGCAGCTGATCGCTGCTCATTGGAGTCGGATCGTTCCGCAATAATGAACGCTCTTATGCTGTGTGTTGTTGGTGACTGTTGCTCTACTGCTCGGTAAGTGTATCCTCAGTTTACTATGGGCGTGTTCAGTATGTGGCGCAGGTTTTGAGGTGCATGATCTGTGTATTAATTTCCCATTTAGTGAACATTGAAGTATGTGCTGCTCAATAGATGGTATGGGCTCCGCATGTTGGTAGGTAAAACCCACTCATGTCTCTATGGCCACCTTTAAAGGTATGTGGATAATTTTTCAGCATTTACTTACATTTTAGGTGAATAAATCAGACCATTAGCACATCTCTTCCTGCTCTGTCGCTGCATGGCTTGAAGCTTCAACACTGCTGTTTTGTTTAATTGCTTTGCTTTGATTATTTGTTCTGTTTTGCTTAACTGATTTAATTTTGCTTTGTTTTGCTTAACTGCTTTGCTTTGTTTTTGTTTCAGTGCTTTGTTTTTCTGTTTTGGGTTTCAGTGTTTTGTTTTGGTGTTTTGTTTCTGCTGGCTTACGAGCTTAATTTTTTTATATTTTTGCAGTGAATCTCGCTGTAGTGTGTGAGATCTGGTGCAAGTGTGGGTATTTATTATTGCGGGCATTATTAAAGCCCTGTATCTAGCCAGCCTTGTACATTTTTATGGTGACGTTCTATTACAGCAGCTTTGTGCTTTTGGCACTTTATTGTTATATCATGTTGAATGCCTTTTTCTTCTGTGTTTTTAATTATTTTACTGTGATCGAATAAATATATTTTTCATAATAAACATATCCATGTCTCATTGTCTACGTAAGAGAAACCGAACCTGTGTGCCCTTATTGGGTATTTCCCTGGATAATTATACCAGGGTGGCGTAGTCGCTACTTGCTATAGAGGTAAACCTCCTGAGAGGGGTATCATCTGAGAACTCTCTCTCTGTTTAATTGTTTCTCTACTCCCTTGATCTGCTCGCTTCGCCACACATGTAAAAGGAGAAAAGCAAAGGCCCTAAATCTGATCCCTGTGGCACTCCTGGGGCCTAAATCCTGACTGAAATTGTTCATGTATACCATTTCTCTGTAGAAATTAAAATAGTTGGGAGGACACTCACAACTTTATAGTAGATTAGTGTCACTGAATGGCTGGATGTCTGAAGAATAAAATAGGATTTATAGACAATTGGAAGAGTTTTTGGGGTAGACCTGACCTGCTACAGAGAAACGGACACCATCCCTCCAGGGAAGGTGCCGCTCTCCTCTCTAGTAATTTGGCTCATAGTCTTAATAATGATAGCAATTGACTAACTGGGGTCCAGATCAGGAAGCAGACAAACTGGTTAATCCAAACGTCTGCTAGCTGCATTGAGATGTCACACAGGTCACATAAACTACAACACATGGAGACTGTATCACCTAGATATCTCAGAGACTGTGTCTGTTCCCCGAACTACCAAACATAATACCCTCACTAAATCATTTAGAAAAAATTTGATTAAGGTCAAACTTGAACAAAACAAACAAATTAAAAATACACATCATATAAAAATAGGGCTACTAAACATTAGATCTCTTTCTACCAAAGCACTAATTGTCAATGAAATGATTACAGATCATAGATTGGATGCGCTCTGTTTGACTGAAACCTGGCTTAAACCGGATGAATATATTAGTTTAAATGAATCTACTCCCCCAGGTTATTGTTATAAACATGAGCCACGTCTGAATGGTCAAGGAGGAGGTGTTGCTACAATTTACAGTGGAGTTTTTGGTGTTACTCAAGAGGACAGGATATAAATGTAAGTCTTTTGAACTAATAATGCTTAATGTGACACCATCAAATATAAATAAAAAATCTCTGTCGTCTTTTACCCTTGCTACAATGTATAGATCACCCGGGCCTTATTCTGATTTCCTTAGTGAATTAGCATTTTTTTATCAGATCTTGTAGTTACTGTAGATAGAGACTTAATTGTTGGTGACTTAACAATTATTATTCACATAGATAATGAAAATGATACATTGGGATTAGCATTTATTGATATTCTCAACTCTCTTGGAGTCAGACAAAATGTAACAGGACCAACTCATCACCATAATCATACGCTAGATTGAATTATTTCATATGGGAGTTGATGTTGATAATATAGAAATTCTGCAGCAGAGCGATGACATCACGGATCATTACCTCGTCTCTTGTATGCTGCAATCAACTAATGTTACTCAATTTACACCACGCTATCGTTCAGGTAGAACTATTCTTTCGACCACTAAAGATAGCTTCACTAATAATCTTCCAGATCTATCTCATACACTCAATAAACCCCAAAGCCGAACTTGATGAAATAACTAAAAATATAAATGCAGTCTTCTCTAGCACCCTTGATATTGTCGCCCCACTTCAATTAAAAAAAATTAAAGAAATAAGCCCTGCACCATGGTACAATGATCACACTCATGCTCTCGAGAGCAGCTCGGAAAATTTGAGCGCATGTGGAAAAATACAAAATTAGAAGTATTTCGTGGTGCATTGAAGGATAGTGTCTGTAGCTACAGACAGGCACTAAAAGCTGCCAGGTCAGCATATTTTTGTAAACTCATAGAAAATAACCACAACAATCCTAGATGTTTATTCAGTACTGTGGCTAAATTGGTTAGGAATAAAGCCTCAACAGAACCAGATATTACATCACAGCTCAAGAGTAATGACTTCATGAATTTCTGTACAGATAAAATTTAAATAATCAATTATGATTATGATTATTAATGGAATTATGCAATCATCTGTCATCGCACCTCAGAAAACAGTGCCTAATAATTTATCACGTGCAACTTCAATCTTTCTCTGTCATAGGTCATGAAGAGCTAACAAAACTTATCGAAACATCAAAAGCCACAACTTGTTTGTTAGATCCTATACCAACTAAGCTCTTAAAAGAGTTATCTCCTGTAATCTCAGAACCTCTTCTTAATATCATTAACTCCTCGCTATGCTTAGGATATGTCCCAAGAAACTTTAAAACGGCAATTATCAAACTGCTTATTAAGAAGCCACAACTTGATCCTAGAGAACTGGCTAATTATAGACCGATTTCAAATCTCCCGTTTATGTCAAAAATACTAGAAAAGGTAGTATCCTCCCAAATATGTTCATTTCTACAGAGAAATAGTATATATGAAGAATTTCAATCAGGATTTAGGCCTCATCACAGTACAGAGACTGCACTTATCAGAGTTACAAATGACTTGCTCTTATCATCTGATCGCGGCTGCATTTCTCTTCTAGTGCTTTTAGATCTTAGTGCTGCATTTGACACAATAGATCACGACATTCTCTGGAATAGGCTGGAGAATTATGTTGGAATTTGTGGAGTTGCATTAGCATGGTTTATGTCATATTTAGCAGACTGCTACCACTTTGTTTATGTAAATGAGGAATTGTCAAACCAAACAAAAGTAAATTATGGAGTCCCACAGGGATCAGTTTTAGGGCCTCTGCATTTCTCCATGTATATGCTTCCCCTGGGAGATATAATCAGGAATCGTGGAATAAGTTTCTACTGCTATGCTGACGATACACAACTTTATATTTCTTCAAAACCTGATGAGATATCACAATTCTCTAAATTAGCAGAGTGTATCAATGAAATAAAAGATTGGATGGCCAGAAATTTCCTTCTACTCAATTCTGACAAAACAGAGGTACTAATTATTGGACCAAAAAACTCTAAAAATAAGCCGCTAAAATCTAATTTGACTCTAGATGGATGTACTGTTACATCATCTTCAACAGCGAAGAACCTCGGGACTCCTATCCTGAGGTCACCAGAACCAGCTGGATCCAGCTCTGTTCCTGCTTCGTGTTGGACTCCACTGCTACATGTTGCTGAATGATGATGACTAAATGCAGCCGGTGCCAGCCAAATATCATTTCAGTCTATTATGATGGACTTCAGAGGATGAACTGATGCCAACTCCAACCTGCATCACCTTGGTCTATTGATGGACTACGATCTCGAAATGGAATGCATAGACTAACTATTGCCAACAAAAGCCTTCATCAGCCAATTACAAGGACATTTGCATCTATGTGAACTTCTGCAATTAATCAAGGATGGACTTCAAAGACATTGGTCATTAATACAGTTACATTACAGTTCAAACACAATCAATGTTTAAACACTGACCCTTAACACTTACTTTAAAATAATTTTAAATCATGATTTTAACCATACATAAGTAATATTTACATTATATTCATGATGTTAGCCAGAGGGGAACTGGACCCCACAGTGAGTCTGGTTTCTCCCAAGGTTTTTTTTCTCCATTAATCTACATCTTATGGAGTTTTTTGTTCCTAGCCACGGTCGCCTACAGCTTGCTTAATGGGGTTATTAATACAATTATTATGTAATTATTTTTAAACACTAAGAATCGTATTTTATCTAATTACACAATGATGATTCATCAACTTTATAGACATTGCAGTTTTATTATCTGTTAATGCTGATCTTCTGTAAAGCTGCTTTGAAACGATGTGTGTTGTGAAAGGCGCTATACAAATAAAATTGACTTGACTTGATACTACCTTTTCTAGTATTTACGACATAAATGGGACATTTGAAATCAATCTATAACTAGCCAATTCTCCAAGATCAAGCTGTGGCTTCTTAATAAACGGTTATGTAACTGCCATTTAAAAATTTCTTGGGGCATGTCCTAAGGATAGGGAGGAGATAATCATATTAAGAAGAGGTTCTGAAATTACTCTTTTAAAATCATAGTTGGTATTGGATCTAACATACATGTTGAGGCTTTTGATTTTTTGATAAGTTTGGGTTAGCTCTTCATGACCTATGACAGCGAATAATTGAATTTGTTGATTAGGAAAAGGATGAGACACTGTTTTGATGTGCTGTGACAGTTGATTGAATAGTTCCAATTTTATTTCTGATTATTTCAATTTTATCAATAAATAAATTCATGAAGTCATTTCTATTAATCTGCAATGGAATATCTGTTTCAGTCGATGCTTTATTCTTGACATTTAGCCACAGTACTTAATGTGGTGAAATGTAGTTATTTGCGCGAGAACCTATTGATGCTGTGGATTTGTCTCTTCTTTCAGAGGAGGAGCAGATCAAGGTCAGGGCCCTCCTCCAGAAGTATCGGTCTGTTTTCTCCACTTTTGAGGGGAATTTGGGATGCACAGACCTCATATGCGGTATCGGCGCATACCCCCATCGGAATACAAAGTGGTTAGGGCACATATTAACCAGTTATTGGATGCACAGGTAATCTGGGAGAGCTGTAGCCCGTATGCCTCACCAATTGTGCTGGTTAAGAAGGATGCGTAGACTACCATCAACTGAACTCTAAAACTAGGAAAGATGCATTTCCCTTGCCTCGTATTGAGGAGTCGCTGGATTCATTGACTGGTGCCTGCTGGTTTTCCACTATGGACTTGGCCAGTGGGTATAATCAGGTTCCAGTCGCTGAGGGAGATAAGCACCCCATTCGGATTATTCGAGTGGTATCGAATGCCGTTTGGGCTCTGCAATGCCCCCAGTATGTTTCAGCGATTAATGGAATGTTTGTTTGGAGACCAGCAGTGTCAATCTTTACTTTTGCTATTTGGATGACATTATTGTGTTCTCTTCATCTATTGAACAGCACCTGGAACGGCTGGAGGTTGTCCTGAGCCGATTTTAGTGGGAGGGTCTCAAGGCTAAGTTTGAAAAGTGTGCGTTCTTGCAGCCAGAGGTGAGGTACCTGGGCCATGTGATTTCGTCTGAGGGTGTAGCAACAGATCCTGGCAAAACCCAGGCTGTGGCCCAATGGCGACGGCCGTCCAGTGCTACCGAGTTGCGCTCCTTCCTTGGTTTTGCGAGCTACTATCTGCGTTTTGTGGAGGGATTTGCCAAGATCGCAGCCCCCCTGCATAGGCTGGTAGCAGAGTTCTCAGGTGCTAAGGCCAAGCCCCGGAAGCGAGTTGGGTTTGAGTTTAGTGATGCCTGGAGTGAGCAGTGTCAGAAGAGCTTTGAGGAGTTACAGGTAAAATTCACCACTGCCCCTGTACTCACATACGCTGATTTCTCTCAGCCATTCATCCTGGAAGTTGACGCCAGTCATGGGGGACTGGGAGCGGTCCTCTCCCAGGAGCAGGAAGGCAAAATCCGACCTATTGCGTATGCCAGTTGCAGTCTGAGGCCCACAGAGCGCAACATGTCTAACTATAGCCCCATGAAGTTGGAGTTTTTGGCCCTCAAGTGGGCCATGACCAAGAAGGTTCGAGAGTACCTGTTGGGCAGGCAGTGTGTGGTCTTTACAGATAACAATCCTCTTAGCCATCTGTCTACTGCAAATCTGCGTTGGGCTGCCCAGCTTGCTGCGTTTGATTTTGAGCTCCGTTACAGGTCGGGGAAGAGTAATAAGAATGCGGATGCCCTTTCCTGACAGAATCCACCGGGGAGTGGGGTGATGGGTGGACTGGGCCCAGGGATGATAGTGCCTGCATCATTGCAACAGTTTGTGGAAGCAGAACCACAATGGGAGGTACAACAATCAATGATTGCTACCCTGCCTAGCCAGTCACTTGCTGATTCTGGTTTATTGCAGGCAGTGAACCCGGTCATCTCTGAGATCTTGCCATTCTGGAGGAGGAAGGCCCGTCCTGGTCCAGAAGAACGTCGGCAGATGTCTGCTCTGGCCTTGACATTGCTCCGTCAATGGGATCGCTTTGTGGAGAGAAACGGGGTACTTTATCGTAGGGTTTATTGCCCAAACGGTGGAGAGGAACTCCTCCAGTTACTGTTGCCTGTTGCTCTGAAGACTGAAGTGCTAACACAGTTGCATCAACAACATGGCCATCAGGGTATAGAGAGGACTTCAGAACTGGTTCGGAGGCAGTGCTACTGGCCAGGTATGTCATCGGACATTGTGCGAAAGATGTCAGTCTGCTAAGGATATGCAGCCACCTGCTCAAAGTTTTATGGGTCATCTTTTGGCTTCCAGATCGAACAAAATCCTAGACATTGACTACACTGTGTTGGAGCCACCTAGTTCGGGGTCGAAAATGTACTTGTTATGATGGATGTGTTCAGTAAATATACGTTATCTGTTCCCACTCAAGACCAACGGGCTGAGACTGTGGCCCAGGCCCTGGTTACGGAGTGGTTTTCTAAGTTTGGTGTTCCAGGCCCTCTCCACTCTGACCAGGGGCGTAATTTTGAGTCTCTGTTGATCCGCCAGCTTTGTGGTCTATATGAGGTGAAGAAGTCTCATAGCACACCTTACCATCCAGCCGGAAACGGCCAGTGCGAGCGCTTTAACCGGACCCTGCACAATTTATTGCGCACTCTGCCGGTTTCCAGGAAGAGGGACTGGGTAGCATGTCTGCCCCAGGTCCTCTTTTGCTATAACACCACCCCTCATCAATCCACTGGTGAGTCACACATTTTTTTTAATGTTTGGTCAGGAACCACTGCTACCAGTGGACTTTTTGTTAGGTAGGGTGGATGAGCCATTTGCGGGCAGTGTGCATGAGTGGGTCCGGGAACATCAAACCAGGCTGCAGGTGGCTTTTGAGGGTGCACAAGAGCTGTTGCGGATCATGGCAACTAGACGCAAGTAGAACAATGATCAGCATGTCCGGGATGCACCATTTGTAGAAGGTCAGTTAGTATACCTTCGTGATCATGGCATCAAGGGTCGCCATAAGATCCAGGACCTTTGAAGTCCGGTAGTGTACCAGGTGGTGCGGGTGCCTTGGGAGGGCAGTGCGGTCTATTCAATTGCACCCGTGGATGACCTGAGTAAAGTTAAGACCGTACACCTTTCGTTGTTAAAGGGTAGAGTCCAGAAGGATTCTCGAGGATGTGCACCTTTTTGAGGAGTGTGGTGAACCACTGGAGGTGTCAGTGCAGGAGGATGAAGACGAGGTGGATTTGGTGGGTGTGGTACCTATACATGGTCAGATTGCACAGAGTTTCGAGTCCAGAACATTAGTCTTGCCTATGCAAACCAGTCCCCAGTTAGTGAGGGGGCTTTCAGACTTGGTTCATGTGGAACCAGAAAATTCTCTTGGCGAGTCCGAGGTGTTAAGAGGTAGGTCCCACATCCGGATCGGTCCCTTCGTCCGGAGGTCCATCTGCGGTAGGTGAAACGGTGGTGCGACGAACTGGGTGAGTAACTGCTGGCCGCCACTCTAATTTTCATCATCTTCCTCGTACAGTCGGGGCTTTACTCCCCTCTAATTTTGTATCTAACTCTGTGACTGCTATCTTCAGGCCTTGGAATTGATTCCTGTGGCCATCATTTGGTTAGTCCATCGTCGGGTCGGCAATGCAAAAGTGGGGGGTAGATTGTGGTGAAATTTAGTTATTTGCCTCTATCTTTAAGGCTGTTTGATGCCCACGCCCCTTTGGCATTTATCTATTATTAGGCCGCATTTAGGGGGGTATAAAAAAAAGGCGTCACAAGGTCCGATAGAGGGTGCGTCATTTGTTCAGTTGATCGCTGTTTCCGGATTTCTGCTGCTCTGTGTTAGAGCTGGTGTCTGCTCAGGTGTGTTTGCTGTGCCGCATGGTGTGGCTGATTGCTGTTTCTGCTGCTCCGCGTTAGACCTGGTGTCTGCTCGGGAGTGTTTTGCTGTGCTGCATAGTGTGGCTGATCGCTGCTCCGTTTCAGAGGTATGTGTTTGTTTTGCGTGTTTGTACTCTTGCTTATTGTATATCGCTAATTGTAACGTTTAATTAGCTTGGATAGCTGGTGCATGCTTGGGTGTGCTCGCTGTGCCGTATAGTGCAGCTGATCGCTGCTCATTGGAGTCGGATTGTTCCGCAATAATGAATGCTCTTATGCTATGTGTCGTTCGGTGACTGTTGCTCTCCTGCTCGGTAAGTGTATCCTCCATTTATTATGGGTGTGTTCAGTATGTGGCGCAGGTTTTGAGGTGCATGATCTGTGTATTAATTTCCCGTTTAGTGAATATTGAAGAATCTGCTGCTGGATAGATGGTATGGGCTCCGCATATTGGTATGTAAAACCTACTTATGTTTCTATGGCCACCTTTAAAGGTATGTGGATAATTTTTCAACATTTATTTACATTTTAGGTGAATAAATCAGCCCATTAGTACATCTCTTCCTGCTCTGTCGCTGCATGGCTTGAACGCTGCTGTTTTGTTTTAGGGGTTTTGTTTAATAGCTTTGCTTGGCTTTGCTTTGCTTTTGATTAATTGTTTTGCTTTGTTTTGATTAATTGTTTTGCTTTGCTTAACTGCTTTGCTTTGTTTTCTGTTTTGGGTTTCAGTGTTTTGCTTTGGTGTTTTGTTTCTGCTGGCATTCGAGCTGAATTTGTGGTTATTTTTGTCTTTCCAGGAGCTGGGTATCTGGAGCGGGCAGGCTAGTCGTCCCCATTTGGTGGTGTTTCTTTCACTGAGTGCTGTGTGCATATTTTTGCAGTGACTCTCGCTGGAGTGTGTGTGAGATCTGGTGCACATGTGGGTATTTATCCTTTGCGGGCATTATTAAAGCCCTGTATCTAGCCTGCCTTGTTTCTCTACTCCCTTGATCCGCTTGCTTCGCCACATTAATGAACACCTAGTATTGCTGTTGTTATTAGGGTTCAAGTCCAAATGGCTAGAAACCTATTGTAATTGTAAGGATTTGTATTATTATTATTATTATTTTTATTATTCTGCCCTAAAACTGATCATGCAGGCCAAACTGTAAGTCGTAGAGAGCTGAAACTTGAGGGATGGTAGTCCCCCAGAACACTATAGCGTATCAAAGTTTCAGCCCGATCGGCCTCAAGGTGGCGCTATAGTGATCATGTTTACGTTTTGGCCCTAAACCGTTTATTGCACATTCAAGTGTCTTACATCATTGGATTCTTTGGCTCAAGACGAACATAACAAATATCTCCATAATTTCCAAATTGAAACGTTTTGCGCTAATTTGCATAATTTGAAAAAACTACTTTTTCAAACAACAAATGTCCAATACACACTAAAATTGCCACGTGTCTACTAAATGTATCAAAGGAATTTTGATTCGCCAAAGCGTTACGCAGATATAGCCAACGAATTGTCTGGCATCGTCCATGTTGTATGTATTGACCATTATCTACCAAACGAAAAGGCCAAATGTTACGAAACTTGATAAACATAGACAACAGGATATTCTGAGGATGCACGCAAATTTGTAAAACGTTTCACCTATTAGGGGGCACTACAACAAAAAAATGTGAATAACTCCGCAACCATATGATCAATGAAGTTGAAAATTGCATCTTGTAGGGGCCAAAGGCTAACATATTCTACAATATCAGTTAGACAAATAAAAAAACATGGCCAAAATCTGAATGGCTGACCGTTACGAAACTTGAGATATTTGTAGACAGTGTTAGAATGAGGCTGTGTACCAAGTTTTTTTGAAAATCAGCCACATTGTGGCACTATAAAAAGGACATTTACATTTTCACCAATAACTCCGCAACCGAGTTGAATAATCTCAAAATTATTTTTTCTTTAAGTCCTTGCACCAAGGCCTACAAAATGTATATCTTCGTTTTATGGCATTCTATAAAATGTTTCCGCTATTCTAATTTTCTAAAAAGGCAACTTTTTAAAACTCCTCCTAGGCCGTATATCTGATTCTCACAAAAATTGGTGTGTGTCTACTATGAACCCTCCTGACAACTAATTGGTCAGGAGTCATCCATTTTGTGCGTATTGACCAATATCTGTCAAGCAAAAAGGCCAAATGTTACGAAACTTGATACACATGTACAACAACACGTTTTGAGTCTGCATACAAAATTGTGAAACCATTAGCCTATAGGTTTTTTTTTTTAGCTACAACTAAAAAATGCTAATAACTCTGCAACTGTATTATCAATGAAGTTGAAAATTGGTATGCTTCTTGTAGGAGCCAAATGCTTACATATTCTACAATATGACTCATAAAAAAACATGGCCGCCAGCAGCCAATAATTTTTCAGCAAAACGGCTCTATAAATGGTGTGTAAATTATTGTATATTATTCAATGTTAACTGCTATAGTGAACTACATCTAGGACTCCCTAGGTCAATAATTATCAAAGAAAAGTTTATCTTTAGTTCTTTATTTAGGTATTTTGGGGTTGCTTTTAGCCTATAATTCCTAAAATAAATATTCAAACTTCTAAAACCTTTTTGGAGATTGGGTGCATTGTTAAAAAGTGATTATAGTGATGAGTTGGTCCTGTCAAATTTTGTCTGACTCCAAGAGAGTTGAGAATATTGATGAATGCTAATCCCAATGTGTCATTTTCATTATCTATGTGAATGTTGAAGTCACCAACAATTAAAGCTCTATCTACATTAACTATTATATCTGATTGAAAATGTGCAAATTCACCAAGGAAACCAAAATACGGCCTAGGTGATCTATACACTGTAGCAAGGGCAAAAGACGACAGAGATTTTTTATTTATATCTGATGGTGTCACATTAAGCATTATTAGTTCAAAAGACAAACTTATATCTTGTCTTCAGAGTAATATCAAAAACTTCACTGTACATTGCAGTAATACCTCCTCCTTGACCCTTCAAACGAGGCTCATGTTTATAACAATAACCTGGGGGAGTAGATTCATTTAAACTTATGTATTCATCCAGTTCAAGCCAGGTTTCAGTCAAACAAAGCACATCCAAACTACGATCTTGCTCAAGACACAGACTCTATATGATATCTAGGGGATACAATCTCTATGGGTTGTAGTTAATGTGACCTGTGTGATGTCTCACGGCAGATAGCAGACATTCAGATTAACCAGTTTGTCTGCTTCCTCACCTGGGCCCCAGTTAGTTAAATGCTATCACTATTAATATTATGAGCCAAATTACTAGAGAGGAGAGCGGCACCTTCCCTGGAAGGATGGAGTCCATCTCTCTTTAGCAGGTCAGGCCTACCCCCAATCCTGTTTCAATTGTCTATAAATACTATGCTATTCTCCAGACACCGCTCAGACATCTAGCTAGTTTTGTCTGTTCATCCATCAGAGAGGTGGCTCAGAAGCATCTGTGCGAGGACATCAAGGCTAAAGAACAGCTTTTCCCCACTGGCTATTGGGCTACTTAACAACTGGTCAAAAGTTTTGAAACACTTGTTCTTTATTATATATATATTTTTTTTTACATTTTAGAATAATAGTAAAGTCATCAAAACTATGTAATAACATAAATGGGAATTGTGGGAATTATGCTGTGACTAAACAAAATCCAAAATAAATCAAAATTGTGTTATATATTAGTTTCTTCAAAGTAATCACCCTTTGCCTAGTATTTGCAGACATGTACACTTGACATTTTATCAACTAGTGGTGTAGTGGTGTGGTGGTGGTGTAGTGGTCTAAGCACATAACTGGTAATCAGAAGGTCGCTGGTTCGATTCCCACAGCCACCACCATTGTGTCCTTGAGCAAGTCACTTAACTCCAGGTTGCTCTGGGGGGATTGTCCTTGCAATAAGTGCACTGTAAGTCGCTTTGGATAAAAGCGTCTGCCAAATGCATAAATGTAAAATGTAAATGTAACTAACCTGGGATGCATTTTAAACAGTATTGAAGGAGTTCCCATCTATGTTGGGCACTTATTGGCTGATTTTCTTTATTATTTGGTCCAAGTCTTAGCTAAAATAAATCTTAGTTTAATAATGAAATAAATTAATTTGGTGGCACAATTATATTTTTGTCCACAAAACCTTCAGATCAAAAGATTGTTAAGATCATGAGAAACATTTCAGTCAAGTGTTTCAAAAGTTTTGAATGGTACACACACACACACACACACACACACACACACACACACACACACACACACACACACACACACACACAACACACACACACATGTTGGTCTACCTATCATTATGAGGACTTTCCATAGACATAATGACTTTTATACTGTATTAACTATACATTCTATCCTCTAAACCTAACACAACCCCTAAACCTAATCATCACAGAAAACTTTCTGCATTTTTACATTTTCAATAAAACATTGTTTAGTATGATTTTTAAGCGATTTGAATTATGGGGACACTATAAATGTCCTCATAAATCACATTTATAGCATAATAACCTTGTAATTACCAGTTTGTAACTTACAAAATTGTCCTCGTAAATCACAACACACACACACACACACACACACACACACACACACACACACACACACACACACACACACACACATACACACCAGGCCCTGAATAAAAAATACCGATACCAAGTCGGTACTCAAAAAAAAAATATTTACGATACCAGAATTTCTGGAGGACCCGGTACCCATGCAGAGTCGGGAACTTTCAAACGCTCACAACAAGAAAAAAAGATGACGACAAGGAAAGCTGCAGCGGAGTCTCAACTGAATCTTGTCGAAAAGTAAAGTGGAAAAAGCCAGGTTTGGAAATTCATAGGTTACGGAAACATCATATATCAGCAAAAACCTATTTATAAATGCTGCTTTTGCAATTTTCTGACGAAAAGGAGGAAACACATCAAATTTAATAAAGCACATGAAAGACAGACACCCGGATTTATTGAAGCAACTAAAGCATATTATCATTTGCATTAGGGCTGAAACGTGAAACGAGAAAAATGTTTGTTGTTATATAGTCGTTTGATCTCATTTAACGTAACATGAAATCACTGTAACAATGACGCGTGAGAGCAGCAATTCACGCCTGATGGAGGAAGAATTACACAGATCAGTCCAGATGCACTCGAAACTTTCACAGTTTATTTTATGTAGATCCCAAAGTATTAGGGAATAAAAAAAAAAGTACATTCAGAAGCATGTACCGTTGTGGAATAAGCGGAGGCGGAGCCCTTTAAAGAAAACATCCCGGCATTATATCTTAAATGCAGTACAATTGAATGCAATATAACTTTATTAAAGTTCAAATAATACAGAAGCAGCTCATGTTAATAACTATAAACTCAGAAACTGACATTTCTCTGTGTGGTCGGTGCCTCTTCAATGAGTTGCGCGAATGTCCCGATCTAAGGGAGAGAGATTGAAACTGCACCCGGCTGAGAGAGACTCTGCCTAGGGGACACTCGTCCCTCGAGCGAGGACGCTTCTGTAACGAACCCCGCTCCTCTGCCCCATCCCTGCTTCCTCGAGCGCTCACGCTTGCCACTCCGCGAGCGGAGACATATCCAGCTGCAGACCCGCAGCACCACCAGTTTCAGAACCCCAGTTTCAGAACGCCAGCGCCAGAACCTGAAGTGAGGGGCGGAGTTATTGACAATGAGACAAGCATGGCGGAGAGCATGGTGAGTTGTGTAACGTTGTCTAAAGTTTTTGACATCATGTGGTGAAAAATTCAATGTGTGTGTTCAAGTTTTGCCGTTCAAGAGTTTAATAAACTTGCTTAATGGTTACTTGCATGATGTTCTGATTTTGCATGCTGTGACAGTTTTTACAAGAAAGACCCAAATACTGTTGACTGTGTTTTTGCATGGATTCAGAGCTTCAAACTGTGTGCTGCACAATGTAACTTCATATTAACAAATCTGTTTTATTATTTTTGTATTTTTGTTGCAGTAAGATGACAGCCAAAATTGCACCTGGCACATGGATGCTACTGAAAAACAAGGTTGTTATAAAGAAGTCTGCTAAAGTTGGGAGTGCTGAAGTGTCAAACCCTTAATAAACTCGTGCTTTTTTTTTTTTTTTAGGATATCCCCCAACAGATTGGTGATGTAGACTGTGGAGTCTTCATGTTGATGGTGAGACATTGTTTTGATATAATTAAACCAATGATTGGTGTGGTGGTGTTTTTATTTTAATTTTTTAAAGTTGTTAAATACGGAACAAGGAAGATTTTTTTTAATTTGACGTTTACAGAGATAATGTTCCTTAATTTTTGCAGTTTTCCAGTATGCTCTACATCTTGTCTTGGGAGCACCCTTTGATTTTACATCTGTAAGTAATTACCAGTTCAAGTAATTGACCTTTATGATGTTGTAGCAGTTGAAATATCAAGATTTCTCTATTTTTGTCTTCCAGTGCGACTTTCCAAACATACGGAGATGGTGGACTCTTATTCTTCTGGAGAACTTTGGGGTTTTCTCTGAAAGGTAGATACTGGACATTTACTCCAGCCCACCGTTACATTTGCACCCTCTTCTGATTAATTTTAAATTAACCAAGATATATATATTCCAGTGCAGAAACCCTACAAGAGTCCCTTCCATGTGAAGTACAAGCTACGCTTAGCAGCAGTGAGGCGTGTGTGTGTGTGTGTGTGTGTGTGTATATATATATATATATATATATATATATATATATATATAATCTAATAACATATAATAAATTTATATGTCACATTTATAAAGTCACATTTTCCTTTAATATTCTGTAATGAAGGAGCTCCCAATAATCCGGCACATGAAAGAAGCTGTGAAATGGCTCCATTCCAACAGCCATCTGCTCAGGGGTCCAGTGGAAGAGCCTCTTTTCATTCGAATGAATGAAGACCACAAGGAAAAGGCCCGCAACAATCTCCTGGAACAGTCAGAAGCTTCCAGAGAGCCCTTTCTATTTCATTTTGTGTTCAGGGATGACATGGAGTTATTTTGACAAGAATGTAAGGACAAAATGGGCCTGAGAGTGAATGCCTCATTTGATACATTTTAAGTTTAATTTATACAGGATTGTCATGATAAAATGGGCCTAGGGGTGAATTGGTCATTTGTTGTATATATTTTTGTACTCTCTTTTTTAGTTTTTTTGACATGTTTTATTTTACATAAAGAAAAATGCATGCTGCACATGTTCTTGTGAAATAAAGTATATTTTATATAAAATGCCCATAAGTTTCAAGCATTATTTTTCACCATCATGATCAGGAAGTAACTCTCATAATACAATGAAACGGATAACTATATACAATTAAATTACACAAGATCAATGTTTTAAAATGCTTATTGTACTGTACCTTAAAGAATCATTATAACATACGTATAAAGTATGATGTTTCATTTGTAATAAAAGCAAAGTACTCTCCAAAACGTTAGGTGGCGCTACTCGGTTTCGAACGTAAGCTCCGCCCCTCACTTCAGGTTCTGGCGCTGGGGTTCTGAAACTGGTGGTGTAGCCTACTCTCGAAAACGTTAGGTGGCGCTACTCGGTTTAGAACGTAAGCTCCGCCCCTCACTTCAGGTTCTGGCGCTGGGGTTCTGAAACTGGTGGTGTAGCCTACTCTCCAAAACGTTAGGTGGCGCTACTCGGTTTAGAACGTAATCTCCGCCCCTCACTTCCGGTTCTGGCGCTGGGGTTCTGAAACTGGTGGTGCTGCGGTTCTGCAGCTGGATACTATTGCGTGAGCGTGCTCACTTCCCGCTCCCTCGCTCCGCCCCCTTGAGCTCGTACGCTCTTTTTTCCTCCCTCGAGCACTCACGCTCTTTATGCAATTACGAGCTCTCGCTCGTAACTCTCTCCCCCCTCTGACTCATGTTCGCATGCACGCTCCGGTGGCCAGAACATTATGACCACCGGCACTTTCTCAATCACCTCTACATTATGACCACCTACACTCACGCAGCATCCTATCCCCACACATTAGATTCACCTGCACTCGTCTCGTCACCTTCATTGTTCACACCTGCACCTTCCCCTATATATATCACAACCCTTTCGTTTCACTTCGGGTTGGTTATTGTATGTATTTAGATTCCCGTGTTTATGCCCCGCTAGTCTCGTCTAGTTTTGCCCCTGCTAGTCTCGTCTAGTTTTGACCTCCCCACTGTTTGATTACCTGTTTAGCTTGCCAACTCTCTCGTTCCCCTGTCTTTGTTCCCGCTAGTCTCGTCTTGTCCTTCAGCCCTAGTTGTTAACTGTTTTCCCGCTTATCGTTCACCTCCCTCATTAGATCTGCCCCCTTGTTTATATCGTTGTTTCCCTGGCTTCCGACCTTACGCTCCCCTCGACTACTCTCACTGGATTTCCCTTGTTTTGTACTTTTGCCTGCACTGCTTTTAATAAACATTAAAAGCAGTTTCATCCAACATTGTGACTGTCTCATCTTGTGTGTGTGTGATCGGGTCACAGAATAACCAACCTCACCGTGAGACAGTCACAATGTACGCCACGGATTCGCGCAGCTCTCTAGAGCGGATTTTTGTGGCGTGTTCTGAGCTGGATTTGCGGCTGGGAGAGATTACCACGCACTCACGGCCCAGGGACAGCAGGTAAGCACTTTGTTTGACTTTTGTCACCCTGTTCTACCTGTGTCTGTCCCTGAGCCCGTTGATGCTCCCAGCGCATTTCTGAGCGCCGTGAGCCTTCAACCCCTGAGAGGTTTGACGGCTCTTCGGACGCTGACCAAGGGGTTTTTTGCGAGGCAGCGGTTATGTAACCCATAGCCCCGCCCTTAACATTGTGGAGCCAGCGGCTCGACTCGTGTGTTTGCGCCAGGGGAGTCGACCCTTGGAGGATTATGTTGTGGATTTTTGTGCCCTGGCCAACCAGGTGAATTTTAATGAGGTGGCTCTGAAGACTATTTTTCAATGTGGACTGAATGAGCCAACCTCATCATTAATGCCTGGTGGTCGCTGCTCCCTCAACCTGGCTCAGTTTATTGACCTCGCCCTACTGTACGCTGGTTCCTCGTTTACTGTGGGGGAGGCAGATACTGAACCAGCGCTCTACACCACGGCCCCCGCTTCGAGGCCTACCACGGCCCCCGCTTTGAAGCCTACCACGGCCCCCGCTTTGAAGCCTACCACGGCCCCAGTCCCTAAGCCGGGCACGGCCCCAGTCCCTAAGCCTGGCACGGCCCCAGTCCCTAAGCCTGGCACGGCCCCAGTCCCGAGGCCTGTCACGGCCCCAGCCTCGAAGCCTGGCACGGCCAGCGAGTCGGCGCCCATGCCCGCCACGGCCAACGAGCCAGCGCCCATGCCCGCCACGGCCAACGAGCCAGCGGCCATGCCCGCCACGGCCAACGAGCCAGCGTCCATGCCCGCCACGGCCAACGAGCCAGCGCCCCTGCCTGCCACGGCCGGTGAGCCAGCGCCCATGTCTGCCACGGTCAGCGAGCCAGCGCCTGTAGCCTCGACCGTCCCCATGGCCACGTCCCCTGTTGGCCGAAGACGTAAGAGAAGGAAGAGGGCCCCTTCTCCCCAGTCTCGTCTTGTGCTCAAGACCTCTGCTCCGCCCTCAGAGTCTCCCACGGCTCTGCAGACCTCTGCTCCGCCCTCAGAGTCTCCCATGGCTCTGCCGGGTTCTGCTCTGCCCTCAGAGTCTCCCACGGCTCTGCCGGGTTCTGCTCCGCCCTCAGAGTCTCCCACAGCTCTGCCGGGTTCTGCTCCGCCCTCAGAGTCTCCCACGGCTCTGCCGGGTTCTGCTCCGCCCTCAGAGTCTCCCACGGCTCTGCCGGGTTCTGCTCCGCCCTCAGAGTCTCCCACGGCTCTGCCGGGTTCTGCTCCGCCCTCAGAGCCTCCCACGGCTCTGTCGGGTTCTGCTCGCCCCTCTGAGCCCTCCCGGGCTCCGCCTCACGAGTCTCCAAGGGCCCCTCACGAGCCTCCTAGGGCTCCTCCTCTCGAGTCTCTCAAGGCTCCATCCCTCGAGTCTTTCATGGCTCCACCCCTCAAGCCTCTCACGGCTTCGCCTCTCGAGTCTCTCAAGGCTCCATCCCTCGAGTCTTTCATGGCTCCACCCCTCAAGCCTCTCACGGCTTCGCCTCTCGAGTCTCTCAAGGCTCCATCCCTCGAGTCTTTCATGGCTCCACCCCTCAAGCCTCTCACGGCTCGCCTCTCGAGTCTCTCAGGGCTCCATCCCTCGAGTCTTTCATGGCTCCACCCCTCAAGCCTCTCACGGCTCGCCTCTCGAGTCTCTCAAGGCTCCATCCCTCGAGTCTTTCATGGCTCCACCCCTCAAGCCTCTCACGGCTCGCCTCTCGAGTCTCTCAAGGCTCCATCCCTCGAGTCTTTCATGGCTCCACCCCTCAAGCCTCTCACGGCTCGCCTCTCGAGTCTCTCAGGGCTCCATCCCTCGAGTCTTTCATGGCTCCACCCCTCAAGACTCTCACGGCTTCGCCTCTCGAGTCTCTCAGGGCTCCATCCCTCGAGTCTTTCATGGCTCCACCCCTCAAGCCTCTCACGGCTTCGCCTCTCGAGTCTTTCAGGGCTCCATCCCTCGAGTCTTTCATGGCTCCACCCCTCAAGCCTCTCACGGCTTCGCCTCTCGAGTCTCTCAGGGCTCCTCCGCCTCTCAGGGCTCCGCCCCTCGAGTCTCTCAGGGCTCCTCCGCCTCTCAGGGCTTCCCCTCTCGAGCCTTTCATGGCTCCACCCCTCAAGCCTCTCACGGCTTCGCCTCTCGAGTCTCTCAGGGCTCCTCCGCCTCTCAGGGCTCCGCCCCTCCGAGTCTCTCAGGGCTCCTCCCCTCTCAAGCCTCTCAGGGCTCCCCCTCTCGAGTCTTTCAGGGCTCCTCCTCCTCTCAAGCCTCTCAGGGCTTCGTCTCTCGAGTCTTTCAAGGCTCCCCCCCTCAAGCCTCTTGAGCCTCCCAGGGCTCGGCCACTAGAGGCTCCTATGGCTCTGCCTCCCGAGCCTCCTACGGCTCCCCCTCCAGAGCCTCCTACGGCTCCACCTCCCGAGCCTCCCAGGGCTCGGCCACTAGAGGCTCCTATGGCTCTGCCTCCCGAGCCTCCTACGGCTCCCCTCCAGAGCCTCCTACGGCTCCACCTCCCGAGCCTCTCATGGCTCTGCTCCCAAAGACTCCAGAGCTTCCTAGGGCTCCGCCTCTTGAGCCTTCCACAGCTCCACCACCCGAGCCTCCTACAGCTCTGCTCCCTAAGACTCCAGAGCCTTCTAGAGATTCGCCTCCTGCGGCTCCGCCTCCCAAGCCTCCTATGGCGCCACCTCCCCGGCTCTGCCTCCAGAGCCTACCAGGGCTTCACTCCTGGAGCCTTCTACAGCGCCACCTCCCCCGGCTCTGCCTCCAGAGCCTACCAGGGCTTCACTCCTGGAGCCTTCTACGGCGCCACCTCCCACGGCGTCACCTCCCTCGGCTCTGCCTCCAGAGCCTTCCAGGGCTTCACCTCTGGAGCCTCCTACGGCGCCACCTCCATGGGCTCCACTTCCTGAGTCTTCCAGGCCTTCGCCCCTAAAGCCTCCTTCGGCTCCACCTCCGGAGTCTTCCAGGCCTTCGCCCCTAAAACCTCCTTTGGCTCCACCTCCAGAGCCTTCCAGGCCTTCGCCCCTAAAGCCTCCTTTGGCTCCACCTCCAGAGCCTGCCAGGCCTTCGCCCCTAAAGCCTCCATCGGCTCCACCTCCGGAGCCTTCCAGGACCCCACCACCAGAGCCAACGACGGTGCCGCCTCTGACGGCTCCGCCTTTCACGGCTCAGCCCGGACTTCCGGACCCTCTACCTGTCCTGTGGCCTCTTCCCTGGCCTCCGGACCCTATTCCTGTCCGGTGGTCACCCTCCAGACCCCTGGACCCAGTCCCTGTCCTCCAGTCGCCTTCCAGACCCCCTGACCCAGTCTCTGCCCTAAGGCTGCCCCCCAGATCTCCCGACCACCCGCCTGTCCGCTATGTTCCCCTTGACCTTGCATTGAACTGCCCCATTTTCCCTTTATGCCTTCTGTCCCCATATGGTTTGTGTGTTTTGTGTGTTTCTGTCCCCCGCGAGCTCACACGCTCGTTCTGTTCCCCGCGAGCTCACACGCTCGTTCTGTTCCCCGCGAGCTCACACGCTCGTTCTGCACCCCGCGAGCTCACACGCTCGTTCTGCACCCCGCGAGCTCACACTCTCGTTCTGTCCCCCGCGAGATCACACTCTCGTTCTGTCCCCCGCGAGATCACACTCTCGTTCTGTCCCCCGCGAGATCACACTCTCGTTCTGTTCCCCGCGAGATCCCACGCTCGTTCTGTCCCCTTGCGCTCCTCGCAGCCGAGCGCGGCCGTCAGGAGCCGTCCTATTCAGAGGGGGGAGTACTGTAACGAACCCCGCTCCTCTGCCCCATCCCTGCTTCCTCGAGCGCTCACGCTTGCCACTCCGTGGCGTGCTCACTTCCGCTCCCTCGCTCCGCCCCCTTGAGCTCGTACGCTCTTTTTTCCTCCCTCGAGCACTCACGCTCTTTATGCAATTACGAGCTCTCGCTCGTAACTCTCTCCCCCCTCTGACTCATGTTCGCATGCACGCTCCGGTGGCCAGAACATTATGACCACCGGCACTTTCTCAATCACCCCTACATTATGACCACCTACACTCACGCGCATCCTATCCCCACACATTAGATTCACCTGCACTCGTCTCGTCACCTTCATTGTTCACACCTGCACCTTCCCCTATATATATCACAACCCTTTCGTTTCACTCGGGTTGGTTATTGTATGTATTTAGATTCCCGTGTTTATGCCCCCGCTAGTCTCGTCTAGTTTTGCCTTGTTTATATCCCTTGTTTATATCGTTGTTTCCCCGGCTTCCGACCTTACGCTCCCCCTCGACTACTCTCACTGGATTTCCCTTGTTTTGTACTTTTGCCTGCACTGCTTTTAATAAACATTAAAAGCAGTTTCATCCAACATTGTGACTGTCTCATCTTGTGTGTGTGTGATCGGGTCACAGAATAACCAACCTCACCGTAGACAGTCACAATGTACGCCACGGATTCGCGCAGCTCTCTAGAGCGGATTTTTGTGGCGTGTTCTGAGCGCGGATTTGCGGCTGGGAGAGATTACCACGCACTCACGGCCCAGGGACAGCAGGTAAGCACTTTGTTTGACTTTTGTCACCCTGTTCTACCTGTGTCTGTCCCTGAGCCCGTTGATGCTCCCAGCGCATTTCTGGCGCCGTGAGCCTTCAACCCCTGAGAGGTTTGGCGGCTCTTGGACGCTGACCAAGGGGTTTTTTGCGAGGCAGCGGTTATGTAACCCATAGCCCCGCCCTTAACATTGTGGAGCCAGCGGCTCGACTCGTGTGTTTGCGCCAGGAGTCGACCCTTGGAGGATTATGTTGTGGATTTTTGTGCCCTGGCCAACCAGGTGAATTTTAATGAGGTGGCTCTGAAGACTATTTTTCAATGTGGACTGAATGAGCCAACCTCATCATTAATGCCTGGTGGTCGCTGCTCCCTCAACCTGGCTCAGTTTATTGACCTCGCCCTACTGTACGCTGGTTCCTCGTTTACTGTGGGGAGGCAGATACTGAACCAGCTCTACACCACGGCCCCGGCTCGAGGCCTACCACGGCCCCCGCTTTGAAGCCTACCACGGCCCCCGCTTTGAAGCCTACCACGGCCCCAGTCCCTAAGCCTGGCACGGCCCCAGTCCCTAAGCCTGGCACGGCCCCAGTCCCGAGGCCTGTCACGGCCCCAGCCTCGAAGCCTGGCACGGCCAGCGAGTCGGCGCCCATGCCCGCCACGACCAGCGAGCCAGCGCCCATGCCCGCCACGACCAGCGAGCCAGCGGCCATGCCCGCCACGGCCAACGAGCCAGCGTCCATGCCCGCCACGGCCAACGAGCCAGCGCCCCTGCCTGCCACGGCCGGTGAGCCAGCGCCCATGTCTGCCACGGTCAGCGAGCCAGCGCCTGTAGCCTCGACCCCCCCTGAGCCAGCGCCTGTAGCCTCGACCGTCCCCATGGCCACGTCCCCTGTTGGCCGAAGACGTAAGAGAAGGAAGAGGGCCCCTTCTCCCCAGTCTCGTCTTGTGCTCAAGACCTCTGCTCCGCCCTCAGAGTCTCCCACGGCTCTGCAGACCTCTGCTCCGCCCTCAGAGTCTCCCATGGCTCTGCCGGGTTCTGCTCCGCCCTCAGAGTCTCCCACGGCTCTGCCGGGTTCTGCTCCGCCCTCAGAGTCTCCCACGGCTCTGCCGGGTTCTGCTCCGCCCTCAGAGTCTCCCACGGCTCTGCCGGGTTCTGCTCCGCCCTCAGAGTCTCCCACGGCTCTGCGGGTTCTGCTCGCCCTCAGAGCCTCCCACGGCTCTGTCGGGTTCTGCTCGCCCCTCTGAGCCCTCCCGGGCTCCGCCTCACGAGTCTCCAAGGGCCCCTCACGAGCCTCCTAGGGCTCCTCCTCTCGAGTCTCTCAAGGCTCCATCCCTCGAGTCTTTCATGGCTCCACCCCTCAAGCCTCTCACGGCCTAGCCTCTCGAGTCTCTCAAGGCTCCATCCCTCGAGTCTTTCATGGCTCCACCCCTCAAGCCTCTCACGGCTTCGCCTCTCGAGTCTCTCAAGGCTCCATCCCTCGAGTCTTTCATGGCTCCACCCCTCAAGCCTCTCACGGCTTCGCCTCTCGAGTCTCTCAGGGCTCCATCCCTCGAGTCTTTCATGGCTCCACCCCTCAAGACTCTCACGGCTTCGCCTCTCGAGTCTCTCAGGGCTCCATCCCTCGAGTCTTTCATGGCTCCACCCCTCAAGCCTCTCACGGCTTCGCCTCTCGAGTCTTTCAGGGCTCCATCCCTCGAGTCTTTCATGGCTCCACCCCTCAAGCCTCTCACGGCTTCGCCTCTCGAGTCTCTCAGGGCTCCTCCGCCTCTCAGGGCTCCGCCCCTCGAGTCTCTCAGGGCTCCTCCGCCTCTCAGGGCTTCCCCTCTCGAGCCTTTCATGGCTCCACCCCTCAAGCCTCTCACGGCTTCGCCTCTCGAGTCTCTCAGGGCTCCTCCGCCTCTCAGGGCTCCGCCCCTCGAGTCTCTCAGGGCTCCTCCCCCTCTCAAGCCTCTCAGGGCTCCCCCTCTCGAGTCTTTCAGGGCTCCTCCTCCTCTCAAGCCTCTCAGGGCTTCGTCTCTCGAGTCTTTCAAGGCTCCCCCCTCAAGCCTCTCGAGCCTCCCAGGGCTCGGCCACTAGAGGCTCCTATGGCTCTGCCTCCCGAGCCTCCTACGGCTCCCCCTCCAGAGCCTCCTACGGCTCCACCTCCCGAGCCTCCCAGGGCTCGGCCACTAGAGGCTCCTATGGCTCTGCCTCCCGAGCCTCCTACGGCTCCCCCTCCAGAGCCTCCTACGGCTCCACCTCCCGAGCCTCTCATGGCTCTGCTCCCAAAGACTCCAGAGCTTCCTAGGGCTCCGCCTCTTGAGCCTTCCACAGCTCCACCACCCGAGCCTCCTACAGCTCTGCTCCCTAAGACTCCAGAGCCTTCTAGAGATTCGCCTCCTGCGGCTCCGCCTCCCAAGCCTCCTATGGCGCCACCTCCCCCGGCTCTGCCTCCAGAGCCTACCAGGGCTTCACTCCTGGAGCCTTCTACAGCGCCACCTCCCCCGGCTCTGCCTCCAGAGCCTACCAGGGCTTCACTCCTGGAGCCTTCTACGGCGCCACCTCCCACGGCGTCACCTCCCTCGGCTCTGCCTCCAGAGCCTTCCAGGGCTTCACCTCTGGAGCCTCCTACGGCGCCACCTCCATGGGCTCCACTTCCTGAGTCTTCCAGGCCTTCGCCCCTAAAGCCTCCTTCGGCTCCACCTCCGGAGTCTTCCAGGCCTTCGCCCCTAAAACCTCCTTTGGCTCCACCTCCAGAGCCTTCCAGGCCTTCACCCCTAAAGCCTCCTTTGGCTCCACCTCCAGAGCCTGCCAGGCCTTCAGCCCCTAAAGCCTCCATCGGCTCCACCTCCGGAGCCTTCCAGGACCCCACCACCAGAGCCAACGACGGTGCCGCCTCTGACGGCTCCGCCTTTCACGGCTCAGCCCGGACTTCCGGACCCTCTACCTGTCCTGTGGCCTCTTCCCTGGCCTCCGGACCCTATTCCTGTCCGGTGGTCACCCTCCAGACCCCTGGACCCAGTCCCTGTCCTCCAGTCGCCTTCCAGACCCCCTGACCCAGTCTCTGCCCTAAGGCTGCCCCCCAGATCTCCCGACCACCCGCCTGTCCGCTATGTTCCCCTTGACCTTGCATTGAACTGCCCATTTGACCCCCATGGACTGTTTCATTTTCCCTTTATGCCTTCTGTCCCCATATGGTTTGTGTGTTTTGTGTGTTTCTGTCCCCTGCGAGCTCACACGCTCGTTCTGTTCCCCGCGAGCTCACACGCTCGTTCTGTTCCCCGCGAGCTCACACGCTCGTTCTGCACCCCGCGAGCTCACACGCTCGTTCTGCACCCCGCGAGCTCACACTCTCGTTCTGTCCCCCGCGAGATCACACTCTCGTTCTGTCCCCCGCGAGATCACACTCTCGTTCTGTCCCCCGCGAGATCACACTCTCGTTCTGTCCCCCGCGAGATCACACTCGTTCTGTTCCCCGTGAGATCACACTCGTTCTGTTCCCGCGAGATCCCACGCTCGTTCTGTCCCCTTGCGCTCCTCGCAGCCGAGCGCGGCTGTCAGGAGCCGTCCTATTCAGAGGGGGGAGTACTGTAACGAACCCCGCTCCTCTGCCCCATCCCTGCTTCCTCGAGCGCTCACGCTTGCCACTCCGCGAGCGTGCTCACTTCCCGCTCCCTCGCTCCACCCCCTTGAGCTCGTACGCTCTTTTTTCCTCCCTCGAGCACTCACGCTCTTTATGCAATTACGAGCTCTCGCTCGTAACTCTCTCCCCCCTCTGACTCATGTTCGCATGCACGCTCCGGTGGCCAGAACATTATGACCACCGGCACTTTCTCAATCACCCCTACATTATGACCACCTACACTCACGCGCATCCTATCCCCACACATTAGATTCACCTGCACTCGTCTCGTCACCTTCATTGTTCACACCTGCACCTTCCCCTATATATATCACAACCCTTTCGTTTCACTCGGGTTGGTTATTGTATGTATTTAGATTCCCGTGTTTATGCCCCCGCTAGTCTCGTCTAGTTTTGCCCCTGCTAGTCTCGTCTAGTTTTGACCTCCCCACTGTTTGATTACCTGTTTAGCTTGCCAACTCTCTCGTTCCCCTGTCTTTGTTCCCGCTAGTCTCGTCTTGTCCTTCGCCCTAGTTGTTAACTGTTTTCCCCGCTTATCGTTCACCTCCCTCATTAGATCTGCCCCCTTGTTTATATCGTTGTTTCCCCGGCTTCCGACCTTACGCTCCCCCTCGACTACTCTCACTGGATTTCCCTTGTTTTGTACTTTTGCCTGCACTGCTTTTAATAAACATTAAAAGCAGTTTCATCCAACATTGTGACTGTCTCATCTTGTGTGTGTGTGATCAGGTCACAGCTTCATGCAGCTAGATTAGAACTTATTTAATAATAATATCTATATATATGTCCATATGCATTTCTTATCAAGAAGAAAAATGGCAAAATGCAGCTTTATTAATAAGAGAGCACTTTGCACATTAGTTTGGAAATAGTTTTTTATTCATTTTATTCATTAGAATAAAAATAGAATTAATTAAAATCTATTTCCAAACTAATGTGCAAAGTGCTCTCTTATTAATAAAGCTGCATTATGCTTGTTTATTTAGGTTTTGATTTTTAGTACTTGGTAAACATTTAAATTAAAAGTTGCAAAAGTTGAAGCAAATCTTATATAAGTGTTCAAAAATACTTTAAGCGTACATTGTTCAGTTTTGTTATAATTAAAAAATAATATATTTAAATTGAAGTGTTGCTCAATGGCATTTTTTTGTTTTAGTTCTGCTGCTAATGTTTTGTAGACTGTTGTTTAGTAACCTGTTTTTGTGTTTTGCTTTGGTACCGAAAATGGTATCAAGTACCGTGAAATTTCACTGGTATTGGTACCGACTACTGAAATTTTGGTACCGTGACAACACTAGTGTTGATGTAGTGACACTAGGGATCACCCTTGGGAGCCCCGAACACCTCTGATCTTTGAGAAAAGGCCAATGGGAATTGGCAAGTGGAATTTGCATGTCACTACCCCAGACATACCTGTATAAAAAGAGCTGGCTCGCAACCACTCATTCAGGTTTTGTGCTGAGGAGCCAAGACAGGGTCCCGGCCATTTCAGCGGGTAGTTCAGTGTTGTGGCAGGAGGGACACAATGTCTCATTCCCTCCATCAGGGAACAGAGGTTATGAAAGTAACCAGCTTCACTTCCCCAGCTTGATCCCTAAACAGGGTCATGGGAACCTTGGACATATAGCTTGGTCAGGGCCTCAGGACCAGTTGAGAGTATTCCGGACTAAAATCCAGGCACATGTCACTGACAGAGAATGCCTGCAGGTCCCCTACCCTCTTGATGGACGTGAGCTCAGTCAGGAGGGCAGACATCAAGAGACCACCTTTAGCTCAACTGACTCCAGGGCTCAAATGGGGTTTCCCACAGGCCCACGGAGAGATCCCATGAGGGAACGAAGTGTGGTCTTGGAGGGTTCAGCTTCCTAGCACCTCTAAGGAACCTGATGATTAGGAGTGGTGGTGGCGTAGTGAGCTAAAGCACTATACTGGTAAGCAGAAGGTTGCTGGTTCGATCGATCCCCACAGCCACCACCATTGTGTCCTTGAGCAAGGCACTTAACTCCAGGTTGCTCTGGGGGGATTGTCCCTGTAATAAATGCACTGTAAGTCGCAGTGTGAGGAATCCCAGGAAGCGAACAGGCCTATCTGCGCTTGACCGAATTGACTCCAAACCAGCTGGACCCCTGGGGTTGAGTCACCACTCTCTCCTGAGCATGACCTGTCATGACAACGCATCTGCCCAGAATGTGAGTGGCTCGCAACGACTTGAGTCGCTTCGACTCCAGAGGAGGAGGTGGCGGGCGAGCTGCGACATGTGATGTGAGCGCAAACCACCTTGATGGCTAATGTACACTACCGTCACCATGTTGTCCATCCGGACCTTACTTGGTGAGAAGGTGACAACAGATGGTGCAATTATTCGCAAATGGAAGAAACACAATAGAACTGTCAATCTCTTTTTGATCATGATCATGAGAACGGTGAGGAATCAGCCCAGAACACCACAGGAGGATCTTGTCAATGATCTCAAGGCTGGGACCATAGTCACCAAGAAAACAATTGGTAACACTATGCCGTGAAGGACTGAAATCCTGCAGCGCCTGCAAGGTCCCCCTGCTCAAGAAAGCACATGTAAAGGCCCATCTGAAGTTTGCCAATGAACATCTGAATGATTCAGAGGAGAACTGGGTAAAAGTGTTGTGGTCAGATGAGACCAAAATCGAGCTCTTTGGCATCAACTCAACTCGCCGTGTTTGGAGGAGGAGGAATGCTGCCTATGACCCCAAGAACACTATCCCCACCGTCAAACATGGAGGTGGAAACATTATGCTTTGGGGGTGTTTTTCTGCTAAGGGCACAGGAAAACTTCACTGCATCAAAGGGACAATGGACGGGCCCATGTACTGTCAAATCTTGGGTGAGAATCTCCTTCCCTCAGCCAGGGCATTGAAAATGGGTCGTGGATGGGTATTCCAGCATGACAATGGCGCAAAACACACGGCCAAGTCAACAAAGGAGTGGCTCAAGAAGAGGCACATTAAGGTCCTGAAGTGACCTAGCCAGTCTCCAGACCTTAATCCCTTAATCCCATAGAAAATCTGTGGAGGGAGCTGAAGGTTTGAGTTGCCAAACGTCAGCCTCGAAACCTTAATGACTTGGAGAAGATCTGCAAAGAGGAGTAGGACAAAATCCCTCCTGAGATGTATGCAAACCTGGTGGCCAACTACAAGAAACATCTGACCTCTGTGATTGCCAATGAGGGTTTTGCCACCAAGTACTAAATCATGTTTTGCAGAGGGGTTGAATACTTATTTCCCTCATTAAAGATCTCCTGTCCAGGAGCCTGCGGCTGCTTGCCCACTGCACAAGGCACCCCAGCCATGACGCACCTGGGGCACTTGCACTAAGGGGACACCTGCCCACAGGAATGCAAGGCCCATTCAAGGGCTGAAAAACTGGTGGCAGTTCGGCGTGATGTCCACGCGATGTGTGCCGCGGCGCCATGCCCATCTCGCTACTCGAGTCTGACGCCAGTGCTGAAGCGGTCTCATATGCATCGACCCGGGTGGCGTAACCGCTGTCAAGGACGTCATATGCCCCAGGGCCTTCTGATAATGCTTCAGTGGGACCGATGTGCTCAGCCTAAACAACTTCAGGCAGTTCTGCACTGACTGCGTGCGCTCGCTCGTGAGGCACACCATCATAGAGACTGAGACTAACTGCTACCCTAGAAAAGAGATGCTCTGTTCCGGGGAGAGCTTGCTCTTTTCCCAGTCCTCTGAGGCAGGCCGCCTGACTCATCCCAGAAATCAACCGGGGCGCACGAGAGTGCTGGGGAATGGGAGGTCCGTGGGGATTTACCCGGCAGAGTTACTTCCATTGATGTCCCCAAATCGCCCCCAGCGCTAACAGTCACTTGAGCTGTAAGCAGCTGGATTGGCTTTCCCTCCGAAGAATGCTGCCACGAATGCTGTCTCAGCGTGTCTGGAGCCCAAACGCGTAAGGCAGCGATCGTGATCTATTTTTTAAGCGGGAAACTAACAAACATTGAAACACGGGCCACAAATTAATTATCTTGAGGGGAAGACACTCTTGACTATGCACCTCTGAAAAGCCACCCCTGACACCCAAAGAGTTTGAGACTCTTTGGGATGTGAATATACCGAATGGGTTAAAAAGGCAGGCTTGGACAACCTATAGTCAAGTCCTGGGAGTTGAGTTCTGAGTGGAGTTTAAGTATTCTTCCTCAGATTCTCCACGCTCTTGTCCTTGTGACTTGCAGTCTTGCTCTGGCATCTCTCAATTTCTGTACCATGTAGAAGTCCAAGAAGGCTCAGAAGCCAAGGTCCGAGGAACTTCTCTTCTCTGCGCTACGACCCACACATGTAACGGGAGTCGAGGTGATCAGTCTTCCATACGGAATTCCTCATTCCAAACCTGCCTTATCATCCATTGAGGCAACCGACAACATACTATCCACGATCTAACAGATGTCCAAAACATCGACCGAACTATAAACAGAACCAAATTAAAATATATGTGATATTATTTTCATTAAGCCATGAGGATAATATTACTCCAATAAGTGAATTAATCATAATTCCATTATTAAAGCTAATTCCTTACAATATAAACTGTGAGCGGATACGAGACGTTTTATTACGATTTGAATTGTGGAAAATGTTATTCAGACAAGTAATCGAATTATTTGTTATTTATCTTTCTTATAATGGTTTTTGAATGCAGCGAATTCATTATAAATTTCCCTACATAATGATGGAGGTACACAGCACTTTAATCCATACCGTGTACATCTATATTATCCAAAATTCTTTCAGAACAAACAACCTTCTTCCACTGCTCCAAGGTCCATTTCAAACAATCGCATACTCATGCGTGACTTGTGCAACAGCAGACTGTCTGTTGGTTCAGACCAGATGGTATAGATCTCGATGAGTCTTGGGCGCCCAACACCCTGTCACCGGTTTGTGGTTTGTTCCTCCTTGGACCGCAGTTGGTAGGTACTCACCACTACTGACTGGGAGCATCCAATTTGAAATCACATGAGCTAATTTATATTCATAAGGTTTACATTTTAGTAATATTGTCTTCAAAGACTCATAGTTTCATTGTAATTTTGGAAATGTTTGTTTAAAATATCACTCTCCTTATGCTTCTTGTATACTCATTCTGACAAATATTTTTTTCCATTATTCGGATTAATTCGTTATTCATTTTGAAGTGTGCCTTTCTGAGTAAGGTGTTCAACTTTGGGCTCATACCTAGTTTGCATGCAACAAATATACACATCTTGTAGTTTATACAGTTTCATTAATTTTAAAGTGAAATGTTGTAATTGTGTTACGTCATGTTGTGTAGCAATCCTCGTTTGCAGTAAAGACAATGTCATGTGCACTTTAGGCCTATGTGAAAACGTTATGAGGCAAGCAGGGTTTCAAGTTATTTGTAAATACATGACATTATCATAAAAGTAACTTTTCTTTCTTATTTACAAGTAACAGAGATATTGTTGTGTGCATTTTAAACAACACATTATTTATTAGTTCCAAAAAGTAATCTAATTATTTAATTACTAATTAACAGTAATGTAACCCCCAACACTGTTAATATCTACTGCTATTTAAACCTACTTAAAATAAGCACAGATCATGATAAATGTAGTTTGCAATATCAGACCATTAGAATTTGAGTCAGATCAAACTATTTATCACTAAATTGAGAAATCCTGGAACAGATAAACAATCAATTTATTTGGTTTCCAGTAAGTTGAGACTCACCTGTCATTTGTGTTCCTGCACTGAATGCATCTGATCCATGATAACCTGTCTGTAACCTCTCTGACCATACATCACCCTGATGTGATTACTGCAGGCAAAGCATTGTGTGTGTGTGATGGATGACACTTGGGTGAGGTGGGCTAGCAGTGGGTTTGAGCTCAGCTGATTGTGTTTTCACCCACACGGATGCCTGGAATGAAGATCCAGGCTGCATCACTCTAAGTATTGACTGGTCACAGCAGGAGAGAAGAAAGAAACTGAACTCCAAATCTTGCAGTTGAGCTTGCGGTGCAATTTACACATTGAGTGCAGTGTGCATATATCAACATAATTTTGCCAGATGTAACTTTATAAAGATGCAAGGCATTGCTAAACTTTCATGGAGATATTATTTGTTGCCCAAATAGAATATATTAATTAAAACTGTAGTGTGTAATTTCTGCACCACTAGAAGCACCAAACAGAATTACAAAAATAACTAGATAATAACTAGTTACATTTTCTGAATAGAATATGAGTATAATATAACATGTCCACACAAAATTTGGTGGTATACCAAGGGTGTTGCTAGGTGTTGTTGGTGTTCTGGAGAGTTTCTACACGATTACTACCGTATTCTGGGTCAGGGGTTTCAAACTGGGTTCCGCGGACCCCCAGGGGGCTGCTAGGGGGTCTGGAGAAAATTTCATGAGAAAAGTAAAAAAAAAAATGCACAATTAATCGTATTTTAACTGCAATCTCGGTTTCTGCCTCTCACAGTTAACTAAGCATAACCATCTGCGATATTAGTGAGCTAGCAAATTACCAGACAGGTAAAGTTGCAAATTGTTACTCATTTTTATTATAAGTTGTGTCTACAGATGGTAGATCAAATCACAAGCTCTTTTGAAGTTCTGTTTTTAACTCAACTGACCAATCCTGCTCTCTTCAGAAGTTCGCCACAGATCAATCACTTTCACTCTACAGCACACGCTGAAATAAAGAGCAGCAGTAGTTTGAGCATTGCGTCTCCTTTGTGCACCGCTTTGATTGCACGAGGCTCATATCAGAAAGATGGAAAATGCTGCTTTCGATAATGTATGTGGAGGTAGGATGAAAATCAGGTTTCTTTCAAACTATTCTGAGACCTGCTTCCATAAGAGTTCCATTCATTCAACACCACAGTCGGTTAAGATTTTAAGATTAAGCCATTAAGATTGCATGGAGTTACAGCAGTTCTGTGCTCGATCAACATGAACTCTATCATTATTTATTATACACAGAAGTTCAGAACATCCCGCCTTTGACATGCGCTGACTGCTAAAAAGTGCATAGTCAAAAGGGATTTACTTGTAAATACATGTAAGTTCAAGTATGTTTGGCAATTACAAGTGCTAAAATAAACCTATGGCACCATGGTTTTGTGGACAGAAGAGGAGATTTTACTTTGTTTGGATGGAGCACCAGAGCCTGTCAAACTGTTGTTAACAGAAACAACACACACACTTCCTTCAGTTTTTTCCCCATCAAAATAAAATGCTTGTGACCATTTAGCTTTGCTGCCTGTTAAACAATAGTAATATATTTCCATAATAATTTATTGCAACAATAATGGTCACGTGATATGAGCGCAAAGCTATCATCTGTGTTCCGCAACTGCTTTCGGGTCCTTGAATAACATATAACGTGCGAGTAAGGGCAGCCACTGGACTTTCAGGTGCCCTCCTAGGGAGTTGGTGCCCTACGCAGACCTCATAGTCTGCTTATAGGGAGCAGCGGTACTGTCAACAATGCCCATGGTAAGGAGACATCCCTATGGTTTGGGTGTTTTTTTCAAACACTCTTTTAAAACATGTGAAGGGAAGAGTAACATTGCCTTAGTTTATCCAGTGCTTGCTTAGATGGTGAATGATGGTAGAGAGCACCGTATGCTACCTTGTGAACAGAGTCATATTAAGGTGCTCTGGGGCCCCAGGGCTTAACGTTTCGATGGGCCTCTGTCAGACATCAGGGCGGGGGGTGGTGGGGGGTGTTCACACTCAATCACCATGCGCTACACGGACAAATTTATGCATTGCGCACCTTCTCTGTGTTTACATCAACGTCTCTTGCGGAATGTGTTTTCATGCACGCCTTCCCGAAATCATTGACTGGGGAAATATGGGAGAGGATGCTGCAACTGGTTCCTCCCCACCCCCTCGGGCCCTGGGGTTTAAACCTGTGCTTTAATACGGCCCTGTATGTGAAAGGTGTGCATATCGTCATGCTGCGCAGACTCAAGGGACTTGCAATCAGAGGTGGGTAGTAATGCACTATATTTACTCCATTACATTTACTTGAGTACATCTTTGGAGAAAATACTCACTAATACAAGCAGATATTTCAAGAAAAGAAGCAGCTTCAACTTAAGAAAACTTGTTGCGATGAGATTTGACAATTGTATAACTTAAGCTTGTCTGTGTTGTGGTGATGGTCATTTTCAGGATGATTCTGCATGTATGGGCTTATGACTTCAGTTTCTATGTTAACATTTTTATATCAGTGCTGAAACATATCAGTGCCTACTGTATAAATCCTTGTAAACATCCACGTTAAGTATAAATGCCTTTTGATCTGCCAATGTGCACGCGTGACTACTGGAGCTCATCTCTGCGTGTGCACACTGCACATCAACTTTGTGTTTGACAGATGTGGCGCATGTTTCTCATGGACAACAGAGAACAAAACTCTGAACTTAAATAAGCCTAATGCTTCCAAATACATAGATAAGGTGTAGTGTACCCTTACTGTACAGAAAAAATTACTTAAATTATTTCTACACTGAAAATAACTGAACCACGAATCCATTCAGGACTTTACAAAGCTGTGAAAAAGCATGTTCTTGCTTCTCTTTGTTCAGCATTATATATTATTGAACTTGTAGAACATTGTTCACGTTTTCACCGTAATATTTACTAGAAACTGGTTTCCAAACTTCTCTTCTAATTTACATATTCATCCAAACCTGAAAAGTGTCCTTAAAGTGATAGTTCAGCCATAAATTAATGTTCTGTCATCATTTCAACACCCTCATGTTGTTCTAAACCTGTGTGACTTTCTGTAATTTCTGGAATCCAAAAGATTTTAGACAGAATGTTAGAGATTGACAATCTTAGTCATCATTCCCTTTTAAAATATGGAGGAAAAAACATGCAGTGAAATTAAATAGTGACTATAGGTCTAACATTCTGTCTGGCATCTCCTTAATTGTGCTGCATTAACAAAAGAATGTAATACAGGTTTGGAACAACATTAGGGTGAATGATGAAATACAATTATTATTATTAAATTATTATAAGTAATATTATTATTATGTAATGCATATTAAATGTGTCTTATGTAATGGAATACTGGGGAGTAAACATCCATTATTTTAAGTATGAAAGTAAGTAGTTACTCACTACATGAGGATTCTTTTAATTAGATACTTTTTTACTCTTACTCAAGTAATTATTAACATCACTACTTTTGCTTCAAGTAATTGTACTTTTACTTGAGTACAGACGAGAATGTACTGAGAATTACAAATGAGAATGACGTAAGAGGTGGCGGCATATTATAGTTTTGCATTTTCAAATGAGTTTTAAATGTTGTTTTTATTTATTTTTTTAGATTAGTTTTTATTTTGTGGACACATCACTATATTGTTTTTTATATATTTTAGTTTCAGTTTTAGTTTTAGTAATTTAAGTTTAGTAAGTGACAGAACACATCCAGAGTTGTTGTTGTTGTTGTTTTTTTTTTAAATAAGCAAGACCTTTCAAATTTATGGTTAATTGGAAAATATTTTAACACACTTAAAGCAAGAGGAAACAGCTTAATATTAGCAACTGATACTCTTCCTTTCTGCATCTTTAGCCATGAATAATTTGTACTCCTTGCCATAACTGCTTTGCTAATGCATTTTCAGGTTTGTGGGATTTTGTCCTTCAACATTAACACCACAAATCATATGATTGGACATTATAATGCATTCGTTTTTTTTTTGTAGTTCTCAAAATAGTCCAACACTGGGCTCTGTCATTTCTATCAGCCATCATTTATGTCCCTGTCCTGATTAGGTCAGCAACAACAATAATAATAAATATAGCTGCAAGCAGCAATACCGGGGTCAAGCCAATTATCAGCAGCATGAGCAGCAAAAGCACACATTTTAAGTTCTGATTAAATTCTGATAAATGCTGTAGGAGTTAATGATAAAATATCAAACATCTATGGCCATGTTTCTCAAGATACACTACTGTTCTATTTGCATGTACTAGTTGCACATTAAAACCCTATATCATCAGCAGAACAAAAGTAGTTGCTCTTTTGACTATTAGTACATTGATAAAGAGCAATTAAGGTTGTGCAGAGGGTGTTAAGTGTAACATTGCACACTATACATTGTTTAGTGTATTCTCAAGCACTTTGTAGGATTTTTTGGAAAAAATTGGAAAAGTCTGTTTTTACATCCATAGAGTTATAGGCAATACATTTATAGACATCTATGGAATACTTTGTTTAATCAAATTGAAACTAAAAAAAGTCTTGATTATTTCTATGACAGTAACTTAATTGAAAACAATTTTTCTAATTGATTGAAATAATTCAAGCACATTTAGCCATTGTTTTCTACAGGGCATCCAGAATTCACAATGACCCCCCCAGGGAAAGTTTAAAATATTAAAATTTTACTAAGCAAATGCAACAGCCTAAATTCCTCTGGTATTTTTTATATATTTTTTTTATAAATTTGGTACTTTATAATTTGTTTGTGAAAAAATTAAAAATTTTCAGGCATGGTCTGCAAATAATCAGCAGATTTCAATTTCATCTATATTTGAACAAATGTTATAGGATTAATAACAACATCAAAATGTTTACATAAAATCAAATCATGGCCAACCATGGTATCATTTTTCTCTGCATGACCCACGCAATCTAACAAGACCGGTCTCAAGTCCATTTTGGTGTGCTCAATATTACATTTGTTGATGATGGCCAATGGCTGCCATGTTTCTCAATATATGCAACTGTCCTCATGATCAATGATGGCAACTCCCACACAGACACTGAATGCAAATTTTGAAATTTATTGAACCAATGTTTCTATATTCAGAGCCACTTTCATATTGTTCACTGTTATAGCACCACCAAATGGCCAAACCCCACAACTTTTTCTGTGTGTTCTCAGGTTGAGCCTTTATATAAGTGTGTAGAGTTTGGTGAAAATATGTAATTTCACTTAAGAGTTATTTCATTTTACATAAAAGCAGGGACGACTTTTAAAATTAATTGGCCTGTTTTTTGCATTTACGAGCAAAATGTTGCCATGTTCACCTTACACCAAAGACATTTTCTAATGACACTTCTTATTTTGGTGGTTTCATTTCGATCGGACGAAAGGATTTGAAGCAATTTGCTAAAGTGAGCTAAAAGTAGGAACTATTTTTGAAGTTGCTACAGGTCATAAGGCGAACCATAGCAAATATGGTATTACATCATATCCCAAACTTAACAAGACCAGTCTTGTGAAAATAGATAACGCCACAAAGTTAAAAGCTCACAAAGTAAAAAATATATATATTTTTCCACCACTAAGTGGTACCAGACCCAAACGTCTCAGGCACCTTCAGGGTATGGTTCTGATGACACATACGTTTCAAAAAGATACGCCAATGCGATCATAAAATACAGCATATTGTGACAAAATAAAAAAATGGCAGATGCCCAAAATGGCCGACATGGGAAAATTGGGTGTCGGTTGACTCGAATGTTTCACTGAATCTAAAGAGACCAGTTTTACAATTTGTGGCCAAAGCCTTCAAGGGTTATAAGGAGTTATATATATATATATATGAGTTATAATCTCCTGACCAGTTGAGGGCAGTGTGGTGAAATGCTGCAGGTGACCTCAAGGCATGATGGCGATGAGACATACACTTGTTTTGTCACAATCTATCAAAGTGTTACAGAGATACAGCATGAAGTCCATTTTGGCATGTTCACTGTCAAATTAGTGAAGCCATTTCTCAGGAACACTTTCAAACATCGAAAAAAAAAAAAAGTGTAATATTTCTATCTCACGCTCACTTTAAAAATTTTTTTTGGTGGAAATCAGACACAATTGTAGGAGTAGTAAAAAAAACTGGTTTCCTTAAAATTCAAAATGCCGGAAAATCTAGTCGGGCAGAAATCGAAACCAAGGTATGCATTCAACTCTTTTGTCTCTAGGACTAACAGTTCAAAATGTATTAGCATAAACATGAGTCATATGATGAGTCATAACTTTCCTATGAACAGATCAATGGACTGCCATAGACTCCCATGGCAGAATAATAATTATAACACTACTAAAGATTACAATAGGGGTCTTCGCCAATTCAGGGCTTGACCCCTAATAATAATAAAAACAGGATGATCTTATGTTCAAGTCTGTTTGTGGGAAAGCAACTAATGCCTTTTACTGTGGTTGTCTCTGCACATTAAACCAGGATAGGTGAAAGTATTTTAACATAAAACAATTTATTTTTTTTAATCACACACCTCACCTTTAAGCAAATGTCTCATTTAACATACACGTCACAATAAGGTAAAACTGTGCAAAGTTTAAAACAACTCTATATAATAAGCATATTTCATGGGGCTTTTTCTGGTTTTGTCTTTGATCGTCTGCTTCTTGCTTTCCAGTGTAACTGCTAAAGTGAAGCGTGAATTTACTGCTGTATTAAAGAGCCTATGATGAGCTGATGTGTTTAAAAAGACATTTAGAGATAAGACGAGGTTGCAATCTGTTTGTTCTTCAAACACTGTCTATGTGCTATCCAGCTTTCAGGGTGTGAAAGCATGAGAAGATGACAGGAATGAAAGTGAAAACACAATGCTTTCCTGTGCAGTGCTGAAGCCTTTTATTTTGATAAACCTGTCATTGCACTTTGATCCATGAGTACATGTCATTTTTCAAAAACATCTGTTTTTCCCACATACCTGCTGCCAACAGATATCACCGAGACAAGCACACAAATGCATACGAACTGTAAGAACTCATTTAATGAACTTTAGAGAAGATCTGCAGCACACACTTCCCAATAGCTTAACTCATTGCATAATGTACGGTAAAAATCTAACAAATTTGTATTTTTCTATGTACATTTAAGACTGTTGATTTAGATAGAACTCCTCTCAATACTGCTAAGGTGACTCACATTAAGGATAAAGAAATATAAATTATATCCAGGGCCATCCTTTGGGCTGTGTTACCAGTGCGACCATGACAGGTCCTTCCCTTTAGGGTGCCCCACTGCCAAAAGTTGCTTTGTTTTGAATTAATTATAAAATGCCATCTGAGCTACAAAGGATTTATCTTGTAAAAACAAATACCCTAGTAACACTCAAGCTGTTAAAGCTCATATCCTCCGATATGTAAACATTAACAGATGGATGACATGCTGCTGGATATGGCCCTTTCTCAATGATTAAGAGTCAATCCGAACTAGTTTATGGTTTCCGAAGAATTTGGCTGATGAAGACTTTAGTTGGAATTAATTTATTGTCTATGTATTCCATTTTAAAATAATGTTGTTCATCCTATGACCAAGATGATGCTGGCGGAGGTCAGCGAGGTGTACCTCGCAGTCTGGCTGGAAGCTTGGTGGTTCATTTTAGTCCATCCTAAGTCCAGGGTGCAGGCATTGGACAGTGTCTTATCCACATCTTATGGTTTGGAGTTGGCAGCAGTTCATCCTCTGTGATCCTCCACTGCAGTGGGATGAGCAAGCAACAGTGGGTGCGGTGTCAGGTCTTGGAGTTTATTTACATGTCCAAAATAAAGGGGGGTCTGGCGTCTTCGCGGTGAATCTGGGCTCTGTGTAGGAAGGGGGAGTGTCCATGAGATGGTCCAATCCAATGAGAATCTGCATTACAAGAGGATGTGTGATCAATAGAAGATCGAAACGTCAACACTCACCTCATGGCTCAGTTCAAAGGATACATATTTTAAGGCTGCATGTTTTTATTTGTTGCTAGAAACAGAGTAGGCTAAATATTTAAACATTTTTATGAAATATAATTTGTTAAGTCTTATTTGCTAAAACTAGAAGCCCTCCGGTGTGACATCATATACTGGTCAGTTGTGCAAAAAACATTTTGTACTCAAAGCCTAGCGTTAGTGCCCCTTTACTGTACTGGCAGATTGTTTTCACTTCTTATTAACTTAATTCAAAACGTTAAAAATGTTGGTCTGAAAAAGTAATCCAAAGTATTACGATTATGTTACTGACCTTGAGTGACAATTCAAGCAAAGAATGCGGATCACATTCAGGGGAAAAAAGGGCTTAAAAACACAAGGAAAAACAAGAAATACCTGGGGAAACAATCAGTGAATGAGGAACACCTGGGGAAACAATCAAGGGGAAACCAATCATAAAATGAAACTACAAAGGACTACAAATATTTACAGGAACTAAACAAGAATTACAATATAAAAGACAAGACCAAAAAACAACAGGGATTATGATACCTTGCGTAATCTATCAGAATGCATTACAAATGACAGTTTACAGCATGTAATCTGTAGTGGAATACATTTTAAATGTAACCCACCCAGCCCTGTCAGTGATCAGTAAATTGTTATTCTTTGTTGGTTTCAGATTTGTTGCCAGGGATTTCCTCTATTTTTAATATTATAATAATTTTTTTCAGATATAAGTGAATTCTTTCTTTGCTATGGTGGTTTTGTGTGTTTCAGTTAACTGTTTTGCAAAATTGGTTTTGCATTTTTGTATAAGATTTACATTCACTTTTATGTATTTGGCAGATGCTTTTATCCAAAGCGATTTACAGTGCAGTTTGAGATCAAATTTAAATATCATATACAAGTTTTATTGTTAAGATGACGGTTATTAAAGGAGGTAAGTAGGGCTTCGCATCCTTTAACTTGCCCATGCTTGGGATGGCCCTTACTGTTTCTACATTTCCATATATTAATTTAGCAGATGCTTTCTTACCTAAATGCTGTGTCTTAGAGCTTTTATTTTTTTTTCCAATTAGACCACAGGTGGACATATATTTTGTAGAATGAGCAATATACAACTTATCACACAAGAAGAGAAGAAAAAGAGTGGCCATTAAATGTGATCTATGTGCTGTATTATTGTGCCTTAACTTTATTTGTGCCTAACCTCTAGTCCATTTGAACTTCTTTTCTAGGGCATGTTATTGCATGTTCTGCTTTCACCATTACCTTTTTCCCTTTTTACATTATGGAAAGTTGGATTCAAGATGTTTATTTTTTCAGTTTGTTTTGGATTTTGAAATCATCTTGCACTGAGTTTATGCATTTCTTGAGGGGAAATTGTGTATTAAGGCAGTAACTGGCCTTCATGTACTTACATAGACTGCCTGTTTATGTATTTTTAAATTGTAAACCCATTTTCTTCTGTGACTTTGACAGTTCCTCTCACCTTGTACTCTGCTATTGGGACATTTGCATCAAAATTGTGCTCAGGACAAATAATGGAAATAAACAAGTTATTCCTGATGACTTGAGAGAACGGCACCTGGGATTTTAGGGTTAAATTCGTTGATATATTAGTGTGTTGACATTGCCGGAGCTCTTTGACATCCTTATATGCTGCTCTCAATTAAATTTTGCCCTCCTCCTCAAAATGGGTGGAGGTGATGGTGTCCTTGAGCATCCAACAGCATTCACCTAGATTAGTTTCCACAGTGCTGTGCCCCATTTCTGGGAAACAGCTCTGGGACCAGGAGTATGTGATCTCTCAACAAGAAGTCTAAATGTGGAAATAAGCATTTATGGATTCTTTTCATAAACACTCCTCATGTATTATCCATGAAATTGTACATGTTGTGAGGGGAAAACCATCACTTACGTACCGCTCAGTTTGCCTATGCATTACTTTCTCTTGAATTAGAGTTGTTTATAAACTGTGTTATTGATATTATGGTGTCTTGAACATGTTGTTGGCTTGTATAAATCAAAATACACCTATTATGTTTACTTATCGAACTCAAATACAGATCCTCAATTAGACTGTTGTGACCAAAATAGTCACAGGTTTCATCTGAACTGTTCCGGAAATGCTAAATGCAAATAATAAATAAGAAAATGCTTCCCAAAACCTATGTATTTGATTTAATGTCGCCGTGGCCATATTTTGTTATACACTGTATAATTTTCTTCATGATTTTCAATGATGAGGACAATTTGTCATCTCTACAACAGTCAAGCAAGTTTTTCAATCCAAAATACCCACGATAGGAGAGCATGTGCTATCCCTGATTTGTCTTAGCTACAACTTCCATAGTTATATTGAAAAATTCTGTTACAGTTTACTGTGATAAATGTTGGTAAGGACCTTGATGTGAAGATGTGAAAAGTCTTGTAATAGGTGCGGGTGCAAAGCAGGTTTTTTTCTCTTTACCTCAGCTCTGTTTAGAATATTGTGGTTCTTCAGTTGTGAAAAGTCTTGTAATTGGTGTGGGTGCAGAGCAGGTTTTTTTCTCTTTACCTATTCTCTGTTTAGAATATTGGGGTTCTTCAGTTGCTTGACATTGTCGAATTGCTTCAAAACGCTTTAAAATAAAAAATTCTCATGCAGATATGTCAAATGTGTCACATGCGCTATGATATTGAGGGAAGCCCAATTTAATCACTCATGTGAGCCGCTCCACATTATCCTGTCACGGAGCTCGTAACCCTGTTGACGCACGTGCACACAGATCGAGCCAGGGACGGATTAACCCATTGGGCAGTTGCCCAGGGGCCATGTCATAATGTCATGGTCCTGTCACCTTGTCAGGTTGGGTTTTGTCTGACGGGACTGTGACATCACTGCCCCATGTTCTGTCTTGTTTTTCATGGCCTGTCTTTGAGTTGAGCGCATGACCCCGGTGTGAGTTACCACTGTGTGCCCTCAGGTAATGTCTTCGGTAAACTGTCACCTTGTCAGGTTGGGTTTTTGTCTGATGGGACCGTGACATCATTGTTCAATGTCTGTCTTGTGTTTGTTCTTTGTGTGAACATGGGTCTGGTTGTGAGTTACCACTGCGTTCTCTTGTTCGTGTCCGGGGCATGGTGTCTAGATCCTGACCACCTGTCTGGTTCCTGTAGGTGTGCTCTACCGAACTGCCGCATCCAGCTCAGCTTTATCCCTCTCAGCTTTATCCCTCTCCTAGGCTGATTAGCCCGATTGGGGGCCGGCCGTGCCCATGCATGGCCCTGCCCTGCCCTCCTCCTCATCACAGTAGTTTTATGTGAATGTAGTCCGTAGTGACTGTTGTGGGTTATCATTATAGAAAGCTGTTTGATGTGAAGTAACTTATCTCACTCTCTCTGCCTAGTTAGTCCTATCTTGTGTGTCTATTTGGTTGCCCGTGTCGGGAGTGTGGTTGTTTGATGCATGCTTGTTCTCTGTGCTCTCGAGTCTTCAATGGAGGATTCCTACAAATGTGCTCCAGACATCCATAATGCACACACTCGCGTACAAACACACTCTTCATAGATTTGCACATTGCACAACCTTGTTCAGCCGAATGCGTGCTGGATGACTCGAGTGTGTGCTCAGGGAATCTGCGTCTCACAGGTGCAGCATATTTATTTCTACAGAAAGCAGCGTCTGATTTACAAAAGGCTTCCAACAACAAAGATAAGGTGCAGTTGTCCTGGCTGTGAACAAAGCTGATGGTTTATATTCATATAAGTGACAGAATTTGTGAAACAGTATAGAGGACTGCATGCATTTAATGTTTAATGATAAAGAGAAAGGTGCCTTAATACCCTAACTATGTGCACGGTAAACTTTTGTAATATTTGGTTAACCGCGAGAGTATACAAACGTTTATTCTGCTATTTGTCTGGAGTCGGGAATCAAGAATGTTTATTGCCACGGATGGGTCAAACACAATCACAGCGGGGGATAAAGTGCCCAGTGAGCTATGAGCCTAAATAGCACAATAGGCCTACATAAATCTTCAAATGATAAAATGACATTAAAGTTGATAAAAAAAAAAAGAATATCTGCCACTGCCTATTACATAGTAGGCCTCAATGAAAAATGCGTAATTCTGCCCAGGCAGGTGCACTTTCCATGAAGCAGCGAACGCTACGGATTATAGGATTTCTTCTGGATGCTTTTGTGGCATTCCCAAATGGAGGAAACATGAAACAAAATTTAGTTAAACCTGCCTACGCCACCCTGGGGGAGAGCCAGGGAAATTCTCCCAATAAGGGCACACAAGTTTTAACTATTGAAGGCAAAGAAATAAGAGAAAAGGAGACGTGAGTATCAATACAAGAAATATATATTTTATTGACACTTAAAAGCATATAGTTATAGATTGTCTCTCTCACATGAAGCACAATAATTTTTTTTAAACTAGCAATTCTCCAGGGCCAGGCTTAGCAGGAACAAGGCAGGCCAGCCGCAACACAGGAGGTCATCCAAACCCACCTTAAATTCACACCAAATCGTCAAACACCACACACCATAAAATTGTGTCGGCACACTTAACATACTTGTGAAGCACACCACCAAATCAAGGCAGCTAGCCTCCCCTGCTCCCCACCAAGACCTCACTGGCTCCTGGAGAACAGAGAAACAGAAATTAGCCCGGGATTACAAAGATATAACAATATAAAATGACACAGCAACAACAGACACCACATCAAGAATAAGGTGACAGTGTGGAAAAAACTAACCTAAAATAACAGGTTTGAGGCAAAAAAATTCATTAATTTAACAAACAGCCTCTCACACTATATGTGGTCACAAAACAATTATACTCAACCAAAAAACAAAACAGAAATAGCCACAAAAATGGACACTACAGCAACAAATAAAGAAAACAAAAAAAGAAAGACACAGCACAAAGCAAAAAGGTTAAACCAAAAACTACACAAACAGGAGCTGATATGCAGCAAAGTAAATGTGATGCTCATCAACAGACAGCCCAAGCGAGCCGCAATGCTAGGGATTTGTCCCCACGCTTACCTTAACAAAAAGACCAGAGTTAAATGACATCTACTGAGCCCAAATGTGAAAAATGGAGAGGCATACTTACGATTGGGTCGAGCAACCACCAGATGCAAAGTTGTACGATTGCTCACAACAGGTACCGCAGCTCATCAACCACCTGCTAAGGTTGCTGTTACTGTGAACATAATACAAGAAATACCCCCACAACATGCGATCTAGAGATTAAAAAAAAAAAATAAGACATACCTGAAAGTTACCACCGCCACCAACTCGCCACAACGCACACGCCACCAGCTCCGCTCTAATCAAACTTTACATAAGCATATTAGCCTTGAGATGTTCACATCATTACACCGTGAGCAAAGCCTCAACATACCTGAATGGGAACGAAAATGGAAATGCCAGGAAGCGAGGAACCCAGAATCACCAGGACACGTATACACCCCTCAAAATAAGGGTCCTTAAATAGTACGGTAGATCCCACCTCATTTGTCTGCCAAAACCATACCCCAACCTGGCCAATATCATGGTTAAATCACTTATCCTGCCACACTTTGATTTGAAATGATTCAGCATTTAACTTGTGTAATTATTGACTGCACACCAGAGCAAAAGAGGGAAAAACACTTACTGTTTATCAAGTGCTGAAACTTTGCCAGATGAAAAACAATCTGGAATCATGTGTAACATTCACATTAAGTCGTCTTTGCAACCTGAACTTCATCAGAATGTCGATTTGATTTGACACCAGCGTTGATAAAGATTGATGCAGCCAACAAATGGTGAAAAACAACACAGTTGTATCAAGATGTGCTAATAATTATTTTAATAATTTTATTATTAAAGTAATTAAAGTTAACAGTGTCTAAAAAAAATGCAACAGTCCTGCGAGGTATGCTGAAAAATTACCTTGCAGGACATCCATCTTGTGCATGTTTACCTTGTTGCCTCGACACACATGTGAACAGCCCGTAACTTGCTTTATAGCCTATCTAAAAAACTGACCCGAACCTGGCCCAAAACCTGTAGGTTTGTCGGGTACCGTCGAACTCAACGGGTTGAAGACCTCTAAACACATGCTGAATAACTGTATAGTGATATTGGTATTTGAATACCATGCACATCCCTATTAATAACGCATGATTTTGGACTGGTTCATAATGAAAAAGTACATATAATTGGCCATGTAAGACATTGTTAAAATATTTTCGTCCTTCAATTTGAAAAATCCAACCAAATCTGGCAAGCGTACTGTAGCACAATCAGAGTGAACGTAGTCATTTGACACATCATGGGGGCCTTCATAGTGTACCAGCCCATGGGCCTCTCAGTTCTTAATCCTTCCTTGGATAGAGCACAGTGCAACTTCAATCTCTGATGGAAAGAATATACATTTTCGCATTGTATCGATTACATAGCATCATTGGTTAATTTATCAATGCATCAAACCAGATAGATGGATCATTGCACCCCTATTATTTATGCATTTACAAAGTTGTCAATTTTTCAATTCATGCCAATGCATGCCCAATGTAAAATCTGGGTTCAAAACTAGTTGAGAACCAATGATAGAACTCTAAGGGGTGAATTCACTTTGAATGAAATACAGATACTGGATGAATTGCAGTCTGGATATATGGCTAGCAGTGCTGAGTAGTAATGCAATCTGGATTACGTAATCAAATTTCAATAATCAAGTACTAGTTATTATTAATAAAAACAAAATACTTTTAATAAGATTAGTTACTTTTTATGGATTACATGATTAAATATTAATCAGGCAAAGGCTGTAAATTGTTCATCATTTATTGATGTATTTATCCCTCTAATTCTTCTTTTTAAATATTTGAAAACTTTCATTCTAAATCAGCCTCCAGCTGATATACGTTCAGTAAGTCTCTGGGTATTTTCGAATGGTAAAGGTGGAATTGCCGAACTAACTGCATTAGTATGGTAAAGTTATTTTTATAAGAGTTGCAATTTGCTTTTGTACTCCACTTCAAAAATGTACATGAATGTGATTTTGTGCAAAGTTTTGAGAAACATTTTTTAAGTGCCTTTTTTAATTTCACTCAGAAACAGATAGCGAGTAAAAAATACACACAAAATGTATATAAATTCTCATATTTTCATCCATCAAGTAAGTTCTTTTCTAAGTGCATTTAAGCAACCTAGTCAAAATGGTCCACCTCAAATGCATGTGATATCAAATAAACTAGAACAGAAATAATCATAAATCAATCAGATTAGATTAAAATGTAATCCAAGAGATTACATTCCAGCTACAATTTAAGTAATACAATTTTTAATAAGTACCAGATTACAATTTAGAAGTAATTTACCCTGCCAGTAATAAAACAGTTCTCCATCATTTGATATATTACTGCTACCATGATCACTAGAAAATGTTCACATACTGTACCTCTCTTTTCAATAAAATGCAAAGCATAGAGTTTAGTGAATATAGCACAATATATAATAAATGTAATTTACAAATAGAGGTGTGTTTTTGCTCTCAAAATAACAATCAAACTTTTTTTCTGCTATGAAAATAAATGTAGGTCTACATAAAAAAATCCCTCAACATTATTCAGCATGTTGTTGTATTACGTTTTAATATCTTGATTGCATCAAATGCATACAAATTTGTAAATGTAAACACAATGTGTATTAACAGGGGAGACAGGTCTCGAATAAGATGACACTGTCAATCACATAGGATCTCATTCATATAAATGTATATTTTCACAGGTAATTCTCATTGCTGTCACCTTTGAATTACATCATCCTCAGGTGAGGCTGTCCTCTGAGAGCGAGCACTGAATAACTGTCGGTGTTTCCTGGATTACATCTTCTAGAATGATGGCAGCCTTTATATTTATTTGCAACCCACTTTGGTAATGTGATGTACAGTATTTCTGAGTGAAACAGGATATTCTTAGAGGAAAAAAATGTAGGCTGGGACTTATCCATTCACAATAAGGCTGTGTATTAAGAAAGTAAATATGGTCAATTCTGATTTCATGTTGACTTCAAAGGCTCAGCTACACTGATGCTGTTCTCAGGAAGCCTGTGCTATATCTCTATACATTCCAGTATGACAGTGTCTGTTCAACCTTTTTATTGCATGTTGACATTTCGCAACACTGCAAATATCCAGTGATACTGCTAATGTGGGCTTACACCTCAGATCAGGTCCAAATATACAAGAGATAAAATTGTGCAAAGTAGCCTATTTATGTGTGATGAGACGTGAATGGCCTTCAGTGTCAGATAAACAGTGTTTCAATTGAATGGCTTTTCCTTCTGGAGAAATAAAACAGTTCTCTCATTATAAAACATGTTTGCTTGCCCAGAGGCAGGCAGTGGACTTTATCTGTCCTTCTTATGACCAGATTCTCACTGAATAACTCAGCAAACCCCAACTTGACAAGAAATTTTGACAGAAAACTTATCAGGAACATAGTAACAGTTTTCCTCAGTCTCAGATCTTTTTATGCCATTTGTTAAATCCCAAGTTTGTTATTCCTGCATCGCTAAACAGAATTGCAAAAATAATGACTGTTGTAAACAGGTTTCCAGAACAACACTTGACCACATGTACAGCCCACTGCTTCACAGATCTGAATGGTTGAGCCAATGTTGCTGTGTCAGGATGGTTGGGAAGGTCAAACAAGCTAAACAATATTTTGATAAAGCCACATTGTTTGCACTTTTCAGGGATATCAACTTTTGAATGGTTTACTTTTTGTCTTTGCATATTAAGCTTGTATACCAGAAATATTTTAACATGGAAAATATTACACGCTTCAGCTTTAATGATTCGTCAAACTATGTCTGGAAAGGTCTGTCTCCTCCCTCGGCCTGCACAATGCCCCCAAGAATTGATTTGAGCAGTCAACATAATTAAACTTACTGTGTATTGACATGTACGATCAATAGTGAGGTAAAATAGAGGTCTGGATAGTGAAGCATGCAGAGACTACAGTGGAATCTACAGATTAGGGTGTACTTGTGCATTCATGGTACCACTTATAGCCAAAGCATGTATGAGCTCTCTGTTTATAAGTCATGATCTTTCATTAAAAAAATTATTTAGCAATCACCATAGTAATCACCTCAGTTAATGCAATCACATACTGTTTATTCTAATGAGTATTTTATAAAGGCAAACATCACTAGTTCTATTAAAAAAAAAGTAATTAAACTTTAGCACAGAACTCATCCCAGACCACAAATGGAATGACTTGTTGAAGAGAGGTGCTACTTAAAAAAACAAAAAAGAAAGAAAAAAAAAGAATATCATGCTCTTTTGACTAGCAGCTACCTAGTAATGCCCTACCAAAAACCCTGAATACCCTAGCAACTGATTTATCATTTCTGTGTTTTTCTATGCAAGCCTGATTTGTTGTTCATTTCTTTGTTCACTTGGTTGTAACATGGTTTATCATTTGACTAAATTGATGATCAGAGGCATTCTTCTGACCTTAACATACTGTAAATTGCTGTGTGCCTTCAAAAGCATGAAAAACCGATACACAGTATGCAGAATGTAGCCTTTCATTATCTCCTACATTCTTATTACACTTTCTTTCCACATCATAGTCTCTTCTACCCTCAACATATGTGTTACATGCACTAGTGCACTTTATGAAAGACAGGCCAATGGGAGTATCATAACACCCAGGTGAATTCATTAACTGAGATTTGTGAGATTCATAAAATAGATTAAGAAACTGGAAGGGCAAAATATGCTGTAACATGGCCATCGCATTAACTGCACTCATCAAAAAACTGAGAATTGCCTAAAACACAGCCGCTTTAATTACAGCAGAATGGCATGTTGTTAGCTCAATGGCTTTTTAATCATTGCTAATGTAATTACAGCTGGAGACTGGGTAATGTTCTTTTAACAGTCACTTTAGAAAGCTGGTCATATGGTAATCTGTTAGACTGCTCAGTTGACATCAGTTATAGTTTGATGGCTGTGGACATCTCATTTTAGAATCAAACTCAGCAGCAACTGTGGGACATTTGGAAATAAAATGAGACACAGAGAAAAAAAATAGCGAAGTAATCTGCAGAAAAATTACATTGCTTCTCACTGACCTAGCGGCATGCATACGAGGGTAAGGAGAATAAACAGTACATGAAAAGCTTAATTTCACTCTCGTGTCTATAAACAGCTTGTAAACGATAATTTTCATTCAAACGTTAGATGTGTGACATAGTTACTTCGGTTTTGGGAAACAGTCAAATTATATTTTATTAACTAGTCAGTAAAAGGTACATTTCTCGAACGATGCCTCATAATGTGGTGGTTAAGCAGTAAGTTACGTTGTTGTATGGTACAACGACTTAACTCAATGCTTAACCACCATAGTACGAAGCATCAGTGGAGAAAATTAACTAGCTAGTCATGACTGTTTCCCAAAACCGTAGTAACTATACTGCCCTACAAAGGCAAAACGCCGTAACATCATGTTTGGTCAAAAAGGAGTTATGTCATTTTTGGGGTATTCAAGACCTCCTTTATCATGTGAATAAATATCGTGAGTCAATTTGATTGTTTTAACGAGAAATTAAAGGGCTACGACAACCGTAACTTCTAAAACCATACCAGAAACCACAGCAGAACGCTGCAACAGTTGTTACGGCTCTTAGCCTTTGTTCCGGCACGCTGAAGTTGAGTTAAGGTGTTCTGACTTTGTTTCGCCTGGCATCAAGAGAGATGTTACGGTGCTCTGGCTTTGTCATACTGTCAAAGATTACCGCTCTTTTATTGACACCAAACCGCGTAACATACACACGACACATCTGAAATAAAGTGTAGACTGCCGACTGCTTGTTTGTATTATTACTCTGTGATAGCGTAATGGCCCATTACTCTCGTGGAAAAATGTTGGTGGAGATGGCCTTGAAACGCAGACATCAAGAGCAAGGTAAGAACATACCAAAAAGATTATGAATTTGATTAAAACATTATACATTTTCGATTGTATTCTGCTTAATTCAGCTAGCTTGTGAGAACAACATACCACCACTTAAGTTAGCTGGCCAGACAAACTGCTCGAAGTATGCAATCAGAAATAAAGCAAGGTGAAGGGTTGTCATAAATGTTGTTATTTTCGTTCAGGGCGATGGTTCAGATCTGTCAATGTCAGTGACAGCCTGGAGCTAGCTAAATTTAATCTGTGTCACGTAAATTAGAGCTAACGTTGACGCTGACATTCGCCTCACATCAGATGCCGAAAACCAAATATTAAATACAGAGGCATCCTACCTTTCCATGCAATCCGATATAATCCATAGAAGATAATCCATAGCAATGCACGTCATCTGCTGTATCCACAACAATCCATACGTGTTTGAGCCATATTTCTTTCTTGCAGGTGTTCACGTCAGATTTTACAGCTAGTTATCGCTAACGTCCGTACAAAGTAGGCTAACCTAAATAGTAAAAGTAATTCAAACGGTATACTCAATTCGGTATACTCTGTCTATATTATCTCAGAATTAAAAAGTAGTAATCCAAGTCGAGTTCGTTGACTGAGCATCTTGAGCAGTTTGGTGGCCCTTAACCCTTAACCCTTTAACTGTCACCCCTCCCCCTTTTTTCGCATAGACATGAAAATCACTATCCAAACTTAAATGGTTGTATTTCAAGAATGCTTTGTCATATATACCTATGGACAAGTTGTGTTCCAAATTTTAGGTTGATATCTCAAAAAATTAGCTTTCAGTAAGATTTTATTTGAGGCAGTAAAAAACTTGGAATGAGCAGTCTAATCTCTAATGTATTGGTCTACTGTTTAATTAATTATTACTCTATATCTTGCATTTAAATACATATACCTTTGTATTCAATTATAATTAAATTATCTTTATTGTGAAAATATTTATTGTATTTATTCATACTGTACATTACCGTACTGCAAAGTAACTTATCTGTCATACTGTTTAACTGTGTTAGTGTTGCCGCACTATCCTGATCATTATAGCACTAAATAGGAACAACCAAAGGTCTTCTATATAATTTAAAACAAATATCGTGATGACTAGACCTTGGTTAGGTGTTCTTATAATGGATGTAATTATGGTGAACAGCAAGTAAATATTGATTATATGTCAGTTACTGCCTTTTGCCTTTGCATGATTCCTGATTTTTGGCACATGATACAAAGGCAGAGTACAGTAACTGCCAAACAAGGGTCAAAGGTCAATTTTGAGCTCAAGATTTTTTGCATACAAACATTTATTCAGTATAGCAACTAGTTAGGAGGAGTCCTACCTATAATACTTTTGTCTGGACAAAACAGAAACTTTAAAGTCATTTTTCTCAGTTTCACACTCTAGTGAGTTAAGGTCTTTTGCTTTTGCAGGGTAGTATATTGCACATACATCGTTAGAACCATGTTGGTTCAACAATAGAGCTGTTGTTAATGACGTTACACAGGGGGTGGAGTAATAACTTAAATTATAGTAACTCATTTACACATACAACACAAAAAACGTTTAATGTGAGAAAACTGCAGAAGACACGAAATTGGTGTGCACCGTGTAATGAGACTCATCATTGCCCTCCGATGCAAGTGCCCTTTGGAGGCTGATTTATCCGAAAACGATACTTGTGCGTTAACATGGACACTGAAGCTGTGTTCTCCAACAGAAACAGCATGTTAAAGCAATCTTAACAGCCTTTAATTCCTTAAATGTCTGCATTTGCATTTACATGACACTTCAGAGCCGTGTTCTGCTTTCTGCAAACCCCAGAATAAGTCTTTTTTTAATGCATGTAAACATCGTCAAAGTGTTGACAGAATGAAAGATGTATATGGAACAAAAGATATAGAAGCCTCAGTGAAGTGAAATGATGTACACACAGCAAACTAACAAGGAACTATGCTTCTAACCACAGCGGATGTTTGTTGGAACTACGGTTCCGGGAAACACCAAATCGTTGAACTATGTTGGTAATGATGGAACTTACAATCATAGCTGGCTAATTATGCTTTTGGGAAGCGGACGCCTGGACAGGTTGCTCAAAACAAACAGGAATTTTGGTAAGGTTTGGTAAATAAGGTTTAATTCATTAACATTAGTTAATGCATTAGGTATCATGACAATTAACAATATATTTTTTTACAGGATTTATTAATCTTTGTTAAAGTTAGTTAAGAAAAGTGCAATTGTTCATTGTTAGTTCATGCTAGTTCATAGTATATATATATATATATATATATATATATATATATATATATATTTTATCATTTAAAAGTAAATACATTTATTAAAATAAAGTACATTGTGTCCAAATAATTTTTGGGGTCACTGTAGTATGTATTTAATTCTGTTTGTGGTCAAAATCAGATTCACAGTCATGCAGCAATTTATTTGATTTTCAGAATCACAGTGTTTGATAAATTTAGCTAGTTATTCAACTCCTGAAACCATCAGCCACTGTTAATTCTGTTCAGAGGCTCTGTCTATTTGCCATGTACCGCACTGCTGTTGCTATCTACTTTAAAATCCTTTAGCATTAAATAGCATAATTTAACTTACTGTACCTCTGCTATTGCAGGCTCTTATGAACTGGAGATGACTGCTCTGATTTATTAGTTATACTTAGGTTTTAAAATAATAATTTTAACAGTAATTTCTTGCTAAATAATTCCAAGACTACGCACAATTTAGTTTAAACATGCATTTTTTTTAATCTATTGTGAAATCGGGAGGCAATGTGGTAACAAACTGACAATTGCAATTACAAAAACATAACATTATCTTATTCTGGAATGGAAAAAGTTTTTAAACACACTGTAATCTTACAGGTGGCACATATATGGAAACATAGATGAACAAATAACCACAGACAATTTTGCCCGAGGTGGACCACTGATATTAAAATTAATTTTTACACCCAACAGATATAGAAAATGAAGTACAGAAATACAATGTTCTCAAAGCCACAAGACTAAAGAAGTTATGTTTCAAATTTGAAGATGATCTAACAAAAAATGAGGTTCCAGCAAGCTTTTTTCTCAGTAAATCGCTGGAAGTGTACAGAGTAAAATTAAGGCTCCACCTTTCAAGACGACACAAAATCTGACTGCACTGCTTGGCTATTATGAATAAAACTATGCCGCATTTTTAAAAATAGACTTTGGAGACATGCTCATTTTAACGAAATTCTAAAATATAGTTTTACAACATGAATGCTGCTCAGATTGCACAGTTTGTTGAAGAACGATGACGAAGAGTAATTCTTTAAGGCAAGATATAAACAATGGAGAATATATCAATATTTCTCAGATGTATCACTTATATGGACAAAAAGTGCTATTGGATGTTTCACAATGAACACTTGCCATGGACAATTGACCAATGTGTGGCGAACTGGATTCATCTGGCGATCGCGTTTTCATAACAAATGTATGAAGTCCCTTTTTGATATTGCATGTTTTCATTTGTACTCCTGCACAAATAACTAAATTGCTGTTTCTGGAGCATTGCTGTTGAACCCTTAGACCTTTGAAAAGATGTATCATTTGTTAACATTAATTACATATATAGAAGGTAAATTATATATTAAATGTAAGCAGAGTGCGGGGGAATTGCGTATCAACAGGTTAATATCCATCTTTATAGTGTGTTTTACAATAAATACTGTACATCTCTATGTTTATGGGTTTTGGTCAGTTATTTGTTGCCATTTATGGGACCATTATAATTGTGTATTTATGTGTCTGTTTTACACTGTTGAATCACATTAAACATTAAATTTGATGGCGAAAAAAGAATAAAAGTACTGTGGTATTACTCTGTATTACATGGTACTATGGTAATACCATGTTTTTGTGCTTGTGACATGGTAATACCTGTCACGACACAACACAGACACAGAAAACATGATGAACCCAATCGCAGGAGCTTTATTGAAGAGAATAATTTTCAGGTAAGTCAAAAGTGATGAGGGATTGGTAACTTAGCTTAGAATGACAGAGATAGTGTTTCCAGGGAGAATGCTGAAGGATCGCCACTCCAGGACGAGGAAGGAAGATGAAACCTTGGGATGTGGAGGATGAGGGATTCAAGGGCATGAATATAGCTTCACATAGGAATTCCTACAAGCAGGTGAGTCTGAGCATCCCTTGCGGAGACTAGACATTGAAGGACAGGGTCAGAAAGCTTGGGAGGCGGCCACAGACCAAGGACAGTGTCAAGAAGCTTAGGAGGTGATTTGGTTGCAGGAGGTGGAGACTTAGGGGGCGGAGCTACAGGCAGATCCAGAGGTGAGCAACAGGAGTATGAGGTGGAGACCATGGTGGAATAGGCTGAGCTGTAGGAGGTGAAGTTTCTGGGGTTGAGGGCGGAGCCATGGAAGACTCAGAGGGCGGAGCCGAGGGTGGCTTGACAAAGACAGACGGAGCCAGGAGAGGCTTGATGAGGCAGGCGAAACCAGGAGAGGCTCTAGGGGCAGAGCCATGGAAGGTGAAGCCATGGAACGTTCGAGGGGGGGAGCCATGGAAGGCTCGAGATGCAGAGCCAGGGAAGGCAGAGCCATGGAAGGCTCAAGGGGTGGAGCCAAGGAAAGCAGAGCCATGGAAGACAGATCAACGGGAGGCTAACCATGGCAGACATGGGCGCTGGCTCATTTACTGTGGCAGGTATGGGGACTGACTCGTTTACTGTGGCAGGCATGGGTGCTGACCCATTTACCACCATTCACCACCATGGTCGTTGCCGCTGAAAGCGGTGGGGAATCGACCACCGGAGCTTGAAGAGGGTTAGCCCCGCCCAAAATGTATTTAGGGGGGGATGTTGGGAGAGGAGTCACCTTTTGGGTCGTGGTGATGGGAATGACCTCCTCTGTCCAGCGTGTCGGTGATGATGAGGGGTAATGGATCACCAGTGTGGCTCACACATATTCCAGAAAAGAAAGGTTCCCCACCTCCGGAAGGGCTATACTCCGTTTGAAGGTCAGTCCCATAAAAAAATGTATCTAAGGTATGAGTCAGATACTGTGGTTTTAGCAGCGAGTTGACAAAACTTGGTTGAATATTCCTGAAGAGGAAGATCTTGTCTGAACAACTTCATAAACGTGCCAACAGTCATAAGAGGGATTGGTAACTTAGCTTAGAATGACAGAATTTGTTTCCCAGGGAGAATGCTGAAGGATCACCACTCCAGGACGACAATGGAAGATGATGAAACCTTGGGATGTGTATGATAAAGGATTCAAGGGTACAAATATAGCTTCACATAGTAATTCTGACAAGCAGGTGAGTCTGAGCGTCTCTTCTGGAGACTAGACCTTGTTGGAGTTGTGGGGTGAGTATTTATGGAGGGAATGTGATTGAGTGCTGGATTGGGATCAGGTGTGAGCGATTAGTAATTCAGGGAGAGAGAGCAGAGTGCGGAGTGAGAGAGGGAGTCCGGTGTGGATGTGACAATACAATGGAATTTATTTCTGCCTAATTTAAATAAAAACTATTTGTCATAAAATATATAATGTCAATTATGTTTAGAGAGTTTATCTTAGAACTTTTAATGGTGGATATTCCTTTCTGCCCTGGTCGTGTTTTATAAGGAGATGATTCAAAAGTTAGGGTGTTAATCAGTGTTGCCAACTAGTTTCAATGGAAAGTAGCTAAAGCCTGTTCGAAAAGTCATACACTAATTAACATATTTGTGATGTCACTGCATCTCATTTACATTTGGCATTGTGTCTGCCCTTTACATGTGTTTGCTTCTCTGTGCTTACTGTACATACTGTAATATCCTATTAATTCCCTATATACAAATGTAGCAACATGTAAAGTTTGTTGCATGTTTGAATAAATTACAATGTACAGAGTTGTCTAAGTAAGTGTCTGAGGAATGAACAACTGTCAAAAAATCAAATGCATGAAAAGTAAAAATAAATGGTCAAATTAAACTCTTTAAATGTAAAACGAATGGGAAGCAAACAATACAGATTCGTGATTGGTCCATGACAATGCTGTTTGCACATGCGCAGCTCATTCACATTGTAGTATTATACATGCAGAAGAATTGAAAGGATATGACTTGAATCCAGGATTTTCAACCTTTGCAATCCTGGAATTCTTCATCGACATAAATCAAATGGCCCAGGCATCCTCATTGGTCAGAAAGGCCCCTCCTCAACCTGATCTCCTACACAGAGTTAAAAGCAGACTTCTCTTTTGTAAGGTTACAAGGACCATTTGCACAACTCTTAAGACATTTCCTCTTAATCTAGCCTTGCTAGATAATGCTGAAAATCCCTTTGAACCATGGTAACATTTGTACCTGACAAATGAATGATTATAGACTGATGGACCTCTTTAAAATGTGTGTAGCGATGTGCAATCACCTATAATTGCTAAATATAATCTTTAATTTTGTATGATTCATCTCATTCTACTAAGAATGGTAACTATAAGGTTGATAAAATGCAATGATGTGTAAAACCAATATGATTTTGTAACCAGGGATTTCAATGTTTTATTACCTACATGAATAACATCCATGAAAAAAATGTCATGTTTAGTATGTAAGCATTTGTTTGGGTACATAGAGAAAGCTGATGACAACGAATATCATATCTCTTGTACCATTTGCAAGATAAAAAGTTCATGATTAAATATGCACTATTTTTGAGCGGCAAAATAGTGAGAATCTCTAACAAAGAACCATAAATTGACTGTCGGAAAAGACAGCCCAGTCGACCATGTGACTTTGAAAAGTCACGTCTGATTGGCGCAGGACGCCTTTGGGGATGCGGACAATTTCAGTTCAAATAGTTCCAAACAGGAAGAACCTCTGTCTCTTCTCTTCTGCTTCATCTTCTGCTCCACTGACTGCGCAGACTTCGCGCTGACACTTCCCCAACTTTCGACCTAGAACCAAGCCACAAAAAGAATGCAAGGAAACACCATAAAGACATGCAAGTACATCTCCAATATTGTGCTCAAAGTGCTGATGTATTAATTAAATTATTTGGGTAATCCGATAGCAAATCAATGTATACTTAAAGAAGAATAAACGGTTCTTAAGGTATTGTCAACAGACTCCGTAAAGTTCATGTTCACTGTACTGATCGGTTATTTCACATTTTGTCACTTTTCACCAACCTGTCTCATGTATATATGTGTTAGATATTTTGTCTGTATTAAGAGATAATTGACTTTGGTATATTTTGATAAATAATCTCATCCCTGTTTCTAAAAGATTTTGCTTCAAAGCTGTACATAAATACATGTGATATTATTTTCAATAAACCATGAGAATAATATCACTCCAATAAGTGAATTAATCATAATTCACTTATTAAGCTAATTGCTTACAGTAGAAATTGTGAGCTGATACAACTAGACGTTGTATTACGATTGCAATAGTAGAGAATCTATTAAGAAAAATAATCTAGATATTTGTCAGTTATCTAATTTATAATGGTTGTCGAACGTGACTAATTCCGTTATACATTTCATTACCTAATAAGGTACAATAAGGACAGTTTAATTTAGTTCATAGCTCACATATTTCAAGACCCTAGCATACCAAATATCCTTGTAATGGTGGTAGAATGCGTGCAAAATACCCTACTTAACTGATCCTGTCCACATCTCTAAATTATATATGTAATACCCTACAACGTCTTTCTTCAGCTGCGTGCAGTCAACTGAATGTGCTGCTCAGCCTTCTCTCCTGCTCACCTCTCTCTCTGTCAATCTCGCTGAACAGAGTAGATGCAGAGAGAGGTGTGCTTCCGAGTCTGGGCAGGAAAGCAAGACCACGCGCTCGTGGGGCAGTATTGGCGACTTTCTTCTATGGAAGTTGCTAAGGTTTGTCCAAAAAGTCGCAAGATTTGTCGCTAGTCGCTTTTTTTTTTAAATAAAAGTCGCTAAAGCTGGCAACACTAGTGTTAATGGTTTGACCACTTCAAAGAAAGCAATTTTAAAAGGCTGGTTTAAACAAGATTGTTATATTTTATCGATCTGGCATTTTCAGTTTTTAGATCTTTCTATTTTGAAGCATGCTACACGCAGGTTCCATTATGCTGCGTCATAAACGATTCAGAGTTACTGCTACTGGCTTTGTCAGAGACCTTGTACAAGAATGAAACTTCTATGATACGTCTACATTTCTTCTTCTTTCTATATATTTAGTAATATTTTAGAACTTTTGTATGCTTTTTTGTATGGCTGTTTTGACTGTATCATCTGCAACCCCCTCCTCAATTTGTATAAAAATGTTGTATTATTCATTTACCTCCACCACCCGCAACTACACCCCTGTGCGCCTTCTTTTAATGCACAGTAGTATCTATGGTATATTTGTATGTGTGTTATTTGTTTGTTTTCTGTGGCTTAACCTGTACCCAAATGAAAATGATTCACCAAAAAAAAAAAAAAAAAGAAAAGAGTTGTACAGTTTAGATTAGAAGGAGTCAACATTTAGATGAAGACACACTCATTTATAAAAGTAATATTTCTCACCACTGTCACATTTGAATGTTTTTAGCCTTTGGCTATACTATTTTACATTTTAAAATGCATAAACTGCCACTTTCACCAGCTTCATTTTGATATACAACTGTCTGATATTCTGAAATAAAGCCACTTTAGTAATTTTCATTAAATTCACACAAGAATCAAAAGTATCAGTGAGCAAAATACGGGATTTAATGGTCAAAATCATAGCTGGAGGTTTTGTGCATTTTTTTTACTGCTGTCCAAGGTTTTGAATACTTTGAATATAAACTATCATCTCTTGCTCGCTGTGAGGTCAGAGACAAATGTAAACACTAAAAATGATTTGACTTTTGAATCTTTAAAATAGGTAATTTCTTGTCAGCTGATCAATATATTCCAGTTAAAAATGATCCCCTTTCAGATAATTATAATGTAGATCCTATTTAGCATCTTACTTTAAACATAATTTTCTGCCAAATAAAAAATTAATACCAAATAAAGGAGGGAAATATTTAGTAATATTATTAAGTATTAAATCATTTACATTATTACTTTGAGTTGTGCTGAGCAGTTGGTTAAAAACAATTAAATTAGTCTCAGTCTATAAAATTAGATTTCATCATGTTCAAGAACCATTTAGTAATTATCATCTTATGGGTAGCAAGTGATCAAATACCTTGCAAATACCTTCAAATTATTGGGTATGTGTCATTTTAGTAGCTATTTAGTTGCAATGTCATACCCAACTATACAGTACTTGTGGCAAAACATTTCCCACAAAGATATATTGTTGCATATTACAACTGCCAAATTGGTTATGAATTTTTATTTGAATAATAAAAAAAATTGTCATCCCATCCTGTGGACTATAGTCCAATAAAAGTATTATTATTATTTTTTTTAATGATCAAACATTGATCAAATTATCTTAACCTTATAACCTTTTAAGTTATACATTGTGTCTCACTATATTGATTCATACACAATACATTCATGCAGATGTAATTATGTTGTTTTTAAAAAAGTTTATGATTTTTGTGGATCACTCAAGAATCATGATGCATATGAATCATGAAAACACACCTATAGCCAGAATACAGTAGGCAGTTCGCTAGTATTCCATTATGCCATACCTAAAGATTTTTGAAAGTGCATCCAGGTCTCTCTCTCGTCTCACACACATTGTAAAACTGTATTAGAAATACATACAGACTGACATCCTGCAATGCAGAATCATTTTCACTTTTAGACCTGGTAAAAGTCACAGCACTAATAAGTCTTAGGACATGAATTCATCATGTCCTGTGTGAGGTTTGACCAGGTCTGATGATCATGCAGATGAAATATAAATGAGGTCTTCATTGCAGTTGTACTTATGAGCACATCTAAGATTAGATTCTCCTTACTCAATAAGAATATTTTAAAACCAAAGCAGCTGACCTCAGTACAACGTGCAAGGGCAATCGTTTGCACTGATAACTGGTCATAACAGAACGTGTTTACCCATTAACATAAGATTGCGCTTCACTGTTGATGCAGATTTCGCATTAATCGTACCCTTGACTGGGTCTGGCATGGTGTAAATCTCTGGGTAAACAGGACAGGGATTGAGGGAAGGTAAATTACTTTCCACTTTTACTGCCAGTCCCAAGATGGGTATTTCAGAATGCAGAAGGCAGCATATGCCTGCCTAATCTGTTCCAACAGCTGTGCCAAGTAGCAGGCTGCCAAAGCCTTCTGGAAGGACAAAGGGCACTGCGCAACAACTATAAACTATTTTATGTCACAGCATTCATGCAAAAGATGGATTGGAATGAGATACCAATTGGCAGCCATTAATGTCCAAAAAAAATGTATCCTTAAAATGTCAAACTCAAAACAGGACAAAAGGCAGCATTAAGGTAATGCATATGACAATGAGTTGTTTAAACCATATGATTTGATTGGTTTTGGGTGAGACAGATAATCACTATAAAACACAGTCTCCTTGGCACCAGGACCTTTTTTTCTGACTTTTCTGGTGCCCTAGGTTAGATCCCTATCCCTAAACATTTTTAGAGTTTAATTCAACAATAAAAATAGTACAGCTGAGATCGTGATGCCTTAGACTAGATTGATGATATGATTATTCAATATATTTTATAGGAGATAGAGATGTATTCAGTGCTGGGTAGTAATGGATTACATGTCATCTTTATTATGTAATTAATTTCAAGTACTTGTAATTGGATTAAATTACATTTTAAAATACTCATAATCAGATTACAGGTACTTTTTATAGATTACATGATTACATATTAACAAGGCAATGGCAGTAAATTGTTAATAATTTTTTGATCATCCTAATCATTCTCTTTTTTCAATCTTTTACATTTTTCATTCTAAATCAGCACACCTCTGATATACAGGTCAAATAATTAGAATATCATCAAAAAGTTGATTTATTTAAGTAATTCCATTCAAAAAGTGAAACTTGGATATTATATTCATTCATTACACACAGACTGATATATTTAAAATGTTTATTTCATTTAATTGTGATGATTAAAACTGACAACTAATGAAAATCCCAAATTCAGTATCTCCGAAAAATAGAATATTACTTAAGACCAATACAAAAAAAGGATTTTTAGAAATGTTGGCCAACTGAAAAGTATGAACATGAAGAGTATGAGCATGTACAGCACTCACTACTTAGTTGGGGCTCCTATTGCCTGAATTACTGCAGCAATGCGGCGTGGCATGGAGTCGATCAGTCTGTGGCACTGCTTGGGTGTTATGAGGGCCCAGATTGCTCTGATAGTGGCCTTCAGCTCTTCTGCATTGTTGGGTCTGGCATATAGCATCTTCCTCTTCACAATACCACATAGATTTTCTATAGGGTTACGGTCAGGCGAGTTTGCTGGCCAATTAAGAACAGGGATACCATGGTCCTTAAACCAGGTACTGGTAGCTTTGGCACTGTGTGCAGGTGCCAAGTCCTGTTGGAAAATGAAATCTGAATCTCCATAAAGTTGGTCAGCAGAAGGAAGCATGAAGTGCTCTAAAACGTCCTGGTAGACGGCTGTGTTGACCTTGGACCTCAGAAAACACAGTAGACCAACACCAGCAGATGACATGGCACCACATCAAGCAACGTGGATTCTGTGCCTCTCCTCTCTTCCTCCAGACTCTTGGACCTTGATGTCCAAAGGAAATGCAAAATTGACTTTCATCAGAGAACATAACTTTGGACCACTCAGCAACAGTCCAGTCCTTTTTGTCTTTAGCCCAGGCGAGACGCTTCTGACGCTGTGTCTTGTTCAAGAGTGGCTTGACACAAGGAATGCGACAGCTGAAACCCATGTCTTGCATACGTCTGTGCGTGGTGGTTCTTGAAGCACTGACTCCAGCTGCAGTCCACTCTTTGTGAATCTCCCCCACATTTTTGAATGGGTTTTGCTTCACAATCCTCTCCAGGGTGCGGTTATCCCTATTGCTTGTACACTTTTTTCTATCACATCTTTTCCTTCCCTTCGCCTCTCTATTAATGTGCTTGGACACAGAGCTCTGTGAACAGCCAGCCTCTTTAGCAATGACCTTTTGTGTCTTGCCCTCCTTGTGCAAGGTGTCAATGGTTGTCTTTTGGACAGTTGTCAAGTCAGCAGTCTTCCCCATGATTGTGTAGCCTACAGAACTAGACTGAGAGACCATTTAAAGGCCTTTGCAGGTGTTTTCAGTTAATTAGCTGATTAGAGTGTGGCACCCGGTGTCTTCAATATTGAACCTTTTCACAATATTCTAATTTTCTGAGATACTGATTTTGGGGTTTTTCATTAGTTTTCAGTTATAATCATCAGATATTCTAATTATATGACCAGCACCTAATCAGGTTTGGGGAGGGGGGCATACTTCATGCAAGTACGTGAACGCTTGGCCAACACAGCCTATGCCTGGTCCTGTTGTACATACTTTACGTACACGCTTGTTTTGCTCTGGTGGTTACAAACCTTGCACCACGAGGGGCGATACAGTTTTTTTAGGTGCCACAAAACGGAATGACAAAATTTGACTCTGTGGTCTGGTGTTTTATGAAGTCAAAAAGCCATTCCAACATGCCCAAAGTGACTGGATATCCATAGCTAGTTGCTGCATCTCCGCTGCGGATGCCTTTCCATTTCTTGGGGGCAGCTGTGGCTCAGGTGGTAGAGCGGGTTATCCACTAATTGCAGGGTTGGTGGTTCAATTCCAAGAAGTATTCTTGGGCATGACACTGAACCCCAAGTTGCTCCCAATGGCAGTCTTGCGCCTTGAACGGCAGCTCTGTCGTCATTGGTGTGTGAATGGGTGAATGAGACGTAGTGTAAAACACTTTGAATACCGCTAAGGTTAGAAAGGCGCTATATAAGTGCAGACCATTTACCATTTCTTCCTGGCTCTGACATATTGGTCCCGAACTTGTTTCCATTTTCGCTTTATCAAAATTAAGGGAAGCTGCAATTTCTTGCCAAGCTGTCAAATCGCTGTTTTATTTGAATGGAGAGGGGACGAGGGGGTTGTGAACATGTTTGTATAATCTAACTTGTTCGGCAAGACTCTCCTCAAATTGCTCAAGCTGCCATGAGAGAGGTTGACAGAAAACACTCTAGCGCCCCTTGTGGCAACGCAAACAATGCAGTGCGTACTTGCATTGGGTTATGAATTGAGCGCTGACAGATTTCACTATGCAACCATGTGTGGAATCGACCTTGTGTTGCGAGGTGCGTCTGTATTCATGTATGTTTGGGCCTTTAGTAATCTCTATTAAAAACAAATTAATATAAATTTGAGATTGAGGGGGCTAGTAGTTGCTAGTTAATTTGCTAACTAAAACACAAGCTAATTACACACTTTTAGCATTTTTTTTTCTCTCCCTTTTCTCGCCAATTTGGAATGCCAAAATCCCAATTCGCTCTAAATCCTCGTGGTGGCATAGTGACTCAATCTGAGTGGCGGAGGACGAATATCAGTTGCATTTTATTACATGTAGATTATTTCTATATAAACTTGCTTTGTTGTGTTTAGATATTGCCTGATGTCACCATTAATCTGAGAATTTCTGTAAATAAATAATAGCATTAGATTTATGCCTGCTCTCCCCTACTAATTTATATAAATATTATGCTAAATATACAACCTTTTTAAAACCTAAGAATTATAAAGTAAAAGAAAACTACAAGATATGATGTGATAGTGGAATTATATAGCTAGATACAGTATACTAATACTATTACTGTCTTAGGTGATTAGCAATTAACAACCTACATGTTTCTCGACGGTGTGTCGAATGAAGTGACATTAGGGGACTTTCTTGAAGGCCTCGGTTACCTCTGAACTTGAGAAAAGGCCTATGAGAATTTGGCAGACAGAATTTTCATGTCCCTCCCAAAGACATACGTATTAAAGGTGCATCTGTTCATTCAGTTTTTTACTTTGGAGCCGAGCGGTTGTGCGATCAGCTGGCTGAGATCACTTCTGTTCAGCGTTTACTGTTGGATCTATGGCGCATATCAGCAGCTTTCTCCTTCTCTACACGGCAGTGCAGATTTGCAGAAGACTCGACCGCCACCTTCGGGTCGGCATACCCACTCTGAGGCTGATGCCCAGATGACTGACATGCTTGCCCGGGCCGCCGTGAGCGTGGGGTTGGACTGGAACCCTCCATCCTCCCTGCAGCCCTCGTGGCAAGACGATTGGTTCCTCGGGTCTGGGCGCCGCTCACAGCCACGTCCCCCCAGTCTCTTTCTTTCCGGAGGTGCATAATGAGCTGATGAGGTCGTGGATGGCACCTTTCACTTCCCGCAACTGACCTCCTCGCTCATCCGCTCCCACTACTCTCGACGGCGGGGCAGCCCACGGGTACTTGGAGGTCCCTCCAGGTGAACAGAGCGGCTGCGATCCACCTATGTCCGGAAAATGCCGCCACCTGGCGGGATCACCCGGTGCTCCCCTCCAAGGCCTGTAGGATGACATCATCATTGACCATCAAAGCCTACAGTGCCACCGCACAGGCCGCCTCCGCCCTGCATTTCATGGCCCTCCTGCAAGTTCACTAGGCCAAGGCACTTAAAGATCTGCATTTGGGTAGTCCTGACCCCGACGTGTTACAGGAATGGTCACCCTCGTGGTCCAGGAACATCACCTGTGGTTGAAAGTGGTCGAGATGCAGGAGGTAGACAATGCCTGCTTTCTCAACGCCCCCGTCTCCCAGCTCGACCTATTCGGTGACACCATCGACTACTTTGCACAGCAATTTTTAACAGTGAAGAAACAGAAGGAGACCATTTCCCACATCATGCACCACCGCCGTTCCAGCGCGGGCCGTGATCGGTCTACTCGCCGAGGGCATCCCCCTGTGGCTTCCAAACGGCAGGCAGCTCTGGCACAATCTGGGCCCAGCTCTCAGCCCCAGCATCGAGCATTCTGCAGGAACCGCGTCTCTCGGATGTCTTCAAGGACCCGGAAGGCTACCAAGCACTCTTGAGACGGACGACCCAGGGAGCGATGACGTTTGCTCCGGAGCTGGAAAACAGACCACTCCGTCCCTCCATGGAGGGCTGGGAGGACAATCCTTATTTACAAACCTTATTTCCTTTGCTGCACCCCCTTTGGGCTGTGGTACCCACATTCTCAATAAAAGAGGGATTTCCTCATTCCCTGGGTCATCTGGCCCGCAAATGCCATTCTCAGAGCAACCCGGTGCCACACTCCGGCAGTCCCAACACCATGGACATGGACCCCTCGCCTCTGTACCCACAGCTGCTTTCCCCTGGCCGGCCGATTCTGACGAGTCTAGAGAATGCCTATACGGGAACTCCTCCTCAGTCACTAACCCGCCCCCCTTCCAGATGCGCAAAGCAAGGTAAGTGCTTCGAGCCTTCTCTCAGCACCAAAGCCTCAGGACCCGCTTTTGCCTCCTGACATGTCACTAACAGCTCCACCCCGCTGCAAAGCCCCGCCAGGTACATAAAAACGATCCTCCCCCTAGTACCCCTCACATGGAGCTTGGACGCGTGGCTTTCACTTCCCAACCCATCGCGAGCCTGTCCCTCTAGCCGAGATGAGGAAGGGTTTCTACATCCCTTACTTCATCATACCCAAGAAAGACGGCGGCTTAAGTCTGATCCTGATCTTGCAAGTTTTCAACCTTTTATATGTTTTTCAAGATGCTCACGCAAAGACACATCCTAACATTCGTCCGGCATCAGGATTGGTTCGCAGCGGTAGACCTGAAGGACATATACTTCCATGTCTCTGTCTTACCTCGACACGACTCTTCCTACGGTTCACTTTCGACGGCCAGGCGTATCAGTACAAGGTCCTCCCATTCGGCCTGTCCCCTCATGTCTTCACAAAGGTTGCAGAGGCAGACCTTGCCCCTCTAATGGAAGTGGGCATCCGCATACTCAATTACCTCGATGACTGTATTAATATCCGGAATTGCAAGATGTGGATGACTTCACACAGCAGTGAGGTGTCCATGGCAGCCTGTCTTCTTCCCAAATCCTGGGTTTCGGCACCAGTGTAGAGATTCTGAGGGTTGGAGGGAAGAAGGAAACAGGAGCCGGCATCACAGTACACATGAGGTTTTTACTCAAAATATGCTTTTCAGCAAGAAGTTCAGGTTACACACATCAGCTTCAATGACAACAGTCAACATAAACTCAATTGACTGCATATAGATGCACAAATATAAACAGCTTTTCAGCATTCAGCTCCAGACAGGGCGTGTGTGTGACTCTGTCTCTCTCTCAGTCTGGCATTCCGCCGGCCTTTTAAAGCCTGTCTCTGCCATCACTAAACAACTGTCTCATTTCAGAGTCAGTAATCACCAGATGATGGCTCTTACCACTTCCTCTCTCCCCAATGACAGACACATGTCCAAGATCCCATCTCCACAAAAACACATAATTCAAAACTCATAAGTCTATAGCATTATAGCTATATATTTTGTAATAAAAAATAATAGAAAGAACACTTGAAATTTTCACAAAAGAACGCTTGATCACCAGTATACTTTTCATCGACTTTCTTGTACCTTTACCTAAGATGAATATTTCAAACATCAAATATTGCAGACTTGTGATCATGTAATGTTTATATATTTATTGTCCTCAAAACAGTACCCCGCTCTATTTTTCGTGGCTTCGTTGGGCTTCAAAAATTAATGCATGAATCTCCAATTTTACCCTCACCCTCCTTTTTGGATCCAGTGATTTTAACTGTGGAAACAAGCCCCTTATAAACAAGTCATCAGCATCCTCTGAATAAGGAGAAGTGTGGGGTGTTCTGCCCTGTTTAAAGCAGATATGAGGAGTTCAAGTTGTATGAGGTGTACCCTCCCTGGACAAAAGACCCCTCCCCTGGGCCTATCAATGAGGATTGTGACAAATCGCTCCGTATTTGCAACGTATTTGAACTTTTTCACGTCACATGACACACCCACATCCTCTGACCAATTTCCACTGTTGCTCGTGTCACCAGAAGTCGCGAGCTCTTATTGAATATGAATGGTCTCCTGTCACATCCAATGGAAAAATCACTGACAATGTGATTGGAGCCCATGGTTGCAGGGGTGCCCCGAACTCCCAGGATGAGTTCTCGGGAGGGTGCATATGTAAATGCATTCAGCAGGAGATGCTGATGTAAACAACTCTAAACCCATCAAGTGATAGCATTCCTCATTTCCCCATTTTTCCACGTTATTATTCAGCTGCTTAACATGGTCAACATGGTGAATTATTGCTAAAATCAAGGTTCTGTTTAAGCATTGAGCTCGTGATGGAGTGCTATCAGCAGCGGTGTTTGTCATTAATGTGAAGAAGTCTTGTCGCAACATCCGACAACCCCTCGTAATTACAGCGGAAACAACTTAAAATACTCCGTCATTTTGGGGCATACAGACAAGTGTAAGACTATAAAGGGTCTTTTATTTGTGTACACTCACTATAACAACAAAACCTTGTGTTTTTCTAAAATAAAGAAAATAAAAAGGGTGCACTTTCAGCTGTCCATGTGTCCGCGAGCATATATCTGAAACATGTCTCAAAAATTAACTGAAATTCCATGAATACTTATCAAACAGACATGAAACATATGTCTAAAGAAAGCATAAAATGTCTACTTTTAAATAAAACTATTCAAATTTAAAACAAATCGTCCTCTACAATGTAATCTCTATGAAACAAAGCGATGTACAGTTTCTCCTGGCTCAGCTAATTATCCCTAATGTGATCACACCCACGAGCATACGGTAATGTGCTGAGACGATCAATGCAAATGCCCCCGGCTGCGTCTTAAAAAGCATCAAGTTCATTCACATTTCTGCATGTTTGGAAGATGGCACGATACACTGAGTGCCTCGATCCAGCCGAGGATACAATTTCGGATGAGTAAGTCATTTAGTTTTACTTACATTAGTTGACATGCTATTTTATAGAAACATGTATATATTTTACAAGTGGGACTGTTTCCAGACTTGCCAGCCAGGATTCAGAGTATTGAAATTTCAAATATAACTCCTAATAAGCAAGTTTTAGTTACATTTAAATGTTGTTTTGGCTAAAGAAGGCATTTAAATTGTATGCAGTATGATATAAATATGATATGTAAATTGGTATAAAAATAATATGAATGTTTAGATTATATTTTAACTAGTGTTTATGCTGCCTCATTATCATCAATATCTGTTCAGGTGTAAATGAGTAAAATGCACTATAAATATGCCCATATTAGAAAATCTGTGTATTATAATGATTTCTGAAGGATCATGTGACACTGAAGACTGCAGAAATGATGCTGAAAATTCAGCTTTGATCACAAATTGCATTTTACAATATATTCTAATTGAAAACTGATCTTTTAAATTGTAAAAAGAGTTCACAATATCACTGTTTTTACTGTATTTTGGATCAAATAAATGCAGCCTTGGTGAGCAGAAAAGACTTCTAAAACTTTTAAATGGTAGTGTAGGTCTAAAATGTTTAGGTCTTTATGTAAAGAAATTGTAAAGTCAGATTACTTCTTTTAACTTAAAACTTGATTTTGATCATTAAGTCTCCTCACATTCATTCTCTTTCTGTCACAATTCTCATTGATAGGCCCAGGGGAGGGGTCTTTGTCTCCTCAGGTGTGAATCATATCAATATTCATAACAATTCACCCCTCCCCACATAAGACCTTTCTAACACTAAACGTGTCTTACAAAAGTTCAATTACTATATTGTTTTGTATGAATGAGTGATCAAGATGGTTTTCACATCATTTTGTAGCAAAAACTGTAGTTCTCAAAAGTCTTGTGGACAAATGTTTAGTATGTGTTTTATGGCTTTATTTCAATGACTTAATTATAAAAAATGTTTCAGACGCACTCGCAAAGCAATTGTATTGCACATGCGTCAAGCACAAGGAAGTGTATTCCCACAAATAATGATTGATCCAATGAGAATGGTGTAGCTTTTTCAGTAACCAGCTACTTTTTCTTAGCTTTGTTCCAGTCGTGTAGTGTACTTGGTACAACCGGTTCATTTCATCTTCACTGCGAGACAACAGTGAATTTATTTAGAAAACGGAAAAGGTGAACAGCTTCCCTTCTCAATCGTTTTCTCTCAACGTTGACTACCTCCCTTGTTTCTCGCGATCACCGGACCCGAGAAACAACGCAGACAACGCTTTTCGCTGACGAGCGTGAGACAAAGGACCGAATCCAGATTGTTTTTCTCCTGACCGCTCAATGCAACAGGATTCAACAGACAACCCTGCTGAAATCACACAGCATTTCCCAAGTAAGGCTTGATATCTGGGCAGATTTAGTTTAGAAACTGTGACTTTTCTTATAAACCTAAATCATATATTTGATTGCTGAATGTTTGATGTTTTGTTTACATTTGTATGTTAACAACGATCGCTGAATATTTGATGTTTTGTTTACAACTGTACATTTAACTACGATCGCTGATTGTTGTTTGGAGTTATGAGATCGTCATTTTTGGGGAAATGTTATTTTATTGAGTGACCTGAATCAACGATTCAATCGTGCTGTCACCAGCATGTCTCCTCTGTTAAATTGCATGAACCCCTGTTTGTTCGCTCTCTCTCTCTCTCTCTCTCTCTCTCTCTCTCTCTCTCTCTCTCTCACACACACACTGAAATTCACAGAGCGAGCAGCACTGCGGTTTATGTGTGAATCAGGCTGGTGTTTTTCAAATTCTCCCGCCTGTTTCGTTCAGTTCCTTTGTTTGTCTGCTCATTATCACCCACACGTGGTATTAGCTCCGTTGTGCTGAATCTGATCCAGTCATCTTGCTTTCCCTACACCTTCACACAATCGTTGGCTCCGCCCTTTCCGGCCTTGCCCTCCATTTTTAATTGGCTCCACACGAGGAGTTTAGTCCACCATTTTGTGTCTTTGTTACCGACTCGAGACACACACACACACACACACACACACACACACACACACATACACTAGCATATAGCTCCACCATTTAGTTAGGATTTCCACCTTATGTTTTTGTGTTATATTCATTTAGTATTAGCAGTGTTTAGTGCTGTTTGATTATAATAAATCTTGTTATATTATAATAAGTATTCCTGGTTTGTTTGTTTGAATATTGTGTTGAAGCCAGCCTCTGCCACGTCAAGAACTCCTGTATTACTTCAGTATTGTTAAATTGTTGTTGTTAGAAGCCAACTGTAACCAGATTACAGTTGGATTCATATGGCAATCATTTGACTAACTTCTTCCCTTTTTGATTATTTTGATTCTCAATCAAAATACTCATTCTGCAAGGTAGAATTTTATGAGACTTGATCAGTCACTTACTATCATTTTTCTCTTGTCAAAGAGTGGATAGAATTCTATCCCAAGGTTAGAAATTAACAAATTAAATTAATTATTTAATTTAATTATTAATTAATAAACATTAATTATTAATTATATCTGATAGTAAAACTGATCTAACCAACCTGTGCACCCTTTATAAATTGGTGCCCTGTGTGAGGATAACATTGATTCTAATCAAAGTTCTATTTATTTTAATAATTGATAGTTAACTATGATAATTATTATTTATTGCTAATAAACACACCCGCTCAACTGTGAGCCCTACACAGTGTAGCAACCAAGTAGTCAATAATCAAACACACTATTTTTTATACTTTAACTCTAAAAAAACACCCAAAAGGGTCAGTTAAGTAGTTCACATAACCTTTACATAATATAGTCTTCTATTCCATTAACACTCCTCTCTCACTCATATGTATTTACATAAACTGGTTCAGAAAATGATTTGCCAATTAATTTGAGTTTTGGGTGCCATTTTCCCCTTGCATTTTGCATGCCAAACTTCGATGACTAGGTGACTGCAAGATTTTCATTTCTGAAAGTTAGTTTTGATCCCATCAAATGTTGCTTGTGGCCAGTTTGTGAATGTCTCTGAATGTTTTTTTTATTCTGAGAATGTGTCATTTTGACCAGGACTGTGTCATTAGGATGGAGAGATGGGATACGCTCATCAAAGTCCAGAATAAAAACTTTTTCAGCAGCTTCGACAAATTGATTTTGGTAGATATGCTTATTTTCCTTGTGTGCTTTGCTTCTAATTGTAGAAAGGCACAATGTAGTGTTATTCTCACTCCTCGGGTTGGGAAAACTCCACTCCAACTCCACAGTGTGTGATTTAACATTAATCAAATTGACTTCCTAATCTCACCCTCAGTCGCCTGTGAAAGCTTCCCACTTCGCAGGTGTGAATGTGCATCAAACTGCTATGTGCAATCGAGTGTGTCTCATTCTCAGATTCGTTCCCCTCTTGTGGGATGGGGGCTAACACTATCTTTGATGGACTCACGCTGTGACAGCCATCCCTTGCATGAGGAGGAAGTGAGAATTTGTGGTAATGAATATCATTTTGTGTGTGTGTGTGTGTTTCAAAGTATATAACCTTGTAATTTTCTGAGGTCTTTTTCTCAGTGCAACTATTGGTCTTAAAAGTGATTCTAAGAAACTTGCATTTTTCATTTTGAAAAGATGATTTTTAAATAAAATATAAAGATTTTAAAGGAGTCATGACAAGCCTTTTAAAACATTCAATCATATAATTAGTGTGTTTAAGTGTTACAGAATTTTGAGTTATAATTATGCATTCAGAAAGGTAACAGGGTTGGCGTGACTTGAATTGAATACTTGTCCTTAAAGAGTTTACTTCCGTTTTCATTACCTTAGACACAACCTCAAGTCTTCTTAATGATACATAATAAAAATCTAAACATAAATAGACAATCATATACAATATACAGTATATATTATTATTATTTAAAAAAAATATTTTTGCAAAAAGATGGCGCTGCGGATGGCTGCTTTGGTGTGGATCTCTCTAACATTTTTGTTGCTTTTGTTTGTTAGCCATGTTTTTTGTCACTCTTTCCCAATCAGTTTCACCAGGAATAAACTGCTGAATATTCAGCAGAGCATATCTGATCAGTTTTTAGCCGTGTTTGATTATTCTGACATTTATTAGACATCTTAGTTGGAGGAGTAGCGGTGTTCTACAAGTGCTCCAAGACATGCAAGCATGGGAAGCGTGCCGGCGTGCCTCTGAAGCTTAGACAACATGACTGTAGAACTCCGCTGCTGAGTATTCATCTGGCAAATGTCCACTCCCTCGCCAAAAAAACTAACAAACTGCTTCTGCTCACTCAAACAAATAAGGACTATTCTAACTCCACTGCTCTGTGTTTCTGAGAAACCTGATTAATGAACATATCCCGTACAGCGTGTTACATCTGCCATCTGTTCAGAGCTGATCGTGGTTGTGGAGTCATAGGGGAAAAAGTGAGGCAGTGGAACACACTATTAGATCAACGAAAGTTGGTGTACAGATGTAAGAAGATGTGCTGTCCTAATTTAGAAGCATTCATCATCAACTGTAAGCCTTTCTCTCTACTAGTTCTCCTAGTTTATTCTGGTGAATGTGTACATCCCACCAGAAGCATGCATGAATTCAGCACTGCAACAGCTGGCTGATCACATCACAGACATGGAGCAACAACACCCAGACTCTCTTATCATTATTCTGGGAGATTTTAATAAAGATAACTTTACCTGTGAACTGCCAAAATACAAACAACACATCACATACCCCACCAGAGAAAGAAATACACTGGAGCACTGTTACACCACTGTAAAGGATGCATATATTCTGTCCCATGTGCAGCTTTAGGACTCTCTGATCACTGTCTGGTTCATCTTCTCCCAACCTACAAGCAGAAACTATAATCAGCAAGCCTGTAGTAAGGACAGTAAAGAGAGGACTAATGAAGCTGAGCTGAAACTACAAGCCTGCTTTGATTGAATTGATTTGAGTGTTTTTGAAGCTGAAACCACAGACCTGGATGAGCTCACAGATACTGTGACATCATATATCAGTTCCCTTTCTGTCACTCACTCGACATTGTGTCAGTGTAGTGACACTAGGGGTCACCCTTGGGAGCCCCAAACACCTCTGATCTTTGAGAAAAGGCCAATGGGAATTGGCGAATGGAATTCACATGCCACTCCACTGGACATACGGGTACAAAAGGAATTGTAATTTCTAGTTGTGGTCATTACCTCTCCGCTTCTGACAGCCATGATCACTGTCTCACGTGCTTGGGCGCTGCTCATGTGGAGACAGCATTCGTGGACAGGTCATGTTCTCACTGTTAAAACATGACCATGGCAACAATGCGGTCTGGGCTTTCCTTTCTCAGACCTGCCTCCCCACCTCGGTCCTTCTACCTAAGGGTATGAGGCCGCGTCAGTTAGCACTATGAATGATTTTGGGACCCCAATGGGAGCCGCTCCGCCAGGTAGCGAGGTAGTCGAGTTCTGGGATGAAACTGCTGGCTTGTCTCAGGGCGAGTTCGCAATCTCATTCGAGGCTTGCGAATTGGATGCACTCTCGATTGCAGCATCGGAGAGCTGGCTGGTCCAGCCTGACACTGAGGACTCGACTGGGCTCCCACCTTCAGTGGAACACTCCACCCCGCCCTGAACCCTCGTGGCTTAACGATTGGTTCCTCGGCTCAGAGCGCCGCTCACGGCCGTGCCACACCCCAGTCCCTTTCTTCCCGGTGCATGAAAAGTTCACAAGGTCATGAGGGGGGCACTTTTTACTGCACGGACCCGATCTCTGAGCTCTTCCGCTCTCACTATCCTCGATGGGAGGTCTGCTAGGGGGTACTCGGTGATTCCCCAGATGGATAAGGCAGTTGCAGTGCACCTGTGCACGCAAAACGCCACCACATAGTGGAACCATACAAAACCCGTCCAGGGTCTGTAGGTTTACGATGTCATTGGCGACTAAGGCTTACAGTGCCACTGGACAGGCCACCTCTGCCTCTTCACCATAGCTCTCCTGCAGGTGCAGCAAGCCAAGGCGCTAAGAGAACTGCATGAGGTTGTTCTGACCCGGATTGCATGCAGAGCTTTAGACTCTCCGAGCAGCTTTTGTCTGCTTTGTAGGACAATGGAAAGAGAGCCCTGTCTCCAAACAGAGGATAGCCCACAGGGTCATTGACGCCATCGCTTTAGCACATCACGCCCAGGGCGTGCTGACCCCTTTTGGGCTACGAGCCCACTCTACCATGAGTGTGGTGGCCTACTGGGCCCTGACCAATGGCACCTCTTTAGCAGACATCTGCAGAGCAGAGGGCTGGGCAACACCCGATACCTATGGGAGGTTCTACAATCTCCGGGTTTGTCCCATGTGTTGTCAGGTACAAACTGGTAAGTGACAAACACAGTTCCAGTCTGGTTTCCGTCCACTTCATAGCATTGAAACAGCACTTATCAAAATCACCAATGACCTTCTCATGGCAGCTGATTCTGGACTCCTTACCATCCTCATCCTCCTCGACTTAAGTGCAGCCTTTGATACCATCTCTCACACAGTCCTTCTCAACAGATTATCTTCCATTGGCATCACCCACACTCTGTTAGACTGGTTCACATCTTATCTCTCTGGCCACACTCAGTTTGTTCAACTTAAGTCTTTCAAATCCAGTCCTTCTACTGTCACTTCAGGCGTGCCCGAGGGCTCTGTCCTGGGGCCCCTACTTTTCATCATTTATCTCCTTCCCCTGGGCAATATATTCCGCAAATTTAACATTCAATTCCACTTTCGTGCTGATGACACCCAGCTTTACCTCTCGACTAGAGCCCAAAGCCATTTGTTTTGAGAATAATGGCTGGCTGATGAAGTTATTGGCTGGCTAGCCTGCTCAGCCAAAACCTAAATGGCTGCTGCAGCCGCCAAACTTTTCATAGCTGCCACTTCATGTCTACAGATGTCTATGTTATACTGATTTACTAGATCTCAATATTTCCAAGCAATGCATGGCTTACACTATATTTCTACAAAATGCAATACAATGTAATAAAGAAAACACCAGATTTTACTTTCACAACGTATGTACATATTTATTTTGTAGTCTGTATGCTACTAAACATTTTCAAATAGCCTACAATGTGTTGTGTTTAGGCTAAATGCATGTAGGCTAAGTTGTATACAATAACTTGGCATTATCATGGATGAAGCTTATCATATTACACCTTGATTAAGAATGCAAACTTTTGTTGAATTTATGAGAAATCTACAGACGAAGTGTAGTAAAATAAAGACCTAAATGTGCATTTCGGACTTTTTTTCACCACAAGTCTGAAAGAAGACATGTTATTGAAGACAAATATCCAAAAATCTCAAAATTGACCAGTAAAAAAAAAAACGATGTTTTTGCCTGCCGTGTCTCGCCTTAATATAAACACACACTGTTATCAGTATTATTTTGGACAAAGTTTTGCACATTTCACTTCAATGTACACTGAAGCATGCGTCGTGAATTAGCAATGTGGAAACAGTGGTTTGTTACTGCAGTAATATCACGTTCAGTGATATAAATCTCTCCGTTCCAGAATATTTGGTTCATAACATCAATCTTTGATTCAGGTGTTTGTGCAACCGTGCCCTGAAGATTTAACAAAAGTCTGGGTAGGCCTAAGTTAAAAAAAAAGTAAGTAGGAATTAGGAAAGTATGTGAGAAGTGAGATCAAAATAACCTTGCTTGCTTCTTTCCGCCATTTCACCTCAGTGCGAGAAAAAAATGCATCGCTTCTTCTGTACGGAAAACAAGCAATTTTAATTGGTCGTCAATTCACTGTGAGTCTGTGCATCGTAGAATTAAATTCTAAATGGCGCAAATGGCGGTGCCTGGCGGCGGCTTCGGGGTCTACTCTCAACCAAACCTTCATTCACTTCCCCGCCCACCTCCCTCACTGATTGTATTACAGAAATAAAAACCTGGTTTTCCCAAAATTTTCTCAAATTAAACAGTGATAAAACTGAGGTTCTCCTCATTGGCACTAAATTTAATTTATCCAAAACCGACAGTTTTTCACTC